>NW_023605083.1:84622426-85359325 GCF_014898055.3 Talpa occidentalis | reverse complement strand
TTGGCAGACAACAGAACAGTTCCCTACTCAAAAATCACTTCCAAAAGTAGATCCTTTGGTGGGCATGGTGTGATATATACAGTTGCTGAAGTGAGAAACTGTACATCTGAAATCTGTGTGGTGTTGTAAACTGTTACCTGATCAAAAAGAGAAAAATGAAACAAAAAAGCAGGTCCCAAAATTCCATTACAACCACTCAATTTCTTTATGCTCAAAGTGCCTCACCAAGGCCATTGTGAGGTCTGCAAACAAAGGTTAGTGCATTACAATCAGTGACCTGAATGATGGCTCCTCAAAAGATATTCACATCCTAATCTCTGAAAAATGCAAATGTCATTATAAGGCCAAAATGGATTTTGCAGATAAGGCTCTTGAGATGGATCGATTATCCTGAATGATCTGAGTAGACTCTAAATATAATCAGCCATGTCCTTATAAGAGGAAGGAAGGGGGAATTTTGGCCCTACAGAAGAGAAGACAATGTGACCACATAAGGAGGGACTGGAATGATAAGACCTCAAATCAGGAACTGCCAGCAGAAACCGGAAACTGGAAGAGGCAAAGAATGGATTTCCCCTTAGAACCCCTAAAGGTATTGCATTCCTACTAACATCTTGTTTTGGCCCCAGTGATATTGATTTGAACTTCTGGATTCCAGAATTACTGTTTAAGAGGAAATTAATACATGATTCTCAAACTCAATTACAAAGATAACATAATTGCTTCTGTGATTTGAAATAAGCTTCTAAGTCTAAAAATAATGATTTTAAAATTTATATTTGTATATTCCTCTTCAGTGAGTTTTATTTAGTATAGATTTTGGAGGAGCAAGTGGTTTTCTTTCCTTCTCTTTTATAAAAGAATTGTAAGGTTATAATCAAACCATATTTAAAATCTTATGTCCTGAATTTTCAAACACTGCTTCACGACATTATTGTTTTTTATTATCTTATTTTTCATAATCATCATTCTTACCAACTGCATACAAGTACATAGAAAAATACCTTAGATTAGATTTCTTAAGTCTTTATTGTCAAATGTTTATGTTGTTTTATATTTTTTACAATTTGTAAATAATTGAAATAATAATTTTTTTTATAATGTGTTTCTCCCTCCCATAATATTTAAGATAACTTCCTTAGATGGTCATCTCAAATGTAAATGCTAAGTCAAAGACAATGACATTGACATTGCTACATTGTTTTCTAAAGGGGTGTTGAAGACTGGGATTCTTTTTTGTAAAAAAAAAAAAAAAAAAAAAAAGTCCCTAAGTGAACATGTTTGGTTTGGGGCTGTAGTGTTTAAAATTACTCTGATTTTACAAGTGACCAAAATAAAGCTTTCTAATAGTTAGCCATGTCAATTGTAGGTAAGCTACCTATTCTGACATGAATCTGAAAATTTAGGGTGACATTCTTAGATCTTTCTGGATTCAGGGCTTCTATACACAGGACGTTTATAACAAGTACTACTTAAGATGCAACCAACAATTGTTTGTTGAATTTTCTATTCCCCTCACTAAATTACAAGGTGTGTGAGGACAGAGATTCTCTCCACAACCATGGTTATAATCCCAGAGTCTAGCCCCATATGTGAAGAATAATTAGATACAGGAGACCTGAGAAATATTTCCTATACAAATAGGAGGGTAAAGATAACTGCAGTTAGTTATCTAGTTCATATATGAAGACTAAGACTGCAGTTACCCCCTCTATAGTTGAAGGCAATTCATTCTTTTGATCTTTTAAAATACAAGCAAAATCATAAAGTACCTACAGTTAAGACATATACATAATCCTGTAGTAAGCATTGTGGAGACAAAAAAACAAGTATAAAATCCTAGTTGGAGGAAATGACAGGATAGACTTGAACATGATACAACACGGCTGTGCTGTCCAATGTGGTACAACTAGCTACATAGGACTATTTACATATAAATTTGAGTTAAGTAAAATTAAGAAAAAGAAAAAAAAAATTCATCTGTTGCACAAGTCACATTTGAAGTGCCCAACAACACAGCACTACAACACAGATGAGGAGAATGAGGGAGTAGGGGAGATCAATAGGGGGGAACTAATTTGAATTGTTTCCCACAGGAGTCATAGTTGATCAGTTAAAGAAGAAAAGTAAAAGTTATTTTTCTGGGCATTAAAAGAATGACTTTAGGAGCAAGCAGATTAGGAACCTCTCTGCCCATATGAAAAGTCTCAATTGCTGACCTAAATGCACCTATATTTGATAAATATATTGGTGTAAAATATTAATCACTCCTGAAATGCTTTCACTCAAGACTCCTCATTCTCACAGCTTAGGTTTTCAAAGTGGCAAATGTTTATATGTTAGGTCCATAAATAAAATTATGTTAAAGAATATACCTGTGGGTCTATCCTAGATATAAAATCAACCTTTCTCTACCCATTTTTTCTCTTCCCTCCATGCCCTTTTCTTCCAAGCCCCCATCACTAAGATTGCTGCAAATCCATGGTGTGGCCTCTCTATTCTGGGCTCAGCTTCAAGGGCAGCCTGTAAATCAATGTAGGGAAGCCCCTAAATTTCAAGCATTTTAATGTCATCTTATTTTCCAAATGAGGCTATAGTGGAAGTATTAAAATAAGGGAGACATTTATTAGTAGAATTAGTGTATACTTAAATGCTTGATGGGAAGGGCATGAATTCTGCACTTCTGAACACACTAACTGTGGTGAGATACTGAGCCGAGGGAATGCCCAATGCATCTCACCAAGTGCTTTTTCATGTTTCCTTTCTCATTACTGTGAGCAACGGTGGATAAAAACATTCTTCCTCACAGCCCGAAGATGATTCTTCTGTTGAATCTGAACAAAATTTATGGGCTACTTTAGCCTATTATTTCTCAAGGAGGGAAATGAGTTCCAGCAAGACTTCACCCAGCTGGTTATAAGAAGAGCCCAGCATAAATTCAGATCCCTATAGTTCTGTGAATCACACAGTCTTCATGGGGAAACATCCCATTAGACATAAAGGGCCTTTATTGCCCAGAAAGAAGCCGAGTTTGTTCAGTAATTTGTATAATTCAGTTCAAGTCTGTCATAAAGGAGGTGCCCAATACATGTTGTTGAGTAAATTGTTGAAGTCTGGATATAAGAATGTCCTCTCTGATCATTCACAGCATAATTGAGAAGTTATTTTTTCAGGGAGATAAGAAGCAACATCAACTTATTATTGCCTCTGAGTCTCTTGAAATGATCCTTTATATTTTTCCTTTTAATGCAGTGCTTTATACAAAAGATTCTCAATATGAAAACACACATCTGAACAATACATTTGCCAGAGCATGATGCTATGTGTAGCATAAAATGTAAAAGAAGTCATGTCTATTTCTACTAGACTCTAAGTTTCATGAGGATTTTGTCTACTTTGTTTCAATGTATCCCCAGTGCCTAGACATCATCTCACATGGAGACTCTACTGAACGCAGTCACCCACAGAGCTGGGGAGCCTGACTGGACTTCCTTTTGCCCTTCTCCTGCTTCACTCACTGGAGCATGGAGTCCATGGATCCAAGGGGAGGTGTTAACCTGGAGGCCACATAACTCCTCCTCACTTCTAAACCATTCTCTGAGACTTCAAGCAGCCCCAAATTTGCTTCCAGGGACTAGAATGGCTTCTTCCGACTCTATCCTGATTGCAGAGCATGCAATTGGTATGCAGCCCACAATAATGAAAGTAGCCCAGGAATAGTTCTGATGGGGTAGGGCAGAGATTGGACAGAGGCTGGTTTGGCTACTTGTGTGTTGTGGAAACCCACTGCAGGGCTGGAAACAGCCTGCCAATTTTAGAGGAGGCTTGGTTAAATGGATGGATGGATGGATGGATGGATAATAAATTAATGAAAATAATGCCCTTAAGGGCACAATGACATAAACCAAGGAAAGAGAAATTAACAGAACATGAGTTTCTAAAATTTTGTGGTATTAGCAAATGATGCCAAGTTGGACAAGGAATTCTTTTAGTCTTTTTAATAATTGATTTTAATAGTAACAACACAGTCCAGATAAAAGGTGACTTCATAAAGTAGCTTAAAAGTGGTCAAAGAAGGTAGTTCTTTAGCTTTCAGTCTAAAGATGATATAAAATGTAGATTTTCTAAATTGTATTATTTTAATTGAGATAACACTGGTATAAAACACTGTATTTGATTTAGGGATATAAGGTCACATCACTTTAGATGTATATTTCCATACCATACCCACCACCAAAGCACACATTATCCTCCACCATAGTCCATAAAATGTAATTTTTTTAAAAGAAGATTTCAATCAAATGAAATTTTCAAATATGTCGCTCAAATTCAAAATAGATTTCAAACTTCAATTGTAAAAAGAAAATCCTAAATTCATGAAAACAAAGCATTTTCTCTTGTCAGCATTGCACATGACACCTAGAAGTGCCTACCAGGTATTTGTCAGCAGAGAATGGTTGAGAGCACACAGTCTGATGCCAGACCTCTGGAATTAAATCTTGGCTTCACCTCTGACTAGCTGGGTGACCTTGGGCATGTCACTCTTGGGATAACAAGATGACTACTTTGCAGTGCTGTTATAGAAACTAAACACATCGTTACTTGTAAAGGAACAGAAGTGTCCAGTTCATAGTCTGTCATCTGGATGGGCTAAATACCAGAGCTAAATGTTATGTCATTGTTACATGACATAAATGGTGTGTGACCATAGTGCTAACTATTCTTAATTACATGCTAAATGATATTTACTCTCAAAAAAGGGCTTGGTTTCTATGTATTGGTCAATTGAAGTTTAAAAGCTATTCTCTAAGATAACTCAAAGCAACTTTGGTAATAATAGGAGATTTCAACCATCTCAAAATATTTTTAATGTGTTGCCATGGTAGACTTTGGTTAATGCAACATTAATCCAATGAGGGTTTCGTAAGTCAGCAGGTGGAAAAGCTGTGTTTTAACTTTGTCTTTCCTAGCTAATGAAGATGTGTTCAACGTTTCAATCATTTAAAATCTATGCTAAAGTTATACAATAATAAGAAAGAACGTAATCTCCATCTGTGCTACAATGCTGCATGCAAACCAAAGCAAACCAAAGCAACTGGAACAGAGACAAGGAGAACTACCCAGAAACAATGATAAATGGATTGTATAAACTATAAAAATTATTATGATGATAATAATAGTGCTTTTTGGAGTGAAAAAGACATTACTTATACCTGTTTTTAAGAAAATCTGGGGATTTCATTCTTTTCTGTAAAATAGCTAAACAAATTCTTAATCTCAAATACTCATGTATATTACATGTCTGAGAATTCTTGCATGTTAATGGCATGATAGTCCAGAGTTTCTATTTTCGAATCTCACAAATAGTTTCTCTCTTCCCCTTTATTGGTATCGCCGTTGTTTTTCTTAAAGAATCTTTTGTTAAGACACTTCTCCACAACTTCTTCAATGGTTAGTTAAAGTCACACTCCACTGAACAAAAACCTTCAAATTTTAACATTACCTCTTTAATAGGATCTGTGAATATATTACCAGAAATGTCATCAGCACAATGAAATTAAGTTAATAAACAATATCTACTAAACTTCATAACATTGCTTCCTTTTTCACACAAATAAGACTGATTTGAAAGATAAGCATATGTTTGAAAATTAATAGCAACATTCTTTTGTTTCATTTTATGCAGCTTTAAAGATGAAGGAGCCTTAGGAATTAATTGCAGGCTTCTAATAAACACAATGATGTAATGACGTATTTAACATTACTGTTTTTTGTTTGATTCCAAATAAATTGCAGATTTTTTCTGGAGTGATACTAAAACAATTACCATTTTGCAAAAAGGATAATTAATCTGCAATTTTTTCACATTAGATCATATATCTCTAAAGAGTGCCCACGGATTTGATAGTCCTCAGCTGCTGTGTATTTATTTTTCATTTTTTCTACTGATGTACCGCCCCATCAGTGCTGACATTTAAATGAGTGAGTATTCAACACAAATGTGATCATTTGTACAGCATCCAATGCGGCCCCATACTGAGATGATTGCTTCTGGGAGCCATCCACGGGTTCTCAAATAGGGGGAAAAAGCCAGGCAAAATTTTATCAATTTACATTTTTCTGTGATTAATTTTTATGCAAATAAGGGCCCGACCGTGCTCCCATCTCACCTGAATCATCCGGATCATCAAAGACAAATTGAGCATCACTTATTTAAAAAATAGGCTTTAAAACTACTCTACAGCTGTGTTGGAAAATGCTAAGAGCGGGGCATGAACTTTTCTAATATAACAGGAATACATAAGAAAATGCCTTTTATGTGCTTTTTGTACACACTGTCATAAACATGGAACTTAACAAAATCCCCCCAAAAATTGCTTTTTCTTTGAATAGTCTCCAGTCTCTGTAAATATTCGGCAATGGAAATGCCAGCATATGAAGCAACGTTTCACCAGTTTCTGAAAGCATAATCACAAGTGTCTCTCATTAAACAAAACACACTGACCAGTATGTGTCTTTGCCAACTTTCTGCAGCTTCTGGATGAAAGTATCTATTGAATAGAGTAAATATATAAGGAAAACAAAATGTCATAGAAGTAAATGCCAAATCTTAGCTTGTGACTGGGGGATTTCTATTGTATTTTATTGTATAACATTGAAAAAGCACCTCAAGCTTTCTACAGTCTATTGCTAAATTTACCAAACTTCCACTAAAATAGTGAAATTATTTAGTTTGCATTTGGGGCATTAGAAATTATAAAAAGCATACTAGATTTTTTCTTCAAATAATAATATACCTTAGATTATGGACCACAAATAAAAAATGTTTTCCATGGTATCTGGAATCAAGGTAACAATGCAATTTATATAAATAGTCATGGCTTATAAATGCTACCTCAGCAGTAGCTAAGTTCAATTTGCTATATTTTAGGAAAAGCTATATTTTATCACATGGTATCTTTTAAAAGTATGCTTAGAGTTTTATACATGACTCAGTTATCAAAATCTTCCCAGATGTCTCTCTTCCTTTCACTCATGAAAATAATCACCAGAGCAGAAATAAATTGTTGACAATTCTCTGAGAATGGAAACAGACCACAGGGGGTAAAAATCTGGTTATCTGAATGGACGATATAATCGAAGGTTCAGCTAAGCTAAGGGAATTTCAACATAAACAATGCTCTTATTTCCAAGAACGGATTCTCCTTTATATACAATAGTGGAGGAATGCCAATCCTTCCCTTACTGCTGTGAGAAAAGTGCCGGACAGGAACAAGATTAGAATCTTAAAAGCTGTCCTGGGGAGCTAAATTACTGTGCAGTGTACAGGTGAGGAGGTAAAAAGAGGAAAAATAAATGGAGTTTATTCCATGGTTTTTAGAGTTTATTTCACGAAGACAGAAATAAAGATATCTAAATCCGTAGTTACAGTCACTCCATGTGAGACGACTGTGTGAGAGAGTATGTGTGTGTGTATGTGTGTGTGTGAGTGTGTGAATGTGTGTGTGTGTTTGGGCATGTGAATGTATGGGCTGTGTTATGGACCACCCCTCTCCCTCACCATCAAAAACATGCCATTGACACCACATTTCACTAAAAAACATTCCTGTTTGTATTTTCACTGCCTTGCTTAAAAAAATAAGCTGGGAAAGGTAGGTGTTTCCTCTCACAAAAATATCACTAATTTTAGCCTGTAGAGCTGTGGAGGAAAAGGAGGAGAATAACTTGACTGATACAACTTCTGCACATGCACATCCAGCTAGTCTGATCTCTGGGTGAGCAGGTTTAGATGAGCCAGTACAGAGCCTCATCCACAGTGACTCAGTCTGACTTGGAGTGATTCACCCAGTTCCTTACCTGACGTGTCATACTCTCAAGCAAAGGTCAGCATAAAGTGACTCTCAAGCCCCCAATGATTTCTAAACTCTACCCCTGACTTGAAGCAGCAGCTGTTTGGTTGAAAGCAGGTCAGCTGGCAAGCACACAGCTGTTTTTTTAAAGTTCAGGATAGTTGCCAGTGTAATGTGAAAACCAGCCTGTCTCTCACAGAAGTCAATTGGCACCTTCCAAATGACAGGGAAAGCTGTTTCCACATGTGCTGATGGAGTACATTTGGGGACAATGGGACAAGGGACTGATGGAGGAAAAACCGTTTAGGGATGACAACTCACAGACCTAGGGAAGAAATAAATGTTGGTCCTACAAGGAGCAGCAGATTAGAGTGCAGGGTGAGCACACAGGCCCTCAGAGTCCACACACTTCACCCAGGCCACAGCAATTCTTACAGAAGTCAGGAGACCCCACTTTCCATTTGAACTATCATTCCAAGGAAGGGGAAAACAACTCCCTAATTTAAATGAAAAGTTCAACTTTTGGATCTTCTTCCCAAACCTCGTAGCTTCAGGATAAGGAACAAAATTACATCCTATCCTGGCAATAATTGTGCATCTTTCAGGTCTTCGGATAAGACACTCTAAAAGAAATGAGAAAACCTCAGCATGATGTAGTTATCCTATGTGAACACATCCAGTAAAGTGTATTTATCTCACTTTCTGAATTTTAAAAATAAGAAACCAGTGAATCCTTTGCCCTCAATGATTATCTTCTTTATTAGCTCAGAAATAATCATATAAAAACAGTTGAGCGTACGGGCTTCCTCTCCCATACTACCCAACCCCCATTTATAGCATGATTATTTATGGCAGGATTGTTTTGTTTTCATTAATCATTTTTAAGCTAACACTGGTTTACTACACTATATGGTTTAAGGGTACAGGTTCACACCTCTTCAAATGTATGTTGCCACACCACACCCCCCTCCAAAGCACCCATAACCCTCCTCCCATAGTTCACTGGTCCTCTTCCCCCCATTTCTTCCTCTCCCCCTTCCCTTTTGGTAGCCTCAGTTCCACAGCCAGATTTCTAGGGTTTGTTTTGGTTGTCTATTTTTTTGTTTTGTTTCTTTATGGTCCATATATAAGTAAAATCATGTAGTGTTTCTTTCTTCTTCTGACTTATTTCACTTAATATTATCCCATCCCGGTTTCATTCATGTTATCACAAATGGCAAAATATCATGTGGGTGTGTATGTATGTGTGTGTATAAGATATGTATACGTATATGTCTGTATATATACACACACACATATATATACACACACACACACATATATATACACACACATATATATAGTGTGTATATATAGACATATATATACACACACACACACTTTATCCACTTATCTGTCATTAGGCATTTAGGCTGTTTCTATAAATAGTGCTACAATGAGCACAGGAGTTATGCCATTTTTTTTCAATTAAAATTTACACAGTTAATTTAGAAATCTTAACTATATAGCCCAGTGATGTTTTACACATGTAGATACATGTGTGCAAGGACAACCCTAACAAAAGATAGAATATTTTCATCACTTTATTATTAAAACTGAATTGATGATGTGAGATGGGGAAGGTTGATTCATATAATTTAAGAAATTGCCAGAGGCCAGATAGGTGACAAGTTTAAGTTTCAAACCCATAATCATCTGACTCTAAAGACAATAGCCTTCTCCCCAAGCCACAGTGCCTCTATCAAAAGACAATGAGTACATGGAAATTGACATTTATGGAAACAAATTACATTAAATAATTTATTAAATTGTTTAGATATTTAAAATAACTAGAAAGAACATTTTATAAAATAATTTACTAAAATTGACATTCTGGCACATTCAACATTCAAAGAAACTCCACATTTTCCCTTAAAATAAATTTGTATTTAGGTTTAGCTTACATGTGGCAGAAAACTCAAATAATAGTAGATTAAATATGATGGAAATTAATTTATCTTTTATGCACAAATCCAGAGAATGACAGCCCAAGGTTGGTATGACAGCCATTCCAAATTCCAAATTTTTCTTTTTTTCTCACTATTCTTGCATTATGTCCTCTCTTGAGTTTGCTGTAGTTCCAGTGATCATAACCATTTTCCAAGCAACAGAAAGTTAAAAGGCAAGGGTAAAAAGGTACCTGCCTAAGAACTTATTTAGTATCTATTAAATAGCTTTCCTAAAGATTTCACCTGATGACTTCCACTTTTTTTCTCCAGAGACCACTTACATCTGCAGTGAAGACTAGGATGTTAATTATTTGAACTAGACCCACTCCACTCTTGTTAATTAAAGAATAGATGTTTCGCAGATAACTAGCGGCTTCTTTTCCAGGAAGAAAGAAAAAAATGACCCATTTAAGCACTTAAGAGTAATACAAATCTAAGTAATACAAATCCCAATATAAATACACACACACACACGTGAACATAAACTGAAAAATACCATCAAAAGGAATGGTGTTCTTTCTGAAGTGACAAGTAAAATTACTCCTACTGTATTTTTTTAAAGGATGTTATTATACATATTAAATTATATCATATATAATATCTAATCATCTAAAAAGTCATAAAAGAGATTATATTATTCAAACAAATATTTCCTATGCTGTCTGCAATGCCAAGAACTGTTCTGAGCAGTTAGAATAAAGCCATGAACAAGAGAAACAAGTTTACTGCTATTATGGGGGGTCTATAAACAAGAAACAAATAAAGGAAACCTCTGATGGTAAGTGTTGTGCAGAGAATCAAAATACATGATAATAACACAATAGTGAGTGACTATGTAACTAATTTATGTGAAGTCATCAGGGAAGACTTCTCTTAGGAGGCCACATTTACGCCAAGATCAAAATTACAAGAAAGAGCCATGTGAAGCTCATGGAAAAAGCATTTAGGGCCAGAGGAACAGCTGGTACAAAGGCACTAGGTGGAAAAAGGCTTAGTAAGTTCCAGGAACAGAAGGGGAGCTAGGAGGCGGGAGAGAGTGGGCTGGGGACAGCAGTCCATTGTGGGAGAAAAGATCTTAGAGGTGAGCAGGAGCCAGACTGTGTAGGGTTTCGCAAGATGAGAAGTTAAATGGAGAGTAATAGGAATGAGAGTGACATTAACTGATTTTCATTTAAAAGTAATATCACTCTGACTGCCTATGGACACTGTATGGTCGGAGAACAAAAATAGAAGCAGGCAGAGCAGTTCAAGGAACAACTCCTGCAGACCAGATTCAGGGCTGGTAAGTGTTGATCAAATCTTTGTGGCTGCAGCTTTCCCCAGCAGCCTGGGAAGGAGCTGAGCACCTGGGGTTAAGGCTGGGGGTAGAGGGGTTCCTGGGAGGACTGCTTACTGCTGCGAGGCTGCTGAGTGAGGAAGATAGGCAGAAGGAAGCAGCAGGGGCAGACAATGGGGTTTCCATGACTGGTGATATACCTTTCTTGCCACATTTGTGTGCAGGCTCTTCCAGAAGTATAGTCACCCCAAACCCTGGGCCCTTTCAAAATATTCCCTAAGGGCCCATCTCATGTCCCAGGAGGCAGCCAGCTGAGCCAATACCCATGGCAATACTCACCTCCCCTGCCACAAAGAATAAAAGTGGTGCCTCCTCCTCTTTGGCTTTGTACTTGGCAATTATCTTCTCAGCTATTGGCTGGATTAGCTGCTTGGCGGCCTCGGACTCCCCATCATCCTCAGAATCTGTGATCGGGGAGAGAAAGATTCAGAGAGCACTGGCTTGTCACCGTGGCATCCTCTGAGGGACCCTGGGACCAGGGCCTAAAATGCTCATCTGGACAGCTCCTTAATGGAAAGAGTATCCCCTGGTGGGACACAGGCCTCGCCTCCTGGGTGCCTGAGGAGGAGCGTACAGTGTGCACACACATGCTTGCACTGTGTGGCTCGCTTCTGCGCCACGCTCCCCAGGAACAGCCTCACTAAACAGCACTGATGCCACAGGCAGAATGGCCCTTTTCATTGAATTCTTCACAAGCTGAGCTTCCCCTAAGCCAGGACCTGAGATTGCCAGTTTCAATCACAGCATGAGATGCCACGACCTCAGACGGATGGCTTCCTAGTGAAAATGGCAGAACTGGTGGCAGTGGGGAGGCTCAGGGCTGCTGGAAACCAAACTGACAGTTGGACTTGCCTAGGAGGGGATGACTATTGCAGGGCAGGGTTGGTGGGGGTGGGGGTGGAGGGGAGTTGGGTGCACAGATAGTCCACCAGGTGACCAGGCTCCTGAGAACCCCCTCAGGCATCTTTTACCCCAGTGCAACAGGACCCCAGTGCTCACTCCTGCTGCAACTATCACCAAGAACAAGAGCAACATCCCTCAGTGGTAAATCAGGGGAGGAGAGAGCAGGTGCAGTAGGGAGCTTGCACCCAGAAATGCCACTGCCAAGAGGCCCACAGCATGCAGACGTGGGACACATTCATCTAAGAGCTGTGTGATGCTGGGAACCCTCTGGGACCCTGTTTCTATATCTGCATATGGCCAGTGAGGTTCCCAACTATCCCTTGGTTCAGAATTGTTCCCTAGTAGGCTCAGAGTATGGCTGTGTAGGCCTGCAGCAGGCAGGGAGGCCCCAAGGTGAATGAGCTCCCAAGGTCATCTCTCCCCAAGTGACCTCTGTCCTCTAAACACGGGACCAACCTATGGACCTGCTTACATAAGAATTTCCTTGTGTCTGCCTATTGGTTCTCCTGGAGTGGTGGGGGATGAAAGGGCAAATGAGACTTCCAGTGAACAGGGGTAGGATGTTGCAAACAACCCCACCCTCCTCAGTGAAATGGACATGGCAGCATCTCGGTCATGATCCTCATATCCAAAGTCATTTTGAGTGGGAGGAAAGAAACACATCCTAAAGCAGAGGGTGAAGTGGCCTTGGGCAGCAGTTGCTCCATTTGCAGAAGGAACGAGGCTCATCCCACAGGGCTTGAGGGAACCTGGGGTAGGAGCTCCTGTGTCCTGTCCAGCCAACCACAGTCACCAGAGTGCCAGTGTGACAAAGACTGAGGGCACCAGGTCACAGAGATGTCATCCTGCAGCTGGGAATTGGCAGACCTGCCCCCGGGGCAGTTGAACAGAGCACAGGTGATGAGAACAGCAGGGTAAGGCTCCACTGAGGGGGCCCAGTCCCAGCAGCTGCGGTGCAGGCCCGCCTCCTCCAACAAAGGGCCTGTTCATCAGGGGGACAGAGGGCATCCTTGGGCCTGACCTATTCTTCCCAGCTGGCAGTTGGGAGCAGCAAGGAAGGAAAGCACAGCAGCAGCTCCCAGAACACCTCCCACAGGGGGCAGAGCCATGAATAAATCATTGGGGTCAAAAGCAAGGCTGCTGGAGGGAGACAAAGCCCCAAGCACTGCATTGTTGTGATGGGAAGAAGCTGCGGGACAGACATCTCCGTTTGGAACCTGCCCTGTCCCTGTCCCCCGACTGTGCCCTCTGCTGTTTCCATACCTACGAAGAGGACGAGGCAGGGGCCCTCGTTGAGCTGCACGGCGTTGGAGTCGGAGAGCTCCAGCACGGGCTTGGGGTGCCAGGGGAACTCCCTGCAGTCCTCATCGTTCAGCACCTCCACCCGCCCCTGCCTCGTGATCACGTCTCCCTGCGGGTCCAGCACGATGAGCGTGGGGATGCCTGCAGGAGAGAGAGCACACGCGCTTGGCCACAGCCCGAGAGGCAGCTCCCCAGGAGCACCAGCCTCCCCAGTTCACAGAGACTCAGGAGGCGATAAGGAGTCTTGGGGTGGGACCCAGCCTCAGCGAGAGAGACACGGACCAAGGGGGGAGCCACAGGCTCCTTCTCCAAGGAACCCCGGGTCAGTCACATCACCTCTGGGGCTCTATCTGTCACGGCAGTATACTGGTGAATGTACTGCAGGCCCTACTTCACCCACTAAGTAAAGATCAAGGGGTCATGCATTTAAAGGACTGAGCACCTGGTGGGCCTCCCTGGTGGTGCAAGGGATTAAGATGCAACCTATGGAGCTGTCTGCAGCCACTGCAGCACGAGTTCGATCCCCAGCCAGGTAGCTGACCTCTCCTGCCTTGCCTGCTGCTCCCCTCAGCAGTGAATTTCAGTAGATCTGCCTGTTCTGTTCCCCACTCTGTCTCTGGCGAACCCTCTCCCCCCAACACACATACCTCTGGCCTGTACCCCAGTTCTTGTATGCATAAATAAATCTTAAAAAAAACAAAAAGAACTTAGTACCCGGTCTTGGCATCTAGAAGAAGTTGGTAAACAGTGGCCTCCTAAAGAGATCCCAAAGAAGCAGGAGACACTCCCTCCACCTGTAATCTAGAACCTACCAGAGACGGTGTAAAAACACACCCCTCCCATGAGGGGTTCTTGCTGTACACACATCAGCATAGACAACACGTATGAGGGCCCCGCCAGAGTGAGCACAAGAGCCCGTGGGGAATGAGCCAGGGGCTGGGGAAGCAGCAGGACAGCTGGCTGCTAGTGAGTGCCCCATTCCCTTGCCTGAAGAGGGTCTCACATCTGCTCTCTGGAGGCGGGCAGTCCCTGAGGAAGCATGCAGATGGCACTGAAGACGGGCATATTAGCATCCTGAGCTGGGGTAAGAAGAAATGCAACCAGAGTTCTCCTCAAAACTGCCCGCCCCCCCATAAAGACTCAGATGAACAATCAGAGCAACCCCCATCTGGGGGTACTGTCTTGTTTGGGTATTCCATCTCTCTGCTCTTTGCACTCCACTCCCTGCTATTTCACCTCCAGCCAGAGCTACTACCCCCCACGAACCGCAGCTCCTGGAGTCAGCCTCAGTCCTGCCCTTTGGGGACACTTGTCTCTCCACTGGCAGCCAGGCCACTACCTCCTCACATTAATCAGCTGCCTCTCCTCTGGAGCTGACCAGAGCTTTAATTTTATATGGGCCAGAGAAAGCCAGGGCGATTTAATATTTATAGATTCCAAAGCATTCAGTTGGTAATTTGCTCCACTGACATTTTCCTTCTCCGTAGGGGGGACATCGAGGTACCAGAAATATGGCCCCAGTGTTTTGTAACCTACCATGCTGGCCAGCTCAGCAGGTGTGCAGTGTGGGCTGTCTTCAAAAGGAAAAATGAATCCATTATGTTCACACCTATTGGAAGTGACTTGGCGTGTTAGGGAACAGGTCCAGATAGAAATGGGCTCCAGGACTGCCATTCCCACTGACTCACTCACAAAGCACACAGAGAGGACTCCTCAGGGCCTTCAAAGAAGTGCTTAGAGCGGTTTCGGACCTTCTGAGACTCAGGGCATTTCCAGTCCCATCCTCACCCCTGCCTGTTTTCCCCAGAGGCCCAGGCTCACCTCAGCTGTGTCCCCATCCCTGAGGATCAGGCTGGGCATTGGTCAGCCACCTTAATGGAGGATGGGGCTAGGGCCACGACAGGCCAGCCCGCAGCAGATGAGTACTTCCAAATGCCACGACCATCAGAAAAATGCTTTGACAAAGTGCTCAAATCAGAGTTGGTGTTTCTGAAATTGGGCCATTACAAGCACTGGGTTAAGCCAGGGCACACCCACTGCTATGATTAGACACAGCAGCAGGCCTGTCTGGAGGCCAGACAAGGGATGCCGACTGCATTTATGGAGGACAAGCAGGCAGCGAGGAAGGGAAGGCAGGGAAAGTAAAAATCTTGAAGGCAAAGAAGTCCACTTTCTGGTTTTGTGCCTCAGTTTCTCCAGGGGACTATTTGAAAGGGTTACTACATGAAAGCCATCTTACCATGGCTGCAGCCAGTGGGGACCAGAATTGCAGATTGGGGACATGGAGGAATCCTTGGCTTATTCTACCAATGAACAGCAACCCTGGGGCCTTGGGTCTCCCCACCTTTCCCCATGGCTCTGGAAACCAAAGTCCCTGCTGTGTTTGGTGCTTTGAGTGAAGCGGCTTTCTAAGAACCCATGATAATGAGGTGCATATAGCTGTGATGCTTAAACAGAGAGCAACTTGGTAATATAACCAGTCAGGCTTTGATCCAGAGAAGCCCTTTTCTGGCACATGGACAGGGTGTCTGTATGGGGGGTGGGGGAGAGGAGAACCTGCATGCATGTGCTAGGTCCCCTTTCTATCTCCTGATGGTGGGTTAGCTTGGTCCCAGAGCCCTAAGTGCTTTCCTCCAAGGGTGAACCAGGGATGAGAAGGGAAGCTCACCTTTCTGGTGCATCTGCTCTGTGCTGGGCCCGGCACACATGCTCTCTCGCCTGCTCCTCATAACAGATAGTTGCGAGAAGCATGTTATGCTCCATTTTGCAGATAGTCAAGTTACCCACCCAAGGTTATCTGGCGAGTAAGTGGCCAAGCTGTGATAGGAACCCTGGTTTGCTGCAAAAGCTTCTGTTCTTTCTACCAGGCCACCAGCTGGTGGTGAGGGGCTCTCAAAGCACCTGGGTTGGGGACTCTCATAAACAGGGCCTCTGTATCTGTAGCCTTTTGCTCTACCCACTCCCTGTCTCTTCCTTTCCAAGACTGAGGGGAAGGAGGCTGACATTACAATCAGCTCTTCCCTTTCCTCCCCACATCCTGCATTCCCTGCTCGCCCCTTCCCTTGAAGCAGGTTCCCTGAAGCAGAGACTTCTAAGGAAAAAATAGGGCAAAGCTTCTAAAACGAAACTTAAAGGGAATGGAAAATTTCTAATCGATGCCGTTCTACAAGATAACTTCCACACCAGTGAGAGGCTTCCCTGAAGAGGGTGGAAAAGAAGCAGCTCAGCTCAAGTTTGCTTAAACTTGTGGTTTCCTGGCTTAGCTGGCTGGCATGGATGGGGGTTGGGGGGGTGCCTGGTGGAAATTCTAAGGATGATCCAGGCAGTCACAACTTCTTGGGACTTTGTTCCCACGGCCATCAAATGGGGAGCATGGTGGTTTCCTAGAGCTGGGTGATGTAGGCCAAGGGTACAGGGGGGTAAAAGGATTCACCAGAGACAGAGTGGGGAGCAGAACAGGCAGATCCACTGAAATACACTGTTGAGGGGAGCAGCAGGTGAGACAGGAGAGGTCTGCTGTACCATGTGGGTTAGCTCTCTTGCCAGGGATTGAACTCAGGCTTTGGTGGTGATAGCACTGAAACTTAACCTCTAGGCCATAAGGGAGGCCCCAGTTTTCTGCTTATTTGCTTCTTGTGAGGATGAGATGAGAAGCATAAAATGCTTTTTCACATAGTACCTGGTATAAAGTACTCCACAAATATCAGCTCTTGTTACAAATAAGTTCATTGGCTTTTTTTTTTTTTTTTTTAATCATCCCTCAGTTGATTATTTGGCCATGAGAGGGCAGAGATATAGAACTGCTGCCCTGGTCTGGTAAGATAAACAGAAACCTCCAGTTTGGCTGGAAGAAGTCAGCTACAGAATTGGAGTGGAGAGACACTGTTAGCTCCATGGCCAGAGCACCAGTAAGTAATGTCTGCCAGGTGTGGGGTTGGCATTCTTTCACTTTCACTAGCCCCAGCTTAACTTTTGGGCCTAGAACGTGGGCCTTCTGATCCCAGAGAGGGCCTTAGCCCCAAGCCCCCTGCCCTGACCGAGCAGTAGACCTACAAGCATTGCCAAAGAATCACCTTCACCATTTCCCTCAAAACCTAGAGAGAAAGGAGCCAGAAGACCGGCTCCACACTGTTTCCTCTTGGGAAGAGGCTACTTGTAAGTAATCAAGACAACCTCAAAGTTGTGTACTGAGACTGCCTGCAGTTTTGCATGGCTGCTTTTCTATGGCCAAAGAAACAGGGAGTTTTGAAGTGGGTGGCTTGATAGTGGGGGCCCTGGGGTGGAGAAGCTCAGATCTTATAGCTCCCTGGGAAGGGCAGAGTACTGGGACCAGAGACTCAAGACTGTTGGCAACTGGGAAGAGAAATGGGAGGAAAAGCAGACCCTAGTACAGCAAGAGCAGGTGAGGGCACATTGGCAAGGCAAAATATTATGCAATCACAAGTGTGGACTGTGATAAAATGGAAAATGTTTGCAATATACTGTTACACGGAAAGTGAAGTCTACACAGTCTGAATGATTACAACTATGTATAAGTATGTGTGCGTGTGGATAGAGACCAAAAGGGGCTAAGGAAAGTGAAAACAGTTGTGCTAGTGAGGCAGGAATGTGGGTCGAAATAGATATATTTGAGTTTTTTGAATGGAGTTATGATATATTAATATAAATAAAAATCATACAAGAACCGAAGGGCAGTAGGGGTGGGACTGACAAATATAAACCATGCCTTGGCCAAGTCAATTGCCACTCCATTCATCAGGCCCCTCATTTCCTCCCCTGCCCATGCCCCCAAAACCTCCCCTTGCTTAGAAAGCTAAGGGAAAGGAAGACGGCGGCTTGGTTTGGGTGGTGAAGCTCAGCGAAGCCCAAGGGAGGTCAAAGAAATGGGCCTAGGGGCCTCCCCTGGTGGCGCAGCGGTTGAGTGCTGGGCTGCGAAGCTGCCCGCAGCCTCTGCAGCGCCGGTTCGATTCCCGGCCACCGGCAAGGGTCCCACATGGCGCGCAGACCTCTTGTGCTGCACCCGCTGCTCCCCTCAGCAGTGTATTTCCTCAGTTTGCCTGTTCTGTTCCCCGCTCTGGCTCTGGTGAATTCTCTCACCCTCCCATGCTTCTGACTGTACCCAGTACTTGTATAAATAAATAAATAAATCTTAAAAAAAAAAAGAAATGGGCGTGGGTCTACTTGAACTTAGCCAGCAGGCCCAAAAGCTGCCATCAGATGACAAGCTCAGAGACATTTATGGTAATGTTTTATAATACAGAAAATTCAGAAACAACCAGGGGCCACCAAAAGCCAAGCTGATAAATAAGCTGCCGCACAATCAGACAATGAAACCCTTTTGGCACTGAAAATAAACTAGCCAGATAGAAATATCAACAGGGATAAATCTTGAAAACAAAGGTGAGTGAGAAATGCCAGCTACAGAATATTACACCATGTCAGCATTGAAGTATGCTGCTAGAAAGCACGCCCAGCACTACAATGTATTATTCATGGATTCGTATATATGCTGTACAAATATGAAATGGGATTATGAAGATACACATGAAATACACTGTAGGTTTCTGGAGGGGGGCTGAGAAGGAAGGAGACGGTAGTGCACAGGAGTGAGGGAGCCTCACCTCCACCTGTAATTAATGCCCCATTTGTTTCTCTTTTAAATACCTAAAGCAAAATGTCAATTCTGGGTGGTGGCCATACAGGTGTTATATTTTTCTCTATCCTTTCCAGGTTTTTCTTTTTTAAATCTTCTCAAAATAAAGACAAGTGAAACAGAATCGTGGAGCTGCTGGGTAGATCCTGAGACAGCCCAGCCTGCCCTCCCCAGGCCCATGGGGGCAAACCCTGAGATTTGTCTATAAAAATCACCAGCACCGCCCCACACCCTCTGCAGATTGAAAAACACAAGGTCTGAACGTTTTGTTTCTATGTAAAATAGATTCTTCCTCAAATTCATTTTTTGAAACGGGCAGGGAAGAGGGCAAAGGAAGGGAAAGAGAGGAGAAGAGAGGGAAATGGAAAGGAGAAGAGGAAAAGAGGAAAGGCAGAAAGATAAGGAACAGAACAAAAGGGGAACAGAGAAACAAGATAAACAAATCCTGGAGTCTCGCACCACTGCCTCCCTGCACCAGGCCTTAAGTACAGTCCTCCGGGCTGCTCTTTGGGTGGCAAGGTCTGTGCTACCCAAAGGTTGGGGGAGGCGGGAAGAGAGGAACAAAACCAGTTAGGGGCCCTTACCCAGGAGGGATGGGGCTCTAAGCCTCCCTGCAAAGAACAGGGTGTTCTCTGACAGCCAGGATTAGTTAGACAATCACTAATGGGATTCGCCTTCTGCCAAGTGTGTCTAAACCCTTTCCTTAGAAAGGCATTTTTAAACAGCTTATAGGGCTGCAAATTCTCGGGTCTGCATAAAAGGGGGCAGGGGGAGCAGCAGAGGGCAAAGAGGCCCTCCCACTCTGGGCAGCCCAGCCCCTCCCCTAAGACAAAGGAAATGGATGAAGGCCAAGTGCCAGGGGAGCCTTGGTGAACTCAGGTGGCCTAGTGAAAACTGTTGGTCAAGAGCCCTGGTTTAGCTCAGAGCACCCAAGGGAGCCCATGATCACTCTGCCAACAGCAATAGGACTTTGGGCCTAAACACCCGCTATGGAGGCCTAGGCAGGTCCTGCTACCGTGTGGAAGGGACGGCTTAAGGGGCACAACCTCAAGATCCAGATCCTTGCATCGACACTTGGATGGACGGGTGCCACAATAAAAAGTTAGCATTTTACGCAAGGCCAGCTCCGGCGTGCAGGGTGATGCATAGGATACAGCAGGGAGAAGCCCTGCTCCCAAGATGCTCAGAGGATTCTGGGTTTGCTTCACACTACCTGTTTTCGTCTGAACCTGGCAGGGTAACACAGGGAAGCTCTGCCCTCGTATGCAGCAACACACAAAGTGACTGCTAGGCGGAGTTACCCCTCACAAGGCACAAAGACCAGCCAGGTGGCTCACCTCGGGGATGGCATACTCTGGGAAAGCACCTTTATCAAAATACTTCAGAAGACAGAAAGCAGGGAGAGCACCCAGGACACAGAGTCAAACAGGGAGCATGAGCTGTTCAGAGACAGCCCTACAGGGTTTGTTGAAGGCCAGTTACTCAAAACAGCTGAACACTCCATTGACCGAGCTCCGTGTGTGCGTGTGTGCATGTGTGCGTGTGCGTGTACATTGTGACACTGTAACACAATGAAAAATGTATATTTGGTCTTTATCCCAGTAAAGAGTTTCTTTTTGCATGCTAATGAGATGACTGGTGGCTGGGGTCCCCTAAATAGCTTCAGAATGGGGGAGCTGGTGGTCAGAAGGCATGATTAGAAACTTATCAACCTCTGGGAGAGAAAGGCAGGCTGGAGGCCCAGCTAATAACCAATGACCAATGATTTAACAACTTATGTCTATGCAATGGACTCTCTATTAAAACCCTGAAACATTGGGGTTCAGAGAGCTTTCGTGGAGGTGCCGGGAGGTCCACCCAGAGGGCACGGAGGGTTGGTTGGTGTCCCTCCCCACATACCTTTCCTCTGCATCTCTTCCACTTGGCTCTATCTGAGTTACAGCCTTTGTGTAAAGCCATAATAGTAAGTAAATAATTTTCCTTAGTTTTGTGGGCCATTCTAGCAAATTATTGTATTTGAGTGGGGGGTGGTCATGGGAAGTCCTGATTTATAGCCAGTCCTTCAGATAAGTATTTTTTAAAGCCTAAATTTATAAATCAATTTAAAATGTTTAAAGGCATTTACTTAACTTTGTAGGTGGGTCCAAACATTACCCACAGAGCCCTAGCAAGAAGCTGCTGATGTCTAGATATAGAAACAGAATCACAACATCTAAACATCAATGTTAGAAGTTTAAGATCTACAGTTTTTTAAGAAGTTGTATTTCAATAAGTCACATGTGAAATTCAAAACCAATTTAAATATCTGAATAATCTCTTCCATTTACAAAAACCTTTCAAGAAACTCACCTTAGTCGGCACAAGCACAGGGGAATATTCTTGGTTCAGGTGTGAAGGAAAGGCAGGCCCCTGACAACACCCTGGAGACAGCAGCCCTCCTGCAGGGACTCCTGACCCCCACCTCGCCATGTGGAGGACAAAGACCCAGAGCTGCCTAGTTCTCCTACACACCCTTTAGCTTCTGGATCAAGATTCAACAAATCAGAAAAACTGAAGGGTGGGTGGGGATTCCCTTGGCCAGCCCTGCCCTTCTTCAGAGAAGGCAGCAGAGGACGGGGGAGGGAAGTGACTCAGGTGGAGCCACATAGATGCTCAGTGGCGGGGCTGAGACTGGAATCTCTATCACACTGTTCTTCCTTCCAAGTACCACCTGCTGCCAGGGAGGGCCCGGGGTGGTGAGGAGGGCATGGATAGTGGAGGCATGTGGTATATCTTAGGTGATCCAGCCAAGTGCAGCAGCCTGTGTACTCCCACCACCACATTCTCTGCCTCCCTGGGTTGTCTATTTCCCTGCCAGAGGGCAGGTGCCAGGCAGCTCTGCCCCTTAGCACTTGGCTCAAAGCCAGGCGTGTAGACACCCAATAAATGTTCCCTGAGAAAAGCACAGATGAACAAGAGAAGAAGAATGAACAAAAAGGGAAATAAAGGAGAGAAGGAGGAAGCGAGGGTATGAAGGAGAAAAAACCCTAACCTGGGCCCACAGGTATACATTCCTTGTCCTAAAAGAGCAGCTGATCCAGGAGAGAAGAGATGCCGTGAGAATGACATCTGGGAAGTGACCAGTGATGTGACAGGAACCGCACAAGCACTCAAATATGGAAGGGAAAGTTTGTTCCCCGGGTGGTGGGGGTTACTGTGGGAGGCAGCATTGAGCTGGAAGGATGGGGAGATGCTCACCAAGGGGTAGGGCGCTTAGCCCTGTGAGATGGCAGGGAGGGTGTGGGGAAGCTGTGCAGGTTTTCTATGGTGCAGACAGGCAAGATGTGGAGAGGGCCTGCAAGGCTGTATGAGAGCAGGCTACAGAGACATGGAACCTCAGGCCGCAGCTGCCGAGGGCTTCTACCAGGAGAGGATTACCACTATCGCAGCATCTTCTGGGAGGTTCCCTCAGAGGTGCTCTGCCAAGTTAGTATGTACAGTCATCTGGGACAGAGGGAGGAGTACCTGGAGCAAGGTGTTGCAGATGTAATGGGGTCATGAAAAGAGGGAGAGGAGCATGGGCGTGAGTGCAGGAGAAACCCAGCAAACAGAGAGGCAGGAGAAAACCAGGAGCAGCGGTGATACGGAAAGAGAGGGAAAAGAGGAAGATACCATCTGCAAGCCAGGAAGAGACCCCTCACCAGGAACCAATCTACCCTGAAGTTTGATCTTGGACTTCCAGCCTCCAGAACTGTGAGAAATCAATTTTTGTTTACGCTGCCTAGTTTGTGGTAATTGGTTATGGCAGCCCAAGCAGACTGGCTTTAGGGGATGATGGGATTTTTCTTTCTTTTTTTAAAAAATAATAACTAAGAGAATATAATGAGCATTCCATGAGGTAGAAAAGGAGGAGCAAGTTGCTAAGAGAGAGAAATAAGGAGGCAAGAAAGGCAAGGAAAATTGGACAAGGCAAGGGCAAGACAAAAGAAGAATAAGGGTAAAGTCTTAGAAAGCAGAGATGATGCTTCTTCCAACAAAACAGAAGGGATTGGAAGAGGGGCACAGACATCCTGCTTATGAACCTGATGATGTAACGCAAATGTTTCAATGCAGAGAGGAATGAAACTGAGGAAATTTAGGAGCGCTAACCGTACTCCTAACTAAAGCAGTTCTGCCCAGGAGAGAGGCTGGGAAAGGGGTAGGGACATGGGGTAAGACTGTGCCATGGGAGAGGCCAACAAGAAGCATGTGAAGGGGACCTCAGCTCATGGGCACAGGAAAAGGCCCCAGCCAGCCCTGCTCCACACCTCATCCCTGAGCTTCTGGTCCAACTTATACAGGGCTGCAAAGCATGCTCCTAGTATCCTTGCCCTCTAGAACAGGCTTTGGCGTTTCTCTGCCTTTTATTTTGGAGGAGGCAGTGGGATGCAAAAAATCCCCTGCCCTGTACTGTGACAACAGTATAGATGACAATAAGAGCGATGTAAATGCTAATAAATAGCATACTATATCTGACAAATATACTGGAAACCAGACCCCTAATGCACATGGAACCCCAAAATGCCATGAAGCAGAATAGGTGACCCTGAAAAGCTGAGGGGAGGCAGAGGCATGGAGGCAGGCACTACACAGCAGGGGCCACCTGGGCCATCTGCTATACTTGAGGGAGCAGCTTGTCTCTCCCCACAGGCAGGCCTGTCATGAGCCGCAGTCTGAGCCTGGGTTACAATGTGTGTTCAATATGTCTGTCAGAAATATTACCCAGACAACCTGCCTCTGGGATTTCTCTTTCAATGTAGCTCAGATGTCACCTGGCATTTATCTCCCTTTGAAATTTTCAAAAGAATCCGTAAGTCTAAAGGACCAAGTCCAAGGACCTCAACATGGTGCTCAAGACACCCTCTATGATGTAGCATCTATTAGCCGTGTCACCCACTCTGCCCTATAGAACACCATAGGCATCCTACGCTGACCTTTGCCCTGGAAGATCCTAAACTCCCTATCTGAATCTCTTCCATTCTGTAAGGCTCTGTTTTACAGCCACTTCCTCCAACAAGCCTTCCTGGCTCAACAGTTATGAGCCAGCTCTCCTCTAAACTGCATTATATCATGTGTGGCCCTGCATTAAAAGTTGCCTTGAGAAGGATCCTGTGTTACTCTTCCATACTCTTATTTCACTGTGCTTTATGTTTCTCTGGCTTGACAGCTAGAGGCAGACAGATCAAGGCAGCAGGCAGTATCTAACAGGCTGCTTACAGGAATGAGTCCTAAGCCTTAGCCTAAGAGGTTGCTGATGCAGTAGGCACAAAACACTGCCAGGGAGAGACTGGAAACCCGTGAGTAAGGAAGCCAGCCGGAGATGGGAGACAGGTCTGAGAGAGACTAGAACAGCTGTCAGGGGAATGGATGCTGTGGAGAAAGCAGAGGAGGGGCAGAGGGCTGGGCAGGTGTGGGGCTGGGCTGTGGCAAGAGCTGGGTTCCAGATGAATCTCACATTCTTTTAGTGTGGCTTGGCTATGACTTGCCTGAATATAAGGCCTGTCCAAGTTAGCTTTCTGATCCTCAGCTGCGGGCTCCTTGAAGTCAGGGATCACACATGTACTTCTCATGCCTGCACTGCCAGGGCCTTGGGAGGCTATGTCAGAGGAGCACGTCTCTGCACTTTCCTCTTCCTCACATGTGGTCACCACTTTCTGGGCCACACCTAATAACTGTGGCTCCTACATCTGTAATATTACATGATGACACCTGGAGAATCAGAAAGGAGAGTGCCCTTCTCTGCTTTGAAGGGAGAAAAGAACCAATTAATTACTTTGTGCCCTGCCAATGTTTCACAGAAGGGCGTGCTCCTGCCGAGATGGTGTGTCTAGAAATTTCGCTGAGTATCAAAGAGTTCATGATCCCTCCTCTGAGGTTGCTCTTCTGTGCCTGCCTCCCCACGGGCACTCAGCATCTCACAGAGCACAGGGAGGGCAGACTGCCACCCTCAAGCTGACCCTATATGATACAGACCATCCTCTGGTTATTTATTAGTTTCAGGTGACCCTTTGGCCTTAGCCCTGACCACCAGGAAAGCCCGCACCACAGGCTCCTACATCCACAAAAGGGCAGCTTTCATCGGATTTATTAATAGGAGGCACAGGCCCCAAATATTCTCAAGAGATTAACAGACTTCGATTCAAATACCCAAAATGTAGTCTCTGGACCAGCAGTGCCAGGGTCACCCAGGGCCTCGCTAGAAATGCAGGATCTCAGCCCCACTCCAGACCCATGGGATCTGAATCTGCATTTTCTACAAGATCCTTAGGGGATTCTTATATACCCTTGACATTGACAAGGACTTACTTAAAATTAAATGTTATTTTTGAAACTTTAGCTCCAAATAAAGCCATATGGCGACTCAAAACAGAGAAAGAAAAAAAGCTAAAGAGTTGACGTGTTCCCTCACAGGCTGTGGAATTCCTGGGTAAATTTTGACTTGTCTTTTCTCCCCACTTCCTCTAACACAAGGGGCACCGAGAACTCAAATATAAACTGTGACTGTCTAGGGGTGACCAGGATTTGGTACTAGAAAGAGAATGAATACAATTCTTATCAGACGAGTTAAGTGCTTGACCAAGCTAGAAGTTGGCTGGATGAGGCTGGGAAGGAGGTATTCACATAAAGAACAAAACAGTTTGTCTCACTTAAAATGCTAATTTCTGAAAAACACCATGACTAGTACTTCGAATCCAGGCTCTCCACGCTCTCAGGATGTCCACTTTCTCCCCTATGAGGTACTATGTACTCAGGCCTAACTATTACGTTTCAGGAACCATGAGAAGCACTTGATAAACATTATTGTAGCTAGTTCTTTGTGGAGATTTGTCATCACTGTTTTGCAGATGAAGAAACTGAGGCTCAGAGTGATGGCTCTGAATGACGTAACCAAAGATCACTCTCAGGTATGTTTGACAGTGAAAACCTTGGGGTAGGAGTTTAGCCAAGTCATTTGGGAGCACGTGTTCCATCCCCAGTCATGTCACCACTGGGCCAGGTGGTAAGAAGTATTGATAGATGTCTCACCCGGACAAGGACATTAAAAACAAAATGGTCATAATGAGGTACAATTTCATACTATAAAAATTCACCAGAGGGTAAAGAACATGAACATTCATGGAATTAAAGATGTTCTTTTCACTCTAAAAGTAACCCAAAGACGTAGCGAGCTCAGGCGAACAGGTTCCCGAGGAGGCCCGTGGAGCTGGGGACGCCTACCTTGGATTCCGTACAGCCGGTTGAGGCGCGACCGCCGGGCCTCATCAGTGTAGGGGACAGCGAGCCAGGGCATCTCACTGAAGTACTGTTTGAATGAGTCCTCTGACCTATAGAGACATAGGTGGACACAAAGTTTTATTGTTCCCAAATGTTCCACCACTGGGTCCTTGCAACCTCTACCAAGTTGTGCTGAGGGCTTTGCGGACACTGAGACTCCTAATCAGTGTGCCCCTCAGGCATCAGGCTAATGACACAAGAGGGCGGTAACCGGCCCATCCTGGTGTACACCAAGCAGCAAACACCTTTTCCCCCTAACAGGTAGACACCAAACGAAAATGCCAGGTTGTTTCAGTAGCCTGCTCCCTTGCATCCCCCATTGCAACTCGTGCCCAAGCTTTCATGTTTCATGTTTTCATGTTTCAATTCTCTACTTTTATAGAGAACCTAGATATATCCTAACTTGTACACAAAACAGTGATGTGGACAGAACCACTTTTAACCAAGTATAAATCTAGGAATGACAAATATAACCAAGTTGATAGAAAGCAGATCAGGGGTATCCTGGAGCTGGGGGATTGGGGGCAAAGATTGACTGAGAAGGACATGGAAAATGGGCATGCTCTCGATATTAATTGTGATGATTATAAAGGTAAAAACATTGGTCAAAATTCATTGTATGTAAATTATACTTCAATAAAGTTGATTCTTTTTTAAGATTTGTCTACGTATGCATACAAGAGCTGGGGTATAGGTCAGAGGTATGGAGGGGTGAGAGGATTCACCAGAGACAGAGTGGGGAGCAGAACAGGCGGATCTACTGAAATACACTGCTGAGGGGAGCAGCGGGCCAGACAGGAGAGGTCTGCTGCGCCATGTAGGTCAGTTCTGTGGCCAGGAATCAAACTTGTGCTGCAATGGCTGCTGATAGTGTCATAGTGCTGAGACTTAACCCCTTGCACCACCAAGGAGGCCCCAATAAAGTTGATTCTTATTAAGCTTTAGGAAAGGTGACTGCTATACCTGGTGTGGCTTCCGGCTTGCCCCCACTCACATGCACTGAGATGAGGAGGGGTTTCTGGAGAGCAATGGCAGGACTAGGGGCTAATCAACAGAGCCCACAAGAGCACAGCTCCGAGGACACAGCAATACACAAACACCCTCAATAGGAAGCATCTCAGAGACCTTTCAGGGAGCAGCAGCTTGAGAAGCAGGAGCACAGGTAGCTTGGTCTGAATTGAAACTGGAGTTTTTTAATAGAAAGTCACTGGTGAGGAAAGCCAGTAAGAAGGCAAGAAGCAGAGGACATTGAGGCTAAAAGGACATGACATACTTCAGGCAGAATGTCCACCCTTCTGATTTTTGTGAATGTCCCCAAAGTACATGGTCAGAGCTAAGAAAAATGACTGCACAGTTATCTGAGCTAGGTGCCACATTCCATTAGTCACTGGCCCTTTTCTTTCCATCTTTCCCCCTCCCTATCCTCTCACCATGATATAAAAAGCTGAACAAATCAGGAAAAAAAAATGCATCCTAATCTGAAATGACACAGGACTGAATGGGGACATACCCCAATGTTTACAAAAGAACAGGTTTTTCTCAGTTCCCCTTCAGATAATACAGGAGAAAAATGTATCCTCCTCAGCCAATAACCCCAGATATGCCTTCCTAATCCCTATCTCCAAGCTCTACTATAAAGGAGGAGAAATCTCAGGCAAAAGAAGTGCATGTGAATTGCCCATAGAAAAGGAGGCTGCACCACCCCTACCCCCAGCACGCACGCATTACCTGTCCGCACTAACGAAGATGATCTCAAATTTCTGGCCTGCCTCCTTGATCTTCCGGTAGGATTCCACCAGGACCCGGGTGAGGCTTCGGCAAGGTGGACACTGAAAAACAAGAGTGGGACCCTACTGTGTGATGCCAGACCTTTGACTTTCCATGTCCCAAACAGCTGCCATCAGGAGTGAGGCAAGCAAGATGCAAGCTGCATGGGGATAGCAAAACCAGCTCCATACAAGAGACAGAAGCAAAACATGTCTCTTGTAGTGGTGAGCATCCAGCATGGGCTCCTCTCCACCCCACACAAAGTGCCAGTAGGTAGCAGTTAAAATGAACCTCCCGGGGGTCATCAGAAGCCTCATCCGAATGGGTTAGGAGGACTGCCCTTTCTGTCCTCAGTCAAAATTAAGTCTTTTTCTCGCTGTTACCATTTGTAATTATGCACATGTATTGCATGCCAACAGTGAACGCATCAGGCACAGAAGAAAGCAAGAATGCCAGGAAATTTTGCCACAGTCACACCTACAGAAGCCAACCACTGCTGGTTGTGGTGGCCGCCTCACAATTGTTTTTTGTCTGGAGTGAAGCAGGCTTAAACACTCACCCAGTGTGCAGAGAAATAGACGCCTACATGAGACCCCTCCAGGCTGCTGCTCTCCAGGGACTGCCCGCTGTTTCTAAGCAAGGGTCCTGCAATGACTTCCCTGAAGGGTTTGGGTCCCCATGGGAATTCCAGACCTGAAACAGGCACAAATGGCAAAGATGTTAAACTTATTTATCGTGGCCTTTGACCCAAGAGGCCTCAGGGCTGTATGGCACAATGAAGTTATCATCAAATAGTATTTGTAAACACATCCATAGAACCTGCAGGGATATAAGCAGAACTCATCCATGGAAGAGCTATCAAGGCTGTGGTTCCAGAAGCTCCTGGGGGGTGTCAAGAAGTACAGAAGTCCAGGTTACACCCCAAGTCTCAGGATCTGAACAAGGCTGAAGATGTAGTTTTAAAACAAAGCAAAACCAATTCCCCAGGTGACTGCGATGATAGAGACACTGCCTCCCTATCAACCATGAATTTCTTTAGTTTCAACCCTGTAATCAGTGGCTTCTGACTGCATTTTAGAATCAACTGAGGAATATGATGCTTTAAAATATGATGCTCCGGGCCCACTCCCAGATATTCTGACTCAATTTGTCTGTCTTGGGGTCCAGGGAACCAAGTAAGAATTTAAGTCTAGTAAAAGGGAAGAATAAAAATCCACTCAATCCAGATGATCTGTGCGCTGACATATAAGCCCTAGGGCAGGAAGAGCAAACAAGATGTTCCCTGCTCAACAGAACAGTGTTTTCTAACAGGGTGGTCCAAGAAACACTGCCTAAAATCTGTCTGGGGCGGGTGGGAGTAGACACATAGACAGGTTAAAAATGCAGGGGACTAAGCCCACCCTGAAACAAACAGATACAAAATTCTCGGGGTGGGTGGGGGTGTCTAGGGTATCTGTATTTTTTTTTTTAAACATCTCCCTTATAAACCTTTTCTTTTTTTTTTTTTTTAGATTTATTTATTTATTTATACAAGTACTGGGTACAGTCAGAAGCGCGAGAGGGTGAGAGAATTCACCAGAGCCAGAGCGGGGAGCAGAACAGGCAGAAGGACCAAGGTACACTACTGAGGGGAGCAGCGGGCAGCAGGAGAGGTCTGTGCGCCATGTGGGACCCTCGCCGGTGGCCGGGGATCGAACCAGCGCTGCAGAGGCTGCGGGCAGCTTCACAACCCAGCGCTCAACTGCTGCGCCACCAGGGGAGGCCCGGGAATCTGTATTTTTAACAAGATTCCAAGTAGAGTATGTGAGAGACAGAGAGTGTGTTGTGTGTGTTTAAATTATTTTTACTGGGGGCAATTATTTGAAGCAGGTGAAATTTTTACTGGGAAAATCTGCAACCAGTGTTGAATTGGATCAACAAGTAAGGGAGGGGCGATCTTACAACCCTTTTATGACTCCAGGTCCAGGGGTAAAGAAATAGAACACGAATAGCCACTGAGCAGGGTGACTGGAGCAGAGGGCTCTCCCTGTGCATGGCCACCCACACAGGCAGCTGGTCAGCTAGGCCAGAGCCTGAGGATTGGGCCAGCACCAAGAAATGAGGTGCACTCACTGCCAGGGCTAGGAGAGCAACACAGAGACTGTGACTTTGCTATGGGAATGCATTAAAGAGAAAAAAACCCAACAACCCACTTAACATGTCTCTAACTATGAAGATGACAGCTGCTGTTGAAACAGCACTAGAAGTCAATGTCTGGCCTCTAGCTGCTTCTCAACAGCCAATTCAGTTCTCAAAGCTGAACTTCCTTTTTCAGATTCCATCTCCTTTGGCCCATGCATTAAAGCTCCCAGGAGGGACATTCTGATCCCTCTAAATATCTTAACCATGACCTGGAGAATGCTAAAATTTCATTAAGACGATATTCGCTAGCCAAACAAACCTAAGTATATTTCATTTGTATACACTCTACCAGAGGGGAGGAAGGCAGAGTTGGGGGGTGGGGGTCACAGTCGGGATTAAGGGACGAACATGCCAAGGTCTTACCTTCTGGGTCATCTCGGATCACCAGCAGCCCATTCCTGCACACAACCTTTCCTGTGGTGGCGTCTAGGAATATTAGTGATGGAATGTTGGAAATTCGATATTTATTCCAAAGTTTAAGCTGTAAGAAGAAATGTAAAATGTGGTGTTTACATTCAACATTGATTAATTGCAGAGTTCTTTTGAGTCCCTCAGGCCTGAGGGCTAGATGGACTAGAAAACACTAAAATACAGATAAGAGTTACTGATTCAAAGCAGGCAGCCTGGGTAAAAGTGACAAGTGAAACTATACAATCCCACTCGCTCCTGTGGTCTGAGACAGGGCCTCAGGTCTGAGCCCCATCCAGGCTCCCACTGGGACAGAGGCTGATGAAAGACAACATTTGCTAGAAAGGAGCTCTTCTCTCCTATCTCCCCCATGGATATCTTCTCCAAAAAGCAAGAAGATGAAGTTGGAGTAAGTACCTTTGGAACAAAATCAGACTTCCACTGGGTGGTTAGGCAGGAGGGAGGCACTTCATTTCTGTCTCTCTCCTCTTTCAGCAGGCAGTTACTGGCCTGCTTCTCTGCTCTATGTCCTCTGAGTCCAAAGGGAGAAAGGACAACGATACCCAAGAGAAGACCAAGCAGTTAAAATCACCACTTATCCAGGTCCCTGAACTTGGAATGTTGGTGGTCATTACAACTGTGTACCAGTCAACCTGCAAACACCAGGGAGGCAATATCCTGAGCCAGCCCCAACCTCAGTTCTCCATGCCACTCTCAACAACCCAGGATCATTGGCAGGTTCTTGAGGTTGACTATATAAACTGTCGGAGGGCCAGGGTCTAAGAGGAAACATGAATGAGCCGGGAGCTGAGTGTGTGTGGACTCCCTTGTTTGCTCCTTGACATCTGGGTGAACACTGTTTAGGTGGGCCACTAGGCACACACTGGCATTTAACTGCCCAGCCCAGAAGGCAACATAATGACATAGGAAGCTGAACTACCAATGCACCGCCAGAAAAGAAAGAAACGGGAAACAGAAGAATGACCCACTGGTGATTCAACTGTGAACCTCCCTTCCTGGGGCTGGGATGCCCTGACAGGAGGCCTGGCTGCTTGGACACTGGCAGAATGGGGAAGCAGGCATGAGAAGTACAGCTGCCTGCAGCCGAGGGAAAGGCATGTGTGGCTAGGATTATCATTGCTTTTAATTTAGCCCCAAGCAGTAAGGGAGCCAGGCAGGGTATCTGCCAAGAACTATTAGGCTTCTCTTGTCTGTGGAGACCTGGGTCTTGGAAGGAAGGGTTGTGGGACCCTACCACAAACTGGGTGGGCCCTGCCTTTGAGCTGCATGTTTTTTCCCAGGCCCACATTTCCTGTGGGATCCCTCAACCAGTCAAGACCTCAGAACAAGAGTAGCTCTGCTCGTACAGTTTTCAATGACAGTATTGCATCCTTCCAGAGAAACCTGATACAGGATTCAGATTAAGCATTCTTAGGAGAAGAGGTTCAACAACAGAACACAGCCGTGTACCATGTGTGGGATTAGCTTGTTGGTACAAGGATCCAGCTGGTTTAGTTTTTCTTTTTTAAGGGGGACAAAGAAAGATTATGGGACTTTCTGGTTTAAAATGGAATTATTGAGAGGGATTATTGGGAAAAATGGAAAACATAGCAAACCACAAAAATTGAGATAAAAATCACCCATGACTCACCACTTGTGAAAGCTTAGACAGTGTTAAATTTCCACCAGTGAGAGCACCCATTTCCTAGTATCGTCATCAACATTATCAATAACATTTGTTCTTCCAATTTGATAGGAAAAACATGATACCTTGTTTTTGTTGCTTATCATTTTCTTATTGATAGTTAGAAGTTATACATTTCAGTGTGGCAAATACAATATTTCTCCCCAGTATGTTGTGAGACTGCTCGTGCTGAAAGTCATTCAACAGATGTTAACTGAGCACCTACGATGTGCCAGTCCTGTGTTAAGCACAAGGGACACAAGAAAGAACAGACAGCTGCAATCACTGCCTTTGGAGAGTTTTTATTCTAAAAGGAGAAATGGATTATAAAAACAGCTAAGTTTTAAACATATACTCTTGCTTCAGAGTAGTTTTTTAGTCTGGTTTAAATGTGGGCACCCGGGCCTCCCAGGTGGCGCAAGGGGTTAAGATTCAACCTATGAAGCTATCCGCAGCCACTGCAGCACGAGTTTGATCCCCGGCCAGGGAGCTGCCCACATGGTGCAGCAGATCTCTCCTGACTCGCCCGCTGTTCCCCTCAGCAGGTATTTCAGTTGATCCACCTGTTCTATTCCCCATTCTGACTCTGGTGAATCCTCTTACCCCCTGCACCTCTGGCCCGTACCCCAAGTCTTGTATGCAAAAATAAATAAAATCTTTTAAAAAAATAAAAAAAGTAAATGTAGGCACCCATATTATCCTTGACATATAAGCATGTGATTGGTGTTTGGTAAGATATTTTTCTTATTTTTTTATTGAGGCAATGTTGGTTTGCATCATTGTATTTTAGGAGTAAAGAGTCCCCACTTTATGTGTGACCACCATAGTGTGCCCTCCACCAAAGAACCCATAGTCCACTGTATTCCCTCCTTGCTTTATTTTCTTACCCCTTCCCCTCTGGATTCTATAATCAGCTTTCAAGGGTTAGCTAGTTTTCAAGTTTGGTTTTATCTGTTAGATTTTTTTTTTAAAGATTTATTTATTTATGCATACAAGAATTGGGGTACAGGCCAGAGGCATGGGGGGTGAGATGATTCACCACAGACAGAGTGGGGAACAGAACAGACAGACTGATCGAAATACACCACTGAGGGGAGCAGCGGGTGAGCCAGGAGAGGTCTGCTGAGCCATGTGGGTTGCTCCCTGGCTAGGGATCGAAGGGATCGAACTCGTGCTGCAGTGGCTGCAGACAGCTTCGTAGGTTGTGTCTTAACCCCTTGCGCCACCAGGGAAGCCCTGTTAGATTTTTTTTTTTTAATTTGCTTTTCACATTTTATTTTTTTAATTTAAATTTTATTTTTATATTCCCCATACAATTACAGCCCCCTTATTTTGATCCCAATTCCTCCTTTCCCTGCCCCCCTCCCCCCAGAGAGTGTCTCTGTTTCATAGTTGTTTGTTGATTTTGATATTTTCTTTCTTATAGTTATTCTTTTTCCTGGTCCCTTATTTAAGTTTTCTAGATTCCTGCTATGAGTGAGACCATCCGGTATTTTTCTTTTTCTTTCTGGCTTATTTCGCTGAGCATGATGCCTTCCAGCTCCATCCATGTTGCTGCAAATTGCATGTGTTTATCTTTTTTGAATGCTGAGTAATATTCCATGGTGTATATGTACCACATCTTCTTGATCCAGTCATCTATTTTTGGGCATTTGGGTTGTTTTCAAAGCTTAGCTATTGTAAATAGTGCTGCTATAAGCATAGGGGTGCAGGTGCTCTTTGGAATTGATGTTTCTGTGTCCTTTGGGTAAATACCTAGGAGTGGAATTGCTGGATCATATGGAAGCTCTATGTTTAGTAGGTTGAGGAATCTCCACACAGCTCTCCATAGTGGTTGGATCATTTTGCACTCCCACCAACAGTGCAGGAGAGTTCCTTTTTCTCCACATCCTCACCAACATTTGTTGTTGCTAGTTTTTTTAATATGTGCCATTCTCACTGGTGTAAGGTTTTAGCACCTAGCCCATACATGCTTGACTACCCTGTGTGACTAGCTTCCAGCTGAAATCATAAAAGAAGGTCTTGAAGGCTCGTTGGCCTTCCTGGGGTAACCTGAGAGCATTAGTACATTACCTTTTAAGATTAAAAATAGGGCCTCCCAGGTAGCTCAAGGGGTTGGGAATCAACCTATGAAATAATTGGCAGCCTCTGCAGCATGAGTTCGATTCCCTGGCCGGCCAGGGAGCAGCCTGCATGGTGCAGCAGACCTCTCCTGGCTCGCCCGCTGCTCCCCTCAGCAGTGTACTTTGGTCAATCTGCCTGTTCTGTTCCCCACTCTGTCTCTGGTGAGTCCTCTCACCCCCCATACCTCTGGCCTGTGCCCCAGCTCTTGTGTGCATAAATAAATCTTTAAAAAAAATTAAAAATAGATTAAAATAGAATATCCCCCCCACCCCCAACCCTTGACACACAAGGAAGCATATAATTTTTCTGGGTTCTTCATGCAGGTAGAAGACTATTACAATAACCCCCTACATCCCTATTCCACCCGAAGTCACCACAGATATTTCTTTTCTCTTAGTATCCTCCTTGGAGAGGTAAGAAACTGTAACTCTAAAAGCCTTATCTTCCTTCCCTCCCTAGAGGGACTCAGGAAAACAGAAGATTTTGACTTAGATTTTATCCACTGTTGTTGGATCTTTGTTTCTAAGTAAAGGTCCACTGACTTAGTGGGGAAAAACTATGCTCAAGGCTCACATCTGACACTGAAAAGTTGATCCGTTTGTAAAAGAACTAGCACTTCATGGCCTAATTTTATATATGATAGTGATGTATCTAGAAATTTGAAGAACAATGTGGTTCATCAGTGATCTGCAGATTTGCCTGAACTACCTTTCTCAGGCTCAGCGCCAAGTTTACTCTGCTCTGAAGCAGTGCAGAAGGCGTAGGAATGATGGCATCCATTATGTCAACTCTAATACCTGAATAAGTAAGTGAACCTGATGTAAGAAAGGTCACACAGGTTCACTTTGATGATGATTCTCTTAGGCTGACTGGATCTAAGACCTGCTTTAACTTAAAGAAACAGTCATCAGGATTTACCTCTAGGCCTTTTCAAGTATGTGTGTAATATATCAAGTCCACTCAAGGCTCCTTCAACAGTCGTCTCATAACTATTTTTGGGTTACAGAACTTTTGAGGGTAAGAGCCATAGATCCTTTCCCCAGAGAAAAATGGATGTATTCAAAAAGGCCTGTGTATGATTTTACAGAGTTCATGAATTCCTTGAGGCCTGTTAGCGAAAGTTTCTGATCCCAAGTGATCTATAGACCCCAGAATAAGGCCTGCTTATCTTAAAAGTTCACTCTGGCATGTGGTTTGACCTTCATTCAACTGGGAAAACTATGATATTGCTCCATCATTATTCCTGTCAAAATTTCCTCTAATAAAAAATCAACAATTGCCTAAACTCAAAGATGATGCGAGTAAAGAATGAGATTAAACTCTCACTTGGCTGCTGTTGCTATTTCCTAACCTCATTTGGACCCTTCCCGCCCTCCCTTAGGGATTCCCTCCCAGCCTCTAACTCACCCCTCTGCCCCCAAGATGGTGAAGGGCAGAACCACCTAGGACTGAGCGCTAAGTGCACTTACTTTTAAGGATGCCCAAGAAATGAGTTCATTTTCTTCCTAGGTATAATGCTAGAGTGCTAATCAGACTTATCAGCATAAGTGCTTCCTCTTTAAGTTCCTTCTTGGGAGGAAATAGGGGCGTGTAGAAAAAAAAAAAAAAGGCTTTAGGGAGCCTGGGTTTACATCCTGGGCCTGACATCTCAGTAGATGTCAGTAGATCACAGGGTACTAGCCCATGCCTCCTGGCCTCTTGCGGTAACACCCTCATCACAGGATGAACGTGGAACTTAGCTGAGAGGCTGTATGGAGACAGTGAAAACTGCAAGCACCACACACATGGGACACACCATTAATCTTTGAATCCAATTTATGCTTATTTCCCTTGTCTTGTCAGTGTCCTCTTCAAAAATCATTTTCCTGTCAATTCTATTTAAAGTTGATTGGTCAACTGTACAGTTAGTCGGCTGCATATAAAACTCAAAAAGTAAGGCATTTCCTTCTGTAGCAAGTGGTATTTTTGACATAAGCACCTACTGTAAAACACACACACGTATTTATGGCCAGTTTGCTTTTTTTCCCCCCTCTCTTTTTTCTCCCTCCCACCTCCCATCTGGGATTTCCAGATTTTAAAAAGAGCATCTGGAAATTTTGTCTTTCTCTCTACTTACGACAACTCTGACATCACAACTGACTCTGGAATTCCTACTTTGTTTCCTCACCTTCTGGTTTGGGTGGCTACAGTGCACAATGTGGTTTGGTCCATCGGGGCGCAGGAGGAGAAGGCGCTGAGTCAGCCCCCACCCCAGCAGCCTCTGAGCCAGAAACTAGTTTGAGAGCAACAGGACGTCTCCCACTGATGATGGGAGAGAACCAGGCAGGAGGCAGCTACAACAAGCACTTCAATGGGACACTTTCCTGACAGCTGGGGAAGACAGAGTGACTTCAACTTCCAGGGTTTGCTCCACCTCTTGCTACTATCTTGGCAAAAAGTCTACCCAGAGTGCATTTCGAAGATACCTTCCACTTGCTGAACACCACCTCCTTACTAGCTTTCTAAAGGCCAGGCAATTCCAGCAGAATATGTTTCAGCAAAGCACCCAAAGCCTAGACATCTGTTAGAATTCCCCAAAAGCAGAATGTAGGGGCAGGAATGGCCACTGAGCAGGTTTTCTGATCTAGCAGACCGGGTAAAGGAGGAGAGAGTCCTGGAGCCATCAGTGGCTTTTGCAGGCTTTTATTGGGATTTACCAGGTACACAGCAGGCAGGGGTGCCGGGGGGCTGGGAGGCAGGCATGCGTTCGGGACCGCAGGGTTCCGTCATCTATCCTAATGGCGGGAGGGCAGAAAAGCCTGATACTTTTTACCTTACCCTACACAGAAGCAAGCCAACACAGATGAAATGGGGGGGAGGGTGTGCAGGGTGAAGGTAAAAAAAGGAGAAAATAGGGCCTCCCCGGTGGCGCAGCAGTTGAGCGCTGGGTTGCGAAGCTGCCCGCGGCCTCTGCGGCGCCGGTTCGATCCCCGGCTGCTCCCCGGCCACCGGCGGAGGATCCCACATGGTGCGCAGACCTCTCCTGCCACCCGCTGCTCCCCTCAGCAGTGTACTTCGGTCCTTCTGCCTGCTCTGCTCCCCGCTCTGGCTCTGGTGAATTCTCTCACCCTCCCGTGCTTCTGACTGTACCCAGTGCATGTATAAACAAAACAAACAAACAAACAAAATAAATAAATAAAACATGCCTCTATAAAATAAAAAAAAAAAAAAAAAAAAAAAAAAAAAGGAGAAAATATTAGCTCAACTTGGCAAAAATCATAAAGGATGACAAAGCGGGCTATTGAGTTACTTAAAAGTAACCATTCCTCGGCCCAGTGGCTGGTTCTGGTTAGTGATTCTAAGACTGTGGTTGGAGCTATCATCCTAAGAATGCTGGCCAGAAATGCCTTTAACAGTGACCCATGAAACAATGAAGCAAATATCAAAGGGGCAGGATTGGGAACTGGTCAACTGTAAACAGGCAAACTACAAAGGCCAGCTAATCTGAAACACTGGTGGGGACAGTCAGCACCCACAGAGGCCACAGGGAAATGCAACTTGGCGACTTCTGAGAAGCCCCAGTTCCTGAGGGTGACACAGAAACAGCTTCATTACAAGGACTGGATCCTCCACTTGACTGGGGGTCTAAATTTTTATTTCTCAACAGCTGCTGTAAATCCATGGGATTAAGCCAAAGCTAACACAGATGTAGGCTTCATCAGCAAGCTCCTTGGCAAGGTCAGTTGGAGCCTTCTCAGGCCAATTACTCTTTGCCTTCCACCAAGCGCTGACCACAGTCAAAACACCATCCTTTCTATAGCAGCATTTGAAAACAGGTTGTAAAGGCAGGAAGGCACAGTGCAGGATCGCTATTATCTGAGCAAACAGGTATAGGAGAGTCCTGGAGCCCTCGGTGCCTTTTCAGGTTTTTATTGAGCTTTTAACCAGGTACATGGCAGGCAGGGGTGCCGGGGGGCCTGGGTGTGGGCAGGTCTCCCAGCCCCCCCCGCAAATCTTCACTCTTTCTGGGCTCTCTGGTGTTCTCTCGGGGTCTCTGCTTCTCTGCAGGTTCTCCTCTCTTCTGCTACTCTTTCTCCGCTGGTTTCGTTCTCTTCTCTGCTCTCTTGTTCTGCTACTCTTCTGCTGGCATCCCCATGACGCCGCCCTTAAATACCCAGTCTCAGCCCAGGTGTACCCACCTACGTATGCCCACACCCTACTCCAGATGTCTGCTATCAGGCATACATGTAGGATCACAGGAATCCATCATTCATGCTAATGGCAGGAAGGTGGAAAAGCCTGATAGTTTTTTCACTTACCCCATAAGGTCCTTAAAATTGCCCCACCCTTTCTCACCCAACACAACCAAAGGCCATTATGTATAAAGTCTGGGAGGAAAAATTCCCCTCACCCCAGCCTCCAGCATGAAGGTAAGACATACACTGGAGATCACTCACTGAGCCTGGGCTCCGGAGACAGACTACTCAGGCCTCACTCTGCCCCAGCCTCTTGCTAGTTGGTGATCTCAGGCGAGCTACCTAATGTCCATTTTCTCATCTGTAAAGTGTAACTGACATAACTGATGCTAGCTGATTGCTGGATTAGTTGGGCTAGGCAATCCAGCAGAGAAGTATTAGGTGCTATTTACTTATAACACTTATCAAAGTGCTACAGGGAAAAGGAAAGGGTGAGGCGCTGTGCCTGTCTGTCTTCAGGAACCTTACAGTTTCAAAGCGGGAAAAGGTTAAAATGGTCAATTTTAATGGTATTTGTACACGTTACCACAATTTTTTAAAAAGCGCTGCTACTTCTGCATATGTACAGACATAAAATGAGCAGGTATGGCCACTGCCAGAAGAAATGAGCAAAACGGTAGTGAAGAAAGACTGGCTCCACCCTAGTTTAGTGACTAAGCCAGGAAAGGCTCTGCACATTAAATCAGACACATCATTTCAAACTCCCTCCATGCAGCCACTTCTGTGTCAAGTAGGGGCAGCCATAAGAAGCAACAATCCACGGCTGAGTTGGGTCCTTGTTGGCCAGTCAAATCTTTAGTTAGTACTTTTGTTTACCAGAGGCCAGGCTGGTCCAGGTAAGATGGTTCTGGAACCAGACTGCCTGGGTTACATCTACTCTATTACAAACCCCTGGGTGACCTTGCCAAGTTACTTCACCAGTCTGTTTCCTCAAATATAAAGTGAGAATACTACCTGCCTCCAGACTGTTGCTGTTAGGATTAATTGGATTAATAGACACACAACACTTTAAAATATTGCCTGGAATCTAGTAAGTGTTCAATAAGTGTTAGGAATGATGACGATGATGATTGTAGGGTAAACGGAAGTTGCCAAGTTTTTCCCGCTGGCCCAACATTAGCATCAATGACCCACAGCTGTGGACTTATACGCGTGCCTGATGGCAGCACCTGGAGTGTGGTGTGTGTATGCATGAGTGGGTGCACCTGAGTGGGGAGGCTGAGCATATAAGGGTGGCATCACAGAGGATGGGAGGCGGCAGAGGACCGTGCAGCAGAGTGCAGTAGAAACCAGCAAAGAGAACCGGAAAAAGTAAAGATTGGCCATGGGCTAGGAGGCCTGCCAGCCCCTGGCCTGCCCTGCACCTGGTTGCTTCACTGCAAGTGGTGCAGAAAGATCATTAAAAGCCTGAAAAGGCCACTGTGGGCTCTAGGACTCCTCCTTTACCTGTATGCCTGGTTTCATAGAAAATCCGCTCTGTGCTTTGCTGCCGCTACAATGATGATGCCCAAAGAGCAAACTGTCATTTCTCCTTGACCCCTCTAGGCCCCAGTTAGCACCCATGTCAACAGTGGGTTTGTAGGGGTAGGATGACACAGGGCAGGATCTCTACAACCCGAGCCGATGGAGTAAAGGAGGAGTTCTGGAGCCATCGGTGGCTTTTGCAGGCTTTTATTGGGATTTACTGGGTACACAGCAGGTGGGGGTGCTGGAAGCTGGCTGGCCTCCCAGCCCCCCCTGCCCTCCCCCCCCCACCTCCGCTGCGAGTCTTCACTCTTTTCTGGGCTCTCCGGCATTCTCTAGTGGCCTTGTTCTCTGCTCTTTTACTCTGCTCTTGCTGGCGCCGTGTGATGCCACCCTTATTAAGCCCAGTCTCTCAGCCCGGGTGAATCCCATCTACATATGCCCACACCCTACCCCAGGTGCCCCCCATCAGGCATGCATTCAGGACCGCAGGGATACATCATCAATCCTAATGGCGGGAGGGCAGAAAAGCCTGATACTTTTACCTTACCCTACAGGGTTCCCCTTCTGGTGGAGGGAGGAGGGGGAATGGGCTTTTTAGATCTTGCATCAATTTGACATACCTGCAGATAGAGGAACTAGCCCAGGAGACACCCCCACATAGTAAATGCAAGTTACTGCCAAGGTAGTGTGGGGACTGAAGTTCTTAAGTGCCTCACTTCCCCTTGCCAGATATTCTTTTACAACAGAAATACTTTGCTACTAGTATGGCAGGCAGGGGCTGGGGGTGGATCTGATGTGCTACTTCTTCCTTTTATCTCTTGATCCAAGAGATGTCTGTCTCTATCAGCCAGCCGTCAGCCTGCCACCACACAACTCACCAGTTTACAAAGCCAGCTGTGCTTCCATCTTGCTGCTCCAAAGTGCTGTCAAAGACAACTGCGGATCACCAGGAGGAAAGCGAGAACGCTGTGATTCTGTTAGGCTGAACACAAAACAACCACTGCCCCTTAATCCCTTCTGAGAGGACAGCTGTGTCTGGCAGCCCCAAGTTCTCACTTCATCAAGGCGAGAAGCAGAGTACAGCAAGTGAGAGCACAGGCTCAGGGGCAGCTAGCTTGGGTTTGAATCCTGGAGGTGCCATCTCATGCAAGTCTCCCAAGACTCTTCTCAATCACAAAGTGCTCCCTAGGGCCCTCCCTTCTAAGGTTACTGTGAGGATAGACTGCATATATAAAGTGCTGACAACTGACCGGGTACAGTAAGCACTCCCTAGAAAACACGTTTCACCTGTGCCCTTCCAGAGTGGGTATCCGAGAGCTCCCTTAGGGCAAAGGCCCTGCACCTGGTCCTCAAACTACAAGGATTTGACTTGAGCCCTTACTGAGTAGGATTTGACTTGGTGTTCAGGATGCCATAGTGCCGCCAGTCTCTCCCAGGGCTGGTGCCCGGAATGATCCGCAAACGACAGTGTCTTACAAGAGACCTTCTGTCAGGGGCCTCCCTGGTGGTGCAAGGGGTTAAGCACAGCACTGTGAAGCTGTCCGCAGCCTCTGCAGCACAAGTTCAATTCCCAGCCAGCCAGGGAGCCACCCCTATGGCGCAGCAGACCTCTCCTGAATCACCCACTGTTCTCCTCAGCAGTGTATTTCAGTCAGTCTGCCTGTTCTGCTCCCCACTCTGTCTCTGGTGAATCCTCTCACCCACCCCACCCCACATCTATGGCCTGTACCCCAGTTCTTGTATGCATAAATAAATAAATCTTAGAAAAAAAAAAAAGACCTCCGTCAGAAGGTAGGCAGATTGCTCCTGACAAGGGAAGGGGACAGCAGAGGAGTCGCTACTTCCCCAGCTCTGGCTCTGGGTGGGGCAGTAGCTCCCTTCATGGAAATAAAGATACTTTCCAAACTGGCACCCAGTCTGTGGCTCCTTCTTTCTCAAAATGAGAGAGTAGCTGATCTCAAGAAATGGTCACTAATTCTAACCACAACCACTAGAGACGCATGGGGCTGACGGCGGCCTTGTGAGTTAAAAAATTAAAAAGCATAATCCATGCAGCTCAGAGGCCTGGGTCTGGCTGCCAGCACCTGGGTAGGTGTGGCTTTGTGATTCCGGTGCAGAAGGCCAGTGGTTTATTGGCAAGGATGAAGGGTGAGCATGGGAAAGAGGCTGCACCCCATAGGCAGCCAGCAGTGAACTAAGATCTGAGATCTCAGTGGCCTCTTCTCCCTTCTCCTCCTCCCTGCATTCTCGGGAGTCACTCACCAAACAACTTTCACTATTAAACTTCCTTTCAGTAAGCTGCACCTTCAGACCAGCTTCAATCAACAATAAATTTAATGAGATTCTACTAAGACAAAAATGTAAATGTTTTCTTCTCACCTTTTCTAAAGTGCTGAAACGTAAAGAATCATTTTAGCTTCTTAATGTCTGTCCCACTGAGGGTTTGGAGGGTCCAGTTCCCAAATGCTTGGGACCTAGTCTCATTCCTGAGACCAGTTAAAGAGGTTCACTGACTATGCACACAACTTCCTGCCCCAGTGACTCAATGAGCCAGGAGATGAGCAATTTGTTGGGAGTACAAAGCGACAGATGGTTGCCAAGTTTCTTTCTGGCCGACACCACAGACGGAGGGAAAGGCTGCTCTGCTTCCCCAAGCTGTAGTGCTCACAAGCCGACAGAGGGATTTCCTAAAGCCCCATCTGGTATAAAAACCTCTACTGGGCAGAGTGGTTTGGAACAGTAAAGGGGTGACCGGTAATAACAGACTAGGGCCAAATGCTATAAAGAGGAAACTAAAGAAGTGGCTGGGAGTTTTCATATGAGAGCGGACAGGGAGCCAGAATTGGTCTGGAATATGAGGCCACATCCCAGCTCCAAAGGCAATCACTTCTGTGTTTGGGAGGAGGGGTGTGGAGTAGGGTTTCTGTGGCTTGTGTCATTGTGGATTCCTCTGCTGATACTACCGGGAAAGAGTTCAGATTTGCCCACATTCACTCCGAGTGGTGTGTTTTTACTTGAACGCTGGGACCCTTGATCTGGGATCCTTTGAGAGCTGTGTCTATCATACAAGTTCCACCCAGAATGTTAACGTTCATACCAAGGAGAAATGAATTCTGAGTGTCTGCATACCAGATTTTCATAGGACCCATAAGGTTAAAACAATACAAAAAAAGAAGACAGGAAGCCTAGGAATAAGGGCTGTGTGGAAGGACAGTGCCTCTGCTTGCAGATCTGGAGGTTTGGCTGGAGGAAGCTGCTTTACAAGGTGGCACTATCACCCATCCTTCCCCTCCTTAGGCAGGTGCCATCAATTCATCCTACCCACTCCATCTCTTGAGGCTCAATAAGATATAAGATGATCAAATTTGAGAACTGACTAGAATTGATGAAAAGATTTTAGGAATAATATGCCAACACGATTCTGTTTTTAATTAAAAAAAAAAAAATCCAGGCTAAGAAGCCTTTTTCATCTGAAAAGAGACTTTCTCTCAAGAGACAGTGTTAGAGCAGCTGCCAAAGCAAAGCACAACAGGGTTCCCCTTGTCTCCTCAGTTTCTGGAAGGGTTCAAGAGCCATGACCTTAGAGCTCCAGGTTCTCAAACTCAGCACCTGAAAGACATGCCCAACATGCATGTACTGCACAGAGTGGAATCCCAGGGCCAGGTACCACAGCGAATACCAATGACTGAGAGGTAGCTTTCCTGAACTGGGGAGACAAGGGAGTTTCAACAAGTGAAGTGATCCATCAAGACAATAGTGGGAGAGAATTCCATCCTTTTAGAATTCTGCTGTCATCATCCTGCTGCTTTTGCATCTCCGATGCCTTACATATGACAGGTAGGTACTCAAAAAAAAAAAAAAAAAGGTAAATGATGGTGATGAGGAGGAGGACATTCAGGCCAAGCATGAGCAAGCTGGCCAGCTACTCAAATGCAGCTTGAAATACTAGCAAGCTGGTACTTCACTTTCACACATTCACCATGGTTCCTAAATAGCTATTAAATGAGTTCTCCATCCAAAAAGCAGGAAATAGTTTCAACATTTTCTGCAGCTTCCAGTAGATAAGGAAAGCAACTGCATAATACCTACTAACCCCGATGCCATAAATTACAAATCAGCTGGGTGAGACCTTTTCCGTGCCCACCCTCCAAATGCCAACATGAAATGTGGTCTTGAGAATGGCAGAGACGTTCTCCATTTTAGTGCCATCTGTACCTGTCCCGCAGAGTCATTCATGCTCAACAGAGCCCTCCTTTCAATTTCCTCTTGATTGTTATTTCATGAGGTGCCCCCTTCCCCCTCCTGGCTGCATGGAAAGGGCTGTTTCTTGGCAGAACTTTCTGAGTGCCCAGTTAAAACTCTTGTTACCACTTTCCTGCTTCAGGAAGTCCCACTGAGTACCAGCCAAATGACAAGGGGAGGAAAGGAAACGTTTACAATGATGTGAGAAATTCCCGGTCTGGGAAAGAAAGATCAAAAAGGCTAGTCCTAAGAGACCGTTCTGCTCGGAGCCTGGCGTATGAAGGGCCTCCATAAATTGGACTGGATTGGTCCACGATGGAAACATTACCTCACCGGGAACCCAGCAAACCAGGCGGCTCCACAGCTCTGGAACCAGCATTAGCCGCAAGGCTACAGAACAGCAGTGCCCCGAGTGAAAGGAATTGCACCCTATGCTAAGAAGCTGAGATGGCCATGCTCCCAGATGCCTGTACACAGAAAAGGATGTGGCTTGCATTGTTCCTGTCTGCCAGCTCTTGAAGTGAAACGGTTCCACAGCACAATGAAATAAATAACAGCAGGGATGAGGAAGGGAGAGAGAGAGAGGGAGGTAAATTGTTTGGAAAGTAGAAGACAGGGTGGACGAGATGAAATTCAAGACAGATGTGTGAGAGCCGCAAACATATGTCCTTGAATTTATGCATCCAAGAGATTCATATAGAATAAGGACAAAAGAGCTACAGAACCAATACAGAAAAATATGAGAGTAAATACAGAACAAAGTATTACATTCCTCTATCCTTACAAAGAAACATCAAATCACATCTCCGCTAAATAAAACTGTTTAGAAACCAGGGTGAGTGAAAGATCCAAGATGAAGCTATTAATTAAGCAGAGGTGCTCTGTGGTCTCTGTCACTCTCAATAGGAGATCAACCACCACCCATTTATTTCTAATGATTGAATGTTGATTTCTTATCTCCAAACGGTATTGCCACTGCTTTCTGAATCCAAAGCAGAATTTAAAAAGTAGTATTTGCTAGGTTAATGCCTGGTCATTAAGAAATAATAAAGCAGGAAATTTAGGTGGGTGGTTCCACAGAAACACAAAAGTCTAGGACACTGGCCGGAAAGACATTTTTACAATGCAGTTTGAGTGTGTGTTGTTTTACTTCTAAACAGCGAACTCAAAGGGGCCACCACACAATTGGTTCCAAATGCCTCATATTGAGAAAAAACACAGACGGCCTGCCTAGCTGGTTAACTGCACTCAGTGTGAGGCTTCAGATGGTAACAAGAAAGAGGAATACTGCATGAATGCCCCCCACCCCTAAATGTGCTAGAGAAATGGGGTGAAGCAGTGTCCAAGGACTAGAGGCAGGGAGTGGGGGCGGTGACTGAATTTTCTAGAGGGTTCAAGTGTCAGTTCACAAAGCTGCTCAGCAGCAGAATACCAGGTCTACATTATGCATATCTCTAGTCATTTATTCATCAATAGACATAAACCTACCAAGAATTTGTGCCAGCTGGTGTGGGGATGTAGAGATTAAGGACAAACTTTCCTGCCCCCTGGGGGGGTCGGGGGAAGTGTAACAGGATTGTCCCCAGGAAAAGGGGAGGCTCCAGGTTCCCTGCCCCACCAAAGGGAGGGTGGAGCTGAGCAGGGAGGAGGAGAAGCTGGAGAGGAGACTGGGGAAGGAAAGAAGCAGGATGGAGAGCCAGAAAGAGACCTGGAGGAGGCACATGGAGCAGAGAGACAGGTGAAAAGCTGTATTTGCTTTTTTTGGTCCTGGATTGGTTGAAACAGATGTGGGTGAGAGACCCATGGGAGGTTAACAATGGCAGCTTTTATCTTGATTTTGATTTTGTTCTTTTCCTCCCAGACTTGTCTGGCTGTTTCTGACCCTTTCCTATGGGTCCCCACTGGAAGATGCTTTAGATGTGTGGCAGACTTTCCGGCCTTGCTTTGGACCAAACCTTCTAGGGTGGACTTTTACCCACCAGGGGACAGGTAGCTTTGGTGCTTTATTTGGAAACTATATTCTTGGTCTTTTCTATATTGCATACTAATTGTATTACAGTTCCTTTCCATTAAAGGTCTTATATAAAGGTTTTGTCTTGATGTGGCGGATGGCAGAACCTATTTAGAACAGGCAGATTTGGTGTTCTGGGGTGCCCCTATCCTTGCCCTGTAACAAAAGGAGCCTGCTAAAGACCTGAACCTGCTTACTAGCTGGACATTGCACCTGGGATGCCACTCCTTGCCTCACCCTCACACTGGTGAGCCCGGGGGCATGCTTGTTCCTGGGCTCCCACCTCAAGCCATAGGTGGCTATAGAAGGTATCATACTCTCCTGGGGGTTTATAACTCAGACAACAGAGACCTCCAGTAAAGCCAGCGTACCACACACGGGTCTGGGGTGGCTGCTGTATTGATCTCTTGGCTCTCCAGATGGCTGGGGCCCCTCCCTGCCACCTCTGCTGGGTCTCTGGGGGCAAGCTGCCTTCTTCCTTTATCCCAGAAGACAAACCGTGATCATTTTCCTAAGTGTGGCAGGGATGTGGAAAAGGTGGGGAAGTACTGATTAGGAGATGCTGAAGGTATGTAAAGCAATACAGGAGTAGCCTTGTTGGGTCAGGGAAAAGCAGAGAAAAATAGAGCTGATGGAGAAGGGAACTCAGGGAAGACAGACACCAGGGAGTTCAGAGAACAGAAAAGCAAATGAGAGAAACTACAACCCCCGAGGAGGGACCTGTTCCTGAAATCCCATTCTGGCCCCTCTGCATCCCAGCTGAACTCTATTTCCTGGATCTGGATGCCCATGTGACTAACAACTGCATTTGGAAGCCTAACCCAACGTACTGATGCCAGCTTGAGTGAATTTCTGTTCCCTGTAAACAACTCTGAGACAGATGTGTAGATATGTGTGCACACGGAACACTCGCGTATACCACAAAATCCTTGCTGCTTAAAACACCAGGGGAAGAAAAGCCAAATCACCTCCTTTAACTCCTTCTCCTATGTCCTTTTTCTACTGTCCCCATAGGATCCTGGAAGCCTGGAGAGGAAAGTCCTCCTTATGCTATGAACGGGAAGATGGGAACAAGATGATGTGCCTAAGATGACGGGAGCAAATTAGTACCAGGCCCTCTTTATTCTCTGCCAGCCACTAACCCTTAGAATATGTGTGAAGTGAAGAGCAAGGAGCTCATTTTGGGGGTTCCAAGGAGTGTGGCTGTCCCTCCAAGAAGATTTTGCATTCCTTTTGGCGCCAGGAAGTGAACAGAGTCTGAAGTTTCTTCTACAGACAAGATAACTGTTCACTTAAAAAAAATCTGAGGGGCCTCCCTGGTGGCACAAGGGGTTGAGATGCAACCTATGAAGCTAGTCGTAGCCACTGAAGCACGAGTTCGAGCCCTGGCCAGGGAGCTACCCACATGGCACAGCAGACCTCTCCTGGCTCGCCCACTGCTCCCCTCAGCAGTGTATTTCAGTCAGTCTGCCTGTTTTGTTCCCCACTCTGCCTCTGGTGAATCCTCTCACCCCCTACACCTTTGGCCTGTACCCCAGTTCTTGTATGCATAAATAAATAAATCTTAAAAAAAAAACCAAAACATCCGAGTCCTTCATGGCATGCTCCCAAGGTGTAACAGCACGGGGGTGCTCCAAAGCAGACACAGCAAGTCCCAACCAACTTCAGTTTTCCAAGGCAGCTCTGAGAGGCGCCGTGCTTTGTGGATACTCCCAGGCCAGGTGCACGGGCACCTTCCTGAGAGCTGGCTCCAGAAGCCACTAGTGCCACAGAACTAAAACTGGCAGTTTCTGAGGTTGTCATTGGACTGATTTTTTTTCCTCCAAAACATAAAGGTCCCAGTGAATCAGACTGTGAATATGCCACTAATCATCTGCTTAGGAAACAAACTGCTGAGGCCTACTGAATAGAAACCACATGCAAATTAATTCTCCATAAGGCGCATGGACCTTCTGGGACACACTGACCATTTAAAGAGCACAATAATCCTGTCAACCTTTACAGAACCAAGCTCTTAAATGTCAACAAGTTTCAAACTGGGCTCCAGACCACCCATAGAATAATCTGTGACCCAAAGCAGGGATATTCAGTAAGAAATGGCACTCCAGCTCTGTTCTTAGTGATACAACAATCAAGACCCAAAGTTCCGGGCCTCCCCGGTGGCGCAGCGGTTGAGCGCTGGGTTGCGAAGCTGCCCGCAGCCTCTGCGGCGCCGGTTCGATCCCCGGCTGCTCCCCGGCCACCGGAGGAGGTTCCCACATGGCGCGCAGACCTCTCCTGCCGCCCGCTGCTCCCCTCAGCAGTGTACTTCGTCAGTCTGCCTGCTCTGCTCCCCGCTCTGGCTCTGGTGAATTCTCTCACCCTCCCGCGCTTCTGACTGTACCCAGTGCATGTGTAAACAAAACAAACAAATAAACAAATAAATAAATAAAACATGCCTCTATTAAAAAAAAAAAAAAAAAGACCCAAAGTTCCCCAGAAAGGAAAGTTCTTCTCAAAAGAAGGAAGGCTGGGGCAAAAGGCAAGGGGGCCGTGCTCCCCCTCTAAGGCAGCTCCAGGGTGCAGACTGAATGGGAAGATGAACAGCAAGCATGAGGCAGAGCTGTGGGCGGGAAGCTGAGGGCGACAGAGGAACGTGAGGTTCACTGTGACCCTCACTCACAGCAAAGAGCAGGCTGAGAGCCAGAGTGGCAAAGTTGGCCAGGCTGTATAAGTTACTTCACTTCACTTCTCTGAGAAAGTCACTTCCCTGTAAACCGTGAAAATGATCGCTCTTGCCTCATGGAGTTGCTATGAGGATTAAACAAGATGGAAAATCCAGATGGTTTCCTCCAGTGCCTGTATTTCCCAAACATTTCTAGTTGCTCACACAGATCACTTACAATTTATGTGCCCTAATTCTCTTATTTACTGATTTTGCTTTAAATAAACTCTTTATTAAAAAAATTTTAAAAGGAAATCTGATACTGCCATTGTCAGTGAAAAAGCTTTCCACAGAGAGACTATTTATCTCAAAACGAAAAGTACAAAAATCAAGCTATTAGATTTTATCTAGCTCCTGTTGCCTGAGGTCTGCTTTCTCTATTACAAAGGAGATGAGCAAGGGTTCCAGAGGCTTAAGGGTGGAGCACATGTCAAGACTTCCTCCTGATATAACCAGAGATTTGAGATGGAGAATGGAAAAAGTATGATATGGTTTAATCAGTGGCTCCCATCCCAGTAACAGTCCTGCCACTATAAATTGCTTAGGCCCTATGCCAATGGAGGCTGTCGAGAACCTGGTGGGGTCCATCTCAGAAATGGGGCGTGTTGTTCGTGACCCCACAGCCTCCAAAAAGCTCTTGGCCAAGGAGGAACCCTGCGAGCTCACTCTCACTTTTCCTGCTATCTGGGGGCATCACCATGATTCCTCCCCCAAGTCCCATCAGTCAGAACACACCCAGGTCGAGGCCAGTGGTGTCTCCACCAGGAAATTCATAAAACTTATCCTGGCCAGGCAGCTGGCAAGGTCCCCCTGAGTGGAGGGCTTACACTTAAGCCAAACCTATCTGCTTCGGCTCTCAGGAAGGCTTGCAGTTCTCTCGAGCACACATTGCTGATTAGAGGTAATGAGTTTCAGCAACAACATTTAATATAGTATTTCCCTCGGTAAAACCTGTATCAGAATCCTCTGGGATGATAATAGATTTTTGGGGGGCCCCACCTTTGACCCACTGAATCTCTTTTGGGCTTCGATGCAAAGATGTAAATTTTTAAAAAGTTCCCAGGTGATTTTCTTGTGCCCACTGAAGTTTGATTGACACATGCTTTTTGGCATATAGCATCCCTCCCCTGGAATGCCTCTCCTCTTGCCCGAGTTATTTCCAACTCCTCCTGCAGATGTCAAGTCAAATATCACTTCCTCCGGGAGCCATCTCTGCTCACTGCTAACCCCCCATCCCCCAGTTAGATCAGGTCCCCTATTATAGTTCCAAGTCCTGGTGCTCTTCCTTCATGGCCCTGGTCACGATTTTCATCACATATTTGTATGACTCGTCAACTGTTTGTCTTCCTCCTGACCCACAGAGGTCCATAGGGCAGATACTTTACTCACAATTAAATCCCCAGCTTCCAGCCTGGTTGCCGGGCACAAAGTTGACATATAAGAAAAAAAAAAGTTGACATATAAGAAAAAAAAAAAAAGTCTGTTGATTAAATGAATGGATCTGGAGTCCCTATTCTCACTGAGGTTTTTCAGATTCTTGGAAGTTCCTGACACAACAGGACTCAGAACCTCATCGCTGAGGTATTTTTCGGAGGTTTTTAACTGATGCCATCTGCTCCCTCAAGAGTTTTTAAAGTTTAAAATTGTTAATATGCTAACATATGAAAGCTGAAAGCTTTCACAGTCCCTTGAATCCCCTGGGTCTCATGGTGACCCCTAAGGAGCTTCAGGACAGCTACACCCAAAGGGAGGGATCACTTTCTACCCAATCCAACATTTCTTCTTTAAGGCTAATAAAAACTTGACTGCTATCCTAGGACCCATTTATCCCCAAAATTCTGTTCATGAATAAGTTTGTTGAAACGTTTTGTTTGAATTAGTACAATTCTCGCTGAAAATATGCCCCAGAAGGAAGCAATCCTCCCATTCTTCAACAAGTATAGACATGGCCCCATCTGATCCACCATCAGTTCTGGCAGTCAAATACCCATGAATGTTTAGCTCTGCCATGGGATATGTAGAATAAATTAAGTTTAGGGAGTGGGGGTGGGGGGGATCATAAAACAAGCCTCTAAGTCTAAAGACACTGTGTACCTTGGCAGGAGGAATGTATGTGCTACAACAGAATCCTAGACAGTGTGCCAGAGAACTCAATCAAAACCAGCAGAAAATGATTCCTGTCATATGAGACAGGCATTTCAACAGCAGTCCCTGAGGGGAGATGGAGATAAGGGGCCCAATCTAGCCTTGCATCTGCCAAAATTCTTTTCTATCATGGCTTAAGAAAGAAAAGGTCTAAAATCCTGAATATGAGATGGACATTCTAAAGTCAAGGCTTTTGCAAGTGCAAAGTATATATTAAATCCCACAGGAAAGCTTTCTCATTGCGGTCTTTACCTCTGGGATTCTAACTGGATGGCTCCGGTGTGTTGTTGTAAGGCATGCTTTAAGCGGGGAACCTACCAGGTCTGAAGTATGGCTCCATTGGTCCTGCCAAGTACTTTTCTTTCACTAGAAATTCCAATTTCCAAGGCTGAGCCTGCCCTGCATCTAGCAAGCCACGATCACCTGGACCACAGTAGACTCTGGCTAGTTATTCTACCAGGCCCAGCTACATCATCCACAGTAGAGCGAGACTTACTAGTGAGACTCAGCCATTCCTGGCAAAAGAAACAACAGAGAATACTGATTACTTGCTTAAGAAGTTGGAGTATCTCAGGCCAATGTTTTATGTGAGAGGCAAGCCACCTTGCACCCCTGTATATATATATATATATATTTTTTTTTTAACTACTCTGTGAAGAAATGCACCAGAAATATCACATTATCTGTGGCCTTGATGGACCTTTGCATCATCAGGCAGAAGGGCCTACCTAGGACATGAATGCAGCTCTGGGTGACTGAGGCTCAAACAGAATCGTTTTCCTGAAGGGAGCAGTTTCAACAGATTAGAACAGGTTTCTATTTCTCTCCTTTGTAACTTGCTTCTTATGATCTAATAAGTGATACCACTTTTGGATGAACTAGGCATGTGCTTCTGTAAAAAAAAAAAATAGTACACACAGGTCTTCTTTTGCCATTTACGATGCAAGTTGATCATTCCAACAGGGAACTGACTTTGCTAATTAACTGTTGATGGAAGGTCTAAACAATTATTTTCAAATTGTGATTTTTGATAAATACTTCCCAGCTTTTAGCTGAATTGTAAATTAAGTATCTAACAATTCTATGTGACAAGCTGTCCCCTTTAGTTACCATGACAGAGTGTTCAACCAGAAACCAGGTTCAAAGCCAGGTAGTTAGTGAGGAATTTGTTGAGGGTTTTCTTTCTTAGTCAAGGTGACCAAAAAGTTTTACACATTTTAAACTTTGATGAGTTTTACACCGTGTCCTACTGAGTGGAACTTGGGAACTTAAGCATTCCTTTGCCTATCTGTGGACTAGAGGTTTCCGAGAGGCGTGCTAGCCCTCTCACTGGTAGCTTTCTGAGTGGCAGTAAAATGGCCATACAGCCTGTTCTCATTTGGGTTCCTGGGTGTTCACAAGAGGGAGACAACCTACCACCAGCTCACCTATGGTCTAGGTGCATGGAGAAAACACAATTTAAATTCAAGTGAGAGAAACCGTATTCTAGCAGGAATGCTTAAAGAGTGCACTTTCAGATGACTGAAAATACGTGCTGGCTCTACCACAGAGCAGCAGGGAGGTGGACTTGATACTGGCTACTCCCAGAAGCAGTTTTTACAAATCTCTCTTTGGCGGAATGCCATCAGAAGCTAGTAAGATTATCCTTTAAAAATTATGTACTTATAATTCCTTTCAACAAGGATTCCTGGAAAAAATGCTCATGTTTTTCTTAAGCAGCGAATTTATTCACACTGATTTTTTACTTAATTTTTGGACAACATATGCTTTCTCCCCTCAGATGTGGTCACTGTAGTTCTCCCACCACCAAAGCATCCACGGTCCATCACCACAGTCCCTGGTGCTCTTCCCCTCCCCTCCTGGATGCCTCTTATCTATGGTCACTTTACAAGTTTGTCTTTGTCTGACTCTGTTTGGCTTCTCTATATTCCACATATAAGTGAAATCATTCGATATTTATCTTTTTCCTTCTTAAGCAGTGGATTTTATTTTATCTTATAGGCAATGGGAGTCATGGGACAGAGAGTTACCCTTTTCTCACTGACTGTTAGAAGCCTGATGTAAAATTTTACATTCCGATATAGCAGATGTTCAGGTCACCATGACGTAAAGTTTTAGGCTCACTGCTAATTCTATTTTGTCCTCTTGTTCCTTATTTTTCTTACTTTATTTATCACATATTTAATTATTTTGTCTCACCTTTATTTTACTCTGTCACATTTTATGCTGCTTTATATAAATTCTTTTTTGAACTTGGGTTAGACTATGTATGCACGTATTCTGTTTCTAAAGGAAATCTCGGTGCCTTGATATGAAAGGTTTTCTTTAAAAAAAATAAAGTTAAATGACTATGAAACCCCTGCTTTTGAAAGACATTCTGAAAAGTTGAGCATGAAAACTATCTGTCTCAACAGTTACCACCTTCCCAGAATTCCTAGGGTAGTCAAAATATGTCACTGGGTAATGTTTCTCTTAAGCCGAGTTCCTTACTTATACATGACGGAAGTCATTTTTTAGATACCACAAGTATTCCCCACTACATACTACTAAACAGTATTAAATAATAATCAAATGTTATTCCTTTATTTCGTGTAACTTCACCACTATTCTCTTTTGATCTCTCATTTGTCATGCTAAGGCTTCTGGATTAAAATTTTTCTCCTAGCCCCCACCCCCAAAAAAGTGACTTATATTTAAAAGAAATTGTAAGTGGTAATATACTAATATTCTGACATGACAAAACTATGACTAGAGTGACAGAAATATGGAAAATGTCAGTGAAAACCATACGTTTCCCTTTCTGTCCCAAAGCTAGCTAAGAGCAGGCAGTGGTCAATTTTCAGAGTTTATTTATTCTACTCAAAGAGCCCTGACATGATCAAAATGGATTTCATTCTCTAAGAAAGAACTGACAAAATGATTTAACATTTGAAGGATCTGGTTCAAAAGGCCATCTCACCTCCACTGTCTGGGAGAGTTTCTTGACTGAAAGAACATTCACCACTCAAGAAAAGGACCAAATCATTCCAGGAAATACTTTCAGATCCAGTTTCCTGTCCAGTTAGAGTTTTAAAATTAACTCTTCTCAGTCTGACCATCAATCCATGCTTAATGGGCTCTATTAGACGTGCTTGTCCACTTTTACCTCTAGTTCTCAGTTGTCCTTTGGAAATGGGATGAAAAGTCACTCCCTAAACTCACCAAAGGAATCAAGACAAGAAATACTGGAAGAGATTTCTACTGAGGTCATTTGAAGTTTAGGGGAATATTTGGTTTGGGTTTTCTCCTAGTTTTAATTGTTTATAAAAGCTCCTTGATGTCAAATAAAGAACAACAACAAATGTGAAAAGCTAACTTCCCCAAGATGTTTATTCTAAAGAAAAGAAATTGTTCCCTGTAACTCTTATACAGGAGAGGATTAGAACTAGATAATATTGTATGAAATGGAAAGAGAAACCCAGATTACCCAAGTACAAAACAACAGCTGCACTAAAAGGCCCGCCAGGGAAGCAACTTATCTGCTTAGTCCAAATCTGTTTCATGGATCCCAGATCTGCTCCGGGATGCCAGAGTCAGTTCCACTCCTGTCAAAAGCGATTAAATGGGCCATCAAAACCAAACTCAGACATCTTCATTCCATTTGAAAGGTCTGCACCTCAGGATCTCCCAGTCATCCATTAATTATCCTCCCACAGAGTGCTTAGCCTTTTGCACAGATTATTAAGCAATAGACAAAGCTAAGTAAATTAACAGAGCAAGGGAAGATAAGGAACTCTGCATTTCACTGTATCTATGTGTTTCCTCTGTGACTAACTCTAAGAACCAGCAAGTCAAACCGTGCATGTGGACATAAAAGAAGAGGTCCTAATACGGTACTGATTACTTTTCCAATAAGGAAGACAGATAGGATATATCAGAAATGAATGAGAATGGTTACTTCTGGCAATGCAAGAGAGACTTCTCTAAGTATGTTGTTTTATACAGTTTTGGCTTTTAAACCACGTAAATAGTCTACATTTTAAAAGAATAAAATCAAATAAAGAGTATGAAGGAAAAAAATCAAATCCCAAAATTGAATATGAACAGAAACATATGGACCTGATTGTATATGATAATTACTGCATTAACTGCATAAAAAAGTGAAGTCATTCAAGTGACTTGTGGATGTAGTCACAGGACAAAAAAAAAAAAACTGAAAAGAAACCTTGAACTTTACTTAGTTGGTTCATTGTTAGTCACGCACAACAGTGTTGTGAATCTGTAAACAAGATTCTCACTATGGCACAAAGGGACCCAAATACGCAATGGGGAAAGAAAGGAAGTACTGTGTGACACTGGTTCTGAATTGAACTTATCAGTACGATCTCAAGATTTTAAAAAAACATTTTTTAAAAAAACCATTTAAGTATTTTAGTTTTTTCCTACTGAAAAAAGCATTGACAGACCTAGCAATGAATATACTATGCCCAGAGCTTTCTTTTCTAAATAACATTTCTTCATCTAAAGAAAGCAAGGATTCTTAGAGAAACAGCTCATTTCAAAAGACTGGGGGACAGGGAAAGGACAAGTGAGCCCGGACTTTTTTTTTTTTTTTTTAAAGATTTATTTATTTATTTATACAAGCACTGGGTACAGTCAGAAGCGCGAGAGGGTGAGAGAATTCACCAGAGTCAGAGCAGAGAGCAGAGCAGGCAGACTGACGAAGTACACTGCTGAGGGGAGCAGTGGGCGGCAGGAGAGGTCTGCACACCATGTGGGATCCTCGCCCGGGCCGCCGGGGATCAAACTGGCGCTGCAGAGGCTGTGGCCTGTGGGCAGCTTCGCAACCCAGCGCTCAACCGCTGCGCCACCGGGGAGGCCCCGGACTTCTTGTATATCAGAAAAGCAAGGAAATACCCAAGAAAGTTGGGAACATGTTCAAAGGACCTGAAAGCCAACTTGAAAGGCTCCCATTTGCTAGATCGGAGATAGAGAACTAAAAAAAAAAAAAAAAAAAAAAAAAAAAAAAATGCAGTTAATGAACTACATTGCTTGAATTTAACAACAGATAACAGATTTAGGCAAGGATTGCCAATGTGTCAATGGAAGCTAAAGCCACTGGGTGACAAATTAATTGAAACAGAGTATCCCTGTGTTATTAGAGTATCATACCACTTACTTAGCTCTTTAATTATGAAAGGGAAAATACCTTCACAAGAAATCTGGCAAACATTACTTCAACCCAGAGTTTATACTGAATATCACCAGTTGTTAAGGGCTAAATGTTTATCCAACCTCCCCTCCCCTCAAATTCATATGTTGAAATCCTAACCCCCACCTCCCCATGTGATAGTATTGGGAGGAGGGTCTTTGGGAGGTGATTAATCATGAGAATGGAGTCCTCATGATGGGATAAGTATCCTTACAAGAAGAGACACCACAGAGCTCCCTCACCTCTTCTGGCCACAAGGACATCTGTGCAGTTATCTATGAACAAGGAAGTGGGTCCTCACCAGACACTGAATCTTTCAGTGCGTTGATCAAGGATTTCTCAGCCTACAAAACTGAGAAGTCAATGTTTGCCACCTGAGTCCTCCAGTCCATGGTAGTTTCTATAGCAGTCCAAACAGCCAAGAACACCAAGAATGAGACAAAACTCTTATATACCTCCTGGTGAACAACAGTGGGAAGGGTGAGTGTGTGTGTGTGTGTGTGTGTGCGCGCGCGCGTGCACATTGCATGCACATCACCTTTGCAGTATTCTTAACAAAAAAGTTTGAGTTGAATCTAATCATGAGGCAACAGTTGGACAATTCTACAAGAAACTGGAAAAATCTCTAAGAAACTCACCTACACCTTTCATGTATCCTTGTTAAATTTCTTGGGTATGATAGTGACATTATTATTGTGAAGAGAACAACCCTTGCTTTTAGGAGATACACAATGAAACGTCTAGATGTGAAATAGCATGATGTATACAATCTACTTTCTAGTAGTTCAGGAAAAAAGTATACCACCCCTCACACATATATATAAACTGATGTCAGAGATTTTTAAAAATAGCTCCGAAAACCAGCAGCAGCAGCAGCAGCAGCAGCAGCAGTATTTAGGAACCTAAATAGCAAAATATTTACAACTGGCCAATTTAGAGGAGTGGTATATGATGGAAATTCATTGTATTATTCCTTAACTTTTCTGTAGGTTTTAAATTTCCAAAAATAAAAAGTTGGGAGTAGAGAGAATAATTCTTTGTCCATTTCCTTCTCAGGTAATCTAAACCATGTTTCTTCCAATGATTGATTGTTGAATGTGCCAAAGTACTGGGACATGCTAAATTAGATTGATCTGTGTTCTCTAGTCCAACACCATGGGACTGAAATATCAACCTCAAAGGCATTATTAGGTCAGGGGGCTGGCTGCATGAAGGAAATAAAACAGGAAGAAATGAACTGCTGCCTTTGTTCAGGCTGTTTTTCCTTGATAAAGAAGTCAGTTATACTAAGATGAAGGAGGCTTTCCATGAACTCACCTTGCAGTTCTATCATTTTCAGACAACTCTCTAGTCTGACATTTCAGAAACATTTTTACTAGGGCTTCCACCGGACATCATTTCCAAGTGGATGGTAATGGAAGTCACTATTACCACACCCTACCCTGTGAGGCCCTTCTAATTAAAGGGCCTCTTTAAGGAATGTATTTGAAATCAAAGGCACAAAAAAAGATGGTGCACAGTTAAATAAACTGCTATGAAATCTCAAAAGGAAGATGACCCAGGAATTGTTTAGTTTGCTGCCCAGGGTAACACCAGGTGCCCCAAAGGCTCCTCATTTTATTAAATGATAACGAAAGGTCAAGGATGGAAACTCAAGGACTAATTCTGGAATTTTATCTCCTGTTTCAGGCTTCTGAGTCTCAGCATTAGAACCATACCTGGATTTACGCAAAATCATGAGTGGAGCTAAACAGATCATCCTGCCTATGCTGAACGGGGAGCGGGGGGGTGGGAATCGAGGTCTCCAGAAGCCACCTTTCTTGCCAAATGTCATTCATACTCCTGGTCAGTGGCAATGTAGCGTTATAGTCCTAATGCATTTGATTAAAGCCTGTGTATTAGGGAGCAGCAATTTTTTCTGGGGTGGTCATTTTAGGCTGGCTATCAGCAGCTGTAGTTAGACTTTTTCTTTAAAGCAATGCCAGCTCTGTCCCTACAGGAAGCACTTTGGCAATGTCTATCAAAGTTAACAGTGCACACATCTTTGGAGCAGCAATTCCAATTCTAGAAATTTATGCTATAGCTATACATGCATGCATATGCACTGATGTTTATCATAACCTTATTTGGAATAGCAAAAGACTAGCAGAGGGTGGAACATCCATTTAAAGGGGGTTGGGTAACTAATGTATGCTATTATCTACTCAATGAAAAAAAAATACTGGGCTTTTAAAGACAAGCAGGTCAGCAGGTCCTGATAGGGAATGATTGTCAAGTAGGTAATTTTTTTTTTAAATCAACATTTTTTTTAAAATAAGTGAGAGTTATTTTTTTAATTAATTTTTTTTAATAGAGGCATTTTTTTTAATTTATTTATTTGTTTGTTTGTTTTTTGTTTATACAAGCACTGAGTACAGTCAGAAGCGCGGGAGGGTGAGAGAATTCACCAGAGCCAGAGCGGGGAGCAGAGCAGGCAGAGGGACTGAAGTACACTGCTGAGGGGAGCAGCGGGCGGCAGGAGAGGTCTGAGCACCATGTGGGACCCTCCTCCGGTGGCCGGGGAGCAGCCGGGGATCCAACCGGCGCCGCAGAGGCCGTGGGCAGCTTCGCAACCCAGCACTCAACCGCTGCGCCACCGGGGAGGCCCCAATAAGTGAGCGTTATTAACCATATATATATATATATATATGTATATATATATATATGCACGTTTATAAATGCATAAAGGATATATTATATATATTCATACTCCACAAAGATATGTATTCCATAAGATGAGTTAGACCTCTGCTATATACTTATAGCTTAAAATTTTTAAACTTTGTACATCTACCTCTGCTTTTATAATTAAAGGGGGAAAAAGGAGGAAGGCCTTTTCTTTTAGGTAAAGTGTTGGCAGCCTCAGAGGTCGCTCAGTCTCAGCCCAGGCCCTATCAAGGGAAGACTTTTTAACTGAATCAGCAATTAAACTGTTGGACATGAGCTAATCTAGTTTGCTATCTCAAAATATATACTCTTAGTGAAACAAATGACTTGAACATGGGTCAGGGCAAGGCCAACATTCAACTCCTGCTTTGCTGCAAACCCTCAGCTGGTGCCAGCCTCAGGCTAGAGCCAGAACATTTGAGTGAAAACATTTTACAGGAAAGAAAATGGATGGCAGCTTGGTCAGCAAGTTCTCTGTGTTCTCCAGGGGATTCTTTCCAGTCCCTCAAGTTATATTCAGGATAGGGCTTGCCCAGCTACAAATGCATATTCTCTCTTTGTTGAAGGAAAAGTTCAGCAAACTGAAAGATAATGACTTTTTCTCAAAGCCTGGCCTTCTAGATAATCCCCAACTTGTGATTAATAAAGGAAAGACAGCTTAACACAAGGTTTAGCAATTAACTTGCAAAGGAAATGCAGAACATGTCAAAAATAGGTGACGGTCTTAGATGAGGATTCTGCCTTGTCATTAAAGACTCTCACAGTTACAGGAACTTGACCTATTATGAGGAGTGCAGAGGGGGTCTTGAGAAGTGCTGTGGGCAGGGTTTCTGGGGCTCCCTGTGTGCCATCTCCTAGCTGGTCTCCTACAACATGTTGCTCCAGAGTGGTCTCCCTGCCTCCATTCTTGAGACCACTTACCTTCACTGCCTCCCAATTGTCCATCTGCAGTCTGTGTCATCGTACTAACACCCATTTTCAATCCATGTCCTGTTTAAAACCCTCTGACATCTTCAAGATGAAGCTTGGACTCCTTCCCGTATAAGGCTTTTTTGCTCCTTTCACTCTTTCTAACTGCCCACCTATACCTCACACTTGAACACTCATGATTATAACTTGGAATCCCCTGAACTCACCCCTCCTTTCCTTTGCAAATGCTCTGTCCTCTATCTGAACCACCCTTCCCTGTCCCATCTAGCCTTCTTCAAAACTTGGTGAGAATCTCTGGGAAGTCTTCCTGACCTGCTCATCCTCAAGCTCTCATTCAGTCAGCAGTGAGAAGCCCCTCATAGGTATACTCAGTACCACTCGATCACACATATCTCAATTCTCTCCCGCCCCCACCGACACCAAGACTCTCCCAAGAGGAGAAACCGCATTTCCTCCACCATGGTAGTCTCCCAGTGCCACAGCCTTGAGCTGGGTTCACTGTCTAATACATGTTTATACAAGGAGTGATCAGAAAAAGGAAATGTTTAGGAAGCACAAAGAGGAAAAGATTCTTCCTTCATCTCAGAAATCACTGCACAAGTGCAAGGCGCAGAACACATAAGGCCACCCGGTTGGCTCTTCACAGAGCCAGGTGGGAAGGTTGCTTCTGGCATTCCAGAAGCTAAGTAATGGCCATGTGGTACCCCCAGGCCTTTATTGAGTCTGGATTGTCTCACAGATGAACCTCAAGACGCAGGTAAAACCCACCCACCCAACAGTCCCTTTCCTCACATCTCTTTTTCTATTTCATTATTTGTTAACAACCCGACACAAATCTGTTTCTCTTTAACGGGCAGGAAGTCATTACATACTCTGGGGTTACATCAAAGGCCAGAATGCCTCGAGGAGACCATCCAGAACAGACTGTGGCAGCTGCTCCTGCAGCTCCTGACACTGACCCAGGAGTGTCCCAGCTTCTGACTCACCAGGCACAAGCTCATGCTCTCTGATCAGCAAACTCTGGGCAGGTGATTGTAGTTTCTAGGGCACTGCCTGATACATCTCTGCTCTGATCCAACTAGGGCTTTGAACTTAGATAAATTACAAGGTGGGGAATGGGAGGGCTGATGTCTCTAAAATAACTGAAATGTTCCTGAATTGTAAACAAGATCATCTCTCAAAGGCATTTTGGCAAAAGTTTCTGTCTCTGGTTACATTCACATGTTTTATACTCTCAGTATTATTTCTGCAGCACTTAATACTTTAGAAAAATGCTATGAAAAATATATATATGTCTCATTGGAAACACTCAGCTCCCTAGCTCTACCCACTAAGAAAAGGCTCCTCATTTCAAATACCCAGTTATGTAAATTACCTGTAGAAATGATTTCAAAGGAGAAAGGGTTACACAGGTAAAACCTTGGCATCCTTTTTTATTTCTCCTACTCTTTTGTATTCTATGGTCACTTAACTGCTAAGTCCTGCCAATTCTCCCTCCAAGCGTCTCTGGGAACCAAGTCTTCATCTTTACTTTGATCTCAGTCTATCACTGCCAACCTGCTGTCCCAGTGTCAAAGGCAGCATGTAGGAAGCCTCTGGGAAGCTGGTTTTTCAAGGAGAAAGTGATGGTGCCTGGCACCATGTGGTTTTAAGTTGGTCACTCTCAACCAGGGGTGATTTTGCTTCCCAGGGGACATCTGCCAATGTATGGAGACATTTTAGGTTGTCACAAGGGGGGAGAATAGGTGTTATGGGCATGTAATGGCAGAAGGTACAGATACTGCTAAATATTATATCCATAACAAAAAATACCTGGTTCCAAATATCACTAATACCAAGGTTGAGAAACCCTATTCTACACCTCTATTAGAATTCCTTTGGTTTCTATCAGCTCCTGAATCACTTCCTAATTCCAATTCTCCAACTTGGGAATGTAGGTAACAGACTAGGGAAACAAAAAGAAAAATTCTCTCAGCAAGGTGCTAGTTCTGCCATGTATTAGCAATAGGAAGATTCACAGGCAAGCATTAGTGGCCTCGCTTATATAGTCTGGTAAAGAGTTAGGAGGCCTACAGGAATATCATGCATGGAATAGGAAGGGGCAGAGGAATGAGGTCTCCTATCCTCATAGTCTTTTCCTCTGAGCTAACAGTTTGGAATCACCCACACTTTCAGAGCTACACGCTTCGATTACAAGCACAGTGATCTTCACAGCTCTTATTCTGGAGCAATGTTTATAGCCACCATTAAACAAGTATGTATAGGTACAAGAGTGTAGACAGGCATCCCTAAGCAAAAACATTAGGATTACCTCGATGATGAGATAAACATGTAGTTCATTACTATTATTACCTAAAGAGAAGTTTGAAAGTCATTTCTTTTTCAAATAGAAATCATGGCACATGTTTTCCATTTTTTTGTTTTTGTTTTTTGATAAGCTCCTTGAGTGGAAAAAGTTGAATTATGCTAGCTAACTGGAAATTACATATTTTATCCATCCCAATCTAGCTATGCCTCATTGTGATGAATACTTAAAAGTTACCCCCAAGCTTGTAAAATGCCTTCATGAATAACATGTCACAAGGCATCTGTGGTGCTATTTGCGGTATTTCTCGGGAACATGGAGGGAGGAATTGTCAAAATTTGGACATGCCCATAGAAGTATGTTATGCATGGTATTTCATGTGCCATGTGTGCTACTGCAGCAAAAAAAAAAAAAAAAAAAAAAAAAACCAACTAAGACTGTGGTTCTGAGACAGAACAAAGAGGGCCTGAAGTGATACCAGTTATAAAAGGAAGAACCTGAGATGAAATGGGGAGTTCCAGTATCAAGTGCCAGTATTTCAGCCAAGCTGCCAGCCTGGTGTATACCCAGAACACAGAACCGAACCACATTTTAAAGAAAGATAGGCGGCGAGTATGAGTGATCATTCATTTTATGTGTGAACTTGACTAAGCCACAGGGTACCCAGATATCTGGTTCAACATTCTGGGTATGTCTGTGAGGGTGTTGCTGGAGAAGAACATGTGCGGCCAAGTAAAGCACAATGCCCTCCCTGATGTGGGTAGGCCTCACCCAATCTGTTGACATAAACAGAACAAAAGGCTAAGTTAGAAAGAATTCACTCTGTATTCCTGTCTTTAAGCTGGGACATTGGGTTTCTCCTGCTTTTGGATCCGGATCCTGATGGGAAATCACACCATGAGCTATTCTGGATCTTCAACTTGTCAGCTGCAGATTAGACTCCTTAACTTCATAAGTCAAATTCTTATCATGCATCCATCCATCCTCATTTCCTATTGGTTCTGTTTTCTAGATTAACACAAAAGCCCAAATCAATGATTTTTGCAGAAAGAATCTATCACCTCTGATATTACACATTGGGGAACATCAGCCTCTTACTGGAACCTCCTTTAGTTTACCAGAGACCTCCTTAGCTCCTATGCCAGAAGATATGGAGGCAATGAAGTTTTATAAGTTTTGTTCATATTCATAATTATGATAATATCCAGTGAGTTTTTAGGAAATTGCCTACGTCCATCAAAGAAAAAAAAAAATCCTTCCACAGTTGATCAAAGAAAAATATTTAAGGGGCCTCCCTGGTGGTGCAAGGGGTTAAGATGTTATCTGAAGCCACTGCAGCAGGAGTTCAAGCCCTGGCCAGGAAGCTACCCACATGGTGCAGCAGACCTCTCTTGACTCGCCCGCTGCTCCCCTCAGCAGTGTGTTTCACTCGATCTGCCTGTTCTGTTTTCCACTCTATCTATGGTGAATCCTCTCACCCCACCCTCCCACACCTTTGGCCTGTACCCCAGTTCTTAAAAAAAAAAAATTAAACCTCCATTTAAACCATTTCCCTCGGGAAGAACAAGGGGAGCTTATTCTTTATGCAAGACAACAAAGAGGGAAGGAGGAAAATTTAAGCAAACAGATCTAACAAGGATGAACACTTCCTAGCGTCTTTTAATTCTCCAACACTCACTCCTAAAACAGAATCATGTTTTTCTGCTACATGAGAGTTCTCTGCTGTCAAGCACAATCCCTTCATCACAAAGTAATCAGTTTTTACTGCGGACAGACTCCTACATGAGAGAACCAGAATCTGCTCCAAATGAGTAAATAAATCAGCTGGAACAAAAGACATAAATGGTGTGAAAAAGAATAATTTTGAAAACAATATACCAACAATGTAATTAAAAATGCAAATTATTACTAAAAATCAAAATAATATTAGCTATCTTTGACTGAACACTTACTTTGTGTCAAGCAAATGTTTAAGATAGGATAGTGTTTAGGATAGTGTCTGGGGCTTACCATTAGAGTCAAATAAGCATTAGCTATTTTTATCATTCATTCTTGTTACAAGTTAGGGCAAATAAAGGGGAAAGAAGCGACATCTGAGCTGATCTTAAGAATAAACTGGGTTTTATCAGGCAAGCCATGTATAGGATGGGGTAAGGGATCCAAGACAGAGCAAGAAACAAGGTAGAGACCAGCACATTTGGGGAACTGCAAGTTTTTTTTTTTTTTTATAAATTTTATTGTTATATTCCCCATACAATTGCAGCCCCCCAATTCTGACCCCAATCCCTCCCCTCCCGCCCCCGCCCCCCTAAAAGTGTCTCTGGTTCATAGTTTTTTGTTGATTTTGATTTTCACTTTCTTATAGTTATTCATTTTCCTGGTCCCTTATTTAAGTTTTCTAGATTCCTGCTATGAGTGAGACCATCCGGTATTTTTCTTTTTCTTTTTGGCTTATTTCGCTGAGCATGATCCCTTCCAGCGCCATCCATGTTGCTGCAAATTGCATGTGTTTATCTTTTTTTTTGAATGCTGAGTAATATTCCATGGTATATATGTACCACATCTTCTTGATCCAGTCATCTATTTTTGGGCATTTGGGTTGTTTCCAAAGCTTAGCTATTGTAAACAGTGCTGCTATAAACATAGGGGTGCAGGTGTTCTTTGGAATTGATGTTTCTGTGTCCTTTGGGTAAATACCTAGGAGTGGAATTGCTGGATCATATGGAAGCTCTATGTTTAGTAGGTCCAGAAATCTCCACACAGCTCTCCACAGTGGTTGGACCAGTTTGCACTCCCACCAACAGTGCAGAAGAGTTCCTTTTTCTCCACACCCTCGCCAGCATTTGTTGTTGCTAGTTTTTTTAATATGTGCCATTCTCACTGGTGTAAGATGGTATCTCATGGTAGTTTTGATTTGCATTTCCCTGATGGCAAGTGATGTTGAACATTTTTTCATATGCCTGTTGGCCATTTGCATTTCCTCTTCAGAGAAGTTTCTTTTTAGCTCTTCTGCCCATTTTTTGACTGGATTATTTTCTTTGTTGTTGCTGAGTCTCATCAGCTCTTTGCAGATTTTTGTGATCAGTCCTTTATCATTAGTGTTGGGTGCAAAAATGTTCTCCCAGTTGGTGGGGTTTCTCTTTGTTTTTGTTATTGTCTCTTTTGCTGTGCAGAAGCTCTTTAATTTGATGTAGTCCCAGGTGTTTATCTTTGCCTTCACTATCACTGCTTTGGGTGATGTGTCTGTAAAGATGTCTTTGATGTGCAGATCACGTAGTGTTTCGCCTATATTTCCTTCTATATATTTTATGGTTTCAGGTCTTATGTCTAGTTCTTTAATCCATTTTGAGTTGATTTTTGTGTATGGTGTGAGGTAGTGGTCAAGCTTCATTCTTTTGCATGTAGCGACCCAGTTTTCCCAGCACCATTTATTGAACAAACTTTCTTTGCTCCAATGCATAGTCTTTGCTCCTTTGTCAAAGATTAGTTGACCATAAATCTGTGGATTTATTTCTGGATTTTCTATTCGATTCCATTGGTCTGTATGTCTGTTCTTGTTCCAATACCATGCAGTTTTGATGATTATGGCTTTGTAGTATAGTTTGAAGTCTGGGAGTGTAATGCCTCCATTCCCTTCTTTTTTTTCAGGAGAGCTTTGGCTATTCGGGGTTTTTTGTGATTCCATATGAATTTCATCAATACTTGTTCTATTTCTTTGAAGAATGACATTGAAATTTTGATTGGAATAGCATTGAATCTGTATATTGCTTTTGGAAGGATGGCCATTTTAATAATGTTTATTCTTCCAATCCACGAGCAGGGGATGTCTCTCCATTTCTTTGTGTCTTCTTCTATTTCTTTTAACAGTGTTTTATAGTTTTCTTTGTATAGGTCCTTTATCTCTTTTGTTAGATTTATTCCCAAATATTTGATTTTTTTTGTTTCAATAACAAAAGGGATGGTTTTTTTTATTTCTTCTTCTTCAGATTTATTGTTTGTGTATAGGAAGGCTACTGACTTTTGCATGTTGATTTTGTATCCTGCCACTTTACTGAACTGATTGATGAGTTGAATTAGCTTTTCTGTGGAGTTTTTGGGGTTCTCTATGTATAATATCATATCGTCTGCAAATAGTGATAGTTTGACTTCTTCTTTTCCTATTTGGATTCCTTGGATGTCTTTCTCTTGTCTTATTGCCCTGGCTAGGACTTCCAGTATTATATTGAAAAGCAGTGGTGAGAGTGGACATCCTTGTCTTGTTCCAGATCTTAATGGAATTGCTTTCAACTTTTCACCATTGAGAATGATGCTGGCTGTTGGCTTGTCATAGATGGCCTTTATGATGTTGAGGTATGTTCCTTGTATCCCAAGAATTTCAAGGGATTTTATCATGAATGGGTGTTGCACTTTGTCGAAAGCTTTCTCAGCATCTATTGATATTATCATATGGTTTTTATATTTCTTTTTGTTGATGTGTTGGATAACGTTGATTGATTTTCGGATGTTAAACCATCCTTGTGCCCCTGGAATGAATCCTACTTGGTCGTGGTGAATTATTTTATGGATACATTGTTGGATTCTGATGGCTAAAATTTTATTGAGGATTTTTGCATCAGTGTTCATTAGGGAGATTGGCCTGTAGTTTTCCTTTTTAGTGTTGTCCTTGTTCGGTTTTGGTATTAGTGTAATGTTGGCTTCATAGAACGTGTTTGGTATTGTCCCTTCCTTCTCAATTTTTTGGAAGAGTTTGTGAAGGATAGGCACTAATTCGTCTCTGAATGTTTGGTAGAATTCATTTGTAAATCCATCAGGTTTTTGGGGAGGTTTTTGATTACCATTTCAATTTCGCTAATTGTAATTGGTCTGTTTAGGTGTTCTATTTCTTCTTTATCTAGCTTTGGGTGATTGTAGAGTTGTAGGAATTTGTCCATCTCCTCTAGATTATTAAACTTATTTCCATATAACTGTTCATAGTAGTTACTGATTATTCTTTTGATTTCTGCTGTGTCCGTTGTGATTTCTCCTCTTTCATTGATGATCCTGTTTATTTGTGCTTTCTCCCTTTTTTCCTTTGTGAGCCTGGCTAGGGGTTTGTCTATTTTATTGATTTTTTCAAAGAACCAGCTCTTGGTTTCATTGATCTTTTGGATTGTTTTTTTAGTTTCAATTTCATTTATTTCTGCTTTGGTTTTTATTATTTCTTTTCTTCTACTGGTTTTGGGGTTTTTTTGTTGTTCTTTTTCTAGATCTTTGAGCTTCGAGATTAGGTTGTTTCTTTGAGTTCTTTCTTGTTTCTTGATGTGAGCTTCTATTGCTATATATTTTCCTCTTATTACTGCTTTTGCTGCATCCCATACATTTAGGATATTGGTGTCCTCCTTGTCGTTCAATTCAAAAAATTTTTTAATTTCTTCTTTGATCTCCTCATTAGTCCAGTGGTCTTCCAGTAGTGTGGTTTTTAATCTCCATGAGGTAGGAAAGTTCCTTGCCTTCTTTTTATGGTTTAGTTCTAGTTTGATGCCTTCATGGTCAGAAAAGATGGTTGGTATGATTTCAATCTTGGTGTATCTGTTGATGTTTGTCTTGTGCCCCAGTATGTGATCGATCCTGGAGAATGATCCGTGTGCGCTTGAGAAAAATGTGTACTCCGTTTTTTTGGGGTTTAGTGTTCTATAGATGTCTGTTAAGCCCAATTGCTCTAGGTCATTATTTAGAGCTTTGGTTTCTTTACTTATTTTTTGTCTTGTTGATCTATCCATTGTTGATAGTGGTGTGTTGAAGTCTCCCACTACGTATGTGTTTTCTCTGATGTCTGTTTTCAGAGAAGACAACAGTTGTCTGATATATTTTGGTGCTCCTTCGTTTGGTGAGTATATGTTAATGAGTGTTATTTCTTCTTGAAGTATTGTCCCCTTGATCATAATGTAGTGACCATTGGGGTCTCTTTTTATCTTTTTGGGTTTGAAATCTGTTTTATCTGATATAAGTATAGCTGTTCCTGCTTTCTTTTTTGGCCCATTTGCTTGTAGGATTGTTTTCCATCCTTTGACTTTGAGCCTATTTTTATCTTTTGTAGCTAAATGTGTTTCCTGGAGACAGCAAAAGGTTGGGTTTTGTTTCTTAATCCAGGCTGCAACTCTGTGTCTTTTTATTGAAGAGTTTAGTCCATTTACATTTAGAGTTAATATTGATATGTTAACATCTGTATTTGCCATTGTGTTTGTCTTTCCTTTGATTTTATTTATTTATTCTTTTAATAACTTTTTTTTTTTTTTTTTGGCCTTCTTTCATTGTTATTCGTCCCTCTGAGGTTCTGGCTTTAGGACTCCTTGTAGTATTTTTTGGAGTGGGGGTTTAGTTGCAATGAAATTCCGGAGTTTCTGTTTGTCTGGGAAGGTCCATATTCTTTCTTCAAAGAGGAAGGAGAGCTTTGCGGGATAGAGTATTCTTGGTTGGCATCTGTTTTCTTGGAGTCTGTTGACTATGTCCCTCCACTCTCTCCTTGCCCGTAGTGTTTCTTCGGAGAAGTCTGATGTCAGCCTGATTGGCTTTCCTTTGAATGTTATCTGTTTCTTCCCTCTTGCCAGCTTCATTATTTTTTCCTTGTCCTGGATTCTTGGGAGCTTTACTATTATGTGTCTTGCTGTATTTTTTCTTTCGTCGTGGAAGTTTGGTGTTCTTCTTGCTTCTTGTATATCAATTTTCAGCTCCTTCTTCACATTTGGGAAGTTCTCTTCAATTATCTCTTTGAATATTTTCTCTGTTCCTACTTCTCTCTCCTCTCCTTCTGGTATTCCTATAACTCTTATATTTCCTTTCCTCATGGAGTCAGATAGTTTCCGAAGTCTTTCTTCATTCTTTTTCCTTCGTACTTCTCTTTCCTTTTCTGTTTTGGTTCTTTTTATTTCTGTGTCTTCAAGAGCACTTATTCGTTCTTCCATTTCATCAATTCTGCTTTCATTGCTTTTCCCAGAATTCTTTAGTTCTTCCACTAATTCTTTGATCTCCTGCATTTCTTTTACTTCCCTCTTTAGGGACTCAATTTCATTCTTCTGATCGTTGATTATTTTTCCCTTATCATTGTTTTCCTTTATGACTTCTGTCAGTTTTTTAATCACGGCAATTTTAAATTCTCTTTCTGGAAGGCTCAGAAGTTCTTCCAAGTTACTGTCGTTGCAATCTGGGGGCTGGTTTTCTTTTTGTGGTATGCTTTTTCTCTGGAGAGTTGCTAGGTTGCGTGTGGTTCTTCTCCTCCCTACTGTCTGTTTTCTAATTTGCCGTATGCGTTGGGACACTGTGTTGTTGGGACTGGCCGGCATCTTGGGTGGGCTTCTCTTCTCCCCTCTGGTTCCTCCTGGAGTCATCTGTCAGTTTCAAGCAGTCTTTATTGGAGAAAGGTCCCTGTCCTAAAATGTCGATGTGGGGACACACTCCCCTGTGCGCCTGGTCTGCCCCGGCGGTGGGGAACTGCAAGTTTTTCACTGTGCAATATAAAGCCTCCTGTTAAGGAGGCCGGGGAAGAATGGGAGACAGATGGGCCTAGAGCTATGTGGGTGATCAGTATGATTCTCATTAGTGACATCATTGAAACAAACTATTGATAATGAGGTCAGACCTAGAAAACCTGGTCTTCTCACTGGGGATATATTCTGAGGGCAGGTGGGGAAGACAGCAAGTGAAGAACCAACTATAATACAGGTGAGGGATGCCATAACAGAGATCTGTAGGGCCAAATGCTAACTGCACATTGGAGGGGAGGTTTCTTAGAGAAGGTGACATCTGGAAGGGATAGCGTACACTATAGCTTACTTTTGAGAACAACTTCATTAGACTGACTAGAGAAGTAAGGGGCATCTATAGGAGGAACCAGCATATACAAAGGCTTAAAGGTGTGACAGTGGGTGACAGCTGGAGGATTTTTACAGCAGGTCAGGTCAGAGTGTTGTGCCAAGATGAGTGTGTAGGAGATGACGACAGGAGGCTAGATGGGGTTTAGTGGTGAGAGACCTTAAGATCCACTTCAAAGGGTTTTGGTTTCAAAGCACTGACAATGAAGGTGTGTGTGTAGGGCAGATACATGAACAACTGGTGTGGAAAGATGATGATGGTCTTAGGAGTCATGCAGAGGAGGTGAAGATGCTGGAGGTCAGTGGACTTTGAAAAAATTGTACTCTGACCTAATGAGATTCAGAGAATGGGGGAAAGGAGTTGACCAATGCCAAGGTTTGTGACACGGGGAGTGAGTCAATGTGATACTCTGTCATAATTAACCAGAGTCTAAGAAAGCAAGTAGGACCAGTTAAAATCTCAAATATTTGTTGAATTAATGAATAAATGAAAGACTGGATGGTTAGAGAGGGTAGGAGGAGAGAACAAAGTGGAAGAAAAATAGGTAGAGGTTGGAGAATCAGTTTGCTTTTGGATCCATGGACCCTGAGGTCTCGCCAGAAACCACCTAGGGACATCACTGGTTGAAGAGCAGGAGACATCCAACTCGGAAACCACATGTGATTCCCCAGCAGTTTGTTGGACATCACCCTTCCCCCGTCTTGGGAGGTTACATCTTAGAAAAGAGCTAACAGGGAGACGTTTTCTGCAATTGCCTCTTCTTGGCCCACAGCAGGGGTCAACAAAAAGATGGTTCAGAAGAATTTGGCTAAGTGTGTGTATTTCAAGCCAAAGGTTTCCGGAAGCTTCTCTCACAGGTATGGAATTCAACCACAATGACCACTGTGGTGAAGCACTGTTTTGATCCAAGAAAAAAATGATGAGCAAAATGACATTGAGACCAAGTCATCTTTCAAGTAGATATATTTTGTTTGCTTAAGAATGGAAATTCTACTTTTATTACAAGCAAATCTTCTGATGCACCAAATTCAAGGGTGAGGTTTCATTTAAGGGCAAAAAAAAAAATAAATAAATAAAACAGTAGTGAGAGAACAGTGATTTTTTTTTTAGTTTTTTTTTTTGTTGTTGTTGTTGTTGGTTTGTTTTTGTTGTTTTTTTTTTTTTGACGGGAGGGTGGAATGGTCTTATCATCATTCAGGGCATAATTCCAAATCCTGGTCTCTGCAGACAACATACAGCCTTGAGCACTTGGGGGAAGGGGGTGTTTCTTTATATCTTCATGTGTAAAATGAAAGAATTTAATTAAATAAACTTTGGATTTACTACCAGGGCTGAGGTTTATGATAAGATTATGATTAGGGGCACATAAAAGGAGAAAATATCTTAATAAAAGCGTCTTTGTTGCCTGTTCGAGTCTTTCTTAGTAAACCAATAAGTTATACTTTTCCTGGAGAGGAAAATCTTGGAAACGACCCATTTCCCCAATAGGAGAGCATTTCCTGTAATTCACATGTGGTAGAGTTAAAAAAAGACCACTTGAACCTAGCTCAGATAGGTCAAGGAGAAAAATTCAAAATAAGTGTTTATTTTTCAGATTAAAACCAAACAATCAGACTCAAAATAGAGATGCCCACAGGCTCTGTAAGTGGCCGTGAGCTGGCATGCCCAAAGACCTCTACTAATGGGAGGAAGAAGTAGGGCAAAGAGGAAAAGGAATCCCCCCACCCCTTTTATCCCCCCCCCAACCCCGTCAAGGGGGCAGAGCTGGGGATCTGTTGGTCAGATTCCTTAGACATATTTTGGAGCCAAGCATCCTTTTGGCAAAAAAAAAAAATAAGTCATTTGTGAAGGGCAAATATTTCTAATTGGAAACTAAGTAGGGTTTTTGGTTGACAACGGGATGTGACATCCTGAAATGAGGCCCTCCTCTTCAAATCCCACAGTCTGGACCAGACCTTCCAGAGGCTGATCACACCTCTGAGATGTATGGTGCTCAGATATCTGGGGATTTCCCTTTTCCTTTCTGCTTCCTCTATGCCAGGTAGCCTGAGCCCTGGTGTACTCTAAACAACAAGAAAGCTTTATGCACTGGAGGGAGGAGCTGGAACAAAGAGCCATCAGCTAGAGACTGAATAGCTGTGGAATGTCTTCCTGGGAAAAGTGAGATAGAAAACTGATCTGAAAAGTGAAAAGGGGTCTGACATAAGAAAGGCAGAGCAATAAAGCTTATAAAAGATAACAGAAGGTGAATGAAAAAAAAAAAAAAACAAAAAAACGTTGGACAAAGTCTGAGGTAGGGTGAAAGGTTTCTTCTCATGGCACAAAACACCAACCTTAAATGAAAAGTCTCACAAATCTGACTTCATTTTAAGATTAATACGTAACTCTATTTATAAAAAGGCCCCAAGCAGGCAAAACTAAACCATTATATTTTTGAACAGGCTTCAGTTGAAAATTCAAGAGGGAGACCAGGGAATGATTGCCACAAAAGTCTAGTAATGGTTCCCTTTGAAAGAGAGGAGGGGGTTGCCAGGGAAGAAGCACTCCTGGAGACTAACAAAGGTTTGTTTTCAGACTTAGATGCAGTTATAGGGGCACTCACTTTAAAATAATGCACTCACTCGTCCCTTTATGTCTTACATGCTTCTCTTAATGTCTGTCAAGCTGGAGCATAAAGGTTTTAAGGGAAAAAGATGTGAAGGGGAAGCAGACAGCTGACTGGCTGACAGGAAATGGGAGAGTGCCCTAAGAACAGATGAGTCAAAGAAACAACATACAGGGGGCCTCCCTGGTGGCGCAAGGGGTTAAGCACCAACTATGAAGCGGTCTGCAGCCTCTGCAGCATGAGTTCAATCCTCAGCTGGCCAGGGACCAACCCTCATGGCAAAGCAGACCTCTCCTGACTTGACTGCTGCTCCCCTCAGCAGTGTACTTCAGTCGATCTGCCTGTTCTGTTCCCCACTCTGTCTCTGGTGAATCCTCTCACCCTCCTGCGCATCTGGCCTGTACCCCGGTTCTTGTATAAATAAATAAATCTTAAAAAAGAAAAAAAGAAACAACATACAAATTCAGGAGAGTCAGTAGGACAAAAGGGAGTGAGCCCATCCTCCGTCAGGGATGATCAAATTTAAAACCAAGTCTTTCAAACAAACAGTAAAAAGCAAAGTACTATAGGGCCTCCCTGGTGGCAGAGCGGGTTGAGCACAGCACTATGAAGCTGTCCGCAGCCTCTACAGCGTGGGTTCGATTCCACAGCGCGTGTTCGATTCCCGGCCGGCCAGGGTGATTCCCACATGGCGTGGCAGACCTCTCCTGTCATACCTGCTGCTCCCCTCAGCAGTGCTTTCTGTCTGTCTGCCTATTGTGCTCCCCACTCTGTCTCTGGTGAATCCTCTCACCCTCTGGCGCCTCTAGCCTGTACCCCAACTACTGTGTAAATAAAAAATAAATCTTTAAAAAAAAAAAGCAAAATACTGTAAAGAAGTGATTACTTTAAAGAGTGATAGTGGTGTTTTAGTTGTGAATGTGTTTTTAAAGATTCCTTATCTTTTAGAAATACATACTAAAGCATTTATGATGGAAATGAGGACAGCTGGGATCTGCTGCAAAAGAAACTGGGAGGAGAGTAAGGGTATGGTGACATAGATGAAATGCTACTTGCTGAGAACTGCTGTGGCTGGACAAGAGGGTATATCACAGGGCCTCCCCCGTGGCGCAGCGGTTGAGCGCTGGGTTGCGAAGTTGCTCGCAGCCTCTGCATCGCCGGTTCGATCCCCGGCCACCGGGCGAGGGTCCCACATGGTGCGCAGACCTCTCCTGCCGCCCGCTGCTCCCCTCAGCAGTGTATTTCATTATTCTGTCTGTTCTGCTCCCTGCTCTGGCTCTGGTGAATTCTCTCACCCTCCCATGCTTCTGACTGTACCCGGTGCTTGTATAAATAAATAAATCTTAAAAAAAAAAAGAAAAAAGAAAAGAGGGTCTGTCCGCGGTTGCCATCATGGTTTACGCGGCCAGTCAGGTGCTCCTGGGCTCCAGTCTCACCACCCTGTCCCAGCCGCTCATGTACGTGAAGCTGCTCATCCAGGTGGGTTATGAGCCTCTGCCTCCAACAATAGGCTAAATATTTTTGGGCAGCAAGTATGTCAGCTTCCTGGGCTCTTTGGTTATGCTCAGCACATTGCGAGCATCGAAGGGAAGCGTGGGTTGTTCACAGGCTTAACTCCAAGACTGTGTTCAGGAGTCCTTGGAACTGTGGTCCATGGTAAAGTTTTACAGCATTACCAGGCGTGTGATAAGAATGAGGAGTTAGGACCTGGAAATGCACAGAAAGAAGTTTCATTTTGCTTTGACCGAGTTATCAAGGAGACAAGTCGAGAGATAATGGCCCGTTCTGCTGCTACCCTCATCACACATCCCTTCCATGTTATCACTCTGAGATCTATGGTACAATTCATTGGCAGTGAATCCAAGTACTGTGGACTTTGTGACTCCATTGCAACCATCTATCAGGAAGAGGGCATCCTAGGATTTTTTGCGGGTCTTATTCCTCGCCTCCTAGGTGATATCATTTCTTTGTGGCTCTGTAGCTCACTGGCCTACCTCATCAATACCTATGCACTGGACAGTGGGGTTTCTACCATGAATGAAATGAAGAGTTATTCCCAAGCTGTCACAGGATTTTTTGCCAGTATGTTGACCTATCCCTTTGTGCTTGTCTCTAATCTTATGGCTGTCAACAACTGTGGGCTTGCTGGTGGGTGCCCTCCTTACTCCCCAATATATACTTCTTGGATAGATTGCTGGTGTATGCTACAAAAAGAGGGAAATATGAGTCAAGGAAATAGCTTGTTTTTCTGGAAAGTCCCCTTTGGGAAGACTTATTGTTGTGACCTGAGAATGTTAATTTGAAGATGTGGGACAAGGACAGTGACATTTCTATAGTCCCAGATGCACAGAATTATGGGAGAGAATGTTGATTTAAATACAGTGTGGTGCGCTTTTTTAATAATCATTTAATCTTGGGGGAAAAAAAGAGGGTACATTACAGAATTTGGAAGCTTGGGAGATACCACTGCATTTTAAAATAAGGCAAAGGAACACTATAGTGGAAAGATTCTAATACCGTTTCTTCAATAGACAGGAAGGACTTTCCCTGGCACCACTAAGGAACAGAATTCTAACATATAGTCTCTCACATGCCTATGCTGTGTGGCACCACTCAGCTCCAAGATCACCTAGACCAAGAGTTAGCAACAGTGCCCCACACTCTCTGTCAACAACAGAAATAAATGATTATAATAACAAAATCATCTTTCACCTGATAATTTTCTGAAATACCTCTAATACTTAGTACACCTTACTCAGGATGGTATTAAAGCCCAAAATTTATGCAAATACACATTTGACCAAGGACTCCTTCCCAGATCTATCAGAACTCTTATGAATCAATAATAAAAAGGATAAACAACACAATAAAAGCAGTTAAAAAATTTGAAGAGACACTTCAAAGGTAGACAGGTGGATGGCCAGTATCAAATCATATCAAAAGGTGTTCAATATCAACCATCTTAAGGGAAATAAATGCAAATTAAACCCACTTCACAGCCACCAGAATAACAAAATAAAGACTGACAACACCAAATGCTGGTGAGAAATTGGAACAATCAGAATTCTAATACATTGCTGATGGGCATATAAACTGGTACAGCCACTTCTAAGAATTTTTATAAATGTAAACTACATTTATCCTATTACCCCACATTTCTACTCACAGGTATTTCCCTAAGGGCAATGAAAAAAATTCCATAAAAAGAACTGTACAATGTTTATAGCAGCCCCAACTGGAAACAACTCACACCTCCTCAACAGAAAAACTGGCGAAATGGTGATACGTTGATTCAGTGGAATACTTTTCAGCAATAAAAAAACTACTGATGATACACATGAAAGTGTGAATGAACCTTACAGATATTAAATATTATACATACTGTATGACTCCCCATGTTTCAGAACAGGGGAATTACAGGGACAGAAGGCCACAGATGATGGGGGGTAGGAGGAGAGGTAAAAGAGTTGACTGAGGGAAATTTCTAGGGAAATGGAAATGTTCTGAATGATATTTACATAACATTGTCCAAACACACTGAAGATCTGTGCATTTTATCATATTATTTCCTTCAAAATGCCAACAACAACAACAACAACAAAAACCCAAAACCAGAAAACCAAAAACCAACCCATACCACTAACAAACATTTGTTCTTCCATTGAGGGGTAGGTAATGGAGAATTGTAGCATGAACACATGGTATGTTCACATTCCTTCTAGGCATGTCCACCCTTCCATGAGTGAAGGTCTCCCTCCTTTCTTTCTGTGCCATATCGGGTCTCAGTGAAAGCTGCCAATCACCCTCCAACCAGTTTCCTAAGCCAGGAAACAAGAGTCCTCCCGTGCTCTTCTTTCGTCCTCCCTTCTACTCAGTCACTTTCTAGATAGCTCCTGAACCTACTCCTCTCCTTTCCAAGCCAAAGGCCTCAGCTGGAGTTCAGATCCATGTTACCACATCTGCCTCCTGAATTTTCAGCCTGGCTCCCGAGTCTGTCCTCATCCAAAACCAAAAGTCTCCGTTTTACATCCTTCTATTGCTTTCTATCACCCTGAGGATAAAGACCAAACTCCTTAGCAAGACAAGCCAAGATGGTCAGTCCCCTCATGTATCACACAACCCTCTGCTTTAGCAGTTACAGTCGCCTAGAGTACCCTCCCACCACTGGCTGCTTAACGCTCCCCAATCTTCACACTGTCCACCCTAAACCCCTATTCTTCCTTAAGACTTAGACTGATCATCACCTGTTCTTCCAAGTCTCTCTCCTAGGTCTCCCTCTCTGTCCTTTGCCTCCAGACACCCTCTTACACTGGGGTCTACGCTTAGAAAGATGGCTCGTAGCCAGTGAAGCACTTCACCTATGTGAGCTCATTTAATAGCAATTATCACTCACTAGCACAGTCGTGATTGTTTTTCTGTTTTGTCTAAACTGACTAAGCTGTAAATGGGGGTTATTTTGTTCAACTTTTTCCTCAGTACCTTTTCAGGTGCAAGGAAAATACAGTTACAAGTGAAATATGTGCTGAGTGAACGAACGTCGTGCAAGGTAAGGCACAAAGTGGTTTGTATTTCATTTCACTTCAACAAGCAAAGTGAAAACCTTAGGCCAGGCTAGACACCAAGGTTTCTACCTGGCCGGCTATGGCAAGTATTTCCTGGAGGTAAATCACTCCCCGTGGCTGGTCACCCCCAGATGTTTCCACTGCCTCACTCTCTTCTCTAACTACAGCAAACTCTTTACCTCTTATTAAGTGTATACTCACACTGTCCTGTCTCACACACATAATCTAATGTAATCCCGCAACAGCCGTGCAAGTGGGCATCATCATCATCCCCAAGTTTATCCATGAGAAAATTGAGGTTCAGAGAGGGTAACATTTTTTTAAGGAACCAGGGCCACTGAATGTGACTAGAATGAAAAGTGGCTCTAACACCAAAAAGCCTACATTCTTCCTACACACCACACCACTTCCCAAGAAGAAAACACAGAAAAGCTTGTTACTGCTAGGAGACAATGGTTTCTGAATCACACTCATGGACATACACACCCACTTTTTATAGGATGAGAGACTGTTCTTCCCCCCCCCCACAATAACAACACTTTTATTTTATTTTTTTTTTAAGATTTATTTATTTATACAAGCACCGGGTACAGTCAGAAGGGCGGGAGGGTGAGAGAATTCACCAGAGCCAGAGCGGGGAGCAGAGCAGGCAGAAAGAGTGAAGTACACTGCTGAGGGGAGCAGCGGGCGGCAGGAGAGGTCTGCGCGCCATGTGGGACAGCCGGGGATCGAACCAGCGCTGCAGAGGCTGCGGACAGCTTCGCAACCCAGTGCTCAACCGCTGCGCCACCGGGGAGGCCGATGGGAGACTGCTCTTGCTGAGGCTTCTATGGGCTGGGACTGCATGGAGGCAGATGGCCCCTCCTCTCTGCTCACCCCACAAGCAGCACCTTTCTACCTGCTCAAATTCATCTGTGGCTGATATTTATAGTGAGGAACCCGGACTGATGTTTACAAGTAATCATAATACATTTACAGTCTCTAAGAGGCTCTGGATTAAAACTGTAAAATCTTCAAATGTCAAACCTCAAGTAGGTAAAGGTTGCAGAACTGAGAAGAGAATGTCTGACAAGTGTACTGCCTTAAGGAACAGGTAGTATGTTGGAGGCAATTCTGGGAAAGGAAGCTACAAGCCTTGAGGATCTAGAAGATACTGAGGGAAGCTGTTTAAGGCAAGGTTGACGGTCAATAGCTGAGATGCTGAGGAGGTAAGCAGCAAGCTGCCTCCGAAGAGGTGATATAAAGCAGAGAACTAGGCTGACAAAATTTTAATTTCATGGAGAACAGAGCCTGCAGAACCCAAGAGAATGTAAGGAAGATGAGCTTGACTCTGCCTGGACAGGCGTGTTCTCAAGACCAACCGAAGCCAAGCGGGTCCCCCAAGGCTCAGCCACGGAGCACGAGGAGAAAACTCGTGGGTGGGTGATCCTGTCTCTCCTGAGGAAGAGTGGGATAAGAGAAAGATCTATAAGCAGCTGGCCCAGTCTCTTCTTCCTCTCTGTATCTGATCCATCAACTCATAGAATTTAAGTTTCCCCATTTTTAAATGGAAAAAAGAGACTTTTTTTCTATCTTTCCTTCACAATCCTTCTTTTTTCATACCAACACATGCAAGAACCATACTGAAGAGGCCAGAAAGGTAAAGACTGGAGGCAGAAGAAAGCAGATTTGGATAAAAGAAGCTGACTCTCACTAAATCTCAATTTCTCAGACATGGAAACACCAGCGGCTTAGGAGCTAGGCCTCTGCTCTGCTCCCCCAGAGACCCCACCCCCAGGCAGAAGCTGCTGGCTGGCTGTTGTAAAAGTAGTCTTTGTTCTTGGAGCTCAACCAGCTTGCGCCTCAAATTTCCATTACATCCACAGCTCTAAACTCCTCCTCCAGCACCTTCAGGACCTCAGGCGAAAGAAAGAAAAAAGCTGTCCATAAACATCCTGGGCTAAGAAATGGAAAACTCCTCTCAAAAGATCACCCTTGAGGAGACCCTCTGAATCCCACTAGAAAGTGGGCACAACACTGGCAGAACCAGAAACAGCCACAGCCAAAAGCACAGAGAAAGACTCACTTTGTAAAGATTTCAGGGGCGACTGTCACGTTGAGTTCAAAGCGCAGAACAGAGGCAGCAAGACCGAGAGACCGTGGCCTTGTCAGTGTGATGAGCATGTCTTAAAAGAGACTCACTTACTGAGGAGGGTGAGGTAGGGTGTGGTCGGCAAGGAGCAGAGAAAAATCAAGGCTCACAAAAGCAAGTTCTGCAAGCCTAGCTGGCACTGGAAGCCTAGCTGGCAAGCCTACCTGGGGCACTGGAATCTAGTGGTCACAGGAGGGGAACTGGCTGGGGAGGAGAGTGTGGGAACACCTCTCTATCTCTCCCTCTTTCTTAAAAAACAAAAAACAAAAAACTGCGGTCCTCATTTGGTTTTCTAGTCACCTAGATCAGAAGGAAATGTAGTGTGCAGTGTCCTGAGTGGGGACTACAAAGGTCCAGATACCAGAAAAGAGAGGAATGGCCCCTTGAGCTGCCTTCTGATCCCCAGGGATTTATCGCCTCTAGAAGCCCTGTGAAGGCAGGTTTTCTAGAAAGCGAACAATACTTAAGCAGCTATACTCCAATCACCAATCTAGAATGTCAGGAACCAAAGGTCAAAAAGATGGTTTCTTTAGGGCCACCCTGGCACTATGAAGCAATCCACAGCCTCTGCAGCATGAGTTTGATCCCCAGCCGGCCAGGGAGAAACCCACAAGGCACAGCAGACCTCTCCTGTCTCACCCGCTGCTCCCCTTGGCAGTGTATTTCAGTCAGTCTGCCTGTTCTGTTCTCCACTCTGTCTGGTGGATTCTCTCTTCCCCTGCATCTCTGACCTGTACCCCAGCTCTTATATGCATAAATAAATCAATCTTAAAAAAAAAAAAGATGGTTTCTTTACTCTCATATTTGATTCAGCCCCCCCCCTTCCCTGCCCCCAATCTCACACTCATGATTTCTTAGACACAATGAAAAGGAAGTGTTAGCAGAGACTTAGGCCCTTAGGCCTTGCAGGTTTGTTCTCCTCTCCTTCCTGGAGCAAGGCCTCTCCCAGAGCCATGCTCTGCCAGATCCTGGCCAGGAGAAGACGCATCCCAGCCTGATACCCCTTTGTATTTATTGGAGCCGGAGGTGATGGAGCAGAGTTGTATGTCATGTGTCAATCCAGATGTTGGATGAGGCACAAAGAAGAGACCAGAGCCCTGGAACCAACTGGGTCCCAATGATCAAAACCAGTTCCACTCAGTGAATGTAAATCACAGCAAAGTGAAGAAAGAAGGTCCAGACTTCTAAGTGAAATAGTTCACTTAGAAATATAGCTGCTTAAAATGAAGGTCTTCCAGAAGCCATCTGCACAATTTTCCACTTAACCAGTAGAAATATTTTCCCTCTAAATGCAAAAAATCATGTGGCGTGTTGTGTTGGCATTTACACAGATTGACAAAGACCTGAAACTTGTGAAAAAAGAGAAAACGAAAACGAAGCATTAAAAGCTATCATTTATCATCGCCTTTGGGTCCCCACCCTCATATAAACAGCTGGGACAAGGAAGAATGACTGAGGTGTGTATGGAAGAAGAGTCTGGCTGAGTGTGTCTCTGGCGAGAGCCATTTCTCTCAAAACATTTAAAGACAGCCTGAGCCAAGTCTCCTGAGTGGGATCATCTGGCACAGGGGAAAGAGTTCCAGGAAGACTCTAATCAGGATGACAGGTGCCACAGAGACCCGGCAAGGCTTGGATGGTGCCCGTATTAACAAGATGCGCATGTCTGATCAGGAGATAGGTGCTAAAAAGGGTTGAAGATTCTACAGAGCATATCCCATGTTCAGGCTTCCATCCCTCCCATTCAGTTTCTCAGCTATGACTCATTTCTGGAAGTAAATGGCCCTTTTTCTTTTTGCACATTTCCCATGTGAAAGACAGGTTCAGTGCCCACTTGGAGACTGTGATATCAGCTTTTGATGCCCCTTAGGAAATTTTAAACAAAGGTTCCAAATTTTAAACTCTGGCACCAAAATCACACAAAAGGCAGAAAAGAGGTTGGTGTGAGGTGGAGCGTTCTGATTCTAGTGCTGGATTTCTCAGCCAAACCAGCCCTCTGGGACCCAAGTGTAAGGCAGACTAGATTCCTGTTGGGAAACCTTGCAGGGGTACGTTCTTGCACAGACTCTCACCAACATTATTCTTGGCTCTCTTAACATTGTCTTGGCTTTACAAAATCAATAATGAAGCAAAAGGTCCCAACATATCTAGGCTGGACTAAAAGGACTTTGCCCTTACAAGCCCAAAGAATATTTAGTCCAAGGAGATATGTTCCGCTGGACACCTGACACATTCACATGATTTTTCCTTGGGAGGGCCAGCAGTACACAGGAGGCTTTGCTATATGAGAATCAGTGTTGCTAAGCTACCAGGAGTCACTGTGGCGAAGGAACAGCCAGGGATTCCAGAGGAAAACAAAACAATATCAGCAGGAGAAAGGGAAGAAGTAGATAGGAAATAAAGTCTCAATTATTCAATGATTTTTAAGGCTCTGAAGGGAAACTGCTGGATTTGAAAGTTTCAGTTCTAGAAAGGGGATCAAAAAATCCTTTCCAGTGGTCCTGAAATAATATATGACACAAAGAATGCAGAGAACAAGCAGCTTCACTCCTCTGGATGCTTTTATTCCTGAACTAAATCAAAAGCAAGAGAGTCTTGATCCCTTTCTATTATTTATCCTAATATTTTTGCCTGACGATCTGGGTACAACAAGCAAATTTTTAACTAGTAGGAGCCCAATAAATGCTTGTTAGTTGGCTGAGCAGAGCTCTCCCAGGGAAGAGGCCACAGTGAGGAAGGACTGTCAGGATGTGTGTGAAGTTCTGCAGTTACAGGACAGTGTGGGAGTCAGTGGCTGTGACATAGGAAGCGTGTCATTCACACGCTCTTCTCACCAAAGTCAACAAGACCACCTTCCTCTGCACCACATATTTGGGAATTTTCCAAATCCCAGGTATTTTCAGTCTTTTCTCCTTCTACTAAAGTCCTACAACTCCTTCCAAATGAAGAGGTTTAAAAAAAAAAAAAGAATTTATTTGTTAGAACCAGCCATAGGTAAACAAATACAAAGAAAAGTGTGTGCTAGCCAATTAAACAGAAATGCAGGCTCCTGGCAGCCACATGACCCAGTTTCCCCATTCACTTGATGTATGTAAACCCCCATTACTACAATGAACTTTTTTTGCTTGGTGGGGAGCGGGCGGGGAAGAAAGGATTTCCATGTGTTTCTACTTCCTTATTCCTAAGAAAAAACAAAACCCCATTTAACCCAGTTCCCGTTCAATGGAAAGGATGGATAACAGAATGGACAAGACTGAGGTTTGGGTGTCACAGAAGCATGCGTTTGAGTCTTCGTTCTAGTCTGATCAGTGAGCCATAAAATCTAGAACAAGTACACTAAGCCTGTCCAAACCTCAGGTCTCTCATTGATAAAACAGAGATGTCTATAACTATTGAAATTACAGAGCTCGCTGAGATAGCTAGCTGATATAAATGGTGTTCAAAAGCATGTGCTCACTTAGTGTTCCTTTCTCTTCAGCTTGGGTTCACCCTATACCTAAGGGGTATGGTGCAGGTACCATCCTAGGTTACAGAAAAGGACAGAAGACTGGGCCAACGGAGTTTTTAATATAAAAGTAAAAGAAATGAAAGATGATCCATATCCTAGAACAGGACCAGGGAAAGTTCAGCAAGCTTTAAAAAACAAGGGCCTCCCCTGGTGGCGCAACGGTTGAGCACTGGGCTGTGAAGCTACCCGCAGCCTCTGTAGCCCCGGTTCGATCCCCGGCCATTGGCGAGGGTCCCACATGGCGCGGCAGACCTCTCTTGCTGCCCATTGCTCCCCTCAGCAGTGTGTTTCATCGGTCTGCCTGTTTTGTTCCCGCTCTGGCTCTGGTGAATTCTCTTACCCTCCCGCGCTTTTGACTGTACCCAGTGCTTATATAAATCAATCAATCTTTAAAAAAAAGATTTAAAAAACAATGGTGAGCTAAGGTGTTCAGACAATTGCTACCATCAAACACAATAAAAAACACAGCAGGGATGTTCAGAGGACTTTCTAGTTATGTAGGATTTACTGAGACACTGACCAATCCATTCAAAACTCCATACTCAAGAAAAACAAGAGGACCTCCCTGGTGGCACAAGGGGTTAAATCTCAGCACTATGAAACTGTCAGCAGCCACTGCAGCACAAGTTGGATCCCCAGCCAGGGAGCTACCCACATGGCACAGCAGACCTTTCCTGTCTCGCCCGCTGCTCCCCTAGCAGTATATTTCAGTCGATCTGCCTGTTCCGTTCCCCACTCTGTCTCTGGTGAATCCTCTCACTACCACCCCCAACACCCCCGCACTTCTGACCTACGCCCCAACTCCTTTTTTAAAGATTTATTTATGCATACAGGAACTGGGGTACAGGCCAGAGGTGTGGGGGTGAGAAATTCACTAGAGACAGAGTGGGGAGCAGAACAGGCAGATCTACTGAAATACACTGCTGAGGGGAGCAGTGGGCGAGTCAGGAGAGGTCTGCTGCACCATGTGGTTGCTCCCTGGCCGGGATAGAACTTGTGCTGCAGTGGCTGCGGATAGCTTCATAGGTTGTGTCTTTTTTTTTTTTTTTTTAAAGATTTATTTATTTATTTATTTATACAAGCACTGGGTACAGTCAGAAGCGCAGGGGGGTGAGAAAATTCACCAGAGCCAGAGCAGGGAGCAGAGCAGGCAGAAGGACCGAAGTACACTGCTGAGGGGAGCAGCGGGAGGCAGGAGAGGTCTGCGCGCCATGTGGGACCCTCCTCCGGTGGCTGGGGAGCAGCCGGGAATTGAACCGGCGATGCAGAGGCTGCGGGCAGCTTTGCAGGCCAGCGCTCAACCGCTGCGCCACCGGAGAGGTCCCATAGGTTGTGTTTTAACTCCTTGAGCAACCAGGGAGGCCCACACCCCAGCTCTTGTATGCATAAATAAAAAAAAATCTTTGAAGGGAAAAAAAAAAAAAGACAAGATCCAGAAAGTTGGGATTTTTCTAAGAGTAGTGCACACGAACAGAAAGCACTGCAGCCTTGTGGTGAAAGGCTTATTTCTGACCTGGAAACAGGTTCAAATCTCAGTTCTATAACCTGCCCGAGACATGACGCTGGGCTTAAATTAAATGAAGAGACACAGCAGTAAGACCAGATCTTGAACATGATAAAGGCTTAATAAGTGGTGAAGTTCCTGTTGCTGGGACACACTGAGGAGCTCTGAGCCCTGATACCCAGAGTGGTTCTGCAATTCCAGTCAAGAAGAAGACTGTGGGAAGGCAGAGAAGCAGACAGATTAGCCTGCAGGGGTTGCAGGATGCAAAGTGAGGTGGGAGTCTGGGGTTTCAAGGTTAAGGTGATGCATACTCCAGAGCCCATAGATATTTCTCATACTTCAGAGTGAGGAACAAAGCACCAGAATGCTTTGCTCTCCCCAGCTCGCCATATAAAATGTACCCGTCTCACAAAGAGCACCCAGGAGCAGTCAGTTCAGGCTCCCTAGCACTAAGCAAGCGGAAAACACTCTAAAACCAAACCCAAAATGACAGAAGTCAAATACCTCATGAGTAAAGGATCTTAATTAAACAGAGTCAAAAATGCAAATGTGCACTCAGTGTCTAGATCTACTTAGTATGAAGTAAACTTGATTAAGAACAAATCCCTTTTAAGAAAAGGAAAGAACTCAGCACCGCTCAAGCACATCAAATGCTGTTCTCAATTAGCCTCTTACCTCTGAACTTCACAAAGAACCAGCAGGTGGGAGATAATTAAAGTTTTAATAAAACTTGTTTTACATGACTCAGTTGGAACCTTTTTGTTCTGCAAAGCTTTTCCCTCTCCAGCCCAAAATGCACCCACAAAGATGGACTTTTTCCAAAAGATCATTTTTTCTGGTTACATTTGGGCTTTTATGACTTTAGGAAGATGAGAGTGGAGGGGGTAATTTATGAAAAGGAACATTTCTCTTTATCCATATTAACTTTCTACAAGGGAGTGAGTTTGCTTTTTGGATTCTCCTCCATGCCTATCAGGGGAATAATGTCCTTGCTCCCAGTTGACAAAATTTATGGAGCAGTGAATAGTCCGGGGTCTGAGGCAAGCTGTACCACCCAGCTGCAGAGCACAGGTCCTCTGTTTCCAGGAACCACTGACTTTTTTTACAAAGCTTGTTTTCCCCCATATAAAAATCTTGTCTTTAAAAGCAGTCACCTTGTAGCCTACTACCCTCACCTGCAAACCTCAGCATCCACGCCAGGCCTTACTAGGAGTATAAAAATGCTAATTCTTGGCAGTTTTTAGTTAAGAAGGTCTTCAACAGTTTGTCATGCTGCCTTCACAATAGCTAAGAGTCATGTATTACAGAAATCAAGTCAGGAAGATACTTTAAGTCGAGACAGAGGACAATAACTGTCTTCCTTTTCAATAAAGAAAATCGAGGCAGTGAGAAAATCACTCCACTGCCTAAACACAGGGGACCTGCACCCAACACTTGGACTTTTAGTTCAAGATGGATCAGAGACTGAATTTAATTTGAGAGTAACCTAAGCTAACCCCACCATGCACAACCCAATAATTATAATTTTGGCATTTTAATTGGACTCAGACCTCAGGGTTTGAATTTAAGAGGGTGAGAGTTAAAGGAATGTGTGTAAGGATTACAACTGGAATGCTGCCTTCAAGTTGCAGTTTATTTTCTCCTCAGGACTTTCCAAATCCTCCTGGGTGACTCTTTTCTGCCACTGCATAGTCAGGCCTCCCACCATCCGAACACCGGGTTCCTCACTAGCACAGATTCCTCACGACCCTCATCCCACCTCCAACACACACACACACAATCACTTGGGCAAGAGTCTGGACAGTGGGGTCCACTCTCCCCACTACTGACATTTTGTTGCAGTGAGTGTGTGTGTGTGTGTGTGTGTGGAGGGGTGTCCTGTGCACTATAGAATGTTTGGCAGCATCTCTGGCCTCCACTTAAAGATGCCAGCAACACCCGCCTAGTTGTGACACTCAAACATGTCTCCAGAAGCACAGGCAATTTTTAGGGCAGTGAAACTTCTGTGTGATACTGTAAGCGTGGATACTGGCATCTTGCAATTGTCAAAAGTCACAGAAAGTACACCACCAAGAGTGAACCCTAATGCAAACCCCAACTTTAGTTAATAGTAAAGTATCAATATAGGCTCATCAGGGCCTTCCTGGAGGTGCAAGGGGTTAAGCACAGCACTATGAAGCTATCCGCAGCCTCTGCAGCACAAGTTCGATCCCCGGCCAGCCAGGGAGCTACCCACAGGGTGCAGCAGACCTCTCCTGTTTCACCCGCTGCTCCCCTCAGCAGTGTATTTCAGTCAATCTGCCTGTTCTGTTCCCCACTCTGTCTCTAGTGAATCCTCTCACCCCCCCCCCACACCTCTGGCCTGTACCCCAGTTCTTGTATAAATAAATAAATAAATCTTAAAATATATATATAGGCTCATCAATGTAAGAAATGTTCCACAATGATACAAACTGTTAACAGTAGGGGAAACTGAGGGGAGGGGGATATGTGGGAAACCTCTATATTTAAACCTATGGCTGCTCTTAAAAATAAAGGTCAATAATTTACAAAGTCTCCAGACAGTGCCACATGTCCCTATGGGAAAAAATTCTTCCAGTTAAGAACCACTGCCACAGAGGGTGGGTCAAGTACCTGGCAGTGAAACTCTCTCACTGCTTTCTCCAGTTGATCAGTGTGGTTATATCGGGTCATACTGCCAAATGTAGAGTGAAAAAGGTGGATTTTCTGAGTGTAATATGGATTGCTGAGACTCTTCTAGGGGAGAAAACAAGAAAACTAGGCAAAGTCCAGGCAGAGGCACCCACTCCTTCTGTCCTGATCTCAGCCACTATATTTGGTTGAGATATATTTCCAAGATATATTTCCAATCTTTGGTAGGAAAGGCCTCCTTGGTTTTCATTTTGTCAAGAATTATCTCTATGGGCCAGTAGTAGCTGGGTATAAGGAATGGAAAACAACAGACTTTCAGGATCTCCAAAAAAGCACTGAACACTCCCCCCAAAGTCAGGGGTTCCTCCTGATGGCCTCATTTGCAACTTTGCCTCTATGTTTCTATCGGTCCGTGGGCTCTGGCAGCTGTGATGGAGAGGGCAGCCCATGTATATCACTATCCTCTGCTTTGTATGATCTGTGCTAACCTCCCTTCACCAGATTGGGAAGTGCTGATATCAAGTTTAAATTCATTTGACAGAAGTAGTGCTTATGCACGTCTGAAATGTGGGCAAGACTGGGTCCCGCTCAGCAGAGATTTCCCTTGAGTCCTGGCTTTCCCTTTTGCCTGTGGCCTGATTTCCTTTCCCTTTTCCCCCTTCCTTTCACTGCTTCCCTTTAGGGTTCATCTTCTGTAAAGGAAAGAGGAAGAGGTTCCCTAAAAAAACAGAAAAACTCGGGCCTCCCTGGTGGTGCAGAGGTTGAGCACTGGGCTGTGAAGCTGCCTGCAGCCTCTGCAGCGCCGGTTCGATCCCCGGGGGTGAGGGTCCCACATGGCGCGCAGACCTCTCCTGCCGCCCACTGCTCCCCTCAGCAGTGTATTTGGTCGGTCTGGCTGTTCTGTTCCCTGCTCTGGCTCTGGTGAATTCTCTCGCCCTCCTGTGATTCTGACTGTACCCAGTGCTTGTATAAATGAATAAATAAATAAATAAATAAATAAATCTTAAAGAAAAAAAAAACAACAAACACTAAAAAACAGAAAAACTTGAGATGATACATAAATAAGGGGAAACACTTAGGGGCACACTACCACAACAAAACTAGGCGTGGGAATAAAATAGAATAAAACACCACTCTAAAGCTCGTGCAATAATACTTTCCAGCTCCCCAAACCCCCAATCTTTTCCAACACCATTAGTTTATCTCTACATGATCAATTTCTTCGAAGGTTGAAACTTTTGGTAAAATGGGTGTTAAGAATTATTCTAACAGGGGCCTCCCTGGTGGCACAAGCGGTTAAGCACAGCACTATGAAGCTATCACAGCCTCTGCAGCACGAGTTCAATCCCCAGCCAGCCAGGGAGCTACCCATATGGTGCAGGAGACCTCTCTTGACTCAACCGCTGCTCCCCTCAGCAGTGTTTTAACTCAATCTGCCTGTTCTGCTCCCCACTCTGTCTCTGGTGAATCCTCTCACCCTCCACACCTCTGGCCTGTACCCCAGTTCTTGTACGCATAAATAAATAAATCTTTAAAAAAATTATTCCAATACTCCCCAGGGTTGCTGCAAGGGTCAAGCAGGATTGCATGTATCCAGAACTTACTCTGGTGGTACCTGGCATGCAGTTGGTGATTCTAAATGGTTTCAGCTATTCATTTATATTTTGACTTCACTTTCAATGAAATTAAATATTTATGAAACTACCCAATCCTTTCACTTCTCATCTCATCAACCCCAGCCCAGGGAAGTTTCCCTGGACATTTGTTTTGACATTTGTTTTTCTTGGGAGAGGTATTCCTGCTAATAGGACATTCTTTTTTAGTTCAAAACCCCCTAAACTGCCCTCTACCAACAGACATTTCAACCTCTCAGATTGAACAATAAAAAGGATGACACAGGCCTGGCCATGGAAACTGACCAAAACACGTGGCCACTCAACAACTCAATCCATTTCTCAGTTGCCTCATATTACAGAAAATTTTCTTTCTCTCTTTCTCTCTCTCTCCGAACAGGTCCCTTCTTATGCCTTACAGTTTAAATTATGCTTCTCATAGAAAGCTCCCCGCAGCAGATAAACACAGGATCTGTAATGGAAACTCCAGTATGCCCAACAATAGTGCCACTGTCACACACGTGTGAGTTTTCATGAAAGCAAGGGATTGGCAACCCAGGGCTGCCATGCCCAGGAAAATTATTTCCTGTGGGAGAAAGAAAACAACCTTCAGCTCCTGGCAGGTCCCGGGCAAGCCCAAGCCAGGTTCACTGGAGAACGTGAATGTTCCGTCTTTGGGAAAGGGAAGCAGAAGGAAGCGCTGCTCCCACCCTTACATGCCCGAGTTGGGTAATACCCAAAGCTGCGGCATCAGGCCTGCCCATCTCTCAGCACAGCGGAAACAAAGGCACGGTGACTGCCTGACACTGCCTCGAGGACAATCAATTAGCAAGATGGATCATGTGGTTGAGAGAAAAAGAGGAAACTTGATTTCTTTTTGAAGCACCTTCCGGAGGCAGTTTTGCCCCATCAGTCAGATGTGGAAAGGCAATCACTTAAATTTAATAAGGGAAGGAAAATGCTGGGCAACCTCATTGGCATCCTGCGTGTTCCTTTATTACTCGAAGGAAATAGAGAAATGACAGTACAAGCGATTAGCTTCATAATGTCCAGTCCCATGGTGACGGGCAAAGACTTCATTCTTCAATACAGCATGTTCTTTAACCAAGGAACTCTTGGTTCAGGATCACTTGAGGGTGACTTGACATTGTGTACCTAGAAGTTCTCTCTGTATTGAGAATAATATTTAATTCTCAAATTACTAGCTACCCACTGCTGCTCCTTTCTTCCTTCCTGGTTATTCATCTTTGTTCCTGCCTCAGCCCCTCCTCTAGACCTCCCTAGGTGATTATTCCTTAGCTGAGGGTTTCTCAACATCTGCACTAGGGGCCAGACAACTTCTTGGGGTGGGGGTGGGGGGCTGTCCAGTGTTTTGTAGGATGTTTAGCAGCACTTACCCCAGTTGTGACAAATATCCCCAGTGGGACAAAAGTGCCACCAGCTGGAACCACTGTCCTGGTACTGTGCATTGTGCTCTTTGTGAAACAATCTCCCACCCTCCTGCACTTTCTGTTGCCTAGAATATTTCTGGTCTCAATTTTTACTCCTAACTCCTACTTTGCAGACTTCACTGCCTCTGAAAAAGTGACACCCCCACTGCTAGCTCTTTCCCCCCAAAAAAAGCAAGCCTGTGAGTCCTCCACTATGTATCCACTTGCCCCGTGGGTGCCTTTTGTAGTTCATTTAATAAGTCATCTACCCATTCATTAATTCAATGAATATTGAGATGCTGGGTAGAGGAAATATAACCATGAATAAAACATTGGGCTCCCATTCTCACAAGCTTATATTCTAGCGACAAAGGACAGGCAAAACACAGTAATAAGCAGATACGAATAAGAGCCATGAAGAAAATACAGCTGCTCCCTTGTCTCAAGGAGACAGCCCCTTGAGAGCAAAGAAGGCTTTGTTCACTATTGGAACTACAGGAATTAGCACCAAATCTTAAAAAACAAAAACAAAACATTCAGCACTTTCTTCCTTTCTCTCCAGATACATGTCATGTTCTGGTCTGTCTCTCAGAGATTTAGATTCTCTCCTGGCACAACAGGGCTTCTGGGGAGTGGGGATGGGGGCGCGGCAGTAAGCTTGAAGGGAGGAACCTGTACAATTTATAAATTTTACGGAGAGAAATCAGAGGGCTTTGGTTAAATTATGATTTTCCTCAAGCTACAGTTTTTAGCACTAAAATTTTACTAAGCCAAAAAGATTATGAGGGAACAGCATTTTACAGATGGAGAAACTGAGGCTCAGAAACAGGGGCTTGCCAAAGGTTGCAAAGTCAGTAAACAGACCAGATGTCAGCTCCAAACCCATGGTCCTCACCACGGCTGCTCACTGCCTGCTGTGGAAGCACAGGCACTCCTCAGCAGGCACAAATGTCAGCAGAAAATCTCTTTCTTCACGGAAGGCTATTGGCAAAGAACAGCTAGTATTTAGGATCCTGGAGGGGGCAGGGGCAGTTGGTGAGTTTTATTTACAGGCAAAAGAGATCTGCTAGTTCAAGGGAAGAAAAATGAATGACATTAAATTTTCACATTCTTACCACTGGGATTGGGCCTACACTTCAGCACTTCATTAGCCAAACCAAAAATCACTTAAAAGTTAAGGCCTACAAAGAAGAGGGCCAACAGTGTCAGCCTTTTTTCTTTTTAAGTAAAGAAAGGTGTGCGATATTTAAAAGTTCGAGATTGTGCCCCGCAGATTTTAAGAGTGATCCAATGTGTTGGGTGGGAAGCACCTTCTGAGAGCCAGGAAGGTTCTGAAATAACGAGCATGTACTTCAGGAAGATAGATCTGCAGTCTAGTTTGTGCTCACTTAGCATCTCCAAATTTGGGTACCTGGAAAAAGCGGAGATATGATCTAAAATAAGTGAGAGGATAGTACTGGCACACTGGAGGACACTTCCCCAGTGTCAGCTCCCTCTCTTCCTGTGGTGTGTGCCAGGGAAGAAGCCGGGTCTGGGAAACAGACCTACTTTCAACTCCCAGCTCTCCCTGGACTCAATATGACTCAGGCTCTTCAAGTGCCCTGACTTCAGCTTCCTTGCTGGTACGAACTTTAGACAACAGTCATAGAATCAAAGGACACATCATCTGTTAAAACCAGCACAATGCCTGGCAATTTGTACACACCCAATAAAGGTTAGTTAAATCTGAATCAGCTGGACTTCATCTTGTGCAGGTTTTGGATGCTCTATCCAAAAGCAGGGTATTACTACTCATTATGGTTTGGTACCAAAGGAATGTTCTACTTTCAGAGAGTGGGGAGAACCTGCAAACATCCCTCTTAAAAGTTGCCCCTTTAATTTGATGTTTAAACATGGCCTAGCGTAGTACTATCTGTCAGTCAGCTGGACAGCGACAGTTAGTGGTTCCAGCCCTTCATGGTCATCTCCCAAAAATACCCTGGGGTGTTTGCCTGAGCTGATGAGTCAAGATAGAACCTGAAACCAAGAGAATGCATTACTATTTTTTAAAATATTTATTTATTTATGCATACAAGAGCTGGGGTACAGGCCAGAGACACGGGTGGGGGGGGGAGGTGACAGGATCCACCAGAGACAGAGTGGGGAAGAGAACAGGCAGATTGACTGAAATACACTGCTGAGGGGAGCAGCAGGTGAGACAGGAGAGGTCTGCCTCGCCATGTGGGTTTCTCCTTGGCTGGCCGGGGATCGAACTCGTGTTTCAGAGACTGCAGATTGCTTCATAGTGCAGTGCTTAACCCCTTGCGCCACCAGGGAGCCCCGCGAATGTATTACTATTACTACTATCCCCCTATCTCTCCCTAATCTCATCTATCATTCACTGTTCCCCCACATACAAAGAACAAATATCTATAATTCATCCCTCACACAAATCAACATTAGCGCTATCATTCTCAGAAACTATGAAAGTAATATAAAAAAAAATTTTAACTTGCAGTACGAATGTCTGATATTTTCAACCTGCAAGTAGAAGGCACCAGAATGCAGGATGAATGTCCTAAGCACATCTAGAGGCAGGCAGATTGATTATGGAGAGAACAGTGACAAAAAAGCAATGCTACAAGAAAAGACGCTGCCTCCCTGGGCGATCTAACCCTGCCTGTCCCCAAAAACATGAGCAGAGAAGGCTATTTACTGGCACACTGGAGGACACTTTGTTTTGGTTTGTCGCTTTGTTTTGGTTACTGTCTATTTTGCTGCACAGAAGCTCTTTAATTTGATATAGTCCCAACTCTTTATCTTTGCCTTTGCATCACTGGTAATCAGGGAAATGCAAATCAAAACTACAATGAGATGCCATCTTACACCAGTGAGAATGGCACATATTAAAAAAACTAGCAACAACAAATGTTGGCGAGGATGTGGAGAAAAAGGAACTCTCCTGCACTGCTGGTGGAAGTGCAAACTGGTCCAACTACTATGGAGAGCTGTGTGGAGATTCTTCAACCTGCTAAAGATGGAGCTTCCATATGATGCAGCAATTCCACTCCTGGTATTTACCCAAAGGACACAGAAACATTAATTCAAAAGGGTACCTGCACCCTTATGTTTATAGCAGCACTATTTACAATAGCTAAGCTATGGAAACAACCCAAATACCCAAAAGTAGATGACTGGATCAAGAAGATGTGGTACATATACACCATGGAATATTACTCAGCAATCAAAAAAAGATAAACTCATGCAATTTGCAGCAACACGGATGGAGCTGGAAGGGATCATGCTCAGCGAAATAAGCCAGAAAGAAAAAGAAAAATACCAGATGGTCTCACTCATAGCAGGAATTTAGAAAACCTAAATAAGGGACTAGGAAAAGGACTAATTATAATAAAGTAAAAATCAAAATCAACAAGCAACTATAAACCAGAGCCACACTATGGGGGTGGGTTGGGGGTCAGTGGGGAGGAGGGAGGAGGATCAAAGTAAGGGGGGTGGGAATTGTATGGGGACTATAACCAAGACAAAAATGCATACATTGTGCAAAAATAAAAAAAGATGAAAAAATATATATATAAAATTTAAAAAATTATGATTTTAAAAATCATAAAAAATATTCAATAAACCTGTAATGTTGATTAAAAAAATAAATAAAGTCAGCTGTCACTTGGTGGCAATGCCACAGGCTTTCCAGGACTTATTTTCTTTCCCTTAAGCCTGTTGACAAAGGAGAAGCAAGGGCGGGAATGAAGAAAAGAGAGGCAGAGACAGACACCACCACATGTTCCTGCTCTCCTATCAGTTGAACACACTTGCTGTTATCCAAAATAGTTCAACATGCAGCAACAACAGTAACCAAAGCAGCTACCAGGTATTAGGCACTTGCCTTTCCCAGTCTGCTACAAGTTTTGTGTACATCAACTCATTGGGTACCCACAAATTTTTGAGTTGTTTATCACTTATCCCATCTTCCAGATAGAACACTAAGGTTCAGAGAGGTGAAGGAAACTGCTGGAAGTCAAACAATCCATTAGTGGCTTGGCATGGTTCGTGCCCAGACCTGCTAGCTCCACCACCAGGGGGTTCAAGAGTCAGAATGGCTCCCCCCTGGAGTGATCCTTCACAGGCCCACTCCTTCCCTCTACAGTTTCCCAATAAAACCCATGTTCCTTTGTGGGAAAAAGTCATGAGTTTGTAGACAAGGAGGAGTTAAGACCACTTTTGCAGACTTAAAACTCAAGTTTTCCAGTTTCGTGGGTTAAACTTTAGTGAGACTTGTATCTTTCACTTAAATGTAGATTTTTTTAGAGGTGATTCATGGAGAATTCCTGCCAAGAATTTCAATAATTAGACTGAATTAGACCAAACTCTGTCTGTACATGCCCAGTAACATCAGCTGACTTAACAGTTATTCTGGAAGCCCCGCAAACCTGGAGAAGGGCTGGCCAAGCAGCTCTGTGCAGTGGAGAAAGACACCTGTGGCTGCCCGAGACTTTGACTGCCAATCAATTGACAACTGGCTGTGCTCTTGTAACATCTCATAGCCACCAGGGACAAAAGGAAGGGACACAAACAATCAGAAAAGGCTCCTGAAAGAAAAACCTTTCCCAACAGTCTCCTTTCTCCACAAACTGAGGGCTATAAAGGGTCGCTCTCTAATGTGCAATTTTCTGCCTTTTCCTCTGCTCTGACACAACACATTCCAATCACTAACTGGCACTCACCCACGTGGCAGAGGTTCTTTATGGGGTGGGGGAGAATCCAATCTTTATTCCCCACCCTTGAAGAATCAAACTTTTTAAGGGTGGGGACCTGCACGGTCTGGCAAAACCCCCTGGAGAATCTGTTTCCCATCTTCCTCTCCTCCTCTCCATCCTGGTCACACACAAGCTCATACTTAAACAGGTATGTGCTCACACACACTCACATGCACAGCACCATGGATCTAACACAGTCCCAAACAAGTACAGGGCCAATGAATCAAGCCTCTCCTGAAAGGCAGTGTCATTACAGCCACAGGAATAATTTATAAACTTCTTTAAAGTAGTGTTCAAAATAAAAAGAGCAGTTTAGTTTAGGTCAACCTGCACCCCTCCACCCACTCCCTGCCCCCACCAAAGTGAGGCCCGGTTACCTGCCAAAATGGGAGCAAAATGGAAAAACATTTCATCTGCATAAAACACAAAGCATGCTATCGTGAGTCCTGGGGGAAATCAGTTTTATTAACAGCCCTTGTTATTTAATAGAAATTTAGTGTGAACCACAAATGTAATTTTAAATTTCCTAATAGTCACATCAAAAAAGTAAAATTCTTCTTAACATATTTTCATTCAATATAGCCAAAATATTTTCATTTCAACATGCACAAGTTCATAGGCTACTTCTTATTCTCTTTCTCACACTTGTCACTGTAATCCAGCTGCATCTTCAACCTCCACCATTGGAAGCAACCACATTTCAGGTGCTCAGTAGATATGAGAGGTTGGCAACTGCTGAACAGATAACCCAGTGCTACAAAAGGCCCTTAATTTTTCTGGCTTACTTCTAAATTATGTATTTCAGGATGACTGGTTTTAAACAATGGATACATACTATGTGCTTTTTAAATTTTTTTTTAAAGATTTTTATTTATTTATTTGTTTGTTCATTTTTATTTATTTATTTATTTATGCAAGCACTGGGTACAGTCAGAAGCACAGGAGGGTGAGAGAATTCACCAGAGCCAGAGCAGGGAGCAGAACAGGCAGAAGGACCGAGGTACACTGCTGAGGGGAGCAGCGGGCGGCAGGAGAGGTCTGCGCGCCACGTGGGACCCTCCTCCGGTGGCCTGGGAGCAGCCGGGGATCGAACCGGCACAGCAGAGGCCGTGGGCAGCTTTGCAACCCAGCGCTCAACCGCTGCGCCACCAGGAAGGCCCTGCTTTTTAAATTTTTAAGAAGAAAAATATTTTAAGTTCATGCTTACCACTTACTACTAAATGGCTCTAGGCAAGAAATGTTAGCCTTCTTCAGCTTCAGCTTCAGCAAATGTAAACAAAGATGAAAAACAATGCAATACAACCTCCCTTACAGAGCTATGGTAAGCATCATATGATATAAGGCATATGAAAGTATTTTGTACAGTGCTATGCAAATGTTAATTACTGTTTTACAATTCCTGTTAGAGACTAGGCCATCCTTGCAAATCAATGGCGTTCTTCTCCAGTCCATAAACATTTTGCACACAGCTAGCCTTCCTTCCTGGGGGCATATACACAGTAAGAATGCACAGTGATGATCTCTTAGCACTGTGACTGCATCTGAGGCTATAAACCTACTTTACAAGAAAAATCCCATCATAATTTCCAAGTGATATTTAAACTGTTTTTGTTCACTAGATAATTGGTTAAAATGAAGACACACATCACCAGTGAGCAAATTCTGGAGGGAACTAGTTTTGCTTCCAAAAGAATTAGACAATTCAAACAACACATTCCTAGTGAGTGAACAGAGACAGAGCATCAACCCCCCACCTCATCCACCCACTCACCCCAACTTGTTCCCCTTCCTCCAGCCTTCCACTCTTCTAAGAGTTTTCCCAAATTATCTGCAAATTTGGATGATGAGAAGCAATATTTTAAGGTTGAGAAGAGCACTGATGTCTAAATATTTCTTGATAACTGAACAAAATACCTGCCAAACACCATTTCACACTCCAGTCTGTTATGATAATAGACAATAATGCAAGTTTTGAGTAGTGATTAAGTGAGTAAGTGAGACGGGATTACTTTATGAAGAGTGACTTATAAAAAGAGAAACACAGAAAGCTTTTATCTTTTAGAATTCATTGTAGGTGTAGAACAAATGCTAGATTCTAAATGCCCTCTGAGGCATTTGGCATTGATACCTGGTGGCGGTCATGAAGACCACTGATGACAGAGCTCTCAGTTTATAGCTAAGCTACCTGTCACTGAGGGTTCTGAGGTTCAGATTATATTCAAGACCAGTCCTTCCCAAAGTATATTCTGTATCTCCAGGCATTTCATGAAGAGGGGGGAGGAATTGGCAGATCAAATAAGTTTTGAGAAATCCTGGATCCACACAAAGCTTACCAGGTTTTTCCCCTGCTCGGGGACTTTATTTTTTTAAGGATTTATTTACTCATGCATACAAGAACTGAGATACAGGCCAGAGGTGTGGGGGGTGCGGGGATTCACCAGAGACAGAGTGGGGAACAGAACAGGCAGACTGACTGAAATACACTGCTGAGGGGAGCAGTGGGCAAGACAGGAGAGGTCTGCTGTGCCGTGAGGGTTAGCTCCCTGGCTGGGGATCAAACTCAGGCTGTAGTGGCTGCAGAGAGCTTGGGGATAGCATTGTCTTTCACCCCTGCACCACCAGGAGGCCCTGTTGCTGTTTTAGTCTGGGAGCATAGTAGGGCTGGGTAGGATAGTCTTCCCAGGGTCCACTATCTCCCTCGTGCTGTATTGAGGGAGGATAAAGAACAACCACTGAAAGGTGAGGTGTAAACTGTGGAGTGTCCAACAGTCTCTGACAATCTCCACTGCAGATGTGGGTGTGGGAGGATCAGTACTCTTTCTAGGTCCCTGAGGTAGTTGGGCAAGTATGGGGTTCTTGAGGCCTCCTGCCACCTGAGGGCTTGGGGTATCAAGAGGCCCCCAATGTCGGGACCACCTGATGCCACCTTATGCCCCTCCCAATGGTAAGTGTGACCCCATGAAATCTTTTTATGTTAAAAAGATTTAACATAAATCTTTTGTTTTAAGATTTAAAACATGTTTTAAAAACAGAAAAACAAAGCTAGCACTTTTATTTTTTATTTTATTTTATTTTATTTAAAGATTTATTTATTTATACAAGCACTGGGTACAGTCAGAAGCGTGGGAGGGTGAGAGAATTCACCAGAGCCAGAGCAGGGAGCAGAGCAGGCAGAAAGATCGAAGCACACTGCTGAAGGGAGCAGCGGGCGGCAGGAGAGGTCTGCGCGCCATGTGGGACCCTCCTCCAGTGGTCAGGGAGCCGCCGGGGATCGAACCGGCGCTGCAGAGGCTGTGGGCAGCTTCACAACCCAGTGCTCAACCGCTGCGCCAGCAGGGAGGCCCAAGGCTAGCAATTTTAATACCCTCCTCCAGTAATCTGTCCTATGTGTAAGAGACAAACATCTCAGTCTCTTCCTTTAGTTAGATTAATCAGAGAACTTAAAAAGCCATTGGTTCTGTTTCTCAGTTTTAAAATCATAAAATATAATGGCAAAATTTGAAATGACACGTACTCATAAACCCAAACATTACACAACTGTCTACCCTGAAATTCTGTGCCTGTTTACTCTTTGACAAGGAACAGACTCGTTGAATTTGTATTTATTTTTCAGGGATACCAAATGGAGGGAGTTATTGGTGTACCTTCAGAATAAAGTCTCACTAGAATTTTTTGACAGACCTGCATTGATTAGAAAAATAAAGCCACGAAAACCATGACGACCTTTGACTATTCACAAAAGACAGCATTTCTTTACTTCTGCTGGAGTTTCGCCAGGGATGAAAAATGAAGGTTCCATAAACTAGTATTCTAAAAGAAACAAATCTTAAAGAACCACTGTGAATGATGTTTATCAAGTAGACTAATGGGAAATAGCATGCAATAGATAACATCTTAAGAAATGTTAGTGAGATCTCCTTTAATATCTACTTCTATCCCTATAGACACTTATAAAAGAATCACTGTACATAGTCCTAACATAAAGTCCAATTATTTGCCAGGAGAAAATTCCTCAAAGTCATTTCACCTATTCATGGTGAAGATTTCATGAAGACCTATAAAGGCAACTGTTTTCCTAGGAAAAGTTATACCCAGTTCTAGGTTGAAGCTACATGTCATACCTTCTAAGCCAAACAGTCTATGACTTAAATTCTAATCTTTTTAACTGGCATAGAGAGATGATAAAATGTTTTCCAAATGCTGTGGGACTTTTTTAAAACCCACAATGCATAATACTGTGGCTTTTTTTTTTTTTTTGTAAGAATGCATTATCAGTTCCAAGTTAGAGTTCAGTTGCAACAAATACACAGAACTGATGACTTTTTCTGAAAACAACATATTTTCTATATGCAGCATTATTGCTTCGATGAATTAATGCCAACAAATGTGGTCAGTATTGTTTCCAGATTCCTCAAGCAATTGTACTTCTAGTATGGCCAGCCCGATCTGTCCTTGATTACTTAATTTTCAGTCATTTGCAAACTCAAAAGTGAAAATGTAGACGCATCAGGGCCAATTTACTGACTTTCTCATGTAGGTCTTCTCAATATAAAATAGACTGCAGGAAGAATTCCCTCCCTAGATGAAGATGCCTTTGGGAGGACAGTTTCCAATTTTTAAGAGAGTATGGACTTCAAGAAAGATTCCTTCTTGTTACAGCTTATCTTTTTTTCCCCCTTTTTCTTCTTAGCTTTTTAAAAAAGTATCCTTTGTTGATTAACTCCATTCTGTCTATTCTCTCAAAGGGCTCCAAGTTCCCACAATACATATGTATTCAATTTTATTGCTTTGCACTTGATATATTGCTTTGTAACTGTTCATGGCATTTTTTGTGAACATTATGTTTCTGTCTTCCAAACTCTACTCTAAGCTTCTTAATGATAAAAACTACACCCAGTCTCCACTTCAGTGTTTTTTTATTTTCTTTACCATGACTCCATTAAACCTATAAATTAGTTTTGATTAAATGACATCTTTATAATAGTTCATATTTCTAGTTGGAGTCTTTTTTCCTTTAGTGTCTAACCAAAGTTTTGTAATTCTCTGTAACTATAAAAATAAGACATATACACAGTGAAAAAAACTTCAAGTGAGTCTCTCTCCCCAGATTCTAGTCTTACCCTTGGGCCCACTACAGTGCCTTACACTGTTTCCATAAAATTATATAAGCATAGAAATCATCTCTCCCTACCTTTGCTTTTACAAAGTTGGGTCAGTTATCAATTTATTGCCTCTCAAATGGCAAAGGAAAATATTTAAAGGGAACAGATTCATCTTCACAGATAAGGCAATGGAGGATGAATCTTGAGCTGAGGGACAATAAATTGATGTTGGGCACAGAAGCTAAATATAAGCCCAAGCCACAATTTTTTTTCAATGGCTGATCAGTACTCCCAGGTATAGATATACCATCATTTACTTAACAAGTGTTTTATACATAGGCACACTGTTTCACATTTTAATGGTAAATATTACTACGATGAATATCTTTGTACAGAGATCTTTGCTTATGTTTGTAATTCTATTGGCTAAATTCCTAGAAATTGAAACAATAGGGCAAAGATCATATATTTTGAATGATGTTGCCAAAGAAACTCATCAGATTGTACTCCCTCTTGGCATATGTGAGCTCCTCCTTCCCTACACCCTTGCCAACATTGTATATTATCAATGCTCCTTTTGTCATCCTACTAGTGACATATTGCAATTTGTCATTTGCAATTCTTTCATCATAAGTGGAACCAGGAATCCTTTCATATTTATAAACATGTTTATCTTTCTCTTTAAATTCTTTCCCTGAATTGATTTTAAGAACTCTATACATTAAGCATGGGGGAGGAGAGGGGGCATTGAATGGTCTTTTTTCCTACCATATGTGTTGGGAATATCTTTTCTCAGTCTATGGTTTTGTCATTTGATCTGGCTTCTGGTATTCTGAACCACATGGAAATTTTATATTAGAGGCACCTCTTTTATATTCACCAACAAAATCTAGCTTACTTTTCTGAACACAAATACATGTTAACTTCAACAGATGAAGTCACACAGAAAAATTAACAACAGTCACTAAAAATCCTTCCCCTGAATTTGTGAGAATCTGGAAAAGCAAATAGCTGTTCACCAAGTATGTGCCTGCACCCATGATGTAATCCATGGAAGGGCATCCAGATTCCCTAGAATGGCACATTTTCTCCTTTTGCCTGAAAGCCAAGGGCTTGACAGTTTCCCAGAGTCCAGCAACCCTTTTTGTCTTGGCTGTTTCAAAACAGAAGTGATTACAGATGAAGATTTTGGCCCCTGCCCTGCTTTAGCAGACTCTTCAACACAGTGCCAGGTCAATAGGCAAAGAAAGGAGATTTGGTCGGTTTCCCAGAGACTATGACCCAACGCAAGACCAAAGGAAAAAATTCCCAACAAGGCAGGTTCTCCAACTAGCCACTATGTCTCCAGGCAAAGAAGAGATGACAGATGTTCTCAAATCACTGTTTCTCTCCTAGTACTTTCTTCTTATCCTTTCCAGTAAAACAACAGAGAAAAATGAAGTAGAAGAAAACATTTTTTTAAAAAAAAAATCTCTCTTTTTACTTTGGCAGTTATGTTATGGCAAGGACATTAACTCTAATTAGAATGATGTGTCCTCCCCCAAATTCAGGGAAGATGTTTGACTATATAATCTACTTGTTCTTGGTATTTGAACACGATGGCATCAAATTAATGTCTATGCACGTGGGAGAGATAAAAAATAATAATCAATATCCCACCACAATGAAATGCAAAGATTCTTTGTGGGGAGCATTCCTTTTAATTAATTATTTAACAAACATTTCTCAAATACCTGCCACATATCCGGATCTATAGATTCAAAGCCCTTGCCTTACAGAAGTATTTAGTCTAATGAAACACATAAAACAAAGATTGCAGTAACCTGTTTTAAGTCTTTACACAGAAGAATGTGCCGAGTGAGAAGGAAAAACATAGCAGGCATATCTAATCAGATATGGAAGTCAGGGGGGAAAACCATGGGAGGGTGAGTAGGGACTATTCCAAAGAGAAGTCTGGAAATAAAAAGGAGAGCAATGGGATTCAATTAAGGATTCATTAAGAGGGAAGGAAGAATTTTAAAGAGGAGGATGGGAGACAGTAGAGGAAGGCTGGGAAACAAATACAGAGGTTTATAATTAATAGAGCAAGCAAGATTCTCAGAGGAGACAGGACTATTATACATAATTATATACAATATGTATTTATTTATGTTTATATTTAATCTAGATTTATATTTCTATAATAAATTATATATTTTATATATTTTTTATATATATAATTCACCCAATATTTATGAAATGCTACCTAGTACCAGCACTGGAATGGATGGAGATAAGGATGAATAACAAAGATTTGCGGGCCTCCCCGGTGGCGCAGCGGTTGAGCGCTGGCCTGCAAAGCTGCCCCGCAGCCTCTGCAGCGCCGGTTCGATCCCTGGCTTCTCCCCGGCCACTGGAGGAGGGTCCGGCCACTGGAGGAGGGTCCCACATGGCGCGCAGACCTCTCCTGCCGCCCACTGCTCCCCTCAGCAGTGTACTTCGGTCCTTCTGCCTGCTCTGCTCCCCGCTCTGGCTCTGGTGAATTCTCTCACCCTCCCGCGCTTCTGACTGTACCCAGTGCTTGTATAAATAAATAAATCTTTAAAAAAAAAAAAATAAAGATTTGCTTCTAACCCCGGAGGAGTTCAAGGGTCAGAGAGAACATTGAGCTGTAGAAGTACAAGGCACGTTTAGATACATGGGAAGTGCACCTAAGCCCTCATCGGGGAATCAAGACTTCCTAGAGCAACTTATAATAATATATTCATGAAATCAAGAGAACAAATAGAAGAAAGTAAATAGGATGAGTAAAAACATTACAGGGGGGAGGGGAGGCAGAAAGGAACCTGTATTGGAAAGATAGGATTTTACAGTTAAGAATAAATGAGATTATGATTAGGACCTTCAGAGTAGAGAACAGCAAAATTTGGGGTGACCTCTAGGGATTGTTTTTCAGAAAGGAATAAAAGAATGAATCACTGCCCAGTGTAATGCTCACTAGCTTTGGTGCTAGAAGAAAGAATACAAGAATACGCTTGGGCTGCAGACTTGGCACTGGCAGTAGACCCGACAAAGCAAGGAGATGGGTTCTCAGAGAGAAGTATGAGACTGAACGGGGCACCCACATACAGGGGCAGAGCTGGAACTGCCCTGGTTCCCACCAGGTCTTTCTCCCTCACCCACAGAGTTTGGATCTTCAAGCAATCAGTTCTGTGTTTTCATTTCTCTGTTCAGTCTTAAATCACATTTTGAAAAGGCACTTCTTGAAAGGCAAAGATTGGGAGAAAAATACTGAAGCTCTTAAGGGCTCCTGTCTAGCTGCCAAAGCATTGTTTTAGTCAAATGTCAAATGAAAAGGGAGAAACAGAATGATGATTTTATTTGAATTGCTTCCAAGGAAAAGGAACCTCCAGCGAAACACTGGGCCCACTTAGCTGGAAATCTTGGCAAGTTGACAACAGAAATGGAAGCAGAAAATTGCATCTTCCAGAAAGCACGGTATCAAATGGGAAAAACTGTGAGTGATATGCTTTCAATTCTTGGGGCTCAGTCCCGATTTTATTCTTTTCTACTTCTTCCTGTTGAAAATTAAATTATTTTAAAGATAATTACCCCTTCCAGGAGGATTTCAGAAATAATTAAAGTTCAAATCTTCTTTTTAAGTAAAATTAATATGTCAAATTCCAAATTTACTGAACTAAAAAGGTAGGGTGTGAAAATATTTCAAAACTTTAAAATTGGGCCTCCCCGGTGGCGCAGCGGTTGAGTGCTGGTTTGCAAAGCTGCCCACAGCCTCTGCAGCGCCAGTTCCATCCCAGGCCGCCAGGCGAGGGTCCCGCATGGCGCGCAGACCTCTCCTGCCGCCCGCTGCTCCCCTCAGAGTGTACTTCGGTCCTTCTGCCTGCTCTGCTCCCCGCTCTGGCTCTGGTGAATTCTCTCACCCTCCCACGCTTCTGACTGTACCCAGTACTTGTATAAATATAAATAAATCTTTAAAAAAAAAAAACAACTTTAAAATTAAGGCAATTTCTGGATATGGTTAAATGAGTGTGTCTACCTCTTGGTAGGTGTGAAATTACAACACAGATAGATTAACTATTGTAAATATCCAAGATAGCAAAGTTCTGAGTGTCAGGGATTCCAGGAATCCCTATAACCCAGAGGTGATGTTATGGGCAAAGAAAGAAAGAGAAAGAAGAAAAGATGGAAGCAGTGATCTAGGAGTGGTGAAACTAGTGCAAAGTACCAAGGGCCTTAACATGATAGTCATAGTTATACAAACCCAGGGGTCCTCTAGGTTATTTGCCCTTTTTTTTTTTTTTAAGATTTATTTATTTATGCATACAAGAACTTGGGTACAGGCCTGAGTTGTGGGGGGTGAAAGGATTCACTAGAGACAGAGTGGGGAGCAGAACAGGCAGATCTACTGAAATACACTGCTGAGGGGAGCAGTGCACGAGACAGGAGGTCTGTTGTGCTATGTGGGTTGCTCCCTGGTCGAGCCGGGGATTGAACTCATGTTGCAGTGACTGCAGATAGCTTCACAGGTTGCGTCTTAACCCCTTGCGCCACCAGGGAGGCCCTTATTCACCTTCTTAACCTCTTCCTTAGGAATTCTTTTTCTCTCTCACCTCACTATTATTCTTTTATTCCCCCTAACATTATTGTGATGCAGCTGATAAAAAGTGTATATATTGAAATCATCAATGTTACTTGATTGCCACCCTCAAGCTAATGAACACACCCATCCCTTCACACAGTCACACACATTTTATGTGTGAGCGTGGAGACGCTTGAGATCTATTCTCTTAGCAAATTTCAGCATGAAGTATAGGCACCATGCTGTCCACCAGCTTCCTTCCTGACAAAGTTTCTAAGCAAGCTGAAGGCAGATATTTCCAGTAGATCTTTATTTACATTCATTCATCACACTTATTAGATACCCACTATGTGTCCTGTTCCGTTACACACCTTGGAGTCACAAATCAAATAGACTTCACCTCCAATGAGACTGCTTGTTCTATGTGAACAAAGGGATGAAGCATTCTATGTCTCTAAGTCCTTCACTCATGCCACAGGTGTCACCCTGTCTTTTGCGGCAACTGTCCCACATCTTTCTTGTTCCTTCTCAACCTGTTCCTACTCTCTGGTCAAGCTGCTGTATCTTTCCTGACCCTTATATTATTGTCCTGTTTTTTATTTTACACCTACTCCTTGAATGCAGCACTGGGGCCAAAGTTACCTTGCCTTGGCATTCAAGCTCTCCTGCAAGAATCTGGCTCATAGCCACTTCACCATCTCAGCCTAATTTGAACTATCTACCCCAGAAGGATTCCTACCCTATTCTACATCCTCAAGATAAACCTCCAGCTTCCCTGTCTGCAAGAAGCACATACAAAGTATATCCCAGGAGCAGCAGGAAGGAGCAACTGATACTCTCCAGCATGACTTTGCAAGGGAGGTGAAGGCTAAGTCTCGGAGGATGGATGAAGTGGAGGAGAGTGGAAAGAGCATTCCAAAGGGGACAGCATGTTAGTGAAGGAAAATAATGTGTTCTGTAATTAGCTTTGTAAACAAGAACCCCTAATGGGAAATTTCTGAGCTTCTATTTTATGGAAGTCACGTGGCCCAGTATAGGGAAACTGGAATATAACAGAAACTCATTAAGAATTTGTGGAATAAACGAAATACCAGTTTCATTTTAAAGTTGTTTGTCTAGGGCGTCCCTTGTAGCGCAGAGGTTAAAGTTTCAGCGCTATCAAGCTATCGCCTGCAATTGCCGCATGAATTTGATCCCAGCCAGGGAGGTGACCCAAATGGTGCAGCAGACCTCTCCTGTTTTGGCCTGCTGCGCCCCTCAACAGTTTATTTCAGTAGATCTGCCTGTTCTGCTCCCCACTCTGTCTCTGGTGAATCCTCTCACACCCCGCACCTCTGGTCTGCACCCCAGTTCTTGTATGCGTAAAAAAATAAATCTTTTTAAAAAAAATAAAACACCTGGACATACCCTCCATTCAGTCTTGGCGGACCACACCAGTGTGCAAGTTTTTATATCTGGCTATACCTCCTTCTGCTCACCTACAAACAGGCAATGGGGGAAGAAAATGAACCTCCAATCTTTCTGTTTCAACTCCACTGGGCTTCCTAGATATCTTCATCACCCTTCCAGGTTGCCCACCCAGCTCCATGTCGGCCACGCTGAGGATCTTTACCAACAACTCTCTTTAGCATGGCAACGTAATGAATCTTTAACAACCCAAAAACCCCAAATCTAAATTTTCATACTTAGAAATCCTATGTTCAACACTTTCACCTCAGATAGTTACCCCTTTGGACTTGAGGAATCTAATAACGTAATCATTCAAATTCACCCTAATGAGACCATATGCCCATTTCTTCTCAACCAGGTATATACCTAAAGATACCTAGGGCATCCCTGGTGGCACAAGGGGTTATGCACCTCACTGTGAAGCAATCCTCAGCCTCTGCAGCATGAGTTCCATCCCTGGCCAGCCAGGGAGCAACCCACATGGCGAGGCAGACCTCTCCTGACTCACCCGCTGCTCCCCTCAGCAGAGTATTTCAGTCGACCTGCCTGTTCTGTTCCCCACTCTGTCTGGTGAATCCTCTCACCTCCCGCATCTCTGGCCTGTACCCCACCTCTTGTATGCATAAATAAATAAATCTTTTAAAAAAAATAAAGATTTCCTAGCCCCACTGAAATCTGACTTCACAGCCCAGCAGTGCCTACACAAACCCCATGGCCTTGGTGCATGCCTAGCCTGCCAGGTTTGGTACAGCCTCTTACCCCAGCCCCAGCATCCAGCCCGCTCCCTAGATCCCTCCAGATCTGCAGTGCTCTCCCAGGCTCTCCACCCTTATTCAGATTCATTCACTGTTGAGCCTATACCCAAGGACCAGAGTCACCAATGATACTCTAACTGGCAGCATCTAATACATTCCAACTAGCCCTTGATTTAGACTGCCCCGCCAATCCATTCTCCAAGCCCCACTTCCCAGGCCATCTGGAGGATTCCACCACTCAGGAATCCTTTCAGTGATTCTCTTTCAACTCCCTTCCAAGTGCCTATACCACTTGTTTCCAAAGTGTAGCTGGTTTTCTGCCCCGTAGTCAAGTTCTTTCAACAATCTTGTCTCATCTTCACCATGAAAACATCCGGGAAAGTATCCCGGAAGGACTCTTTCAGTTCCTGCTCCCTTGTTTCCCCCTCACCTGCTTCCCTCCAATCTCAGAAGCTGGCACCCCACTTCCCATGACTAGATCTTCCACTTGCACTCTTGTTCTATTATCCCAAACATCAGTGCTATGTGACATGTGAAAGTTACTTCACTTCTTTGTGACTTAGTTTTCTCATATGTAAAATACAAAGAGCATCTATCTCACAGACTTGAGATGAAGATCAAGTGAGGCAACACATAGTAATGGTTAGAACAGTAACTGGCATGAACACAAGAGTGTTTTCCTGTACTGTTCCCTCTCCTCCTCAACCTACAGCCACAGTCAGGTCTTTACCATACCAAAAAAAAAAAAAAAAATGTTGTTTATCCGCAAGCAGTCTGGAAACTCTTGACCTGCTTCTCCTGGCTCTTTTGCTTCAGTGGTTCCTACATCAGCCCATCTACTGTCTCCTAAATGCCAGAGCTGCTGGCTCCACATTGGCTTCCCCTCCTTCCCCAAAGATTGGACAATTGGACAATTTGGACAATGGCGATTAGGTGAAGATTCCCTACTAATTTGTTACTTGGTCTGTCTTCTGGGCTCTATCTACTTGCTGTCCCCATCTGGTTATCACAAGAGAATCTCAAACTCAACATGTGCAAACTAAGGTACCTGCTTTCCCCAGATGTGTTTCTTTTTTTGCACTTTTTGTATAGGCTGATGATGTCATGATCAACCCAGCTACCTGCTTTAAGCCTCTGGCCGTGTGCAGGGCAAAGGGCATATAACTCCAGTATTCAATTAGGTGGGTACCTGTGACCAGACAGCAAAGAGAAATGGGTTAACTCTATTTGTGGACATGAATTCCAAGTGTAAGAATCATCATCAGTCAGAAATGGGAAAGGACCACGCACAAAATCTATGGGATACAAACCAGAAGCAAGAGCTTAACAAAAGACCTATAAAATACCTCCAATTACTGGGTAGGGCTGAGAGCAAGAGAGATGTGAGAAAGTGAGAAAAGGCATGGAAAGAGCCCACTCTTAATCCTTACAAGGTGCTGTGTGTGACTTCCCACTGACTAAGCTAGAAGCCCAAGCTGTGCTCAGCTGCTCCCTACTTCTAGTTCCACTATGACAGCCACTCAGCTTCCCAGTGCCCCTAGATTCTCCAGTTCTACTTTCCTTGCCACTTCTATCTCAGCAATTTGGACTTGTCTGTTCTTCACCTTAGGATTCGTAACCACCTAGAAACTGTTCCCAGCCTGAGTCCATCACTATCAATCTCTCTCAACCCTAACTGTAACCATAGGACTTTCTCTGCTTTTAAACTTTCAAAATGGCTGCCAACTGCTATTAGCTGGGAATGAGTACAAGCTCTTTCACCTCACAATCTAGCCCCAACCAGCCTTTCCAGCTCCCATCTGGCATCACTACTGCCACAACAAATGACTAGTACTCTCTGCTGCCCTGGAATGTGCTATGCTCTGGCCCCTCCACCCCCTATGCAGGTGGCCTCTTCCTCCTGGCCCACCACCTCCTGCACCAACAGCCATCACTTCTCTTTAATGCATTTGCAAAAGTCTCAGCAGCAGCAAAGCTGCCTTTCTCTGTCCACTAGTCTTTTATATTTGTGTATGGTCCATCTTCCCCATACACGACAGGCCCCGCAAGGGCAGGGCCCTAGTCTTATTCACCCAGATTATATCCTTGGGGTTGTCATTACAGTGTCTAACATAGACGACTAGTGAAACTAGCCATTTAGAAAGCACTAAACCTTTCACGTGCACTATCTCATTTAATCTGCGAAAGATTAAAGATTAAAGATTAAAGATTAAAGATTAAAGATAATTGGGGTGGCACCAATTATCCCCACTTTCAGGTGAGTGAGCTCAATAATATTTCTGATTGACAGTTGACTATATTGTGAATGGTTATGCAGCCTTAAAACAACCCTCAAAAAAAAAAACAAAAAAAAAACACAACCCTCAAATAAGGCAAGAGGCTCCTGATCATTCCCACAAACAACAGAAAACTTTGAAATGCCTTGGGGACAGTATTGTCCATGAGGTTCTGTGTGGAGTATGCTTCATATACCCACCTACCCTTTGCTGCCCCTCTTTCAGAAATAATCAGATTTCTTCATCACTGGAGGCCTGACTTGTGACTACTATGCTAGCTATTCCTTCATAGACTGGATAAGGCCAAGAACTCTGCTCACAAAATCATAGAATTCCACCAATTAAAAGTGTATTTGGATGAAAAGGATACTCTTGAAGGAAAATATAAAAGACCAAAACTAATTTAAGAAGTAAAAAGTCTGGGGCCTTCCCGGTGGCACAGCGGTTGAGCGATGGGTTGCGAAGTTGCCTGTAGCCTCTGCAGCACCGGTTTGATCCCCGGCCACTGGGTGAGGGTCCCACATGGCGCGCAGGCCTCTCCTGACGCCCTCTGCTCCCCTCAGCAGTGTACTTTGTCAATCTGCCTGTTCTGCTTTCCGCTCTGGCTCTGGTGAATTCTCTCACCCTCCCACGCTTCTGACTGTACCCAGTGCTTGTATAAATAAATCTTTTAAAAAAAAAAAGCAAGAAAACAATCCCATTCCTCCATTAGGGGGTTGCAATTGTATGGGGAATATATATATATATATATATATATATATAACAAGTATAAAATCTGAATGTAAAATGATAATCTCAGAATATCTATCCATTCTTGTCATCTGCTGAAAAGGCACTGGGCTCAGACAGGTTCACAGGCAATTTCTTTCAAACCTCTAAGAAACAGATACTTATCATGCTGTTTAAACTATTCCAGAGCCCAGAAAAGGGTTGTGGGTAATCTCCATTTTTCCTTTTTCTTTAATATTTTGTATAATTTCTGAAACCATAGACCCACTATGTATGAGTTTAGTAATCACTAAGCCTATTTGACTTAACGGAACTTTTAGCAGGGGAATAATTGCAGATTGTAAAAAAAATGCTATCTGAAAATTCTTTTTATTTATAACCCGTAGGCAGAGGATGAAATATCCAACAATGTAGTCATTCTCGCACTTTTCATTTGCAGATCTATAACAGGCCAGGTACAAAGTTAGACACTGGGGATATGATGAGCTAAACACACATAGTAACTATTTTCATGAAGACAGACATTAGATAAACACCAAAATATATACATTATAGGGCCTCCCTGGTGGCGAAGGAGGTTGAGCGCAGCGCTGTGAAGCTGTCCGCAGCCTCTGCAGTGCCGGTTTGATCCCCATTGGCCACAGAGCAACCCACATGGTGCGGAAGACCTCTCCTGTCTCGCCCGCTGCTCCCCTCAGCAGCGTACTTTGGTCCTTCTGCCTGTTCTGCTCCCCGCTCTGTCTCTGGTGAATCCTCTCATCCTCCCGCACATCTGGCCTGTACCCTGGTTTTTGTATAAATAAATAAATCTTAAAAAAATATATAAATATACATTACAAAGTCTGATGGTGCAATAAAATGAATCCAGGTTACAATGACAGTGCATACAATTCTGGGAAAGGGGGCTTGTCTGGGGGTCAGGAATGATGGATTATCAAGCAACGGCTAAAACTAATGATATATTGATGAATATTTGATGATAGGAGAATAGTCATGATACAGGAGGTGAAAATTACAAAACAGTATGCACAGTTCAGAGCCACTTTCAGTGCTAGAAGGATACATAAATACAGTGAAATGTACAATGTTAGCCACAGGGAAACTTATGATACCTATTTTTTTCTCAAAATTTACTTATATTTATTTACATTAAAATTTTAAATTATAGTTAGCATACAAATATTTTTCATTTTTTTAAAATTTTTTACATCATTGTTCATTTTTAAACATTATTTGCTTCCCTCACCCCCTCAGGTGTAGTCTCCATAGAGTTTCCTTCACCAATGCACCTGTGCACCATCACCTCAGTCCCCTGTGCTCCTCCCTCCCTCTGATCCCTCTCCCACCTCCTCCCCTGCAGTATGTCTCTGATTTATAATTGTCTGTGTTTTGCTTTGTTGTGTTTTGTACTGTTATTATTTTTTTACACTGATGTCTTATTTGGTTCCCCTATATTCCTGCTATAAGTGAAACCATGTAATATTTTTCTTTTTCTTTCTGGCTTATTTCACTGAGCATCATTCCTTCTAGCTCCATCCACATTGCTGTGAATGGCATGAGTATATCTTTTTTGATTGCTGAGTAATATTCCATTGTGTATATCTACCACATTTTCTTGATCCAGTCATTTATTTTTGGGCATTTGGGTTGTTTCCAGGTTTTACCTATTGTAAATAGTGCTGCAATAAACATAAGGGTATAGGTGCTCTTTTGAATCAACGTTTTTGTGTCCTTTGGGTAGATCCCTAGGAATGGACTTGCAAGGTCATATGGTTCATATGGTAGCTCCATTTTTAGTAGACTGAGGAACCTCCAGACAGCTTTCCATAGTACTTGGACCAGTTTGCACTCCCACCAGCAATGTAGGAGAGTTCCTTTTTCACCACATCCTTGCCAACATTTGTTGTTGCTTTTTTTTTTTTTTGATATGTGCCATTCTTACTGGTGTAAGGTACTATCTCAATGTGGTTTTGATTTGCATTTCCCTGATTATAAGGGATGATCCTTATTTTCTTGTGCTTCTTTGTATTTTCCAAATTTTCAAAAATATCTGTATAACTTGAGAAATATTCTTTATGAAAACCTCATCTGACTTTTTTATTCTCTTCTTACTGCAGTAAAATATACACACCACACATTTGCCATCCAATGTGTACATAATTTGTGGCATTAAGTACTTGCACATGGTTCTGTGGCCATCACCACCATCCCTCCCAAACTGAAACTCTGTGCCCATTAAACTCTAACTACCATCCCTCACTCTTCCCACACCCTGGCAACCACCAGGCCTCATTTGATTTTAAAATGCCAGCATTCAAAGACCAAGCCTCATTCACACTTACAGTGTCAATTATCTTCCTCTGATAAATTCCCTTCCCTAGAAAAGACTGCCCAACTTCAGGCAGCAGGGGTTAAGAGTTTTACAGCGCTGGGAGGAAGATCTAGGTGGCAATTTTGGATAGTCAGAGAGTATGGGAGGGAGGTGGGGGTGTGGGAGTGGGAGAAGATTCTAAAACAGGAGGGAAGGCACAGTGACTGGGAGCTTTGAAGTTTGGCCTAGCACCCTGGAGCAGCCAATCACATTCAGCTGCAAGGACTGGCCGACCTTAAGTCTCTGCTTCTCTCAGTTTGAGGCTGACTGCCTCTGGCTGCTAAGTGGCACACACACACACAAAGAAGACCAGAAGGAAGAAAGGATGGTAAGGAAGAGATAGAGAAATTTAAAGTCAAGGAATCAGGCCTTGGAGAAACCAAATGCAGGAATTTCCTTCACAATGGTCTTGACAGCTGGCCATGGAGCACCTGCCTGAACACATCCAATGTCAGGGGTACAATGGGGCCCTGACATTCCAAAGGACATCCAGACAGCTTCATAATTCCCCAAGCCCATAAATACAGGAAGGGCTATAGAAACTTGTAGTTTTTTCCTGATTTTTAAAAAAAGTCTCAAACTCCCCCGCACCCCCCGCCTCCACCACTGCATGTCAACCCCCTTTTCAACCTCCTCCGAAACTCTTATCTCATCAGAAAAAATTTTGTCCTGGCTCAAGTAGCTGCTAAAACTTTCATGAACTTCCTTGTTTCCCTCTGAAGCATATGGTGGACTTAGTCCAGCACCACAAAAATCACCATTTGAGTCTTTAATTGATCCAAAACTCCTGTTTTCTCTTTCTGGTGAAGACCTACCTATCCTTTCTTCAGACATCTTTGCTTTTTCTTCCCAACACTATTAATACTAGCAGTTAATTTTCTTTTCCAAAGATCCACTTTACACAAAGAAAAATTTAATTAGCTAATATTTACAACCGAGCTGCAATTCAGATCTGTGTCTTAACTACAAGTTACTACCTGTCAGGAGCCTTTGGGAGCACTGAAAGGTCTCAAAAAAAAAAAAAAAAATCAGTACAGCATTAAACCTGTAAATCCTAAGTATCTGCTATTGATGTGATGTTTTCCACACCTTCTTCCTTCTCTCTATTAACAGCAGCATATTCTTGGGATATGTAGAACTACGTTCCCGGCTAACAAGAAAGCATCTGCTTTTCAATATGTTAGCCAATCTTCCTCCCAGAGCAATTGGGAAAACTGGTTCTAATAACATGAGAGGGTAAATGGGTAATCTGATGGATGGCTGACAGGAATGCATAAATAGGTGAAAAAAGCCAAAGATCCGTGTTTTTGAAGGGCAGGGCAGGAGCATTTCTGTCAGAGGGTACAGGGCTTTTGGGGGCAGGGAACAGAGAGAGGTTAAAAAAAAAAAGGCAGGAGGTGAAGCTATTTCAAAATATGGCCTAGAGATAGCCCTACCCATGCCTCAGCAGCTGTCCTTCAGGCAAGTCTAGAAGTAAAGTTCCTTCTACTGCCTCCAATCTCACCAGTTGGAAAGGCTTGTATTAATTAAGTCAACCTCTCTGAGAAGCTGGACTGGTGGTGATTTAAAAAGAGAGGAGAGGATAAATACCATAGATAAAGGAAAACACAGATGGTAAGACTGAAGTCAACCCTGGCCAAAAATATGGTCGAATGACTTATTTCCCAGGTCTGCTGGAGAAATAAATGAGAACACAGATGAAGGCGCCTCTGCACAGTTCTGCTTCTGAGCATTGAGTGCAAGAAGTGGGATCAGCTCAGCTCAGCATCACTTCTTTTAAAAGTGACAGCTAACTAACTACACATTTTACTTCAAAAGTAGAAGTGATCGTGTGGGGAAATGTGGTGTACCTGGTAGGTCTGACTTCACAAGCAGTGAGATTTTTCCAAGGAATCTTCGCGGACAAGATGAGGGCTGGGTGGGTTAAGTGGTGGAACTAACATCCCCGCCCCCACCAAAAGTGTGGCTTATTGGAGGGATGTCAGCCTGTGGGAGTTTCTCACGTGTTCTAAAGGACTCCATTCTGACCATGGTCAACTCAACCTTATACCAAATTCCCTTAAAAAAGGGTATTGGGGAATATCTGTTCATACAAACACACACTACAAAATTAGGAGAAGACAAATTATTTGAACATGATATGCAGCTGACGAAATGCAATATTCAGAATAATTTTTATGAACTGCTTGCAGTTTATACTTCAGTCCCTTCAATTGGTAAATGGCATGTGTGCTTTGTTTGGCTTGCCAGATGTGCTGGCAACAGCACAACAGAATCAGCTAGCTTTGCATCAAAATCCAGATTCTATGTTTGAAACAGCAGAAGAGTTCATCCCTGCAGGGCACACCAGCTGGGGGTACTGTCCTCCCCCTTGGAAAGGCCTTTGCCCTGCGTTTTGGGCCCCTATAGGGTCCACTTTATCCCACATCACCTGCCTGGCCCACTACTGGCATGAGTTGGTGGCTATTACTATTAGTTAGTTCCTATTACTAAATGTGGCCTATTAAATGTACATTTTATTTGATTGTTCATTAAACTCCAATTCTATCTTCTCCCATTTTTGGCCTTCAAAGCTTTTGCCCCAGCAGCAAGATCCAACATCTGGTCATAACATCTAACCTATCTTCTTTATTTTTTTTTAAAGACTTATTTTTACTTATTCATATAAGAACTGGGATACAGGCCAGAAGTGCTAGGGGGTGAGAGGATTCACCAGAGAGAGTGGGGAGCAGAACAGGCAGACTGACTGAAATACACTGCTGAGGGGAGCAGCGGGCGAGACAGAGAGAGGTCTGCTGCACCATGTGGGTTGGGGGATTGAACTCATGCTGCAGTGGCTGGTGACAGCGTGATAGCACTGTCCTTAACCCCTGTGCCACCAGGGAGGCCCTGTCTTCTAATGATAACCTGAAATCTATACAACATCCCAGTTTTTCAGGGTACCTACCTATCCTTAGGTTTATTTAATCTTCCCAATATTCCAGAAATTTCTGGTCTTACCAGAATTGGCTAACTGTGAGGGGCCAAGACTTCAACTCAGAGTGTTCCTTCAATTTTTTTTTTTTAACCATTTCCCACCATTCATGTACCCCTCAACCCCTTAAGATAGCCCACTGCAGGCTGACACAGCCAGAAGAGATTTAAGTCGAGATCGCAAAGCTCTGGAAAGAGGACAGCATTTGGAATCCTTGCTTTACATCCATTTTTAATCTCCTAAAAAAAACTGTACAGTAGTGTTTCATCCACAGACAGCTGATGCTCACTTACACTTAACCTGTGGTGAATTCACATGCTAAAATTTAAACCTCTGCTCTTGCAAATATATTTTGCTCTTTAAGATCTCCTTGGTAACACTGGTAATTGGTATCTGGGTTATTAAAAAAAAAAGTTTGGAACCAACTAGTGACTCTTTAGAAATCCAATATCCAATATCCTATTGGAAATTCAACTCAGGAAAGTTCCAGGAGGGCAGCTGTGTAGCAGACTCAGAACAATCTATCCAGAGGGAGGACTGGAAAGTCCCTGAAAAAGGAGACCCTACAAGGAAAAGGGTAGCTAGAAATACCTGATTGAATCAATAAGTTGGTTCTTTGCAGGGGGGGCGGGGGGGATTGAGTATGTAGTCAAATAATACTCGAGGAGGGTAGGCAATTAGAAACTTTAGGAAAAAAAAACAAAAGTTGTAGAAAAAAATATAATCATGTCACTTGATTTTGCCCTAAATGATATCTACAGATTTTCCACTACACGCAGCATGTGAATTTCAATCTGCCAGAAAACATGATTCACAATTATGTAACAGAATGGAAATATCACCAACTTTGACAAAGTAAAAGTCAAGGGACAGAAAACAGAAGGGGGCAGGCAAAGGACAACCATAGACCTGCATTCTCAACCATAAAAACTCTTTATTGAAGAATAAGTATTAAATGCATGTTATGTAAAGCTAAACATGTAATTAAGAGAATCATAGATGGTGATAAAAATCATATCAAGAGGACAGGAAAGGCAAGGTAAGGCTGGATTAAGTGAGTAAAATAGTGATCTGTTCTAGAAGAAAAGCAACAAATAATACTGAAAAAGGATAGACAAGAGACATGGCAGCAGAAAATTATTTATGGTTCTGGAATGACCAGAATTTTAAAAAGAGAAAAAAGCTGCAAAATTGACAGTGAGAAGCTTCCGGGAATGGGAAGAAAAAGAAAAAGATCACCTGGTAGTAACAGCCTATACATACTGTTTGATTTATTTTTGCCCATAGGCATACATTTTTAAATTTAAAAACCATTTTTAGGGCCTCCCTGGTGGTGCAAGGGGTTAAGCACCACATTATGAAGCAATCCACAGCCTCTGCAGCACGAGTTCGATCCCTGGCCGGCCAAGGAGAAACCCACATGGTGAGGCAGACCTCTCCTGACTCACTCGCTGCTCCCCTCAGCAGTGTATTTCAGTCAATCTGCCTGTTCTGTTCCCCACTCTGTCTCTGGTGAATCCTCTCACCCCTCGCACCTCTGGCCTGTACCCCAGCTCTTGTAAGCATAAATAAATAAATCTTTTAAAAAAAAGTAAATAAATAAAAACCATTTTTTAATCTAGTTGGAAACCCAGGGAGAAAGCTAAGGCAAGACCATCTGAAAAGTCTGTCTCCCTATGGGGTTACCAACCAAGACTCTGAGGAGAGCTTCTGAAAGTGTGACCCTTGGGCGAGCTGCAGCAGCATCAGCAGTATCACCTGAGAACTGGTTAGAAATGCAAATTCTTGGGCATCACCCTAGACCTAACTAGTCAGACACTCAGGGAGGGGCACAGGAGTTGGTTTTTTAACAAGCCCTCCAGGTGACTCTGATACACCTCAGGTTTGGAAACCTAAGGTCTTGGGCAAAACAAAACTGGAAGGCACTGCCCTATCTCCTTCTCGCAAATGTTGACTATCCATAAAGGTCATCTCAGGTGAAGGTCTGAGCCCCTCCTGAGAAGGTCTGCATTTTAAAAGGAAGATCTTGAGCTAATTTTCCCAGGGTCAGGACTGGAGAGAGGTGACCCCCGCCTTGTGTGAGTTCTGGTGGGATCCAGCAGCAAGGACCCAGCACAGAAAGAGGCCTCTGACAGGTACCCAAACGCCACAGCCATCTGTGGGAAGTGGGCTGGGTGACCCCTTTACTGAGCAGCTGAGTTGGGAGTGCCGTGTGACTGGCTTTGCTAAGTCACTTGCTATTATAAGGATGCAAGAGGAACTTCACTTCTGGCTTCTGACATTCTGAACAGAGCTCTCAGATATCCTTTGACTATTTCTAACTTAAAATAGACCAAAGTGGGTGTGGGGGAAGCAGTACTTTGCATCCTATGTACATCCTCTCTAGTGATGGGCTCCATGGCATGTGCTTCTCAGCTCTGCTTCTGTTTCCAGGGAGTGCTAACCAAGAAAAGCAGTCTCATGTTGGGATATAGTTTCAAGAAAAGAAGAAAAAAAAATTTATGACTGCCACCTTTTCTCTTAGAGAACCCTTGGCAGACACAGCAGTCAGACCAAGCCTCAGAATCCTTCTTACCACTCATTTCACAAAGCTACTAATCAATGTTCACAGGCAAGATGAGATTTATCATCCCTAGTTCGGTATACCTGAGTAGTCTGTCATGAACAGATGTCCCAAAGGATACACAGTTACCCTAGAGTCTTTTAGTAGGATGAAGTAACTGCCATTAAAGATTTATACTTTTCTGCATATTTTCCTTTTTAAGATAATGAATTTCTTAAGCTTATTACTGGCTACATGAAATAGGACTCACTTTCATTTCTCCAAAACAGCCTTGCTAGAATTTCGGTCCAAACGCTGGTGGGCTGATCTGTGGACTAAACATCTTTAATAAGGGAAATATAGTAGAAAGTTTCAGAAACCAATTTAGAGCTGGTCTCAGTCCCACCTGCACATAAAGAGAGCTGTCTAAATTTTCAGTCCTGTTCTCTTCTTTCAAAGCACTTACAATACTATTTGGAAACCAAATGAAAGATACAAATCAACATAAGTATGTGCCAACTTGTTGATGAGAAAATAACACTAGAGGTTCCAAAAAGAGAATATCCAAGAAAGTTGGAGAAGGTTTTGTGAAGGTCATACTTGGATTTGAATGACCAGCACACAGATGGGAAGACATTCCAGGCAAAAGCAACCAGTGCAAAGACAGAAAATGGGAACGAGCCTGTTGCATGGAGTATGTGAGGAGACAGGTTGGCCTGCAGGGGATGACTGCTGGAGAGAAAACTGAAAACTGAAACTGGACTTGAGTGGGTGGAGTGCACGGGGGTGAGGCTGTGTGGAAACAAGCTCTAATGAGTGGTTGAGTAAAGATGGTGTTTAACAAAGATTAGTGACAGGGTGAAAGGGATGAAATTGAAGCTTGGGAAGGTACATCAGAAAATACAAAATGGTCATTTTACTTTCTTAGATCTTTTCTGGGTATAATAGCACTGAGTGGTCTGTGGTCTCTCCCTGTCTGCAACCCACAACATAAGGAATTCAGACCAATCTCCACCCATTCCCTCCTCTTGTCCCTGTTTATCAGTCCTACCTGTCCCAGTCTTGCCACTGCACCCAGCACCATACAATGCCCCAAAGCTCCTCTAGGTTACCTGAGGGCTGACATCACTGAGGTACCCTCATGTGACACATTCACCGTGATTTACACAGGCAGTTTGGTATGATGGTGTGAACTGCGGGTGGAGTCAGCCTGCCTGGGTTTGAATCCCAGTCATATCACTCACCAACTTGTGATCTTATGAAAGTTACCTAATCTCCCTGTGCCTCAGTTTTAGCATCTATAAAATGGGGCTAACAATACCTCATAGTTATTATGTAGATTAAATAAATTTCATGTAAATGTAAAACCATGTAAAAATTTAAACAATGCCTCACATGCAGTAAAGTGTTCATTAAATGTAGCTATAATCCATAGTATATACCCCATATAGTAACTATACCAGCTCTAGGATTACTTTTACAGATTATTTATTTCAAGTTAATCAGTTCATTGGTTTTTCTTAGAAAGTATGAACATTCCTTGACTGCATCAGAAGCCACAAACCACCTGATTTGCACATAAAACTGTGGAGCTAGATGGAACTTAAATACTATCCAATCCAACTACTCCCTCTTCTAAAGATGAGGAAACAGAGACTCAAAAAGGCTATTTGTCAGTGCTCAATAAAAATTTTCTTTCAACTGTTTTGAATTGTGCAAATGACAATGGAGATTAGAGCTGAAATAGTCAGGCTTTCCACTTTGATCTGCTCAATTTCAATCTTCATGACTGTTGAAGATAATAAAGATAAAGTTAATCTTCCCATTAACTTTAATGTTTGTAGCCTAAACTCCCCCAAAGAGGACTAAAGAGCCACACCTTCCAAATTTTCAAAAGTTCCAAAATGCAAGATTATTTAGTGTCTCATTCCAGGTGCCACTGGAACCACGTTAGGTACAATATAGTCAATCACATAAAAGGTAAGATTTTTCTACCTGTATCTCAGGAGGTGCAATGATTGAACGTTTGTGTCTGCCCCCACCCCAGTCCCATACCAGTTCATATGTTGATACCTAAAGCCCAGCATGATGGTATAGGAAGGTGGGACCTTTGGGAGGTAATTAGATGGCGCCTGCATGAGAGGGATAATGCCCTTATGTTGGACAAAGATACTGGACAAAGGGTATAAACCCCCGGTTATAAGATTAATCAGTCTGGGGATGTAATTTACAGCATGGGAATTATTGCCAATTATACTGTGTCAGAAACTTGACTGGTGCTAAATGTTCTCACTACAAGAAAGAAGTGGAAACTATGTAATGGGATGGAGGTGGTAGCTAATGCTATGAGGGTAACATTTAGCAACATATAAATGTGTCCAATCAACAAGGTGTACGCCCTAATTTATACAATTCTGCCGCGGGGAGGTGCAGCACAATTTGATGTGTCAATTACATCCCAATAAAGCTAGAGGGGAAGAGTCCAGAGAGTTGCCCTCTCTGTCATGTGTGAATGCAGTGACAAGTCAGTAGTCTACACCCCAGAAGACCTTTATCAGAATCCAGCCATGCCAGCATCCTGACCTCAGACTTCCAGCCACCAGAACAGAGAGAAATAAATTTCTGTTGTTTATAAGCCAAAAAGAAAAGGTGTGTTTTTTTCCAATATGATTCTGTACTTCAAGTAGAGGTTACCACTGAAAGAAGTCAACATCTGAGCCATTCAAACTGGAGAGTGTGCATCATGAGACAGAGGCAAGGCCTTTGAGAGAAAAGCTTGGCCAAGAGAGAAAATCTGATTAATAAAAAGATAAGCAGCCAAGAAATAAATTAAATGACTGCTCACAGAGAGCACCAGAGAAAGGAGTGGGGGGAGACATTGTGTACACATTGTGAGGGGACAGAGAGCTTTAAGGATAAGGATGGGGGAAGGGTAAGAACTGATTTTCTAATATTAGACTCACCACATGCTGAAGCCCCAAATCCCAGCCAAACTGAGGGCATCTGTGCTGCCTGAACAACCCAGCAGCAGTCTGCTTCAGGACACTTTTGTATCAGGACTGTGTGTGAATGGCAAAGCAAATCCCATTCATCTCAACCTCTCATTGCAACACAAAATTATTCACAGGGCTTATCTTGACATGTCCTTTCATTCCTGCTTCCCACTTACTTAAAACAATGCAGTTAAAAAATATTCAAGACCCCTACAGTAAATCCACAGCCCTACTATTCGCAAAGCGCTTATTCGAAAGCTGTTTATCCTGAACTTATGTGGTCAGTTTTAAAAACATGCCTTTGTTTAAGCTGCTTTTCATAAATAAAAGCCTCCATGAATACCAGAACACTATCACTTTGGACTAAATTCATGAATTCCAATGCAAGCAGCCAAGGTCTTCAAGCCTCAAGCACAAACTTCCTTGCCCTTTAATTAATTGAAAAATAAACAGATGGGGAAAGACATGGGTGCGTGCCTCACTAAGCAGTTTAACAAATGAGGTGATGTTCTCAAATTTCCATTTATTCTTAAGCAGATATTTTATTTTTAACTTTATGATTATAAAAGCAATAAATGCTGACTACGGGAAATTTAGGAAGTACAATAAGAAGAAAACCAAGGGGTCACTTCTCAAAAAGTTCTTGAATGGATGACTGAGGTCAATAAAATCCCAAGTCTGGCCAGATTCCAAGCCAAGTAAGAACATTTTCCTAACCCGTTTCCAAGCCGACTTTCTAGTTGGACAGAGTATTTATTTGCTGCCACTCATCATTGCAACATTTTTGCTATGCTCTTTGAAACAGCCGCCCCAATTCTTACGTTTCTGGGGATTCTCTGGCCAGAAGTCACCACCTCTCCTATATTATGTGGACTCTATGACAGCCAAAAATCCCCTTGGCTTAATAACATTTAGAAGTGGGGGGCTACCAAGCTATGACTGCACTGACAGGGCAAGGAGAAACCAGAGGCTATTTTGTGGGTAGCCAACCAGGCAATGAGGTTTGGGAAAGAACAATTCTTGAAAACTGAGAGCTACAGAATCGGGTCAGGGTGTGGCCTGAAGAAAACTGGGAGAGCCCTTGAATCTCCTGGCCAAGACTAAAAAAAAACAAATTTTTTTTTTTTAAAAAGTGAGAGAGAGAGAGAGAGAGAGAGAGGTGACTATGTTCAGGACAGATCTGATAAGGTCACATGGAAAGCTCAAGAGGCCAGAACTGTAGGATCCACTGAAGGCTGCAGTAAACAAGCATGCTGATCAATGAGTGATGTGCTCGTTCATTCAATACCTATTTATTGAGTCCCTACTGCACAGAAGCCCCTGCACTGTGCAGAACACAAGAGGACTAACAGAAGGAACTTATTCTGATAGAGCTCTGGGAGCACACGCTATTAATGTGGGTATTGACTGCTGCCGTCCTTTGGAGAACAAAGCCACCTTTCAAACCACACTGCCCCGCAGGAGGGTCTGCTTAGCATCCTTCAAACACATCCAAAATAAAACCTGCAGTCCTGCTGCCATGAGGCTACCCAATCCTCACTTCCCCTCCTGCTCTCATCAATTGTTTCCCCAAAAAGTGACAGGGGTCCCTCAGCACCACGAGTGTGCTACTCATTCAACCCATGGATCGATGACCCTCCATCAGGCCTCCCCATACAGAATAACTCTATGCACAACAGGGCCTGGCCAAAGCTTGCTTCTCATTAGACCAAAAACGTTGTCTGGGACAAAGCCTTAGGGTTTTGTTTTACCTTCATCCGCCCCGGAGTGGCAGAGCCATCCTTTGTGTGAGGCCCAGGGGCTGTGTGTGCTGGGCGCCCGCATGGCAGGTGCAGCTTGTAAATCACAATTGGGTCCAGCAATGCTCCTTCACACATGGACGTGCCGTGTGGCTTGACCCAATGATTTTTTTTCCCTCCACACCTTCAAGTCCCCAAAAGTGACCTGAAGACAGAAGGCTGCAGAAAGGAGGGACCTGGAAGAAACCACTGAACTGGAGAGAAGCAGGGAGGGAAGAGCGAGGGGTGCAGATCACCCTCCTTTCTAGGATGCCAAATTCTGGCTGTGCAAATAGTGAAAAAGGAGGGCACTATGGACACTTAACTTCAAAGGTCTACAGATATGTTGGGTGAATTAGTGTGTAGAATGTATGTCTTTATAACAGATTTTTCCCCCTTGACTTATAAGTACAGAAGAAATATCTTACATAAATATCAAAATCAACCGGCAACTATAAACCAGAGACATTCTATGGGAGGCGGAGGAGGGAAGGAAGTAGGATCAAAACAGGGGTGGGAAGAGCACAGGGACTATGGTGATGGTACATGGGTGGACTGGTGGTGGGAATTTCACGGGGACTATAACCATTTGTTCAAAAATGAAGAATGATGTAAAAAAAAGTATATAAAATAAAAAAAATTAAATCTGGGGTAGTTGTAAGAGACATATTTGTTCCTTCAATAGATATAAATGAATAAATTTTTAGTCTTGCTTTCACAAAAGATAAAACATGATTGGAATAACAAGTAAAATGGAATAGGGGCTATGGATGAAATGGTAATATTTTCCTGACTTTGTGTCTGTGTTGTGGTTATGTAGATTGTATCCTTGTTTATTGTTGAAATATTAAGGAGTAATGGAGTTCTGTGTACAACTCCTGGGACTCTTCTATAAGTATGAAATACATTCAAAATAAACAACAAACAAAATCAGTTTTTAAAAAAGAAATATAAAGGCATTACAGTTAAATCACATTTATAAATGTAAGTTTACTGAAAAAGTTAAAATGATATAGAATGGAGAGTATTCCCAAAATTCAGGACAGGTATTCACAATACCATTGCTGTAAAACAGACAAAAAAAAAATTTCCTTTCCCTCCAGTAAACATAAACTAATCCGAAAATTAAAGAGCTAACTAACATTTACATGAACTTAGAACAGTTTTAAGTACCAAAAGTGCATTCAAGTTTGTTAAGAAAAAAGGAATAACATTCAAAAAAAGATTTTATTGAAGTAACATTGCATTAAAACTTTTTATAAGTTTCAGATGTAGGAAAAATATTTTTTAATTCTATTGTTTGATATGACATATTTAACAAAAATTTGCTATGACCCCAGAGACTCAGAGTTTACAACAAAACTGCTCATAGCCTGCAGGGGTCCAAGGCCAAAGGGGGAAGGTGTCCAGGGCTCCAGCTATGAAGCCTGGTTGACTACAAGGGTTCACAGCATGGGGCCTGTCACCTTCTGGGCCAACCATCCTGGACAGATTGCCTTTCACTGACTGCCCTTCACTGGCTTGCAGGGATGTTTAGTTAGAGCTCTCCAGGCCTGTGTAAGCAACACTTACACTAAAAGAAAGTCCGAGATTAATCAAGTTGTAACTAGTATTTTCAAAACTCACTCTTAACCACATAGGTAGATACAGCTATATGATAATTAAAAACTGATCGGATAATTGATGATAATTACTGAGGGTGCAATGATAGCACCACTGGTTATTTTCCAAATCCTTACCTTTAATTGATACCCATTTAAATATTCATGACTGAAATGATAAAATGAAGTGAAAAAAGTAAAAATAAAGGAAAAAGAAGAAAGAAAAAGTATTGATGGCTGAAATGATATGATGTTTAAGGTTCACTTCAAAATAATGGTGTTCTGCACTACGGGGGGCTGGGGGGAGGGAAGGGCGGGGAAAGGAAGGACTAGAGTCAAACTAAGGGGGCGGTGCAATTGTATGGGGAATAGAACCAAAATGAAATTGCATACATTGTACAAAGATGAAAAAAAGATGTAAGAATTATATAAAATAAAATATTTAATAAAGAAATAAATAAAATACATAGATGAAAAAAAAACCAAACAAAATAATGGTGTTTTGGTAAGGTAGGAGAGGGTATAGAGGCATAGACTGGCTACAAATTGACTTATTACAGCAGCTGGGTGACAGATTTGGGGGGTTCGTAATATTATTCTATTTTTACACATACTGGAAACATTTTATAATAGGAAAAAATTTTTGATATGCCAAAAACCTAAATGTTCATCAATGAAATGGATGGATAAAGAAAATGTGGTATATACATATAACCGAATATTATTTGGCCATAAGAAAGAAGGAAATCCTGACAATTTTGACAACATGGATGGGCCTTGAAGTCATTACACTGAGTTAAGTTAGAAAAAGACAAATACTGGGCCTCCCTGGTGGCGCAGGCAGTTGAGCGCAGCGTTATGAAGCAGTCCGCAGCCTCTGCAGCGCGGGTTCGATCCCGGTCGGCCGGGGACATGCCCACATGGTGTGGCAGACCTCTCCTGTTTTGCCTGCTGCTCCCCTCAGCAGTGTATTTTGGTCCATCTGCCTGTTCTGTTTCCTGCTCTGTCTCTGGTGAATCTTCTTACCCTCCCGCACATCTGGCCTGTACCCCAGTTCTTGTATGCATGGATAAATACATCTTAAAAAAAAAGGACAAATACTATATGAGATTCCTTTTATGTGGAATCTAAAATAAGCCAAACTCACAGAAACAGAGGGGAATGGCAGTTACCAGAGAATAGGGGGTAGGGGAACTGAGATGTTTTTTAAACTTGAAACCAGTAGATAAATAAGCCATGGAGAGCTAATGTACAGCATAGTGAATACAGTCATTATTTCAGCTCATTATTACACTGTATTGTTTTTTACAGTGTAAACTTTCAAGTTTCTTTTTTTTAATTTTTTTTTTAAAGATTTATTTATTTATTTATTTATACAAGCACCGGGTACACTGCGAAGCACGGGAGGGTGAGAGAATTCACCAGAGCCAGAGCAGGGAACAGAACAGGCAGACTGACGAAATACACTGCTGAGGGGGGCAGCGGCCGCGGCAGAAGAGGTCTGTCACGCCATGTGGGACCCTCACCGGTGGCCGGGATTGAACCGGCGCTTCAGCGGCTGCAGGCAGCTTCACAGCCCAGGGCTCAACCACTGCACTACCAGGAAGGCCCATAAACTTTCAAGTTTCTAAGAGACTATATCTTAATTGCTTCAAACACTAAGAAGAAATAATTATGTGATGGGATGGAGGTATTAGCCAACTCAATGGTGGTGATCATTCTGCAGTATTTTGCAATGTTTCAAATCAACTCTTGTATACCATAAACCCACACAATGTTATATCTCAATTTTAAGATTTCTTTATTTTAAATGGGAGTGGAATGTCTAAAAATAAGAACCTAGGCATTCCAGAGAGGGATATGGCCAAGAGAGAGAACCTGTTTGAAGAACTTGGGAAACAATGAATACCTTAAAAAAACAAAAAACAAAAAACACCTGGCAATGATAACTACACAAGGTATACTAGAGTAGGGGACACCTTGGGTAGTGGGGGTTGGGGTATGAGAATGAAAAGGAGAGAAAAGCTGATTCGCCACAATCAAGAAAACATATGTTCTTCCAGGGTTATTGCCAGTTAGACCTCATTTCCTTCCAAACACGTACACAAAGTTACTGGGGTCTCTTCCTCCCCTCCCCCAACACACAGAGCAGACAATTTCACTCTTCTCTGCACAGATTCCAGGGAAGTATCCTGGAGCAGACATCAAAGGAATTAGAGCTGGCAGCCCAGAACAGGTCATGCTGTCGGAGGGAGGCTAGGAACCACATGAAAAGCAGAGAATTCACGGGTGTTTTTTATTATTATTATTATTATTATTATTATTATTATTATTATTATTTAAAGAGCTCAGAAATGTCTTTCGTTTAGTTTTAGTTTAAGGACAGCTACATCTGGGGGAATGGCTTTGAAGTCATGTAGCCCAGAATGGGTCACAGCAGCAGGCAGCAAGGGAAGAAACAGGCTGCATCCAAGGGAAGAACACAGGGATCCACGCCAACTTATAGGTTAGTCTCTCTATCTAACAAGACTTACTCTTGTTAGAAGGCCACGAGGGAAGGAAAAGACATCACTGCTAGGTATATATAGTATAGCTGGCACCAGATTCCAAAAGGCTACCTACTGATTGCCCTTCTGAGCTACAGCACCAGAATGAAAAGAATAAGTGAAAGAGACCCTGGTGTAGGGCCTCCCTGGTGGTGCAGCGGTTTAGCGCTGGGTTTCGAAGCTGCCTGCAGCCTCTGCAGCGCCCGTTCGATCCCCGGCTGCTCCCCGGTCACTGGAGGAGGGTCCCACATGGTGCGCAGACCTCTCCTGGTGCCCGCTGCTCCCCTTAGCAGTGTACTTCAGTCCTTCTGCCTGCTCTGCTCCCCGCTCTGGCTCTGGTGAATTCTCTCACCCTCCCGCGCTTCTGACTGTACCCACTGCTTGTATAAATAAATAAATAAATAAATAATATTTAAAAAAAAAAAAAGAGTTATCAATTGTGTTACATTTAAAAAAAAAAAAAGAAAGAGACCGTGGTGTAGCCCAGTAATGACCCCTTAATAGAGACAAGTGCTGCAGGACAAGAGTGGCCTGAGAGGAAGAATAAGCATTTCACCTGCATTTATTTTACTGGTCTGGAAAGCAGTATTTGAAAAGCATGGGAGATCCCAGGACAGAGGTGTGCTAATGTCAGCAAGGCAGCAATACCTTGCCCTCATTTGATAAGCAGGTGGCCTGGCCAGTCATGACTTAAAACTAGTATGCAGGCCAAGCCCAAGCAAAAGCCCCACACTTAAAGCTGACCCCACATCAACACCTCCAGCAAATACAGAAGAGAACAGAGCCGTGCCCTGCTAGGACTGCCTCTTTATATGGGACCTTCCCTACTCCCATCAAGATACCAAAGAGGTGAAATAATGACATATGTTTATGCTAACTAAATCAAGATCTGAAAGGAGAGTGACAGCAATAAGGCAGAGAGAAGCAAGTAGAAATTACATGTTCTATCAGCAGCACAGGACTTAGCAATTTTTTTTTTCTTTTAAGGGCAAATAATCAATACAAACAATGAATCTTCCAGAAATATTCTGCAACACAACCACAGAATGTTGCATTTAAGATATAAAGAGCAGACCACTACAAACAGAAGAAAACTCTGGGAAATGTATGCTTGTTTTAAACCAAAATGTAAATTTTTAAAAAGCTGAATAAAAGGAAATATTGGCAGAAAACTAAAAATGCAGTTGCATTTTTAAATATCTCTAATGATAATATAAAACAGAACCAATACTTTAGAATTCAGAGGCATAATAAAAAAGAAAAAGGGAAATCAAAAGAAATTGAGAGAATGAAAAAGAAAATGAAATTGATGATAGTACAAATGAAACTGAAAAAAATAACTAAAGATATAGTAGAATCTTTGACCTAATCAGTCTTCCTGGGAATTTACCCTATAAAAACAACCAAAGAAGATATGTGCAAAAATATTTACATAGGGCCTCCCTGGTGGCACAAGGGGTTAAACACAGCACTGTGAAGCTATATGCAGGCTCTGCAGCATGAGTTCAATCCCCAGCCAGCCAAGGAGCTCCCCACATGGCACAGCAGACCTCTCCTGACTCGCCCGCTGCTCCCCTCAGCAGTGCATTTCAGTGGATCTGCCTGTTCTGTTCCCCTCTCAGTCTCTGGTGAATCCTCTCATCCCCCATCCCCGCACCTCTGGCCTATACCCTAGTTCTTGTATGCATAAATAAATAAATCTTTTTTTCATAAATAAATAACTCTTTTTAAAAATTTACATATAGATATATCTTTACATATAAATATGTGTATAAAGCAGTACTGATTAATTTAGTACTGGCCAAATTTTCCAGTAATAAGGAATTGTTAAATAAATTATAGTACATAATACATAATGAAATACCATGTAGCCATTAGAGATCATCTTTGAGAAGAATATATTTTTTGATATGTTCATATATAGAAAAAGTAAGGCTGCCTTGTAACATAAGAACATCGACTGCCTCTAAGGAGGCTTATGTACAGGTTTATTTTCCTCCTACAGACTTTTTTGTGCTTTCTGCACACAATCACCCAATAGTTCTACAATGAGGCTATATTATTTTTAAAAAGAAAAATATCCCAATTATGTTTTGGTTAAAAAAAGGGGGGGAGATGAGCCTAAGGCAACTTTAAAATGTAACAAACAATAGGGTTGTTTCACTGAGGTCAAAGGCAGCTCCCCTGACAAGCCAATCACCAAACATGTTTGCTCTCCACTCAGGATTGGCACCTTATAGCTTGCCTTTTACAACAACCCAACAGGATTTCCAGAACCCTTAAAAACAGGATGCCCATGCACAGCGGTTAATTCTCAGCATGTGTTTGCCTCCTCAGATTTACCATGAAATAGTCAGCCACTAGGCCCCATCCTCCCTTCCCTTCACGAACATACTTCACCATTTCCAAATAACCTATCAATTTCTAAAGATAAATATTAGGGTTAGCTTCTTCACAGGCATCATTATTCTTTCTCTACCAAAATGTTTGTGAATTTTAAATCTCTCAATTGAAGTGCTTGTTCTGCACGAAGTTATGCTGTGGACAACTGACTATTTACTATCCCAGCTCTGTATTTACTATCCCAGTTCAAGGACCTCCGGGGTAAGTCACAGGCAGAGAATAGGAAGCCCCAAGGAAATCTACTATTCAGAGGGTTGTCAGAATATGATGGGAATGTGGGAGGATTTCCTGGTAAGATTCCTCCACTCATTCCTAGGTGAGTCTGTTCTCTGAGACTGATACCCTTATTCTAAATTACTTCTTCCCCTCTTCAGATACTGAAAATATGGCACCTTGTCATTGAAGCATATATCTTTCTTCAAAAGAATATTGCTGACAAATTTAAAGTAATTCATATAGGGGGCTCCCTGGTGGTGCAGCAGGTTGAGTGCAGCACTGTGAAGCTGTCTGCAGCCTCTGCAGCGCAGGTTCAATTCCCGGCTGTCCAGGGAGATACCCACATGGCGCAGCAGACCTTTCCTGTCTTGTCCGCTGCTCCCCTCAGCCATGCATTTCAGTCAGTCTGCCTGTTCTGTTTCCCGCTCTGTCTCTGTCTCCCGCACCTCTGGCCTGTACCCCAGCTCTTGTATGCATAAATAAATAAATCTTTTTAAAAAATAAAGTAATTCACACACACATACACACCTGACACACCCCCCCCCAAAAAAAAAATCTATAGTTGTAGGTTTTATTTTATGGGCAGAAAAAAAAAATCTGAGGTTACAAAAGGAATTTCAGAAATTCGTAAAATCACAAAGTTGGAGATGACCTTCAAATTTAGCTCAATGTTTATGGACAGAAGAATGGATAAGCAAAATGTGGCATACAATGAAATATTAACTTTAAAAAGGAAGAAAATTCCAACACAGGCTACAACATGAATGAACCTTGAAGACATTACGCCCAGTGAAACATGCCAGACACACAAGGAAAAAGGCCGCAAGGTCCACTTACACGAGGCTCCCAGACCAGTCAAATCAAGAGACAGAGAAGAGGATGGTAATGACCAGACACTGAAGGGCCAGTTTCAGTTGGGGGAGATGAGAAAGTTTGGAGATGTACGGTGGTGACGGTAGTAAAACAACACGAACATATTTACTACTGCTGCATTGTAAACTTTGAAAGTGCTGGAAATGTTAAATGGCTAAGGATATTGTATCACACACAAAAAAAACTTTATTAAATAAGTCTTTTTATCTTAACAACTGTCCCATGAAAAAGATATCACCTGCTATCTAACTTGCTTAAGCCTCTATAAGGAGACCTCGTAATCAACCCCGTTCATATTAGCCCCAGACTCCAAAGAGAGCAAACATATCTCTTCGAGGATTGTGCAAGGACTGCCCGCAGCTGCAGAGGCCTTGCTTGTGTCTCTCTCGCCTACTCACTCGCTTCAGTCAGTGGTCATGTATGAGCAGGGAGGGCTCCTTCGGCTGACAGGTGGCAAAGGACAAAAGGAGGGTAGACTGTCTGTTTCAAACAAGTAAAAGTGATTAGGGCTTTTTTCCTTCATCTCTGGCAAACTATCTGTTTCTAAAAGAATCCCTCGGCAAGATGGCCAGTTGGTGGGGTGGAGGTGGTGAGAGGTGTTAGGAAGGGACGGGAACCCCTTCCGTTATTTCCACCTCAAAAACACCAACCATTGTTTTGGGATTCCTGGCGAGTTCATGTTCCTCACTCTCAGAAACTAGACAAATAGAAAAATGCAGAAATGCTTGGGCTGAGATCAACATTTTAAAAATTGTGGCCAATGGGGTCAGTGTTTTCTTTCAGCGAGGGCCGCGCTGGGAAACATTTAAAAACCAACAATAACAAACCACCTACCCACTGTGAAACACATTGAGAAGAGAAAATTGGGTGCAAAATGGAAAGGGATTTCTCTCAAGTGGAGTCAGATGTCCACAGAGCTCACGGGAACTTTAGGCCTGGATGTCTCAGTAATCAACAACATACTGGCTATCTGTGTGGAGAACAGTGCGCCATTTCTCTTGGAAGGGCTGCTGGAAGTGCCAAGGGAGGGGCGGGGGGCTGAAAGCCCTTTTCTCCAGCCCTGAGTCTTGTCCCTGTAACAAGCCCTCCCTTCTCAACACCCTGGCCCATGCCCTCTCATCAGCCTCTCAGGCTGGCCTTTTCCCCCACTAGTTCCTCCAACAAAATGATACCAGAATACCACTCCTCAAATGCTTCCACCATCATCTCATGCTTCTGTCAAAACCCTTGAAGGGCTGCTTCAATCATCGTGCATTTGCCATAAACCTCCCAGCCTCTTCTCCAGCCCCACCCTCAGTACAGATGTCCATTCCTCCACTCCCAACAGCACCTAGCTCCCTGAGGGCCTTCTCAGGACCGACACAGCTCTTGTGGCAGGAGGAGGCTGGGTTCTGGAGACAGGCTTGGGCCTGAATCCCACCTTTGTCACTTGCTAATTCGCATGGTTTGGGTAAATCACTTTTCCGAGCCTTAATTTCCTCATTTGAAAGAGGGCTTAACACCTCCCTCACAGTGTTGTGTAGAGGATAATATGGAAGAACATGTAAAGCATCAGCACAGCACTCAGCACCTGGCACATCTCTTCTTAGTCTCTATAAACATGAGTTCCTGCATCTCACAGCATTGTCATCAAGAATAAACACTGGAGAAAGTGTTTTGGATACAGCAGAGATTACGGGTTGTGGCCGCTCACACAGGGAAATCTCTCCATAATGTTCCTTCTCCCCTTTCGGGCCCAAAGCAGGACCTGGTCCTCTGGGGCCTTCTCTGCCCACTCCGGGGGATGCATGTGCTTGCCTTCTGACTGTTTCCACAGGGCTGGATGCACCTTCTCCTGCTCCTTTTTGCTTCTCTGGCCTTTTCTCTGCAAGGAGACTGCAGACTCCCTGGACACCCTGCCCGCACTCCACTCCTGACAGCTGCCGGGGCCTCCCCATGCATAATGCCCCACAATTGCCCCACAGATCACCAGGTACAAAGAGAACACAGTAATGGGAGCTGCTGCATCAACCATGACCCTCAAAGTCACCAAAGGCCACCCAAGAATCACACTGGCTCCTTAGATATGTCATTTGACACACACTATGTTTTAAATTTGAATTAGCTCACACCACTTAAAAATCAGAAGATACCACACTTTGTAAACATTCTGGAAAATTTGACGAACCAGGTCTGCATTCTAATAGGCTACTTCCTTGAGATGAAGGACACTCACCAGTTTACCCCAGGCCTCCACTATTCCCTATTGTCCCTACTTACCCTGTACCTTGGGTTATTCAGGATAGTGTTGAAACAAAAGTGAATTACTTTTTTTTTTTTAAGATTTATTTATTTATTTATACAAGCACTGGGTACAGTCAGAAGCGCGGGAGGGTGAGAATCCACCAGAGCCAGAGCAGGGAGCAGAACAGGCAGAAGAACCAAAGTACACTGCTGAAGGGAGCAGCGGGCGCCAGGAGAGGTCTGCGCGCCATGTGGGACCCTCGCCCTGAGGCGGGGGGGGGGGGGGGGGGCGCCAGGAGAGGTCTGCGCGCCATGTGGGACCCTCACCCTGAGGCCGGGGATGGAACCGGTGGATGGAACCGGTGCTGCTGAGGCTGCGGGCAGCTTTGCAAACCAGCGCTCAACCGCTGCACCACCTGGGAGGCCCAAAAAGTGAATTACTTTTTAATCCTAAATCTCCAACAGAGCTTAAAAGACAGAAGATGCACTAAAGAGATGTACAGCAGTCTCCTTTTATCCTTGAGGGATACATTCCAAGACCCCCAGCAGATACCTGAAGCCAGGGATAATATCAAACACTATATACTATATATACTATGTTTTTTCCTATACATACAAACTTAGGATAAAGTTTAATTTATAAATTAGGCACAGTTAGAGATTAACAATAATAATAAAACAGAACAATTACAACAATATACTGTAATAAAAGATGAATACAGACTCTCACTCAAACTATCCTACTGTGTGTGATCTTGTATGTAATTTGTATGTCATACTTTCAGACTGAGGTTGACTGTGGGTAACTAAAACCACAGAACCCGAAACCAGAAAAATGGGAAAGGAGCATATTCTGTTGTAGAAGAGATTATTATATATTTAATAAGCCCACAAAGAAGGGCTGTGTTGAAATTCCCCACACTCATCATGTTAGGTGACTGTAGGTATTTGCACTGCTGCCTGATGGCAAGCCCTATAATCCCAAGTGGGTCTTTAATAGAACCTTGGGGAATAGATAAGAGTTCTCCTGATGACAGAGTTAGAAGTTTAACACTGAGAAGTCAGTGGATGCTAAGGGTATGGCTGCTTTCGTCCCTATGAACCCACTATAAAAATGAGAGGGTCCAGTGAATATTGGACCTCAGGGAACAGAGCCAGCTCAACACCTCCACCCCTAGGGGTGTCTGGCAGCAGGCTCCCCCTTGTTACCATAGCTTATCTCTTGGATTTTTTTTTTTAACCTTCCTCCTCTAGAATCTTGTCAATTCTACCCTTTCACAGAGATGCTAATCTTTCAGAGATGATCAGCCAATCAGGAGCTCCTCTGGGTTAGGTCAGCAAACCACAGGCTGGAAATGTCCCAGGGGTCCTGGGACCTGGCTGTTTCACCCTGTTGACTGCTCAAAGAGCTCTTTCTTTGCTGCAACAGACACCCTCCCCTGGGGTAGGGAGGGCTGTGTGTGTGTGTGTAGTTGAGTGTGTGTGCATTTGTGTGTGGTGTGCCTGTAACATGCATGCATGTTTGGGTTAATCAAAAGACAAGGAATTGATGGATTCTATGTGCCTGGAAGTTCAGAAAGCTGTCTTCTGAGAACTAAGGGTTTTCAACCACTTCCTGAACTCTCCCTTTTCCAAGCATCTATGTTTAAGACCTCAGCTTGCCTTATCCCCAGAAATACGTTGGCTGCAAAACTCCTACCAAAAGGCAGGCCATATTTACTTCCCAAATGTGCCTACACCATGCCCCCCCCCCATTAGATGCAATGGGGCACAGAGAAAATAGGTTTTGGAGAGAAGATCAACTGGTGAGGTGATTCTGCCACTTACTAGCTCTGTGAGCACATCTCTTAATCTCTTGGTTTCCTCATCTGTAAAATGGGGTTACTAATGCCTACTTCCTAGGGTCCCTCTGAAAATTAAATGAGGTAACACATATAAAGGCTACTTAAATGACAGCCTTGGTTAGTTATTAGGCAATTCGGCACAGCTGCAGGGGCAGGTTCTAGAGGCAGACAGGGCAGGAGTTCAAACACTGGCTCAACCACTTATCAGCATGACTGGGAAAACTGCTTAGTCCAATAGTCTCAGCCAAAGGGTTCTGTGTGAGGATTAGATAAATACACACAAAGTACTTAGATAGGTAAAGTGTACACAATAAATGAAAGCTTATTCTTTCTATAATTATGTATTCTCAGTATACCCTTCATTTATGTCTCATTCTAGCTCACAGAGCACTAGATAAGTGAGCACAGTAGTGATCTAAAAGCACACCAGGCCTTATTAGAGTTGTGTGACAACCAGGGTGGTGGTTGGGGGTGGGGGAGGCGGGGGAGTTGATAAGGGAAGGAAGGGGACATCCTGTAGCTTCTCCCATTGTGTGTGTGTGATGACTGGCTAAGAGATTGCACCTACTTCTTTCCGAGATGTTACAGGCAGAGAGAACAGGGCGCCCCTGCATGTAACGCGTTATATACAGCACAAGCCCACGTGCCAGCACTCTGCGAGGCTGGGTCTGGGCGGCAAACACTGCGAACATGTGCTGCCCGGGTGATTCTGAGCATCAGCCAGGGTTGAACATCACTGCGGATGTTTCACTTGGAACAAGCTCTTGAAATAAACAACAGAACTGGGTCCCAACACCACTCCCTGCCTCTCCCAGCTGTGCTTTGAGGTGAAGAACTGCATTCCCTACATTAATACTGATCCATGCTTCAGAACAGAAGGCAGAGAACAATTTCCTCTTCTCTCCATTGGTCTCCTTTGCTATAGTCCCACTTCCCTTCCTCAATCTGGAAAGGGCAGCAAACTGGGGGCCTCTACCCCACTAGGATCTTCAGGGCCAAGCCGGAACTCCAGCCTGGGAACAACAGCTCAGGCTGATATAGGCAGACAATATCCATTCTCTGGCCCCTTGCCTTGTGTGGGTCCCTCACCTGGTGGTAACAGCCATTTGGCCAGCAATTTCTGGAAGGATAATGCTGAGGCCAAAAAGCACAACATCCAGGAGTAATTTGCCCCCAGGAGTGGTTCTGCTTGAAGGCGAAACAATTAGTAGGTTCAGGTTAGTCTGATGCTTCAGGAATCATATTTTTAAAAGCGATGGGTAGGAGGGACCATTGCTTAAAAGAAGCCCTTTAACTCAGAAGGCAGTTCCATCCACCTAATAAATTCACTGCCCTCTGAATACACATCCATTTGTCACAGCAGGGCATCTTTTAACTAGCAAAAGAGCAAGGGAAGGGATTCAGATCAACATCACTGACTGTAGCTAGAAAGTCCTGCCGATTCACCCCTTTGCCCCATCCCCAGGCAAGAAAAAAATCAAGGAAGAATTTCAAAATCTTTTTTATACAATTAAAGAAAGAGATCCAGTGAGGGAAGGGAGCGAGAGCAGAGATCAAGAAATTCAAGGCTTGCTATTTTAAGCTCAAAATAAAGCCTGATAAAAAAGAAGAGCATGATGAGATAAGATCTTATCTAAGAAAGGAAGAGTATCTAGTGTTTGGGAAGAGGGTGAGGGGGACAAACTGTCAGACCAGCACAAGTCTATTCGTACACTCATCCAGTCCCCCAAAACAAAGCCTGAGCTTGTCACGTGCTTATAAAATTTTGTAATCTTAAACTATGGCTTTCAAATTATTTGAAATTTGAGATTTTCACTATAGCAAATCTTAGAAACGTGAGGCAGACTACAAAAGAAAATCCAACAAAATGGCCACGTTACTGTACCTAAGGTGGTAGCAGGGAAAAGAAGTAAATTTGGTGCAAAGGGACAAATTTCACACTAAACCAATAAAGATGACTCCGTAAGAAATACACATTCATTATTTCTCAAAACTACTTTAGACTATACTGTTGTCAACTATCACTTTCTAGAGGTTTATCTATTACAAGGTCTAATCTTTGGTCCTTTATGAAAGAAAAGCAAGAACCCTAGTACTGTGCATTTAAAGGCATTTCCTTGAGAAAACCAAAGAAGTTCTTAAAAGACACTTACTTACAAGCTCAGCAATTTCAAGGTCTACACCTGTTAGGATTGACAGCCCAGGTTTGGGTTATTTTTGTCACTTTGTTTCATCAGAGTAAAACCGCTTAAGTTCACTTTGCCTCCCCAGATTTCCTTTGCCTTCTCTCAAATCAGTGGGAAAATATATTATGCTAATATATGCTAATATAAATACATACATTTGTATTTATAAATAGGGTCAGTCTCCTCCCCCAACCCAAAGAAAAGCCTCTTCACGTGTTTCAATATTTAAGAGCTCATCACTTACACGCTTAGAACTTTCTAACAATCACAAAGTTGGAGATAGGTGTTGGAACCAGACTGCAATTTCTACTGCCTAGTCTCAGTTGAGATGCCCAAACTCTCCTTTAGCAGACAAGTGTGGCTAAATCCATTTAAATACATTTAAAAAATGTGAGCCAGGGGGGTGTCTGTCAGCTGTGGGGAAACAAACCTCCTGCTCCAGGCACTCTCCAGGCAGAGACTGGCAACCCCACTTCCATGTATGGAAGTGAAAGAAAGCAGTAAAACCTCAGGCATGAGTCTGGGCAGGGCTGGGGGTGGGGGCAGCATTCCTCACAGTAAAGCAAGTTCTGGCCCAGAGGCATGGACTGCGGGAGCACTCCCACCCAGCCACTGGCCTGGATTCTTTAGCGAAATGGAAGGAAGGGCAGAAGTGATGGGAAGCAGGAAAGCCATGGACATAGCAGAAGGCACCCACAAGTCAAGGCTTATCCACTTCAAGAAAGTAGACAGAATGAGCTAGGCAGCCCCAGGAGAAAAGCCTGGACCCTGAAAATCAGTGCCACCCGCTCACCCAGGCACTGACCTCAGCACACTGGAATGCAGAATTCTTCTCAATCTGCCATCCATCACCATGGCTCCCCCAAGGCCAGCACTAAAGGAAGGGCAGATTTGGGTGTGTGGCCTAAGAGACTCAAAACTGAGGTGGAAAGGACAGTCCCCAATCTCTTGCCAGGGCCAAGTCTGGGAGTTACAAACATGGTTAATTACAAACATGGTTAGGGGCTAGAGCCAGTCAGATCAAGACTGCTGGAGTCCTCCAGCTGCTATTCCCTGCATGACTGGGCAAAAGTCACTTCAGGACTCTGTGCCTCCGTATCCTCACCTGTACAATCGGGATAATAATCATGCAGGCACAAGTGACTACTGTATGACTATGTATTGTTTCTAACAACAATAAGGTGTAGAAACTGCATGATGAAGGGGCCTCCCTGGTGGCGCAAGGGGTTAAGACACAGGCTGTGAAGCTGTCCACAGCCTCTGCAGCACGAGTTCTACCCCCGGCCAGCCAGGGAGCAACCCACATGGCGTAGCAGACCTCTCCTGACTCGCTCACTGCTCCCTTTAGCAGTGTACTTCGGTCAATCTGCCTGTTCTGTTCCCTGCTCTGACTCTGGTGAATCCTTTCACTGCCCCCCACCCCAACACCTCTGGCCGGTACCCCAGCTCTTGTATGCATAAATAAATCTTTAAAAAAAAAAAAAAGAAATTGCATGATGAAGAGTCACAGTACCCTTCCCTTAAATTGCTAAGTCCAAGTGGTACTTTTTAAACTTCTCTTACATTTTACATTCACACCATTGCTCACCCCCTCTCTGAAGCAGCTTCTCTGGCCTCTGTGATCCCCAGCTCATGCCCCTTTCTCTGTTCCTTTGCTGTCTGATCTCCACGTCCCTGCTGGTGCTCCCCACAATCTCCCCTTGGACCACCTCCTCTCTCCATACTCCCTGGGACTCTCAGTCTCTCTCCTGACTCTAATTGCTGAAGCTCCACAGATCTTTCTCAGACACACATATACCCACCTCTTTGCGGAGCTGCAGACAAGCAACTAGACAAGTAAACATCTCTATCTGCTATTTATTTCCTTTGCCTCCAGCACATACCAACACCCTTTTCACTTTCCTTGCCTAAGCCCTTCCTATCTCACCCTTGGTCTTAATCTACTCATGCTGCTGTTAACACATTTCTGTAGACTGAGCAGACAGGACAATAGACATTTATTTCTCTAGTTCTGGAGACTGGGAAGTTCAAGATCAAAGTGTCGGCAGATTTGGTATTTAGCAATGGCCGTCTTGTCTTCCTGGATTACCGAAGGACCCTTGCTGTGATCTCCTCCTATATGAGGGCACTAATTCCATGAGGAGGGCTCCATGCTCACCACCTCCCCTAAACAAAAAAGATTGCTGGAGTGGTCCCTAAAGCCAAGTAGGATTAAATTGCATGTTTAGCTTATTATTTTGGAAAAATGGGTGCAGTCGATCCTCATTATTCATGAAGTCTGTATTTGTGAATTCAGTTACCTGCAAAAACTTATTTGTAACTCTAAAATCAATCTAGCAAGCCCTTCTCAGTCATTTGCAAACACAAGCAGAGGGGTGAAAAAAATTACATGCCCACCTGAGAGTTAAGCAAGGTGACACCCTGTCTTCTTGTTTCAGCTCTCATATTCTGTAAACAAAATTCCTTTTGGTGGGCTGTTTTTCAAACTTCTGTACTTTCGGTTGTTGATTTCACTGCTATTTAAATGACCCCCCCAACCACAGTGCTAAAGTGCTGCCTAGTGTTCCTAAGTACAGGAAGGCTGTGATATACCTTACAGGAAAATGTGTGCGATAAATAAGCTTTGTTCAGACATGGGTTGAAGTGCTGCGGCCAAGAGTTCAATATTAATGAATCAACAATATATATCAAATAAAGTGTCTTTAAACAGAAACACATAAAACAAGTTCTTTCCATGATCACTGGCTCCATGTCTACTGGCTCCATGCCATATGCCACATCTCCTCTCTGCTTAGCAAACTGCAAATTGCAGCTTCAAGATCTGTGCTGGATTTTCAGAAAGTATTAATAGGAACTGGCTTTAGAAACCATTCCAGGGGCCTCCCTGGTGGCACAAGGGGTTAAGTCTCAGCACTATGAAGCTATCCGCAGTGACTGCAGCATAGTGTTCAATCCCTGGCCAGGGAGGTGACCCACATGGTGCAGCAGACCTCTCCTGTCTCGCCCGCTGCTCCACTCAGCAGGGTACTTCGGTCAATCTGCCTGTTCTGCCCCCCACTCTCTCTGGTGAATCCTCTCAACCCTCCCATCTCTGACCTATACCCCAGCTCTTGTATGCATAAATAAAATAAAACTTAAAAAAGATAAAACATTCCAGCTCCTGAGTTTTAGAACGCCTACATTCTCCCTCCAATAAAATAGCTGGTCTGACCAGCAGCCCCCTTTCCAAACTCTCAAGGTCCAGGCCAAATGTGAGCGCAGGGCTGCCCTGTGCTGACTTTGCTTTTCTCTACTCCAAGAGCTGCTCTCTTCCTGCTCAGGTTGGAATGACCTCCCATAGAGCACAGGACAAATTCCCGCGACCCCAGACCTGGTGCCAAGGGCTCAGGTCACGGCCATCCCTCCACACGGGAAGGGCGCTAACTGCCCAGAGAGGCCCCAGGACAATGTGCCTCCTCTCCCTTCCCTGCTGGTCCAACAGGAAAAAATACTGTGGCCTCCGAGTCATCTGAATGGAATTTCTCTTTAACACATACGAGCCTCATCAGCCTAGACTCACAAATTGAAGCACCTGGCTTTTTTTAAATCCCTCTCTTCACATCTCACATATTTCAGCCCTGGTAATCCCCTTGTTAAGTGCTCTGTGCTGTTGTTCAGTAAGGTAACATGTTTGCTTTTTCAGTGATGAGTTACAGCCACTTGAGGCTTTCCAAAAGGAGGTCTGTCTGGCCGGCACCCTGGACCTGACCTGGCCCTTCCACAGGAAAACACTTCTGCTCAGGAGCTGGGTCCTGGGACCAGGAAAAGCATCCTGCTCTCTAGAGGCCAAAATACATAAAATTACTCAGGAAAATAGACTGATCCTCTTTTCAGGATGCTTCTCTTCCTTTTCTATGAACGAAATCTGGCAATATTTGATAGGGTCTGATTGGCTTTTTTTTTTTTTAAAGGGTTACTGGGAAGGATGGCAAAGGAGTATCACTGACCAGAGTGAGGATAGGCTGGTCAGCCAAGTGGCCGCCTCCTCTCTGAGCTTCAATTTTCTCATCTGAAGAGGAAGGGGGTTGCTACATATCCTCAACATCCTTTTCAGTTTAATATTCAATGACCACATTGCCTGATATGATTAACAAGAGCATTTGTTTAATTATTATTGTAGCACAAATACAGAGAAGAATGTACACCTTTGTTTAACTTTGAGACTCACCTTTATACGTGGCATTCCATTCCCCTTTCCACCTGAATCCTGCCAACCCTTCAAATGTCAGTCCAAAACATTCTTTCTTTTTTTTTCTTTGAATCAGCATTTGTGCCCAGTGTTTATATTAATAAGATACACCAAATACGAACATTCCCTCCCCTCAGAATTTTTTGGCCTGGTGGAACAGAACAATCGTCACCACCCCCTGACCGGTTACCATGTGCCTCTCACTACGGTGGGGGTGGTTTATATTGTCATCTCAACCTCCACAGCAACCCAATAAGGTAGGGACTACTATCATTCCCATTTAACAGATGGGGAAAGTGAAGCTCAGAAAGATTAAAATAATATGTCCAAGGGCTCAAAGCTAGAGAGTTAGATGGATCCAAACCAGGTCATCGCAAGAAGGGTCAGCCTTTTAGGCCTTTCATGGTCCTCTCAGTTCTCAGAGCTCCCGTGGGCAACCCCATCCCAACACACCCCAAAAGACTCTAAATTCACACATACCCCATGCTTTATCTCCTGAGTTAAGTGATAAATGCCTTTTAGAGCAGAGATTTTGTCATTTATTTCTCCACATCCTGACACTGCCTGAAGCAAATGAAATGCACACACACAAAACAAACATGTGATGGACTGAGGTTGGGTAGAGTCAATACAAAGCAATGAAAAGTGCAAACTTGATTTCTGTAACATGAGCACACACTAAGTGAGAAATCCAGTTTGGGAGGTCTTAGTCTCTGTCATCCCTCCTCCTCTTCCCAACACTACACGGCAGTGGAAAATTACTAGAGGAATTTCCTTTCCTTTACTTAACAAATAGAAGCCATTAACCCTGAGTTTCTTCTTTATGATCTAAGAGAGCATATACAGAAAATGCATTTCTGCAGCCGGGGCCAAGACGCGGTTCTTTGGTTTGAGTTTGGCCTCCTTTGTACAGTAAGCATCTGTTTCTTACTATGTGGCATGTCTGGAATCCAGACCTTTTCTCTCATTCCAAGCCCAGAGCCCGGAGAGAGGCCACAATCACCTAGCAAACAGACGGCTGCAGTGGGCTTCCCCGAGGCTTCATGCAGGAAGTCACACATCCAAATCAGCATCACCTAAAATGTTTTTTCCTGACCATCTGGCAAAGGAACTTTTGTTTTCCTTATAAAAGGTAAAAACATTCGCACTGAGCAGGGGGCACCCCTGTTGCTCATCAGTCTTCAAACATGCATGATCTCCATCCCATACTTACTCCCTCTAGCTGGATCAAATGAACTCTCCTTCTCAGCTTTCCCCTTCATTCCCACATGGTTATTTATATCTGGAATATCTGTCTTTCTTAATCCGCCGGACTACCCTCCCCCTCATTTGAAAAGGTCACTTTCAAGTTATTCTTTCTGAAATGCTTTCTTAAAGTAGACAGCTACAGCCTGATTCTCCTCACTCCCAGCCCGCATGTTCCTTTGTCGGATAAGACACGATGATGAGCAAGGTTACCTACTCATCTTCTGGAAAGTCCACTAACTAGGTCAAAAGAGGGGAACTAGTCCCTGTACTGAAAGAAATTGCTCAAAAACTGGAGGCATACTATTTAAGCAGGAGTCCTATTATTTTCTTCACATCTATTTAAGTTTCCATTGCCAAAGTTCAGAACATTTGGAAATCAGAGACCCACCACTCTAATTTAACCACCCAATTTGCAGTATTTACTTCCATCTTTCCTGCTCTACATCTGTTTAAACAGCATTGTAATTACACTATCTGTACAATTTGGGATCTTGCTTTTCTGAATACAGTATCTGAAGTACAGTTCTATGATCCTGCAAAGGTCATTGACTCATTTTTAATAGCTGTTCAACATGATTCTGAGCACTATAATTTACTTAACCATTCCATGATGAGCATTTAGGGCACTGCCAATAACCTACGATTACAAACAGCTGTACAGAATACCGTCACGAAGGTAAGGGGAGATGAGGAAAGCGCCTGCTCTGACCTACAGGTTACATTGAATCTGCATACATAGATTTTTTGCACGCAGAGCAGCTATGACTAATTGTTCAGAATAGTCTCTTTTCATTTTTTTTAAAAGATTTATTTATTTATGCATACAACAATGGGGGTACAGGCCAGAGGTGCGGGGGGGGCAGTGAGAGGATCCACCAGAGACAGAGTGGGGAACAGAACAGGCAGATTGACTGAAATGCACTGCTGAGGGGAGCAGCAGGTGAGACAGGAGAGGTCTGCTGCGCCATGTGGGCTGCTTCCTGGCGGGCCAGGGATCTAACTCGTGCTGCAGAGGCTGTGGATTGCTTCACAGTGCAGTGCTTAACCCCTTGAGCCACCAAGGAGGCCCCTTTTCATTCTTAAATCAAGTCCCCTTTTAAGGTTCATGGGGTCTTTGTGAAGTTTGCCTTTCCTAATTTCTATTACCAACTTAACTGTTTACTAAACTTTCCCATAGCAACTCTTTGACTTTTTTCCTAAGTGGCCTGCCTCACATGATCCTACAACAGAATGAGCTATATGCTTTCTCAGTTACCCCGTACAGAGAAGAATGAGGAAAGTTCAGGGGGAAGGATAAGGTTGTATGTGACATCGGGTAAGAAAGCTTTTCATGTAATACTTGTACATTTTTCTCAAAGGAATAGATGCATTCCTAAGATGTCACAGGACAGTTTTTCTACATAGAAGAAATCATATTTTGAACACCTCTTAGCTACAATCTAAAACAACTCATCCTCAGCTTTCCTGCCTGCCTGTGTCTATGCAGGCATTTTTTTTTTCCTTTTTTCTTTTCCTTAATAAACTTGCCATGCGCTGATGAAAAAAATAAACGATTCGACCTTAATAAAACGAATATCCTTCTATAATGAAAATAATAGTAACAGTCCCTTTATAAATTGGGATTCTGGGAGTGATAGATTCTCTAAAAATGCAGCACATTTTAGTAAATAAAAACCTATATTAAATACAAGTTGCTTGGTACTGGTCACCACAAAAGGCACAGCATAATAACAGTGGCCAGCCTCGGGAAGTCTTTTGTCTCTTTATAAATCTGAATACTTTTGGAAGGAAAGACTGACAGCCTCAGAGAATGAACCTCTTAATTTATCCAAATGGCCGGGCACAGCAGTGGAAATTCCACAGACTCTGTCTTCTCATTGAGTATGTCGGTCATAGAGGGGCCCCTCTCAGAGGAGGGAGAAAACTGCTTTCAAAGGTCTTCCCTGGCCTCCTTAGCATGTCAGGTCAAGCCATTTTCCTTCTAGGAACAGCAGTGGTTTGGGGCTTCTGTTGCTTGTCTCTATCTATTGGGTTCACTACCAAGGCAGAGATGACACAGTTATCAGAGGATTTTGCTATGCTATTTCTAATCTTTACCCACCTCAGACAGAAAGCCCAGCACCTGTGAGGGCAGCCAACAATCTGAGCAAGATTCATGTAGAAGACTTAGGTTTTTTGTTTTTTTTTTTTAATTTATATATTTTATTTTATATAATTCTTACATCTTTTTTCATCTTTGCACAATGTATGCATTTTCATTTTGGTTATATTCCCCATACAACTGCACCCCCCCCCTTATTTTGACTCTAGTCCTTCCTTTCCCCGCCCCTTCCCACCGCCCCCCCGCCCCGTGTCTCTAGTTTATAGTCGCTTGCTGATTTTGATTTTTACTTTGTATTGACTAGTCTTTTTCCTGATCTCTTATTTAGGTTTTCTAAATTCCTGCTATGAGTGAGACCATCCGGTATTTTTCTTTTTCTTTCTGGCTTATTTCGCTGAGCATGATCCCTTCCAGCGCCATCCATGTTGCTGCAAATTGCATGTGTTTATCTTTTTTGATTGCCGAGTAATATCGAAGACTTAGGTTTTTTAAAAAAAGTATGTGTGTCAGGATCACACACGTGTGCCTGTACATGCACACACAAACCTCTGACGAGACATACAAGAAACAGATGATGGCGGCAGTTTGGAGGGAGGCAGACTATGGTCAGCAGTGGGAGTAAAACTTTTCTCTGCTTGTCTTTCATTTTATTTGATTTTTTTTAACATGAAGCACCATCCTTTCAGGAAATAAAAATCTCAAAAACTAGATCCACCTTGTAAAAAGTGCTTCAACAGTTAACATCCACAAATGCACTATGTAACTATTCTTTTTCTGGAAAACAATATAAGATACTATTAGTGTGGTTATCTTTGGAAAGACGATTATTTTTACTACTAAAAGATGAAATGCTGGCTTTCCCTTGCAAATGGAAAAAAGTTAATACATGGAAAAATAGTGTTTAAGTATATGCTGAATAAAGGAAAATAAATCACTTTTTAATATAAATAGCAGTAAAGTCATAATTTGTGCTATATAAGCACAAACAAATCCTACTCTCCTTATGAAGGAAAACTGTTTTGTTCCATGGATCTGGATCTGCCTGTAACTACCGCCGCCTCTGTGGCTGTACAACTGAAAGACAGATTCGGATGATCTCAGGGAAAAAAGTCATGAACTGGGGCTTCACAGGAAGGCAGTGCTTCAAAACTAGAGTGTTCTACCACAGTCCCTGCAAATTAATACTTTCCACAAATGCAATTGAAAGAGAATATGTTCAAGTGGTATTAAGTAGTATTTTACTCTTAAGAACTCAAACAATGCATCTGAGGGTTGAAGCCAGCAACCTTCTGCTAATTTAGGAAAGCAATTTCCCCCAGGAAAACGTTTTAAGGCATTTAATTCCAATTCATTCTCATGCTTAACATTTGAAAGGTCAGAATTCTTAGGGGCCAAACTGCAAAGCATATAACAGATTCACATATAATTTTATATGGGCAAATACGTTAGGGCAGAAAAACAAATCTATTAAAAAATATAGTAAACTTTTCCCAAAAATGGAGTAATTTGTCCTAAAAAGTGAAATATTAAGAAAAATAAATCTATATACCCAAGGACCCTGGGCTGCTTTGTCACTAGTTACTGTCGCTTGCTAATTTTGAAATAAAATGTCACACTTAATTAGCCAGCCAGATTCTCATCCTGCCTGTGCCTGATCAGGAGAAATGGCATTAAGGAAAAGGCTCCCTCAGGCTCTGTTAGTGTCCTAATGATATGGTGGGGGAAGAAGGATGGGGGCCAAGGCAGTCACCATGGCCACACAGCCTTCAGAGAGGGCAGGATCTGGGCGACCTGGACAAACGTATTGCTCAGCTTAACACTGGCTGCCAAGGGGTGTCTGGCCACAGCTATTCCCACAGGATCATCTGTGAGGAACAAATGTACCAACACTCCACAGGCGCCCAGATGATCTAGCATTCTTCTTGCTTTAAGGGATGAACTGAATCTGTCCATCAGATCTCCTAACTGCTGTCAGTGATTTCATCACCAGCGGCCAACAGATGGAAGGAATATCAACTTTCAAAAGGGCAAAAGGGGGGAGATATTTTGCAGAAATTGACACGAACCTTTAAACAGATCCTATAGCTTCTTACAGTTATTAAACATACATGTAGGAAAACAGATCAATTTAGAAGCAAGCATGGGTTCACCAAACACAAGTCATTTCCCATGATCTTTCCTTGAAAGGGGAAGAGCTGGCTATCTATCATAGCAAGCTATCTATTAAGGTCTCCTATGACAAACATTGCAACCAGATAGAGAAAACAGTGAGCTGAATAGTAATACAATAAGGCAGATTGGGAGCTGGTTGGATTGAAATTGGTGGACCAGCTGACTAGCAGTCTGGAGACATCTCTAGTAGCTCTACCCCTGACTTACTCAACATATCTATCAGCTGCCTAGAAAAAGGTCTGCAAAGGATCATATAATTCAAAGCTTGGAAGATTTACTGTGGACTACCACACATCGGCATACAAAAAAAACCTCAACAGATTGCAAAAATAGATCAAATCTAAATAAACTTTTTTTTAAAGATTTACTTTTATTTATACAAGAGCCGGGGTACAGTCCAGATGCACGGGAGGGTGAGACGATTCACCAGAGACAGAGTGGGGAACAGAACAGGCAGACTGATGAAATACACTGCTGAGGGGAGCAGTGGGCGAGTCAGGAGAGGTCTGCTCGCCATGTGGGTTGCTCCGAGGCCAGCGGGGATCGAACTGACACTGCAGAGGCTGCGGACAGCTTCACAGCACTGCGCTCAACAGCTTGCACCACCAGGGAGGCCCTAAATAAACTAATTCTTAAAGATAATAGAGGATCTGGGACTCCAATCTCATTTGTTAAGATGCAAGACTAGTGTAAAAGTTTTAGTTAACAAAAAAGTCAGTGAGTCAACAGGGTGTGATGTGATTGTCAGAAAATCTAATGCAATCTCAGGCTAGATAATTTAAGTGTAGATAGTATCAAGTATCAACACAAAGGACAAGCTTCCCCTTTGTGCTTGGGGCAGACCACACTGGAATAGGTGTTCAGGTTTGAGGATTACTCTTTAAGAGAGGTGCCAGACAAGCTTGGAGGGGGCTCAGGGTAGTGAGGAAAACTGAACCCACATCTCATGACCATGCTAAATGGTCAAAGGACCAAGGAAATCTTTTCATCTGGAGAGAGATGTCTGCAGTACTGAGGGCTGGCCAAGCCCCTGGGAGAAGATAGCTAATGTCAGAATGGTCTTCCCAGGAATTGGCATGCTCTGAGCACTAGAAATGCTCCAGCAGAGGCTGGATGACCACTTCCTGGGCACTTGTTATGGGGGTTCAGGTACATAACCTGTAGGCATCTACAGTTCTATTTGCCCAGCATGCTTGCCCTCTCCCTCGGGGAACACACTCATTTTGGTGAGTGCCCCCCCAATCCCAGAACTCCTTTCAGTGCTTAGTCAGCCTGATTGCTGAGCCCACCCTCTGGCTACACAGGTGTGGCTATGATTCAGGTTCAGCCCACACACCCTGGCGGTGGTGACTGGTTCTAGAATGGGAGGGTGACAATCTGGTCTCCTGTAGGTGTTGGGAGAGAATAGGAGCCCAGAGCTACTGACGGCCCTCGTATTACTATGAGGGACAGCATGCAAGAAAGTCAGGGCCCACAGAGAGACAAGCAGGGCAGAGCAGAGTTCATGAAGGCACCCTGTCCTGGAGACAGCAATTGAACTACCGGGCAGGTGACAGTATGGCCAGTGACAGGAAGCTAGGACCCTTTCAAGACCAGGAGTCAATATTCTGTAGATGTACATAAAGGGGAAAAGATGGATATGGAAAGGCTGGGAATGTGGAGAGGTGATAGACCCAAAGTCTAAATGGAAGGAAACAACAAATAAATGGTGAGACTTAAGAGCCTACTCACCAAATATAACACATAGACCTTATTTGTATTCAAACAAACCAATCACAAGATAAAAAAACAATGGGGCCTCCCTGGTGGCTCAGGGGTTAAAGACACAGTGCTATCAAGCTACTGCCAGCCACTCAGCACGAGTTCGATCCCTAGCCAGGGAGCAGCCCACATGGCGCAGCTGACCTCTCCTGTCTCACCCACTGCTCCCTCAGCAGTGTATTTCAGTAGATCTGCCTGTTCTGCTCCCCACTGTCTCTGGTGAATCCTCTTACCCCCACACCTCTGGTCTACACCCCAGTTCTTGTATATTGTAAGTAAAGAAGTATTTAAAAATAAAAAGATTAAAAAAAAAAGATGAATTGCCTGGATATTTACAGATATGAAAGAAGTACTGGATTTTTTGTTGTTGTTGTTGTTAGGTATTTGATATTCTGGTAACGTTCTTCTAAAAATTTTACTTAGTTATTTGATTATGAAGGGTGCAAAAAAAAAAGCTGAGAATTTCTCTCTCCTATAATATGAATAACCATGAAATATGGAATAAAACACCCAAGTGCCTGGGGTAAACATTTAAATGACACTTATACGCACCAGGCACTGTTCTAAGCACTTTTTGAATGTGTTGAATATTAACTCATTTAATCCTTAACAACAATCCTACAAGGTAGGCACATCTCTAGGTAGGCACATCTCTCCATTTTACTGACTAGGCATAGAGACATACAATTAGGTTAAGTTAGATAACTTGCACCAAAATCACACTGCCAGAAAGTCACAGAAACAATTCAAACCCAGGAAACCCAGATTCCCAGTCCATGGGTTTATCCATTAGGCAATAGATTTTAAACATTCACTTACAATAATGGAGTATTTTTGAAGGTTTGTGACTATAAATGCTTTTCTAAGTTGCAGCCAAGCACGTGGCCAAAGGTGAAAAATGCTGCCCTTACACCCACATTCACTGCCATTCAGAGCTCAGAGGGTGACACTGTGATTTTTCCCTATTGCACGTTGCTCTGTCCAATCTTTATATTTGACATCAAACCCTGAAAAATGAGTAACAGATGAGGCAGCTGTGCTGTGAGCCAGTGATCAAAAGAAAACTGTCTTGACCTGATCACGTGTAAAGGGGAAGAAAGGCAATGTCTTCTGATTTTCAACAGACTAAATCCATTCAGATTTTTATCCCAGGGATATTGACCAAAAAAGACAAATAAAAACTGTAAAACCAATTTATCTGGATAAAATTCTCATAGGATAACAAAGAAGGAAACCCTAGCCTTAGAACAGCAAGACTAACCACACCCTATTTTATCACGTTCAACAATGATCCAAGATAAAAGAATTCACTATAGAAATCTTATCTGAATTTACCTGTAATTGGCACCCATTTGAAATAATCCATGTGGAATGGAGGACAGATGTAATAGGAAGGAATGCTGAACTTAAAACATTTTTAAATGATTTTTTGAAGTATAGTTTATACAAAAATACACTGTAAATCTGATCCAAGAGTTATGACCATCAAGGGGCAGAAAATTTATGTTTGCTTCTAATCACAGATGCCACAGAACAAAAGTTTCCATTACAGGGTTTCATTCCAGAATAACAGCACTCAAGCAACTTTCAATTACTGTACTTCTTACTTGTCATAAAGCAGAAAGCACATGTTTGAGATTTCACTGGAAGTTAGAACAGCAGTTTCTGAAAACCTCATAAAAGAGAGGACTGATTTAGTCCTAGGATCTCAGCAGGACACCTGAAGTTCAATTTTGTCTCTGAACAAAAGCACTAAAGCAGCCCGCAGGCTTTACATAGGATGAAGGGGAGTTGGGGGAACTTCACTGGCTGATCTAAAAAAAGCCAAATCATTAAAAGACCCTTAGAAGCCACCAGCACGGAAAGGCAGCAACAGAAAAGAAGTTCTGGTTCCTCTGTCTTCCAGACAACACCAAATGTTTTAAGTGGTTAAACTACCTTTATCTTATTTCAGTCTTCTATGCATATCTAGAGTGAATCGGCACTGAAAGCCATTTGTTAAAAAGAGAACCTTCAGCCCCCTCCTCTTCCATGGAGAATGTTTGATGTGAATCTTTTTTAAGATACAATTTCATGAACAGAAAGAACCGAGTTGAATTGAAGGGAGTTCAGCTGAGCCCTTTCATCCAACACTGACCCTGATCTAATAATCGGTTCCCTTTGCTTCAATTCTCCAACTTGAACATACTTTGAAGAGTTAAAACGCTTAATATCTACTGATTACTAGTTGCCAGGAGACATAACAGGCATGTATTTTGGAAGAAAATGTGTATGTTCCTTGGAAGAAAAATGCTTAAGAAACACAAACTATTAATGAAATCTAAAAGCATGGAAGGACAGGGCTGCAAGAATGGGGACTATTTTAACACACTAAGATTTTTGACATTTCAAAAATGGAGAGTTGAGTTCCTATTTTTCAGCACAGAATTACAGGGCAATGGAGTTACACACTCATTTGCTCATTTAAGTTGCTCTTTAAAAAACACTCATTAAGAAACTACAAATAAACAAAAACACCCACATGCTATTATTATATAGCATACCACAACACAATTCAATGAAAGTCCAACTCTAATACTAAATGCTAAAATTAAGCTAAGTAGGGGCCTCCTTGGTGATGCAAGGGGTTAAGCACAGCACTGTGAGGCTGTCCGTGGCCTCCGCAGCACAAGTTCGATCCCAGGACAACCAGGGAGCTAACCCACATGGTGCAGCAGACCTCTCCTGTCTCGCCTGCTGCTCCCCTCAGCAGTGTAGTTCAGTCAGTCTGCCTGTTCTACACCCTACTCTGTCTCTGTGAACCCTCTCACCTCCCGCATCTCTGTCTTGTGCCCCAGTTCTTTTTTTTCCCTAAAGATTTACTTATTTATGCATACAAGAGGGGAGCAGCAGGGGAGTCAGGAGAGGTCTGCTGAGCCATGTGGATCACCACCCCCCCACCCCACCCCCACCCCCAGCTGGGGATCGAACTCGTGCTGCAGTGGCTGCGGAGAGCTTCATAGGTTGCATCTTAACCCCTTGCGCCACCAGGGAGGCCCCTATGCTCCAGTTCTTGTATGCATAAATAAATCCCTTTAAAAAAGTTAAGCTAAGTAAGCTTTGGAAACAACCCAAATGCCCAAAAATAGATGACTGGATCAAGAAGATGTGGTACATATACACCATGGACTATTACTCAGCAATCAAAAAAGATAAACACATGCAATTTGCAGCAACATGGATGGCGCTGGAAGGGATCATGCTCATCGAAATAAGCCAGAAAGAAAAAGAAAAATACTGGATGGTCTCACTCATAGCAGGAATCTAGAAAACTTAAATAAGGGACCAGGAAAATGAATAACTATAAGAAAGTGAAAATCAAAATCAACAAAAAACTATGAATCAGAGACACTCTATGGGGGGTGGGGAGTGGAGAGGGGAGGGATTGGGGTCAAAATAAGGGGGTTGCAGTTGTATGGGGAATATAAAAATAAAATTTATTTTAAAAAAATTAAGCTAAGTAATAGCGAAAGTACACATTTCCAACTTATATGATATGGGAACTACTGTGCTTTCAACCTGCCAAGCTAAAAGGCTCTCATCCTCCCCTCTCTTGGGTTGCTTTCTGTTGTCAGAAGCATAATTTCATGAAAAAGGCCCAAAAAAGTCACAAAAGGCTAAGTAGTAGGACATCTGTGCCTAGGATCTATGGAAGTTCACAAAAGCATCCCGCCTGGAAGAGAGAGAGGAAATCTTGTTAGAGCAGGGACTCCAGGGCCAAGTTTGGAAATTCCAAAATCAGTCCAGGAGGAGAGAGAGCACCGCGCAGGAAGAAGAGGAGCTGGGGAAGAGCTGGGGACTAGGCTCGACAGTTTGGACTTGATCCCAAAGGCTCTGAAGAGCTACTGAAGATTTTTTTTTTTTTTTGAGTTAGGCTTTTTTTTTTTTTTAAGATATTTATTCATTTATTTTTTGCATAGAACTGGAGTGTAGGCCAGAGGTGTGGGAGAAGAGAGGATTCACCAGAGAGAGAGTGGGGAACAGGACAGAATGACTGAAATACACTGCTGAGGGGAGCAGTGGGTGAGACAGGAGAGGTCTGCTGTGCCATGTGGATTAGCTCCCAGGCTCTCTGGGATTGAACTCAGGCCATTGTGGCGGGCTGCTGCAGTGGGCCATTGTGGTGATAGTGCTGAGACTTAACCCCTAGGCCACCAGGGAGGCCCCATACTGAAGAATTCTTAAGCAGGAGAATGACATGATCAAAGCTGTGTTTTTGTTCCTGTCTTTCCATTCTGGAAATGGTCTAGAGCAGGGCTGTTCAAGGTGAGTCTAATGACCTGCACTTGCCCATGAGTTGTTTGTTATTCCCAGGGCAAGTACAGAAATTGAGAGTGAGCTTCTGGAATGACCACATTGTGAACCATGGATTCATCTTGTTGAACAGGACAGAGATCAGTGTGTATGTTGTCATCTCAGTAGGGAGCAACATATAGTTCAAGCTCTATAACAGTCATGTGTAGTAGGGCCACAGATGGGTGTGTGGCTGACTGGAAGTCAGTAATACAAAACAAAACTGATCATTACTGATCAGTAATACAAAACAAAACTTGATTACAGACAGCTTGATAATTCTGGCATACAGGGACCAGGATTGGAAGAAAGGAGCCCCGGAAGAAGGCTGCCAATTCTGCAGCAGGACAGATGCAACCTGAACTCAAGCAGGGACAACAGGGATGGAAAGAGGGCGTCAGACCCCAGGGCTATTAAGGAGATCAAATCAACAAGATTCTGGACCTTTTGGATATGACGGGTGGACGAGAATCAAGGATGACTCCCAAGACTCAAGAACTCTACCTGCTTTGAAAAGAATGGCAAGATGTAAAGTAACAGTATACAAGATCTTTGTAAAAGTCAAGCAAAGAGATTTTAAATTCATAACCATTTTCCTTGAGTGCCTTTGAAATAACCATAATGGTAAATTAATGAAATACAGAAAACTAAGTATGCTGGTGGTTAACACTGAGCACTCCTGAGAATTAAGAACATGAAGAAAGAAAACATATCCCACACCAAGCCTACGGTTTCCCCTGAAACAAAATCATGCAGTAAGTTGCTGGGGCTAGCTGGGGCCCCAGAGCCCCAAACTCAATCAGAAAAAAAGAAGTTCCCCCCCCCCCCAATCTGAGGGACTTGTTCATTCCCCACCCCAGCTGCATGCAACACAAAGCCTTCTCTCTCAAATACTTGCTACTATTAAAACAAGGCTTCCTGCCCAAAGGAACAGTGATAAAAAGAGGGTAGGGAGGGGGAAAGAAACAAAGCAAATGAAATCAATGAAGCTCAAGACCCACTGCTTTCCTCTGTACTCTGGCTCACATGCCAACCCAATATCAGTAGATAAATCAATTAGCAAGAGCTGTGGACAGCTGGACAGTCAGGCCTGAGACGCTAACTGGAAGACAAGTATTAAACTTGTAGGGGCTACAAGTCTGAGCAAACCTACCCTACGACATTCCAGAGCTGCACTGGGGGAGAGATTTCTACTGCTCTGGACTGACTGCAATGCATTTCCCACGTGAAAGAAGAGCAGCAAGGCTGCAAACTCCATGCCACCGAGATTGAAGCAGCCGGGATCAGCAGAAGACATGTTTGATCCCAAACCACAAAATGACCATCAAGTAGATGATTGAGCTTTCCCCAAATAGGTGCTTCATCATCTTCAAGTTGTTGCCCTTTCAGATCTCACTGATCTACTGATCTGCTGCTTTTCATTGACAGATAAAGGTATAGAGCTCAGTAAACATGAGCATTATTCTCCTGGCACTTTTAAGGAATGGTACTTTTCTATATTCATTTTTTTAAATTGGTTCATTCTTGTAGGTCTTTCTCTTCCATTATAATCTCTTCTAGGGCAAGTCTTTCAACTACTTCACCATACTCCCTGTAGCTTTATAAAAGTCATTTGTCTGGAAAGTTAAAAAATATTACCTCATAACAGTTTTGCAATTAGGTAATGTGATAGATTCCAAAAGTTCACGCTATAAAATTAACCACTAGATGTTATGATAATTCATTAACAAATAACAGCTAGCACTTTTTGAGCACTTATGATATATGCAAGGCATACATATATATATATATAATCTCATATAGTCTTTACAACAATCTTGTAAGGTAGATGTTACTATCATCTTCATTTTATAAATAAAGAACTAGTGGCACAGAGACGTAGGGTAATTTACACAACGCCACACAGCTAATAAATGGCAGAACCAAGATCTGAACTCAGGCAGATGGACAAGTCTATATTTTTAGCCCCTATACCAGATTGTTTGATTATGCAGAGAAGAAAACTGATATTAAAAAATATATTGCAAATAATGGAATGATGAAAAAAACTGTTTTATGAAAAAAGATTTATTTATGCATACAAGAATTGGGGTATAGGCCAGAGGTGGGGGGGGGTGAGAGGATTCACCAGAGACAGAGTGGGGAACAGAACAGGCAGAGCTACTGAAATACACTGCTGAGGGGAACAGCGGGTGAGACAGGAGAGGTCTGCTGCGCCATGTGGGTCAGCTCCATGGCTGGGGATCGAACTCATGTTGCAGTGGCTGGCCATAGCTTGATAGCATTGTGTCTTTAACCCCTGCATTATCAGGGAGACCCAGGAGAAAGACTCCTAAGGAAAACTGCTCTTGGGCCTCCCCAGTGGCGCAGCAGTTGAGCACTGGGCTGCGAAGCTGCCCGCAGCTTTTGCAGCGCCAGTTCGATCCCCGGTCACCGGCAAGGGTCCCACGTGGCGCGCAGACCTCTCCTGCTGTGCCCGCTGCTCTCCTCAGCAGTGTCCTCCGTCTGTCTGCCTGTTCTGCTCCCTGCTCTGGCTCTGGTGAATTCTCTCACCCTCCCGTGCTTCTGACTGTACCCAGTGCTTGTATAAATAAATAAATAAATCTTAAAAAAGAAAAGAAAAGAAAGGCAACACTAAATAAATAAAGAAAGAAAAGAAAACTGCTCTTATTTAATCAGACTGCTGGGTTTTTTTAGATTGATTCAAGTACTAGAAACATAGAAAGTACAGGAAGCTTATCTTGGCTGGTCCAGGCTCCTTATGTGGAAGGCAGAAAACCCCACTTTTCAAAGTCATGCCCTTTTTACCACCTTGAAAGTGATTAAGAAGAAAAAACAGTGATCTGTCAGTGTTATAGAAATTATTCTCTTAGTGGCTAAGGTATCTAGATTTGAGGGAAGAAAAGTTGAGAGGGAGATGTAAAACTGGGTTAGCAACAAATCTTGCCCTTCCAAAAAAGTGAAAGGGGTTCAGGTGACATCTAGTTCACACTTCTGTTTTACTCTGAGCCAAAAGAACCACCCAGAGCAAGCAGCCTACGTGGAGGACCAGGAGGCTGGACCCACTCCCCCTGGTTGTAGTTGTAACCCTCTTTTAAAAAAATTATGTTCGTTGAGGTAATGCTCTTTTACAACACTCCTATATTTTAGGAATATAGGGTCACACCTCTACAAATGCAAACTGTCTCAACCACACCCACTAGCAAAGCACCAATAATCCTCCACCTCAGAGGGCCCCTCCCCTCTTCCCCTTTTTGCTCCCAGCCCCTCAGTTCTACAGAGTTCAAGGGTTTATTTTGCTGTTTTGTTTTGGTTTTGTCTGTTCCTTTGCTTTTTTGTTCCCTTCCACATGAGTGAAATCATTCAGTATTTACCTTTCTCCTTTTGATTTATTTCACTTAGCATAATCTCCTCCAGTTCCATACGTGTTGTACCAAATGACAAGATTTCCTCTTTTCGTATAGCTGAGTAGGATTCTATTGTATATATAAGCCACATTTTTTTTTACCCTGTTGACACCTGTTGCTAGGCACATAGGTTGTTTCCATAACTTAGCTATTGTAAAAGGCATTACAATGAACACAGAAGTGCATATAGCCCTCTGAATTAGTGTTCTTGTTTTCTTTGGGTAAATACCTTAGAAAGGGGCTGCTGGATCATATGGTAGATCTACTTTTAATGTTTTGGGAAACATCTGTACTATATTCATGGGGGCTGGCCAGTCTACACCCCCACAACAGTTTCCTTTTTTTTTTGTACCTTTGTTGAGATTTGTTTCCAATTATTTTAATATGGGCTACTCTAACAGTGTGAGGTGGGATCTCACTGTGGTTTTGATTTGCATTTCCCTGGTAAGTAATGATGAACATTTTTTCATGTGCCTGTTGGCCATCTGTATGTCTTCTTTGGAAAAGTGTCTACTAAGCTCTTTTGCCCATTTTTTGATTGGGTTGTTTTCTTGTTGTTGAACAGTATGAGTTCTTGGCACATCTTGGATTTTAACCCCTTGTTAGATGCATGATGTGCAAATATTTTCTCCCCTTCAGTAGGGTGTATTTTTGTTTTAATAATAGTTCTTTTGCTGTGCAGAAGATTTTTTTTAAAAATATCCACAAGGGCAGGTTTATATATAAGAAAAGGGAAAGGAAAGAAAAGGAGAAGCCAGGCCCAAGTAGGTGGGGCTCTCCTCTTATCCAGGTTCACACCCTCAGACACAATGGCAGGAAGAGCTGCCCCTGAAAGGTACTGGTTTGTTAAAGGAGACAACTGCATAGTCACAGGTGGGCAGTCTTGGGAGTAGAGCTGCCTCTGCTGCTTTGCAAAAGGATAAGGTTGGTGAAGAGTCATAGGAGTGCAGGAGAACTGCCTATGCAGATTTTTAATTTGATGTAGTTTATTAATTCTTGCTTTTATTTCCCTGGCTAGTGTAGTCAAGTCCCTAAAGACATCACTGAAGCCAATGTCATGGAGTATTCTAGCTATGTTTTCTTCTATGTATTTTGTGGTTTCAGGTCTTACACACAAGTCTTTGATCTATTTTGAATTAATTTTTCTTTATGGTGTGAGATAATGGTCTAACTCATTCTTTTCATTCTTTTTTTTTTTTAATTTTTAATTTTTTTTTTAATTTTTTCTAGAGGCATGTTTATTTATTTATTTATTTGTTTGTTTTTGTTTATACATGCACTGGGTACAGTCAGAAGCGCGGGAGGGTGAGAGAATTCACCAGAGCAAGAGCGGGGAGCAGAGCAGGCAGAAGGACCGAAGCACACTGCTGAGGGGAGCAGCGGGCGGCAGGAGAGGTCTGCGCACCATGTGGGACCCTCCTCCGGTGGCCGGGGAGCAGCCGGGAATCGAACCGGCACCGCAGAGGCCGCGGGCAGCCTCGCAACCCAGCGCTCAACAGCTGCGCCACCGGGGAGGCCCTTCATTCTTTTTTTTTTTTTTTTTTTTTTTAAAAAGAGCAGGTTTAGGCCCTCCCTGGTGGCGCAAGGGGTTAAGAGGCAACCTATGAAGCTATCTGCAGCCACTGCAGCATGAGTTCGATCCCAGGCCAGGGAGCTACCCACATGGCACAGCAGACCTCGCTCCCCTCAGCAGCTCCCCTCAGCAGTGTATTTCAGCCAATCTGCTTGTTCTGTTCCCTACTCTGTCTCTGGTGAGACCTCTCATCTCCCACACCTCTGGCCTGTACCCCAGTTCTTGTATACATAAATAAATAAATCTTCGGGCCTCCCCTGGTGGCGCAGCGGTTGAGCGCTGGGTTGCAAGGCTGCCCGCAGCCTCTGCAGCGCCAGTTCGCTCTCCAGCCACCGGCAAGGGTCCCACCAAAAATAAATAAATAAATAAATAAATCTTCAAAAAAAAAAAAAAATGAAGAGCACATTTATTAGGGAATGGGACAAAAGAGTAAAGTACACTTGCATAGACACAGGCGGGCAGGAAGAGCTGTCCCAAAAGGGAGAGGTTTGCTGAGAGAGCCCTGCATGGTCGCAGGCAGGTCACCTTGAGGAGAGCTGCCTCCACTGAGGGAGGTCAGTAAAGAGAAGCCTCGGCATGTAGCAGGTCACGGGCAAGCAGGAAGGCTGCTGCCTGGTAGAGGGACAAAGAGCTGATGAAAAGGAGCATATGCATATCTTTTCATTCTTTTGTATGTGGTTGTCCAGTTTTACCACAATTTGTATGGAACCACAAAAGACCCCAAATAGCCAAAGCAATGCAGAGCACAGATTTAATACAAAGAATGTATAACTCAGTGATAGCCAGATGGAAGAGATGCACAGGGCAAGGTATGGGGAAAGACCTGGCGCTTCCAACCTCTGTCCAAGGGCACCATTCTCCACAAAACTTTGTATGTTCACCAACCCAGAAGCTCCTAGACCAGAGTCCTCTCACTCGACCACTCTCCCACCCAACTTTCTCTCTGTTTCTATCAGGCAGGAAGTTCTACGACTGAGCCAGACCCCAGCAAACCTGTCGAGAGCAAGAGCAGTGAGTAGTCCTGTGTCCTTTGATGTCCACACACCCACACTGACCAAATGTTTTCCATCGGGCATCCAGTCCAGACAAAGCTGAGACCTGTGGCTTTCAAACCAAAATCAGTGCTCGCCTGTATAATGTTGAAGCAGATCCTGGAGGTCAACCCTCCAGTATTGACAGCTAAGGAATCTAAAGGGATAGAGCAAATCTTGAAAGTTCAAATTTTCACTACTTTCCAACTATTCGCTCCAGAAATCTGAAAAATGTCCACAACAAACCAAACCTATTTATTAAAAAAATAAAAAGAAGTCTAACTGCCTTAACTTCAGGATTATATGTTTCCTGACAAAACTGTTCTTATAAATGCTCTCAAAGTTCTATTATCATATAATTATAATTTCTACACAGCTATTTATACGTGTGTGTTTGGAAGCCAAAAATTGAAGCTTCAATTACTTCTATACCTACCACTAAAACAAGCAGAAACAGGACAACTTTCCATAAAGAACTCATTTTAAAGATTCTGGAATCCTTTTATTTGATGTCTTCTCACAGCTCCTATCAAGGTAAGAGGAGTAGGGCAAAATGCAGGCTTAACATATATAGTCATCCCCAGACTTTTTCACTATATAGAGGGGGAAATTAATAAAAGAAGAAAAAAAAATACCACACAGCATTTTCTTTTCTCACCATAATTTTTCAATTTTCTTTAGAGAAATGCCAGCCAATAACTAATTTGAACCATATCCTTTGTTATCCCAAAGGGAAGAAGTACACAATGGCTTTAAAAAGCAAATGTTAATGAGAACTTAGTTAAAAAAAAAAAAAAAAAAAAAAAAAAAAAAAAAGGTAAGTGGAACTTTGGTTTCCCTTTAGCATAAAACAAAATTCTCTTCTTTAAGGCTGTTTGTATGGGTGGTGTAACAACATGGACAGAGTCCATTAACAAGAAAGTAAGTGTCCAGCCAGTGAGCCCACTTCAGTCCACCCCTTGAACTAGGGGTGTCCTGGGTGTTTCACTGTTCTGCTCATGAATTGATATCACAAGCTTATAGACTTCTAAGCACCTCAATTTCAAACACAAGAGACAAAAATGCAAAGTTACAGAAAAGGAATTTGAGCTACATCTTCTTGGTTTGGAGGAGGAAAATAATTCCTTTCAGACTAAGTACAGAGCTTTTACAATTTCCAAGAGTGTGTTTTCCATAAGAAACACAGCTGGGGCCTCCCTGGTAGCGCAAGAAGTTAAGCACCGCCCTATGAAGGGGTCCACAGCCTCTACAGCTCAAGTTCGATCCCCTGCCCGCCCGCCAGGGAGCAAGCCACATAGCAAGCCACATAGTGCAGCAGACCTCTCCTGGCTAGCCCGCTGCTCCCCTCAACAGTGTGCTTCAGTCAATCTGCCTGTTCTGTTCCCAGCTCTGTCTCTGATGAATCCTCTCACCCCCCAACCCCCCTGCATCTTTGACCTGTGTCTCAGCTCTTGTATGCATAAATAATCTTTTTTTTTTTAAAGAAGCACAGCTGGTGTCTTTTTTACCTAGTATAGTACCACAAGTAAATGTTTCTAGGATCAGTTTTTTTTTAAGATTTATTTTATTTATTTATGCATATAAGAGGTGGGGTGTAGGCCAGAGGTATGGAGGGGTGAGAGAGGATTCACTAGAGACAGATTGGGGAGCAGAACAGGCAGATCTACTGAGATACGCTGCTGAGAGAGCAGCAGAGAGACAGGAGAGGTCTGCTGTGCCATGTGGGTAGCTCCCTGGCCGGGGATCAAACTCAGGCCAGGCCATGGCGGTGATAGCTTGATGGTGCTGAGACTTTAACCCCTGCACCACCAGGGAGGCCCCTAGGATCAGATCTTGAGTTGCCTATTCATCAACATCTAGGAGTAGAAACCACCAGCTTGAAAACTGAACTTGTTTTAAAGAACAAAGTGAACTATGTGATATGACTTCGAAACATTGAGCAAAAAACAAATATTTAAGATGCTATCATATCATATTGGGCATGTGCAGCATTTTGAACTGTATTTTCAAATGAGTATCTGAGCTGTGTGACGCAGGCTTTCATCCTGAAGGAATTAGCAGGTGCAGGCTAGGGCCACAGAACACCTTTGTTCATGCAAAGGGACTGGTCAGGGCACAGAGAACAGGCATGACCTATATCAGATCAAGCCATCTCTTTTTTTGAGGAAAAGAATTAAGTATTTGCAAAACATCTCATTTTGCTCCACATTTTTACTATCAGCAAATTAATTTACCTTACTGTGAAAAACACAACAGGCTCTCAGCCTATACCATTTTACCATCATTACAAATCTTTTTAAAAGCTAGAAAACGTGTATTACCCAATAAGGACAGTAATTTACACAGACTTTGGTGTATACAATAAAAACTTCCCACAACAATGAAAATGTTTTTGGATAAATCACTTTCTGACAGTATTCTTCCCACCAAGGAAAACAAAGGATTCCCATGTTTTAAAAGCAAAAAAGGATTGGCCTTTCTTATTCATGCACTATCAAGCATATACATCAAATATGGGCAAAATCACCTAAAAGGTGGTTAAAATTCTAAGTTTTGCCTCTTAATGGCTAGTGAGCTCATGTTTTTCCATGTCAAACTTACAAACTCTATTTGTTACGCTGTATTTCATACTTGAAATCCCAAGTCTGCACCTTAGACTGCTAGGGGATGGATGATTTACTTGAGACATCTGGGGTCACAGTATAAGCCTTTTGCTCTCACAAAATCTAAAGCATGCTTCTCAACAAGATTCTGTACACATAAAAGAAACACATGGTATGTCTTCACCATCCTCCCTGGAGGAGCCTAAACATCTCCAGAAGAGCCCTTCTCCCTTCCAATCCATAAACCGCGATTCTCCTCAGAAAGAGAAGGGGCTGGATTCACAAGCTGCATCAGGCACACTAAGCAGGAGAGTTCCAAAACTTTTTCTGTTTCAACTCATGACAAAATTGCCTGAGTTTTATTAAAACAATAGACACAGGCAAAAACCCAGACCACTCCCTAGGTGGGTCATTTCAGCGACAAGCTAGAAGCAATAAGTTGGCATTGAAATATCAGTTTCCCTTAAGAGTCCTCATTCTGGTCAATCTGCGCCTTTGGGGTCAGTTCAGCATTAAACTCGAAGCATGCGCAGGCAACGGTGAGGTGACCCACCAGCAACCAAGATGTGCAAGGACGGGGCTGTTCCTGTGCCTGGGCGGCATCTGGGGAGGACAGCTGGACAGCAAGACAATGAAACGCTCCCCGGTGGCCACTAATTCAGCAAGGGAGGGGGAGAGGCGGCGGGAAGAAGGGGAGACGAGCGAGCGCTCCTCACGCCCAAAGCTCCTGTCAGTGACCGCCTCCCCCGGGCGCGGGGCGCGGGGCGCGCGGACCACGGCCTCGGCCTCGGGGTCCGCGGCCACACGGAAGGGAGCCCCCAGAACGCTGATTTTTCCTCCAAAGAAAGGAAACTTCCTGGCGTGGGCATTGTGGGTAGGGGGCCAGCGCCTCCCCCACCCACCACAGGTATCCGCGCGGAGTCCCGCGGCTGAAGGGAGGAAGTGGCCCCTCCCTGCGCCTCAGGAAGGGGTGGGGGTCACGGAATGGGGACCCCGAAGAGCAGCCACCCCGTAAGAGAGGCTCCCCAAGATGTGGGCACTGGGCTCTCGACTCCTCCGGCCACGAGCCTGGTCCCGGGGCGCCGGGGTGTCAAACTTAGCCCCGCCAGCGCGGCCTGGCAGCGCCCCTGGGGAGTGGTCTCGAGGCCCAGCCCGGAGGGGTCCTGGGCGGGCGGGCGGGCGGGGGCGGGGGACAGTGAGGGGCAGGAAGGGGAGCGCCCGCAGAGACCGAGGCGGGGGCCGAGGAGGCCGCGGGAGCGCGGGCGGGCGGCGCTGAGGACCGGCTCCCGGGAGCGCGCGGGCTGCTCGGCCAAGTGGGGGGCGCCGACGAGGCCCTCGCCGCTCACCTTCCTGTGCTTCTCCTTGTAGGGCAGCGCCAGCCACGGCATGTCCCGCACGAAGTCCTGCCACTGCCGCTGGTCCTGGTCCGAGGACACGAAGACGATCTCCAGGCGGCGCCGCGGGTCGGGCTCGGCGGCCGCCCCGGCCCCCGGCCCCGGCCCGGCCCCGGCCCCCGGCCCCGCCGCCGCGTCCCCCAGCAGGCGGCCGTAGAAGGCGGCCAGGCTGGCGCTGAGCTGCGCGCAGGGGGCGCTCAGGCTGCAGCCGAAGTAGAGCCCGAGCAGCGAGATGCCGCGGGCGCTCAGCGAGTGCACGTCCACCTCCTCGCCGCCGCCCGTCACCAGCTTCTCGCCCAGCAGCTCCTCCAGGAAGCCCGACATCCTGGCCCGCCGCAGCCCGGGCACGCGGGTGGGCAGGCGTTGGCGACCCGGCTCCTGGGTCCCCGCGGCGGGCGGAGGCGGCAGCGGCGGCGGCGGCGAGCGCGGGTGAGCGAGAGCCCCGCCCCGGCCGCCCTCGCCACGCCCCGGCCGCCCTCGCCACGCCCCCGGCCGCCCTCGCCCGCCCCCGGCCCTCGCCACGCCCCTCGCCGGCCGTCCCGGGCCGCGCTGGCCGCTGCCCTGCTGGCCGCTGCCGCCCGCGCCGGGGACGCGGGCTTCCGCCGCGTGGCTGCGGCGCTCGGGGAACGGCGTGGCGAGGAGCCCGCCGCAAACGCTCCTCTCTGACGGGAAAGCCCGGGCCTCAGGGGAGAAAGGAGAAGGGCCCTGGGGCCCGCCTTTCCGAAGAGAGCGCGCTCCCCGGGCTGGACTGGGCTCACCCCGCCCTCCATTTCCTCTCCGCTCTCGAGTTCTGTTAAATCCTCTCCAGACTTCTCCAGAGATGCCCACACGTCGCCCGCACGCGTTCTCTTACCCTTTCGTGTCCCTCCCCTGTCTCTCTTTCACGCTGTGCAAGCCCTTAGGCCATTTCATACCGGACTCACCTCTCCTAACGCTTATGGGAGTTCACGGTCTCCACGCAGCTATCACTGTCTCAGGGCAGGTCTTGCTGGACCCTTTTTTTCCTGTTCTGTGTTCACTACTGTGAAAGGACTGGAGGGCGCCACCTCCTATATTTCCTCTAGCTCAATCTGTTACTATGCACTTTAAAAAAAATATTTATTTTGGGCCTCCCCTGGTGGTGCAGCGGTTGAGGGCTGGGCTGCGAAGCTGCCTGCAGCCTCTGCAACACCGGTTCGATCCCCGGCCGCCGGCGAGGGTCCCGCATGGCGCGCAGACCTCTCCTGCCGCCCGCTGCTCCCCTCAGCAGTGTACTTCTGTCCTTCTGCCTGCTCTGCTCCCCGCTCTGGCTCTGGTGAATTCTCTCACTCTCCCGCACTTCTGACTGTACCCAGTGCTTGTATAAATAAATAAATAAATATTTAAAAAAAAATATTTATTTAGGCATACAAGAGCTGGGGTACAGGCCAGAGGGGTGGGGGGTGAGAGGATTCACCAGAGACAGAGTGGGGAACAGAACAGGCGGACTGACTGAAATACACTGCTGAGGGGAGCAGTGGGCGAGTCAGGAGAGATCTGCTGCACCATGTGGGATAGCTCCCAGCCAGGCGGGATGGAACTCAGGATGCAGTGGCTGTGGATAGCTTCATAGTGCTGAGACTTAACCCCTTGCATCACCAGGGTGGCCCTTACTATGCATTCTTGAGGGAATCCATACATACTGACATGTTAGGTCACAGGTCATGCTGTGGGAATTCAGTCCACTGCACACAGGGCTATTTCCACTAGCGAGTGGTTTCTCTAGCATCCATCAAAGGTGTGGAGATGGCTGCAGAGAGAATCTGGTGGGTTGCGAATTTGGGGACATAGTGAAAATATTATTAGTGGCAACAGATGCCGCAGAATCTCTAAATCAGTGCTGGCTGCTCTCCTGAATCGTTTCATAGCTTATAAAAGTCTTCAGAAAGTTAAAAATTCTAGGGATTTTTTTTCTTTTTCTTTTTATTTTTGCCAGCAAGCAAGATGTTATCCTATGCTTGGAGAAAACCTGGATTAAAGAGGAGGTTTGTGGCCACACACAAACACACACAATGTGTGCCATGCTTACCCGCAATAGTGGGCCTAACTTGTATGGCAGCTCAGCTATCACCAACCAAGTGGTAGCAAAAGTCACCCCTCTTACCGCCCTCCACCCGCCATTTGGAAGCTATTTTTTGGATATCTAGCGCCATCTAATGGAAAGATTGAGAAAGAAAATAAGATCTTTCCAGAGCCCAATATATGAAAAGAGATGGCAGCCAAGCAGAATATTTTTGTTATTTTATGGCGGCTTTCCACACACACAAATCACAGCACACTTTACACGAGTTCGTTTAAGCCTCAGACTATAGCCGCAAGTTTTTGGCACAAACAAAAAATTTCATGCCTAAGGTTCTCAATTTCCCTAGGCTAGAACAAAGAATTGTACTAGTTTTCAGCTCAGTGAAATACTACATAAAACAGGTGAAATTGGCTAAGGTGGAAGCCAGGGGTGGATTGGCAATCTTTAAGAATTATATTCACTTTCTTGGTTTCCCCCTAATATTGCTGCTCATTTCACAAGAGGGATCTTTGGATTGAGGACTGCCTTTAAGCTGGCAGGAACCCTGTAACAAAGGCAAATTCCAAGCTAAATCTTAGTGTCATGCCAAACTTCTGTGCGACTTCAGGGCGAGACCATTATTATAAAACACAAGTATCACTTTTAGTGAAAACATCTTAAAGTTATTAATATAAAAGACATTAGGTGTTTTTAAACATTCTGAAAATGGGTTAAAATTCTTTATCTCCTTATCCAAATCACACTTGAAATTCCTATAGATGGGTAATATTAGGCACCATGAAAGCATGTGAGACAAATAGTGTTACACTCTGACATTTTCAAATGAACACCGAAGAAATGGAAAAGGGCAATAAGCATTTACATCCTATGGGAGCCAAAGGATGAAGTATCAATATTTGGTGTGAAGATAGCTGCAGAGAGAATTTGGGGAAGCATTTTGGGGAAATAGTGAGGTCGTTATTAGAGTACTTAACTTTGGTATACTAGGTACACGTCTGATATAAAGAGGTGGTTTGTTCAAGCATTTTACTTTTATTATTTTACAGGAAAGCACTTTCCACTGGAGTGTGTCCAAACCAGCATCTGGCACCTGGGAAAGTGAGAGTTCGAACATACTGCACATGAAATATAAATAAAATTCAGAGAATTGTTGGTACAGCAGGGCTTGGTTAGAAGCCAAATATCGCAGCTGCCTTCTAAAGGGGTGTGGAAAGAGGGGATTTGCAATGGAAATGATTCCAAAATCATAATTCTAGTGGGTGTTTGTTACAAGAAGAAACCAAGGAGACTCATTTGAGTTCCTGTAAAGAATAGCCAACATCCCTTTGGCTTGCAAAAAGCACTTTCTTTGCTTATGCAGTTCAAGAGACCCACTTAGAGGAAATGTACCTACTGGTATTTAGTTATGTTACATGAATTGACTGGATATTCTGAAAATTATTGTTTTAAAATATGTACTAAGGAGTTACAATACGTCTGACATTGTACAGAACTACACATTACAGACTTTTTCTTTTGGGAAATTGCATTCTAAGGCACATGATGTCACACAAAACATGCACAGAACAATTATTTGTCTGTCACATTTAAGATTCATAAATCACATTCATTGGTCTTCAGATATAATAGGGTACATGCACAAAAATGTATGTGTACAAATATTTATTGATACACTGGTGAAATTAGAAAAAGACTAGCACATTGGAAGGAGCCCAATTGTGTGTCAACGAGGGTGATTAAATTATGACACATTCACTACTTGTAAGACATCAGTGCCCTATTATCCATGATTTTCCTTTCTGTGGTTTTAATTATCTGCAGTCAACCAATGTTTGAACATATTAGACAATAAGATATTCTGAGAGAAAGAAACCAACAGTTCATGATGGACAGCTCAGGTGTAATAGTCTTCGGTGGCCCATGGTTAAGCATTCAGTCTCTATCAATACCTTATAGCAGGGGCCTCCTCAGTGGCCTAGGAGTTAAGTCTCAGTGCTATCACCTCAACGGCCTGAGTTCGATCCCTGGCCAGGGAGCTGACCCACATGACGCAGCAGACCTCTCCTGTCTGCCCCTGTTCCCCTCAGCAGTGTATTTCAGTCAGTCTGCCTGTTCTGTTCCCCACGCTGTCTCTGGTGAATCCTCTCACCCCCTGCACCTCTGGCCTACACCCCAGCTCTTGTATGCATAAATAAATAAATCTTTAAAAAATAAAAAGCTAGGGCCTCCCCGGTGGCGCAGCGGTTGAGCGCTGGGTTGCGAAGCTGCCCGCAGCCTCTGCAGCACCGGTTCGATTCCCGGCTGCTCCCCGGCCACCGGAGGAGGGTCCCACATGGCGCGCAGACCTCTCCTGCCGCCCGCTGCTCCCCTCAGCAGTGTACTTCAGTCCTTCTGCCTGCTCTGCTCCCCGCTCTGGCTCTGGTGAATTCTCTCACTCTCCCGTGCTTCTGACTGTACCCAGTGCTTGTATAAATAAATAAATTAATTAATTAAAAAAAAAACAAAATAAATCTTAAAAAAAAAAAAGATTTAAAAAAATAAAAATAAAAAAATAAAATAAAAAATAAAAAGCTAATCTGTGACAGCTGCACTGGTAAGAGAAGTTGCATGACAGAGAGGTAAGTGAAGCAAAATTTGGAGGTGAGATCAGACAAGAATCAAGATGAAGGAAGGGAAAGAGCATATTGTCCTCACTTTTTTGTTTTTTGTTTTTTAAAGAGGGGGAGATATTTTATTTTATTTATTGATTGATTAAGATTTATTTATTTATACAAGCACTGGGGTACAGGCCAGAGGTGCCGGAGGGTGAGAGAATTCACCAGGGACAGAGCAGGGAGCAGAATAGGCAGAAGGACGCAAGTACACTGCTGAGGGGAGCAGTGGGCGAGACAGGAGAGGTCTGCCTGGCCATATGGGAATCTCCCTGGCTGGCCAGGAATAGAACCGGCGCTGCAGAGGTTGGGGACAGCTCCACAGCACTGCACTCAACCCGCTGTGCCACCGGGGAGGCCCCGTCCTCACTGTTTATAGCAGAAGTGTGATGCTTATCTTTCTGACACTAACTTAATGTATAACTTTGAGGAGTCGCATTATTGTTCTTTTCATTGCTCATTGCCTCCCTCAGCTGAGCAGGAGTCCAGTGACAGGTGACTCAGCTTGGCTAAGTGAAGAAATCATAACAACTGCAGAACTCCACCTGTCTGCCTGAACAATGGCCCCAGGAAAGCTGCACTCCCTCCAAGCTGCTCCTAGAAGTTTATTCTCAACCCAGCAGACGTCTAGGCCTCTGTTGTTCAGCTCTTAGAGTAATATCAGTGCATGCAGAGCCCAGGGTCTGGGGAGGTTGGTGAGTGAGGAAGGGATCATGGATGGTTTTTTGCCTAGAGGCAAAAGCAAAGCACAGAGATGATCTGGCCTATGTCAGTCCTCTGCTTGGCAAACACTCCCAGAGTTTACTCAGCAGGCTCCAGCTCCAAGTAGGGTCTCTGTGGCAGAGATGCCATCTGTGTTGCTGCTGTGTCACCCTGGCAAGTTGAGCTCCTCACTTTGGAGCTAAACAAATGAGTAGGAAGGAATCAGTGACCTTTTTTTTTTTTTCCTTTCACAAAACATTGGCAATTACAAGTTATAATAAATTAGTAGAAATTCTTGAACTTCAGCACTTTGAGCAAGTGAAACATGCTTTAAGGATAGAGATGAAAGTGGTGGTTTTACATTTCCCTTCTCTGGCCTGCTGCCACCCTCTCAGAAGACCCTGCTCCATGATGTACTCCAGGCTACAGGTAACTGAACAGTTATTCCCCATCTCAATGGAGCTATGAGTGGCATGAACCTCCTAACAGTGAGAGGTGACTGCAGAAGATGTAGACCAGTGGGTCTGAAATGCAAATGCAATACAGGTCTTGATGATTCAGATGTTCTAGTCCCAGAAATCAAGAGTTTATTCTCTCCAGGTGCTTCTGATGCACCCTAGAAGCTGGGCTACCACCCATGTAGACAGATGGTATTGGGCAGCATCACGACTAAGCCTCCTTAGGTCCAGCAAATCCAGCCCCCTAACATGCCAAGACTCCCCCCGAACACACACACACACACACACACACAAATATGATTAGATTTTGCTAATAAATGTATCAGAGGTAGAGAGAAGTAAGCTGCAGTGCCTCACAAGTGCACAAGAGCTTGTCCAAAGTCAACTCCTGCCCCTTAAATCCCAAGAGTCTATGACTAGAAGCTCCCATACACTCTGCTTTACCTGAGTCTTCTACCTTCAGAAATGCCTTGATTCACCCATCTGCTACCCTTTCCAGACAATAAATGTCCTCTGGTGGGGTACTGACTTCCAAGAGGAAAGCCAAGAGCCGCTCTGCCTCCTACCTAAGAAAGTGTGACTAAGAAAAGTGCAAATGTGTCCAGTGCCACCAAGTAGTGTGTTCCACCTCTGGGCTCAGGGCAAAGAATTCTAAAATTATGTCAAGACCAGCGCACAGTAGGGACTCATTAGTAGCACCATTTGTTCTCTGGTTCCCCAGGAACCCCGACAATAAGGACGCTTAGCTGCCTGTCACCACGACCTCAGACACATCTGTGAGGCCGCAGGCCATGCTCTCTGGCTGAAAATCGTCTCCAGAGGCCAAGTAAATTGAATGGCCACTGTTTACTCAGAGGAGCCTTTTCTCTTTTTGACTGAGTCTCTGGCCCAAGCAGCTGGACATTTACTACAGCCTCCAGGTGAGAAGCAAGAAGTGTGCTTAAAAGCCCTGCAGGGGTCCACATTTTGTTCACAAAGGGAGTCCAAAATGATGCCATCAATGTGAGAGCCCCTCTTCTTACCGATGAGTAGAGAGCACTCAACATTCCCAAGATTTTCATAGATATTTATCAGCAGTTCATGCACCACATTTCTATCTGATTACTAGAATCCTTAGCAAGGGGAAAGTGTTCGTGGTTTTAAAACTGGCTGTAGTGAATAGTGAATGGTTTGCTGGTAAATGTGAAACAACAATAACAACAAAAAAGCCCTGACTTACAGCATCTGCTAATTTCTGTGGTGCAGTGTTCCGATAATGGCCAATTGCAGGCTGCCAACAAGATGTCACTGATCGCAGAACTGGGAAGAAAAAAGCATAGTGGTTCACCATTACACAGCATTTCTATCTATCGTACAGATACAATAGCTGCAAATAATGCCAGGAGCATGGGTAATAACAAAATGTAGTAAAACAAGTATGAGGTGATGAGTCTTGATGAGTACTTGTTACCTTTGTTTTAAATCCTCTCACCCCTTGGATCTCTGGCCTGAACCCCAGCTCTTGTACATAAATAAATCATTTTAAAAAATGCAATTTAGGGGCCTCCCTGATGGCCTAGGGGTTAAGTCTCAGCCCTATCACCGCTATGGCCTGAGTTTAATCCCCTGCCTGCTGCTCCCTTCAACAGTGAATTTCAATAAATCTGCCTGCCTGTTCTGCTCTCCGCTCTGTCTCTAGTGACTCTTCTTACCCCCTGCACTTCTGGCCTACACCCCAGTTCTTCTATGCAAGAAAAAAAAGTAATTTAATTTATATAAATTCATATAATTTTTAATAATTGCCATGCTTAACAGCCAATTCAAAAGAATACCTGAAAATTTAGTATTCAGCTCTCACACAGGGGCAGGACTGGCCCCAGCATACTGCAGGTAACACACACTACCTAAGAGCCACAGCTGGGACTAAGTTGATGATTGAGGCACAACATTGAAGGGTTTGTCAAAAGACTCTATCATCAAGATAAACAAACCGTTAATAGAGTGCAATATTTAAAAAAAATCAAAGTTACAGAGAAAAAATCCATAAGGAGCAAAATAACAAAAATTTAAATAAATAGAGGGTAGGTGGGAATCATGAGTGTGAGCCAAGAGTTGAGGGTGTATGTGCGTGGGAGGGGGGCTTCTGCTCTCCACCAGGTGAAGACACCTGTCTAGGAGAATTCTACCTGCAAAAGAACTTGTGGATGGAGGACCTGGGGCCTCCTGGATCCTGACCTTACCAAGATAAGATAGTTCAGCAACTCCTTTGAGTCTATTCACCACCCCTCTATACTTCCAATGAATCTCCCTGCCGTGGGAATTGACCATGGTGTGTTTCTGTTGCTCACAACCAAAATTATATATACTCTGTGGTTTAGGAAATTCTGAGTAAGGATCAGAGAAGGCTCCTTTCTATTTGCCAGACCACAAATTAATTAGTAGGTATTTTTTTTGTATGTAATCTCAAAGATTTAGAATCTCAAGACAGAAGGATCAGTAAAGAGTATTTATCAAGTCATTTGATTTCCTGCCCTCAGTAGTATTTATTTATTTATTTTATAGAGGCATGTTTTTTACTTATTTATTTGTTTGTTTGTTTTGTTTATACATGCACTGGTACAGTCAGAAGCGCGGGAGGGTGAGAGAATTCACCAGAGCCAGAGCGGGGAGCAGAGCAGGCAGAAGGACCGAAGTACACTGCTGAGGGGAGCAGCGGGCGGCAGGAGAGGTCTGCGCGCCATGTGGGGCCCTCCTCCGGTGGCCTGGGAGCAGCCGGGGATCGAACGGGCGCCGCAGAGGCCACGGGCAGCTTTACAACCCAGCGCTCAACCGCTGCGCCACCGGGGAGGCCCCTCAGTAGTATTTATTAATAGTCAAATTAGCTACACTGCTTTTTTAGTCCTCTTCTAGACAGCTCTGTTTTGTTTCTTTTGCATCGCAAGTTCAAACAATAGAGAACTTACCCTGCCCTCTAAAGGGCTGGACAAAGGAAAGGTTTTCACTGAATAAGATTTGATCATAGCTTCCCAAAAATGGGGTGACTTAACTTCCCTTTCAAAATCCAAATGATTAGATAAAATTTGTTTCCAATATAAGTGATTTCCAATCACAACTTAAGACACTGAAAAGTGTTATTACATATATTAAATGTTATCAAGGGGCCTCCCTGGTGGTGCAGGGGGTTAATCACCGCACTATGAAGCAATTCACAGCCTCTGCAGGATGAGTTTGATCCCTGGCCAGCCAGGGAGCAACCCACATGGCACAGCAGACCTCTCCTGCCTCGCCCGCTACTTCCCTCAGCAGTATATTTCAGTCAGTCTGCTCTGTCTCTGGTGAATCCTCTCACTCCCCGTGTGTCTCTGACCTGTACCCCAGCTCTTGCATGCATAAATTAATAAATCTTTAATAAATAAATAAATAAATATTTCAAGCAACAAACTACCAAATGGAGAAAAAGATTTACACTTTGCGAAAACACATTGTTATTTTGATCCCTTGATTTCCTGCAGATTGAATGGATCATCTCTTTAGAAAGAAAAGGTCAAGGCTGTGTGAAATATGCTCATGGAACACTAGCAACATTTACCAAACCTATCTGTTCATGGATAGAAGGAGAACATTCATGTCACAAATGACCAAGGGCTTTGGCTTATGAATACATATTTGTGCCAGTGAGCTCCTGGAATATCACGGTGCTTCATGTTTTGAGGAGATACATTATACCCCCAGATTTACAGTCATCCTGGGAATACACCTTTCCCCAAACACTTCGAGATTCTGGCAGAAATCTAGAGCACAACAGTAGTGGAAATTATGTTACCTGGGATCCTCTGCCTGGAAAAATTGGCTGTTATTTGTCCCAACTGATGCTAACCTAAGAGATGCTATTGTGGACATCATTGGGGGACCCTAGGCTTTCCAGGAGGGATGTTTGTGGAGATAGGGACAGGTGATAGGGAGGTACACCAAGGGAGGGGCAGCCTCTGCCTAGTGTAGTGTCCATCATTCCTTCCGAACCAGTAACTGCCAATCAGGTCTGCAGGGCATCAGGTGGCCCTACGTTAAAACTAACACCCACCCTTATGGGTCCACATGTGCTAGGCAGTACAAAGATTGAAATCCTTGGATTTTGCCTCTGATCTATGTTTCTCATGTGAAGAAGCAGCCATCCTTCAGCTCTGCACCAACCAGCTGCAGACATTTATTACTGTCTTTTCCTTCCATGAGTTTCTCAGCCACCAAATTTCCACCCTTGGCTTCAAGTTAACATCTGGTTTTGGAGGATGTTGGTTAAGACCCTTTAAATACAAAGTTACTCATCTAGTACCCACTATCTATAGTAAATCAGCTAGCTACTCAGGGTACCATGTGGCCACAGCCCCCTACCAGTGATGGGACTATTAGGATTATTCACTATTACCACAGTCACATACAGCTCAAATCCACATAGGACATGTGTTTCTCAAGTTGGACCTTTTCATTCCACCCCAAACTGGTGCTGTCCTTTTACTCCAGTGCCATGCTGAGAGAACTACAGGCCTGCTGGGGCCTCCTGAACACCAGGGTGAGATGTGATCAGGCTCTCCTCCACTTTGTATCTGTGCCATTCCCTGGAGCCCTTCAAGTGATGGGTTATAGACTCAGAGCCTTCTGATTCTTCCTTCATGCCCCTCTGTGAATTAAACACATCTTTAACTGGCTCCCGGTCTCCAACCCACTGAGAGGCTGCCCCAGTCTCACGTCCTTGTGGTCAGAACAGACAATCTGCCATGGAGAATCAAACTGTAACACGAGTAACACGAGCAACGCTGGACACTCAGAGATGCCATGGCCAGATAAAGTCCCTAACCTATTGGCAAAGGTTCAGTCCAGGCAAACAGACATGGGAAACCACTTATCACTTTTGGAACATGCTTAAAGAGGTTAAAGTTTTCCATCAAGTGAAATCTATTCTACTTCTGGGGAAAGCAATGGGTGGAGGAGAGAAGTATTAGATCAGTGTCTGTAACTGTTCTCTCTCCATCTGTGATCTAGGCCAAGGATGTTCTATAAAAGGCTTCTTCCCTCAGGTACCAGGGCACAGGGAATTTCTCCATGCACTAAGTTGGATCTTACCAGAGTTCTCATGTAGACCCTTCACTTTGGGTTGCACTATTGCTCTTTTTTTTTTTTTAAGATTTATTTATTTATGCATGCAAGAACTGGACGTACAGGTCAGAGGTGTGGGGTGAGAGGATTCACCAGAGACAGAGTGTAGAACAGAAAGGCAAGTTGACTGAAACACACTGCTAAGGGGAGCAGCTGGCAAGTCAGGAGAGGTCTGCTGCGCCATGTGAGTAGCTCCCTGGCCGGGGATCGAACTCCTGCTGCAGTGGCTGAGGATAGCTTCATAGGTTGCGTCTTAACCTCTTGTGCCACCAGGGAGGCCCTTGGACCATTGCTCTTTAACTGGTGCCAAGGATTAGTTGTTAGCTCATTCCTTGCCTAGAATGTGCCTGGAGGTCATCCAACTTTCACTTTTAAGACCTCAGCATGAATCAGGGCCTCTCATTCATCTGGAAGGAAAGGTGGTCAGCAGGCATGTTGAAGTGCCCATGAAAAAATACCCTGTTCTGTGCTTAAGAGAAAGGTCTAGGCTAGAGATAAAGATTTAAGGGCATTACTGCATGAGAAGTGCAGTTAGAAGCCACAGATGTGGATGAATTGCCCATGCTGAGTGAGCTCGTGAGAAAAGAATAAAGGATGACGTCCTGAGAGGACAAACAACAGGGTCAGGCAGTGGTCCCTACAAAGAAGGGCTGTAGCAAAACTGGGAGAGTAGGGCTCCACGGAAACTGGGAAGAGACTTTGAAGGAGGGAGGAGTCAATAGCGCCAAATGCTGCTGAGAAGTCTAGTAAAATGAGGTGTGAATTAGATTTTACAACTGGAAAGTCACTGTGGACCCCAGGACTAGCTCATTCAGGGGCCTGTTGGGATAAGCAGAGTGAATAACATGTTTTCTATTATCTGCTGCAGGTAGAGCTCTGGATACCAAGAAGCATCTGTGCCTGTGTTGACCAGCTACCCTCACCACCTTGCTATCATTTTTGTGTCTCTCAGCTGAAAGGCCCACATGAATTGCTAGTCTGAATCAACACAATCGTCTGAGATCTATTTTAGTGTCATAAAAATTCCTGCAAAACTTTTTTTGTGGGGTTCATATTCAGCACTAGCTCACAGTTTACCCTCAGGTTCTGAGTTTGCAAGTTAATACACTTTAATTGGTTCGACCTCATATAAATTTGGCTTTTATGGCAAGGCCATTTTCACACTACCAGTCTCACTGGCAACAACCGGCTGGAGTAGCAGCCACAGTCGCAGTTACTTCCTATCCTGTTCTTTGATTTTTCTGCTTGGCTAGCTTCACTTACTTCTTCACTCATTTTTGGCTACCTCTCCCTCCTCAAGGGTTTACTTACTGAACGTAACATTTATTCCATACATTCACACCAATCTTCACGTTTACTTACAAAGCACCCTGACGCGTCCAAACCTCTGACAGGAATTGCTAGGCTGGAAGGGCCGTGGCGAGGCGCGCGCGCCCCCTGCCGGCGCCCCGTCGTGCTGCAGCCTCTTGTGCACGCTGCCGCTCCTCCTATCGAGCGCGGCAGAGGGCAGACAAGTGCGTTCTCGCGCAAGGCCTCCTGGGAAATGTTCGGGGCCTAAGTGTCAGAACTACAAATCCCGGCAGGTACTGCGCTGCAGCCCCAAAGATACGGACGCTAGCGGGTACATCTGAACCTTATTTGTCAACGCCATTGGGAATGCTGCACAAGCCGATTCAGTACTCACAAGAGGCTTTTGGGGAGCGGGATCGCCATTTCACCAGTTGTGCACGAACAAACTTTGCTGCTGCAACTCCTTCGGACTTTCTCGACCTGGCGAATCTGCCGCTGCGGTGCGGTGGCTAGGCGCCCAGTGCCCCAACTTGACGCGTGTAGAATCTGCTGTGGGAAGAAAGACGCGAAGGTTTCTCGGGCAACTACTATCATGGCGGCCCCGGCCCCCAGTGGCGGGGGCTCCGCGCCCGAGGCGGCGGGCTCGGCGGAAGCCCCGCTGCAGTACAGTCTTCTTCTGCAACACTTGGTGGGTGACAAGCGCCAGCCCCGGCTCCTGGAGCCAGGTAGCCTGGGCGGGATCCCGAGTCCAGCCAAGAGTGAGGAGCAGAAGATGATCGAGAGAGCGATGGAAAGCTGCGCCTTCAAGGCGGCGCTGGCTTGCGTGGGAGGTAAGGCAAGGCGAGGGGGGCCCTTGGGAGGCTGAGGACGGGGACAGGAGTGGGATCGTCTGCTAAAAAGACCACGCGCCTGGGAGACGAAGGGGCTGTCAGCCTTGACCTTGACTACACCTCCACTACATCTCCACTGCTTCAGTGAGTTCGAGCAACACCTGTCTGGTTCTTGAGGCTAGTAGCTTTCACCTCTGGAAGCTGGATCAGAAAATCAGTCCTGTGATTCGGGACCTAGAGGTTATTGTGATGGTTGACTTCTTTCATTCGGTTATTCACTTTTAAATAATTCTTTCAACACATCGTTACTGAGCAACGTCTTCCAGGACGTGAGGAAGACAGGGTGAAAGAAATAAGACCCCTTTTTTCTCAAAAAGCTAACAAAGATACATAAGTGTATATACACACACACGGGGAATGAGAGAGAATGTTGAGAAGGAGCCTGGCAGAAGAGTGGGGCAGACAGGGAGAACAAGTGTAAAAGGGCTCTAGTCAGGAACTGACTTGAGGTTTGAAGAACAGAAAGACCATTGTGGTCAGTGTAATTATTTTTTTTTAATTTTTTTAATTTAAATTTTATTTTTATATTGCCCATACAATTACAGCCCCCTTATTTTGATCCCAATCCCTCCTTTCCCCGCCCCCCACCCCCCATAGAATGTCTCTGGTTCATAGTTGTTTGTTGATTTTCGTATTTTCTTTCTTATAGTTATTCTTTTTCCTGGTCTCCTATTTAAGTTTTCTAGATTCCTGCTATGAGTGAGATCATCCGGTATCTTTCTTTTTCTTTCTGGCTTATTTCGCTGAGCATGATCCCTTCTAGCGCCATCCATGTTGCTGCAAATTGCATGTGTTTATCTTTTTTGAATGCTGAGTAATATTCCATGGTGTATATGTACCACATCTTCTTGATCCAGTCATCTATTTTTGGGCATTTGGGTTGTTTCCAAAGCTTAGCTATTGTAAACAGTGCTGCTATAAACATAGGGGTGCAGGTGTTCTTTGGAATTGATATTTCTGTGTCCTTTGGGTAAATACCTAGGAGTGGAATTGCTGGATCATATGGCAGCTCTATGTTTAGTAGGTCAAGAAATCTTGTGGTCAGTGTAATTAGACTGCTGTGAGCAAGGGGTAAGGAAGGAGTCTGGATTTTGATTTTTTCCTTTTTCTTTAACCTTCTGAAGATATGAGAAAGTGCATTGCCCTTCCTATGTGCAAGGTAAAGAGACTGATCACATTTGCATGCTCTGAGTTTCAATCTCATTGAGAATGAAGGACATTTATAGAAATGCAGGCAGTGTGCAAATGTGAAGTAAATTAGAAAGAAGAGTTGTTTTGCTTGGGGAAGGCCACAAGGAGAGGTGATACTGAGCTGTGTCTTGAAGAATTGAGAGAATGGAGGGAGAAGAGGGCATGGGGAGGTAGGGCTTTTTTGTCTTTAGGCATTAGTGCAGAAACTGATGTTTTTTCAGGAGTAACCAGTAAGTAACACACGTGCTGAATCAGGATGGAGTGTGATGAAGGAAAGAAAAGGCTGTGCATAGGGAGTCCTTAGAAATTGGGTCTTTGTTCATCATTGTGCCTCTCATAATCGTTTACGTATTTGCTGAAATGATGAATGAGACTTTGTAGTATTCCAGGGTGGAAGTGATAAAGGCCATTGGCTAGAATAATACTTGTGGACATAGTCAGAGCTGTTGGGAAAAGCAAAGAAGCACTCAGAATGCCCCTGGTTTTTGAGTTGGGGTGACTGAAAGGAGTCATAAGCAAGAAAGTCTGATTAGTGGTGCCCATGATTTCATTCAATATATGCTGGCCTTGAGGTGATGAGAGGATACTATGGAGATGTATAGTAGGTTCAAGAAGGTCAGGTGTGGACACAGTGGGATTTGCCATTTGGTAGCTTTGTGATTTGGGGGAAGTTATTTAACCTGAATGTGGCTCAGTTTCTTCTGCTATAGAAAGGACAAGATAACAATATGTACTCCACAGGATTATTGTGAAGAATAAATGAGGCTGGAACTATGAAGCAGCAGAGTAATTGGTACATGGTACTAAATGACTAATGAATGTCACCATGATCAAGGGAGTGAAACTGAGCGTGAGTGGTTTCATTAGAGAGAGTATAGAGAGAATATACAGTTAAAGACAGAATCTTAAGGAATGTAGGAAGTGAAAGGGAGAAATCCAAGATGAGACAGAGAAAAAGCTGTCAACAAGATGCATCCTTGATTGCCTCAGCCAGGCAAGTAGGAAGTTTGAATGGCTGGTGGGAGGGGGGTGGTTTCCTCTACCATGGTGGCCACCCAGAAGGTGCTATATAAGTATGTCCCCGTGCAAGTAATCCAGAAAGCATGCAAAGAAATCTTCATCTTTGTGTTTGTTTTTAGGATTTGTCTTGGGAGGTGCATTTGGAGTGTTCACTGCTGGCATTGATACCAATGTGGGCTTTGACCCTAAGGATCCTTACCGTACACCAACAGCAAAAGAAGTTCTTAAAGATATGGGGCAAAGAGGAATGTCCTATGCCAAAAATTTTGCCATTGTGGGTGCCATGTTTTCTTGCACCGAGTGTTTAGTAGAATCTGTAAGTGTCTCTGCCTTACCTGCCGCCATCTTATGGCTTCTAAAGAGAAATGCTCTTAATGTTATTAGCAACATCCAGTACTTGCTAGATTGAATTTCCATTAAGTTGTTCTCAATGACAACTCTAGTGTTTATGATTTGGCTTACATTTTTTTTAACTTTTTTTTTTTTTAAAGATTTATTTATTTATTTATACAAGCACTGGGTATAGTCAGAAACGTGGGAGGGTGAGAGAATTCACCAGAGCCAGAGGGGAGAGCAGAGCAGGCAGACTGACGAAGTACACTGCTGAGGGGAGCAGCGGGCAGCAGGAGAGGTCTGCGCGCCATGTGGGACCCTTGCCTGGTAGCCGGGGATTGAACCGGTGCTGCAGAGGCTGTGGGCAGCCTCGCAACCCAGCGCTCAATTGCTGCGCCACCGGGAGAACCTCTTTTTTTTTTTTTTTAACCTGTTTTTGTAGGCTAGAAATTGGTTAATGATTTTAAACACCAGAGAAGAGATTTTAATTACTTCCCAAATGCTGCACTTGGTTACAGTGCTCTGGTACCCCCTGCAAGAAGCATTTGTGAACACATTCCAATTTTAGGAATTATGCTTTTGAAAAAGATTAGGTTTCCTTTGGGATGGTACTAAATTAGCCAGCGAGAAACCCTGTTTTTACCTTAGTCATTGTCTGGCTTGGTTCTTTGGCTCTGAACTGCACTTCTCTACCCACAGTACCGGGGAAAATCCGACTGGAAGAATAGTGTCATTAGTGGCTGCATCACTGGAGGAGCCATTGGTTTCAGAGGTTAGTAAACAACTCTGGAATGGTATTTTCTGTGGTCTTGGACAACATGCTGAAGTTGGCATTTTCAAACATATGAGGGTGCCAGTGATAGCTTAAGGCATATATGGACACTTGATACTCCTTTCTGACAAGTAATTCATATTTGCTTCTGTGTTAACTCAGTTTTGGAAACTTCTAGTATCTAGATCAGGATTTCTCATCTTTGGCACTGTTGATGTTTTGGACTAGATAATCTTTGCTGGAGGGGAAAAGGGGACTGTCCTGTGCATTGGAGGATGTTTAGCAGCATCCCAGGCCTCCCAACCACTAGACACTAGTAGCAGCCCTTAGTTGTGACAACTAAAACTTGCACATTGCTAAATGTCCCTTGGGGAGACAAAAATCATCTCCAGGTAAGAACCTCAGATAGATTTAGATCTGTCTTAGAAAAAAGAACACCCCCCCCCCATATTGAAAATATGGGGAGAACTTCCTGATGCTAATTCCTGGGACATGGTAATGTACAGGATAGTACCAAAGCATTCAGCCCTGGAAAGCCTACTTGTCCTCATAGCGGGCTCTGTTGAATTGTCAGCTCCATGCATTTCAGGAAGTTGCACATTTTTCTTAATTCTATGCTGTTACCAGTTTTAAGTTTGTGTAATGTCATGGTATGGTAGGGTTTTTTTTTTTTTTTTTTTTTTCCGTTTTTTTTTGTTGAGGATTCTTAAGACAGTGACCCATTAAAAGACCATTATAGGTCTTCTAGAAAGGTTGATTATCCTCTGTAAAAAACAAAGAAACCAATTCCCTGCCACTTCTTCCTGTTGACATGCCCATCAAGAGTCAAGAGTCAGTGACTTCTAATAGTGTTCATTGTGGGGCCACCCTCCATCTGCCATGTGCTAACTTACCCAAACATAAAAGCTTGCTTTCTCATTTTCTGAGAGGCAGGATGATTTGCAGTCATTTAAACCTGCTATTACTCCTCAAACAGCCATTTGTGATTTATAGAGTAACTCTTCCTTTGGTCTTCCCATCACTCAGCTTTGTCAGGGCCTCTTTGAGAAGCACAGCTTCCTCTAAGACTGCTTTGATCACCTTCCCAGGAATTTGTTCCATAAACAAATCAGGGTAACAGGCCATATGCTTTCACTTGATTCCAAGAGCTGGTTCTCTGAACCAGTTTTCCTGCCTGTGAGGGGCTGTTTTCCTGAGACTGGAAATAGTAATTCTTTGGGATAAGAAAAGTGAAATGAATGTACAGTTACATGAGCACACTGAGTACACTCGATTAGATCATGCGCTGAGCTTCACTGAAGTCATACAAATCTGTGATTGGCTGAATGACTTGGAATGTTTGTGCTGGTTTTTTTGTATCTATGGGTATGCAAACTTTATCAGAATGCTGCCTGACCCAGCATTTGTCACCACAGGTAATGTGGTGTTTCTATTTTCTTTACAGCTGGCTTAAAGGCTGGGGCCATTGGTTGTGGAGGATTTGCTGCTTTCTCTGCTGCAATTGATTATTACCTGCGATGAGAGTAATTGCTTCTGGGAAGGACTCTGCCAGTCCTGGATCAGCGTTTGGAGGAGGGTAGTTTGTGCACGCTCTAGGGCACTTGCTTCAGAGACTGAAGACATTTATATTCCCTCGAGAAGTTGATGCCATGAGGGAGCTGCCTGGCGGTTGCCGGCCTCTAACATCTGAGCAGCTGCTCCCCACTGGACTTGAGCCAGGCTGTGCGGGGCATGTGCCATGCTGGCTTCTCTCGATTGAGCATTTTGATTTGTAGGAGTTAAACTCCACAAAGCTTTGTTCCTGTTCACAACTGGCCAGTTGATTGGTTGGTGCTGTGGGAACAGAAATGACTTTACTAAACTGTTCTACCTTAGAACTCATGCAGTCACATATCAGGGCAGGGCAAAGTAAATTTATGCCATCCAGCCAACTATGTCATTTTGTTTAGTATTCTGCTATTCTTTATTTATGTGTATATATATATATATATATATATATATATATATATATATATATTTGTAGTCCTAAAAGGTTGCTTTATTTTTATCTTTAGATTCTTTAATTCCCCAAAAAGATGGCCCAAAGATTGAACATCCCAAGGAAAAGAATGAGAAAGCTGTTGAGAAGTTGGGGAATGTTAGATTCTCAGGGTTTGCACAGAACTGTGTTATCCTTACTATGATTGTTACATTGGCCAGAGCCTCAAAGAAGCCCAGCCTTGTCAGGTCCTAGGATGCACATGTAAGGGCTCTTCTAACACCTGTCCTGTGAGCTTGCTGATAGGCATGCCTGGATTCTGAACCACACATTGGTTTCATGTTATGGTCATCCTGAGGATGAAATCACAGCAGCTACTAAGATCAGACATTGTTGAGCGTTCACTACAGGGAATCACCACCCTTGTTCTCTGAGATCAGTTATTTTTTTTTTTAAAGTATTAGTTTTTTTTTTTTAATAGTTGCATTTTTTAAAAAAGATTTATTTATTTATACAATCACCGGGTACAGTCAGAAGCGCAGGAGGGTGAGAGAATTCACCAGAGCCAGAGCAGAGAGCAGAGCAGGCAGACTGACGAAGTACACTGCTGAGGGGAGCAGCGGGCGGCAGGAGAGGTCTGCGCGCCATGTGGGACCCTCACCCAGTGGCCAGGGATCGAACCGGCACTGCAGAGGCTGTGGGCAGCTTCGCAACCCAGCGCTCAACCGCTGTGCCACCGGGGAGGCCCGTATTAGTGTTTTTTATTTCATCTGGTGGCCTTTTTCTGACATCAGTTGTTCAGCCTAATTGTCTGCCATAGGCAAAGAAACAAAACAAACCCAAAAACCCAGCCTTTTACAGTAGGGATCTGCTATGGGCATCCCACGCTAGTCTTTGGCAGTGAGATGACATTGGTGAACTCAGGCTGACATTCTTGTAGGTCAGGCAGGTAGGCGTGATGGGGCACTGTAGGTCTGGCCACCTTCAGCCAGTGGTATTATGTCTTTTTTCTGCTGTACACTAACTTAAACCCAGCTGGTAACACCTTCCCCTGGCTGTGCCAGCTCTTTCCTTTGGAATGAATGTGAGCTAGCACGCAGGTCTCATGTCTTTCTATGGGTGAATGCCATATAATGCTGGCCCAGGTTCACAGGAAAGAGGCTCCATTGCTGCTGGGCTAGGGTGTCTTCAGGGGTCTGAGAACAAACTTAGAAGTTTTCCTATACCGTCCCTAAATAAATCACCTATAAGCACTTTGAGAACAAGAGCAGACATTCCCACCTGACACCTGTTAAAGTGCAGGAGCCAGGATACCCGGCATCTCCTACCAGCCAGCCAGTCTAGTACCTGGGGCTGAATACGCTGAATGATGGAGGACAAGAAATGTTGCCTCATGACCGCCTTGCAAAAGATGAGCCCTGGGGCTGTCAGTAGCCATCAGTTCAATAAGCCAAGCATTGTCCACATTGACTATTCAATCGAAAGGAGATGAATAGTTTCCTGTTTTGGATGGCAAAGGAGTCGGTATGAGCTCATAAACCAAACACCAATTTTCAGAGACATCTGTTCCTGATCTCTAGAATAAACACGGTGTCCAACAGCTTAGGCTTAGACTGGGGGAATCTACATTAACCCCACTGGCTCTCCTAAAGGGAGATGAGGCCCTCTAGGGGGATCTAACTTCTCCAACAAGCAGATTAGGCCAAAAGGCTGCACCAAAGATGTGCTACTTCCAAGGAAAATGGATAGAAACATTTACATAAAATAAACCTCCACTTGAATAGAAAACTTCTGACATCTCACCAAGGCAAATTAATGGACAGGTCCCTGGTGTGGCGTTTGTACTTCATGAAAGCAAATGTAGCAGCGAAGGTGCAAGGCCAGATGCAACCTGGCTGGTGACTGACCTGTGGGCCTGTGAAGAGTGAGGAGTGGGCTTGGGGCTCCCCTCCCCCAAAACTCAAGGGGGGTTCACTAGGTAAATAGATCCCTGAGACATCTGGATGCAGCTGGGACAGTTAAATATTTAGAATGGTTGTCTTCCTTGGACTACTGAGAACACAAACATCCACACCACAGGGCTGAGTTGTGTGCAAATGTTGGGGCTTTGCATTTTTTTATTAACATTTCCTTTCACGTGGTTTACATCAATTTATAATAATCTACATAAATTGAAACAAAACATAGAGAAAAAATATATCCTTGCCAACTTATTAGTCAAATATTAATGAAGGATCCCATCCTGCCTATATCAGCAAAAACTGGCAACCCACTGCCACTGCCCTGCAAGGTCAGGCATACTGGGATTCTTGTAGCCTGCCTGCTGGCTCCTGTTGGCACCACCTGCCCTGCTAGGCAGAGTGGCTAGGGGCTCTGGGCTGCACGGTCCCTCTCAGGAGAACCTGTGGGCAGTTTCCTAGGTGCAGCTTAGTCCAGGTCTGGTACCTGGCCCTCCCCACTCTGAGAGTGGAATTTATAAATATTATGAGCCTTTTGCATTTCTCAGCCCTTCCAGCGTTCCTCCTGTTCTCATATTGCCTGAGGGGCAGCAGTTGCTCCCTGATGACAAGAAGCAAACATCTTTTGTTTTGGGGGGAGGTTGGAGGCACCCATTTGGGGCTGTAACTAGCTCCAGCTGGGCCTCCCATTCATTCCCATCAAAGGCTTTGGAAGCAAGAACCTTCCATGTCACATACCAACTCTTGAGCAAAGACTCCAGGGATGTTTAGACGCCAGGATCTGTAGACTTTAGGCTCAGGCATTCTTTGTCCACCTCCTGACCCAGGGAATAGGTTTCTTGCTAAGCTGCTAGCAGGCAGCAGTTAGTATTTCCTTCCTCTTAGGCATTTCTTCCCTCCAATGTGCACAGAATGTGTACCGTTCCGCCCAAGAATGGGCAACAGGTGTAAACAAAATTAGGGCCCTGCCTCTCACTGAGCAAGAGCTACAGCTTTAGGGTCAGCAAGCCCTTCTTTAAACCTTGCCCTGAGCACAGGCCATGGGAACTGTTCTCACCAGTCCTGAGGGCCTAGAACTTACTCTGCCAGGGAACTGTGTACTACAGCTCAGCTTGGCAATGTGACTCCTCATCCTTCCCCATCTTTGGAGCTTCCCAGAGTTCACCCAAAAGGCTGCATCTAGAAGTCAGGTGGGGAGGCAGCACCACGACGGCTGGTACTGCAGGACCATGCCACCTTTCCCAGGCCCAGGAGCACACGTGGCAGTGGGGGCTGCCCCGTGGCAGTGCTTGGCTGTGGAGAATGTGTGTAAAATCTAAGGCAAGGGTACATGGGGTGCCAGGAAGAGCTGGCCGGGAAGGAGCCTGCCTGTTCCTGGACACCTGGCTTCAACCATAGGAGTTGCCCTCCTGGAAGCCTGGCACCACCACAAATACCACTGCAACTCCTTGCTGCTGAGAGTTGCCTCCCCCAACTCAGGACACCCAGTGCTACATGGCACTCCTTTGAATGTTTGCCTTGTCTTGTTTCCTCGGTGCGCCGACTCCCCCGATTCTTTCCTGACCCTCTGGCTAGCTTGATAAGTCACTTGTGAGTCTTTACACTCAAAGGAAATAGAACACCAGGGGAAAAGGAACTGAAAAGCAATAGAAGAAACAGTCAAAGACGCCTCACTGGCAGGCAGGAGACAGAACAGATAAACCCCAGAAATGGAGAATTTCAGATGGAAAATTCCAGAAATCCACTCTTCAGCTCTGTCCTAAACTGAAGATTAGTGTGAGTCTGTCTCCTTTTCCAACATTTGCACAGGCAGCAAGGCAAAGCAGGTGTGCTTCCAGCAGGTGGAAGGCAAGGAGAGGGCTGGGGGGCAGCAAGTGGAGCATTCTACAGACCACCACTGCCACCCAGGGCCTCCTCAGAACCTTCAAGGTGATGGAGTGAAACCAAGGCTGCACATGCATGCGGGCAGCTGGGAGGCAGAGGTGGATGGAGGAAAACCAAAGGGATGTTTCAGGAGACAGCAACCTGGAAGCAGGGCCAAGAGAAGATAAGCTGGTAGCAGTTACAGAGCGCAAAGTAAAAGCCATGGACTAGACTTGGGAGGAAAGAAAGTGTTGGAGGAAATGAAAGAACAAAGCAGGCTGTCTGTGTGCCCACACCAGGTTGGTTACTACCTCCTCTGCATGACAAAAAGACATAAAACAACTCCAGAACAGCACGGAGCATTAGACACAACTAGAGGTACAAAGGGCAGGAGCCCGGGGTGTGGCGGTGAGGCTGGGGGCTGGGTCAGCTGGCTTTGTACAAGGTGGCACAAAAGATGCACGTATTCCAGTTCTTGGAAATCTGCGTCCCTTGGAGTCTGGAGTGCTGGGTTTGGGAGTTTTCTATTGTAGTCTTTCAAGTTCATGTTGAGTCCCTGGCTGGAGAGGCTGGCTCGGGCCATCCCCCGCAGCTGCTCCCACCTTAGGCTACACGTCGGTAGAGAAGTACAGTGTGTTCCGCTTCAGTTCTGCGAAGGAAATTGGGGGGTGTTGCAGGTAGTAGAGCAGGACCTGGACCTGGGGAGAAAGGAAAGAGTGATGCTGGGTCCTTGTCCTTGAGGCCTTCTGGTCTATTGAGAAGAAATGGCCCCTGGGCTGGGGTCACTGCTCTGTTGCTCAGCACCCTTGGAAGCCCAGGTGTGCCTGCCCATTTGCAGCAGTAGAGGGCGCTGCCAGCAGAGGGTGGGGAGCCTGGGGCCACTTCCCCAACCTCTGCCCTAATCTTCCATCCTGATCCAGAGGTTGGCTTTGGTTTGGCAGCCCTGCCTCATAGGGGCCCCTGCCCTGGGTTTTTTAGGGGAAGAATCCCGACCCTAAAGCAATCAGTAGCTTCCACACATAAGGAAAAGGCCCCCCAATTTTTCCTATACCCCTGGGCTTGTTTTGAAATTGAGACACTCCTGGGATTGCAGACAGCACCTGGGACAGACTTTCTCTGGGCCCCTGTTCTAGGTTCATGCTTTTTGTTTTGGTCTGGGCGGCAGATCCAGATCCTGACATCCCACAGATTGTCAGCCTAGTTGCTCAGAAGGGAAGGGGTGAGGGATTCTGAGCTATTCTCTCTCCACCCCTAAGGGGAGCTTATCTCGCTCCTCCAGCCACAGGCCTGCAAATGCTGGTGGTACCTGTGCCATAACGTCATGGGACCAGATGTCTGCCGCCGATGTGAGGTGTGCTTTGCTCTCCACTTCTGATGGTCTCAGTAACGTGGGGCCAAACACAGTAGCCAGGTTGTGAAGGGACATTTTGTTGATGGGTTCCTTCTCAGCAACCCTGGAGGGGAAGGAGAGGAGAGGGGAGATGTCATTTCCCTTGGCCTTGTCCATAAGAACTCCTGGAATGATGCTCAGAAGATGGTTACCAGCTTCCCTTTTTTTAAGGAAAACCTCCTGGAAGGGAGGTCCTAAGCCAAGGGACCAAGTCCCCAGGTCTGTCCCAGTACATTCCTATAAAACAGATTCCCAGCTTCCTGGCCGCCCCCTGAACTGATAATAAATTACAAGAGCCAGAAGGCCTCACTCCGACTCCCATGCTTTGGAGATAACAATAGTACAAATCCAGGAACTTCTCCTGTAACAGTTCATACACATGATGAAACCAACACACAGAGAAGGTAAGTGACTCATCCGAGATTACACCACCAAGTGGTGGAGCTGGGATCTGAGCCCAGACTACTCTTCACCACTCTGCTAAACCCAGGTCAAGCTGTGGGGAACATCAGTGGGTGGGGTGAGGGGAGCAAAGCTGCTAACTGGACCTGAGACCCTGCTGGCTGTGTGGTGGCAGAACAACCCTAAGCTCAGAAAGAGCCCAGGGACTATACTCCCATCCCTTTCTAGAAAGCTCTGTCTCATGGGACCCCAGAGTTGTCTTCCGCTGGATCTTCTCCTGCTTCTCTTGCATAATAGGCCAGATGCCCTATAGATATTTTCCTTGAGTGACAGGAGGGGCTGCCATCTGTGGCTGGTGTCTAGGCAGGCCCAGTACCACCTAACACAAAAGAGAGGCCTGGGCCCTCCCTATTTCTAGGAAATGCTGCTGAGGCTGAGCCCCACCTTTCCCAAGCAGCACCTCTTTACCCACTCCCTACTATATCGTCATACCCACCCTCCAGGCAGGAGTCATGGATGTGCCTGCTGACTGCTTTGGAAACAGGCAAACATTCCCATGCCAGGAGGCAGCTGTGTGCTGGCCCAACCCCTCAACACACACACACACACACACACACACGCACGCACGCACGCACGCACGCACGCACGCACGTATGGCACAAAGGGCTCTCCGGCTGGGGGCCCAGATGTGGGAACAGGCTGTGCCCAGTTCCCAGGCTGGAAAACCTAATGAATTTTCCCTTCCCACTCCTCTGTGTCCTCCCCACAGGGCTTGCCAAACTATTTGGGAATTGGTTGGAGCTCTGGTCCTAGCCAAACCAGAGGGAAAATGTCTTATAATGGGAAAAACAAGACAGCCCAGGCGTTTCCAGGTCTCTGCTGGCCCTCCCAAGCTGGGCCTGGCTAAGCAGCAGCTGGGAGGGTAGGACTTAGGGCAGGAGCCAAACTCAAAGGAACTACCCACAACACTGCCTCCTCTCCTGGTCCAGAATGGCACCTTCAGGGCTAGTTTCAGCTGGGATTTGCTGCAGGTGCCAGCTTCAGCAGCCCTTGGTGTGAATGACCAGAGAAGGGGTGGGGAGAAGGTAGGAAGGGCCTAGTTTAGGATTTGGGAGATGTGGATTCTAAGGACAAGCTGCCCTAACCCAAGCAAGTCCTTGGTGAGCTGGGGGACTAGTTTCCGTATCTGCTAGCTGGGGTGTGTGTAAAAAAGACCTGTGGGTTTCAAATTTTTTGACTTTGAATAACTGTGGCCCAGCATGCATGGCCTATCTTGTACTATCTGAAGGGCACACTAACTGGGTGCAGTGCACCCGCTGCTGCCCATTCTAGTCCATTAAGAAGTGCTACATAGACCGAGTGACTGTGGATGTAAAATCCATCTGTGGTCCTAGTCCTTGGATCTAGCCCTGCCTTTCTAAGCATCCTATGGCCTACTTGATGTCGCTATTAGGACCCAGTATGTCTTAAAGCAGAAGAATCTGAGTGTAAGAATTTGAGAAGCAAACACCTCAACCTGGTATGGGGTTGCCCAGGAGAGGCCAGCACCCATGAGGAAGCAACAGGGATGGGGGTTAGGGGGTCTACAATAGGACATGTCTTCCCTGGCTGGAGCCCACCCCAGGCTCCTGCTCTCCCCAAGCTGGGCCCCGGCCCTTACCTTTTCAAGTGTTCCAGCAGGAAGAGGAAGGTGATGAGATTGGGGTCGGGCAGGGAGCGGAGCAGGTGCATCATGCAGTTTTCCTTGGCAGCAGGGTCTGACAGGGCTACAGGGAGAGAAGGGGCCAGGGTGGGGCTCAGCTCCCAGGAAGGGAGGCCCGAGCCAGCACCCTCTCCCTGTGGTCATGGGGCTGTGAGACACTGAGGGTGAGGCAGTCTGCCAGGAGTCAGAGGCAGAGCCTACAGGGAAGGAACAGCTGGTTCCTGCAGGAGGCCCCACGCGTGACTGGTAACTTGGTTAGGAAGCAGGTTGCGGACACATAGTTTTCTTCCCCTCACTGCACAGGTCTCCATGGGTGGTGCCATTTTTCATCCCTGGTCTGAAGCAGGGCAGTGAGCAACCTTCTGTGGGCTCCTCATTTCTCATGGAGGCCAAAACCCTGATCTGCCCAGAAGAAAAGGCAGGAGGGATATGCCCAAGGCTGGATTTGGCCCAGGTAGGTAGAGGCAGGAGCCCTGAACAGGCTCTCAGCTTCCTCCCCACCTATGGCACCAGTGAAGAGATGAGAATGTCCTTCTGGAAGGCTCTTAACCAGCCATCTCACATGTACTTCAGTTGTAATTGAGTTTCTCCTTGGCTCTGGGGTGCCAATCCCGACCACCCCCTTAGGGAAGGTTTCCTTGGACCCCTGAGTTTCCATGCAAGGAGGGGAGTGTCCCAGAAGCACCCCAAAGGAAGTACAGAGGGAAGTCTGTAGGGACACGTGGGCATGTGGGGGGCCACTCAGCCATGTGACCCTGGGGTACTGGACAGATCAACAAGCAAGGGAAGTCACAGCTCTCTTCTGCTCTTTACTTTGCTGGTCGGAAGGCCTGGCTCAGTCCATCCCTCATCCCCAGAGCCTCACCAATGCCTTCCATGAAGGCTGGGTAGAGTCGGTCTGTGAGGAGGGGCTCAGGCAGCTCACGGAAGTAGAGCTTGAGGGTGCCAGCGATGGCATTGATGTCCATGTCGCTCAGCATCAGCAGGATGTCCTTGTTATCTATGGAGGAGGTGTGAGGTCAGGGTCACACCAGCCTGAACATACCTCTCTCATGCCTCAGCTGGGCAGGCAGCCCTGTTCCAGCCCCAGTCCATCCCGAGACAGCTGCAATGATGTCCCCACCCACTCTCTTTCTGGTTCCGGGCTCCCCCAGAAAATCAGGATGCAGGTGATGCCCACAGGTGGTCTGTAACTCAGCTGGTTGGGGGCTGAGGAAAGCTCATCACCCAGAGTTCTGAAGCCCCATTCACACCACTTGTCACACACCCTCCTTCCAACTGGTATCTCCCCACTTGCTAAGCCCCTTTCTGGAAGGCACTGCACATTTTTGTACACCTAAAATCATGTTCTGACAAAGCCTCAGCTTCCAGGTGGCAGAGAGAGGCCGTGTGCCAGCATGTTCCCAGCAAGCCTGTCTTCTGCTCCAGGCTCCCCAACCATGTCTGTTTGGCAGCCATCCAGAGGCACCCACCAGGCCCCCTCTCAGCTCCTATGGGATCAGTGTGGCCCTGCCAGTTTCAGTTCCTGAGTGTTGGTGTGCTGCTGCCACGCTATAGCCTGGACCAGAAAGAAGGCAGAACAAAGAACTAGAAAAGTCGCACTACCAACAGTGGACAAAGCTGGAAGCAGCAATGCCCTGCCAAAGGGCTCTGCAGATGGCAGAAGGGAGCCAGAGTCAGCAAGCTCAGGTACAAAGCCATTAGTTTTCTTGCATCTGTTGTGCCCCATTGGGGTGCAAGAAAGCAAGCCAGCATGGACTCTGGAGTCAAAGGAGTTTAAATGGGGCTCAAAACCTTGCCCAGGTAATCCTGGGCAAGTGACTTGCCTCTCTGAGCTTCAGTTCCCTTATTCGCAGCAACAAATAAGAAACTAGGGGGGTTAAGGACCACAGGAGAAAATGTGGAAAAAGCTCTCGCCACGGGCGCACAGAAATGGTCCACCCCATGGACATAGATTGGAGGACTGGAGGCCACAGAACAAGGATCCTCTGCATCCAAGGCCCATGGAGAAGGCCACCCAGTGCTCCTACCAGCCCTGTGAGCCTTCCGGAGCCCCCCTCCAGCCGCCACCAAGCTGGGCCTTCCAGACTCACTGGCATCAAAGACAGCCTTCAGTGCCTGGATGTCCGTGGCCACCCCCGATATCCTGTAGATGCCGACCTCCTCAATGCCCCTCTTCTCCACCTCTTCCACACACTGTCGCACAATGTAGGGCACCTTGGAGCGTTCCCGCCTGGGGGGAGAGGAAGGAAGCGGGGAAAGGTGAAGGGAGACCTTCAAAATATAGCTACCTAGCTTCCTCCCCAAATACCTTTGTCTTGGAGAGTTCCAACCTCTGGGATCAGGAGGGAGACAAGGAAAGGACTGACAAAAAGGTCATGTCACCCCCTTGGCCTTTTGCCCAAGGCCTATTTGCTAACGGACATTAAGGGACAAAGGTGGGAGGAAATTTGGGGAGATAAGCCCAAAGATTCTGGAGAAGAATGCCCCTACAACAGAGGTCCTGCTGCACCTCCCCCTGCAGTGACCCTCAGGGCTAATGGCTGTTGCCATGGTCCCTGAGGTCCGGCGTGGGCAAGGAACCATGCGCGCAGGGGGAGAACAGCAAACTCCCTAAGATGCAGAGAAGCCGAATGCCTGCCAAGAGATAACGACCACCAGAAGCCGCCACAAAGATGATTAAAAGAAATGCTGACCACCTGGAACCTTATCTCGCTTTCTCAAGGCCCATAAACTTTATTCTGCTACAACTGTCTCTCTAAAATCTTTCCTTTTTCTGGTCATTGATTGCTAATTAAAAAACATACGTAATTTAATAATTAGGCTAATGCAAATGAAACATTACTAAACACTGTGTTATAATAGAATTGTTGGTTTAATAATCTTTCTGTTATGTGCTTGACTTTAGTACCTTTGATATTAACTGCATTATAATATAAATTTACCTATGACAATTAATTATGAGTAAACATAAGTAAGTAATAGTAGTAGTAGTTAGTACAAAAATATAGAAAGAGTTAATAACCTGTCCAATTAGGAATAAGGCTAGGTCCAGGTGTAACTTCGGACATAAATCACTGCCCTGTCAATTAAGCTAAGCCTATGAGCAAGCTGATTTCTTTGATGTTCACCGATCCTATGCCTTTAGAAAAAACATATATATACTGACCACTAACAAAAATGAAAGTGCACTCAGATTTACACTTTCTTGAAGTGTGTCTGTTTGTCATTTCTTTAACCGAATCCCTGACCACCCTGGGCAGTCTCTCAACCCTGAGACGGCCTCATCGTCTACTGCTGTGCTGGTCCGTGGCAAGGTCCCAGATTCAAATATCTATGGGGGACCCAACAAGAGAACCTGCTGAGGGGAGTGCAGAGGGTGGTGGTGAGCTAAGGGGAACTTCCTGAGGAGCGGCTGTTCCTGGGGGTCCAGGGCTGACAGCGGTCACAAATTTCTATTTATATTCATTAAGAGGAGTGGACAAGCTGGGGTTTTCATGTCTAATTGCCCAGTGTTTAAAAGCTGGTCCATTTATTTCTAATGCATTGCATGAGTCAGAGAACATACCTCGGTGGGCTGTTCCAAACTGGCCTGCACGACTACTGAACTGGAGGTGATGATTAGGGGCCAGGCACAGGCAGGGAGGGGGAGGGAGGACTGGAAGGCGGAGGCTGCAGGGACCTGGCATGCAGCCTACACTAGGATACCTACTTCGTCACTACACTGATCTTCACACCAAAGACGCCAGTCTGCTTTTTGGATGGGGTCCTCTTCAGGCTCATATCTCGGCTGGTGAATTTCATGGAGAATTCCACTTTGATCTGGTTGGGATGAGACAGGCATAAATTCCCTGGGTGTAAGAGCCTGAGGAGTGCCCCCAAAACACAGGGCCCATTCCTCAGGATTGCAAACAAGGGCTCCCTCTAGCCCCAGGGCTCCCTGGAACACCCTAGGGTGGGACTTCTAGAAGGTCCAACCTTCATGGTGGGAAGAGGAGGGGACTGGGCTAAGGGGCCAGGGGAAGGACAGCACCCTGAGGAAACCAGCCAGACACTCCCATCACTCTGGGCTCACCCCATTCATCTCAATCACATCTGTGTGCCAGTTCTTGGTTTCTACAGTTTGTGGATCCAACTGCAAAGAAAAAAAGAGAACACGAGTGAGAGACGACAGCTTAGAGACCAAGCCAGAGCTCCGCTAGCAGCAACTGCTCACAATCTGCTAAGTGGTCAGGAAGGCCAAAGCGGGCCTGATGCTTATCTGGAAATTAACCCTAGAGGGTGGCTCCAGCCCCTTTCTTCCCACCCAGCTAGCAGGGTACACTGCGAGGCACTTCTGTGCTCATTTCAGACCACTCCCTGTAAAGAGGGTATTACTGCCCCATTTCACAGATACAGAAATTGAGGTTCACAAACAATAAACAATGAACTAGAGTGGGGATGTAATGGGTTGGGGGGCACAGGTAGCCTGAATGGGAGGCAGGACAATGCAGAAGTGCCCTGTCTTAGGAGTCAGGTCCTGGGGTTGAATTCTGGCTCTGCCACATCCAGTGGTATGACCTTGAGAAGTTTGAAGGTCAAGCCTCATTTGTTTCATCTGTTCACTGCAGTCAGTGGCAGAACCTGCCTTGATGGATTGTTGTGATGACAATGAGATAAGATGGGGTGAGTGGCTAGCCTCCATGTAAGCAATCCTCTATATAGGGACCCCCAAGCTTGGGCTGGAGTTCCAGGGAAAGTGGATGGCAGGGGAGACTCAGAGGCCCCCCTCACATGGGCTGGGAGCAGACAGGCCTCGGTTTCCTTAACTGGTGGTCTTCAAACTGGTTTTCCTTGTGTATCCACAAAATAATTTTGAGAAACTCTGTACTCCCTGGCACATTTTTAAGTCAACATCTGAATATTTCCAAGGCCAAGTGTAAATACTTGCAAGGAATATAATTTCCAGAATAATGTAAATATTTACATCTTAAAATAAAACTGTGACATCATTCTTTTCAATGCATTCGGTGAAGTCCAAATACCATAGTGATTTGATACCCACCATCATCATCCATTTAAAAACACAAACAGGCTCATCTTTCCCTGTGGAAACCCTGCATTGTTTTCCTTTTACTCCTTGAACCTATGTTTTTATTCTATTTCTCCCAAAGAATTTTGTCCTTGTTTGTATTTTCCTACTGTATTTCATTCAGCACCCCACTTCAACAAAAATATCTGTATGAGCTAAAACGAAAAATTAATTCCCCAAGACCCCAGTTTTCAAATATTCAAAGCATATTCTGGGTTAGTTATTAATACGACTAGCAGTGCACAATCAAAAAACTAACCAACACATTACAGTATTTAATAGATACTCAGCAGCAAAGTACCACTCTGGTGCAACTGCATCTCTTAACAAGACAGGTAGGACATTTTTTTCCATTTTAGTTCAAGTATGCATATGAGTAGTAGTATTATTTTTAAAAAGATGCATTTATTTATTTATTTATGCATACAAGAGCTGGGGTACAGGCCAGAGATGCAGGGGGTAAGAGAATTCACCAGAGACAGAGTGGGGAACAGAACAGGCAGACTGACTGAAATAAACTGCTGAGGGGAGCAGCGGGCAAGACAGGAGAGGTCTGCTGGGCCATGTGAGTCACCTCCCTGGCCGGGGATCAAACTCAGGCCATCGTGGAGATAGTGCTGAGACCTGAATATTATTTTTTGCTAGGGTGAAGCAAGGTTCAGCATCCTTTTGTTGTTTTGCTTTTAAAGTTGGAAAGGATGAAACAGCTTTTTCATGTGAATAAGTAAACGGAGATGAAAATAGTTTTATTATGGCAATGTTATATAATTGTTTAACCTCTTTCCTCCTAATTGCCTTAAACTGCATATATAACTATTGTAAATATTTGTTTTAAGTGCTCTCTCAGCTGACAATTTCCACCAGTTTTGTGAAAAACAAAGAAACTTCACCTGACTTGTAAAAGGATTTGTAACACCCACACCAACAACACATCACAGGGCCTCTCTGCCAATCACCCAGGAGGTCTCTGTACCCCAGGCCAGGCCCCCCAGTGAGCTTCAGGCCTTTTCTCTGCAGGGGAGAGGTGATGTGAAAGCCCTTTTTAGAAGATTGCTTTTTGGCGATAGCATCTATGGTAGTTGAGGATCTGCAAATTGATTCCCTTAAAACTCTCCTGCCCACTTACCCCTCAGAAAGGCTCTGCACCTCTGGGGGCAGGTGTATCACAGTTTGAACACCGCTGCTGACAGAGGACCCTCACAGAGGGAAACGATCTGCGTCAGCCCCGGGCAGGCTTCCCTCAGCTCAAGGTTAAGTCACCCCCATACCTTCTGTCACCACATACCAGCTGGGGACAGGGGACACCTACATCTCTGAGGGGGCTTGGGTCCTGACTACTAGGCCAGTTCTGGCCCAGGTTCAGTCTTCAGCAGTCAGTTCCTGCCCAAAGGTGTGATGGAATTGAGAATACGAGAGAGAGTGGCATAGAGAGAACCAAGTACCCCTATACCCAGCCAGTGTTTCTTCAAACATACAACGGAAGGGTGAACAGCTCTCTAGCCTGGCTGCTGCTCTATTCTAGAAGGCATGGGGCCAAAGGTCTCAAAAGAAGCCCCTGAAACTCCTCTCCCCTCTAAGTTCCTTTTTATTTTATTTTTCAAGATTTACTTGTTGGTACATAACAAGAATTGGGGTACAGGCCAGAGGTGCAGGGGATGAGAGGATTCACCAGAGACAGAGTGGGGAACAGAACAGGCAGATTGACTGAAATACACTGCTGAGGAGAGCAGCGGGTGAGACAGGAGAGGTCTGCTGCGCCATGTGGGTAGCTCCCTGGCAGGCCGGGGATTGAACTTGACCTGCAGAGGCTGCGGATAGCTTCATAGTGCTGTGTTTAACCCTTGTGCCACCAGGGAGGTGCTAAGTTCCTTTTTATACCAAACCCTCCCTGTGCCTGGTGTACAAGCCTGGATGGCATCCAGAATGCTGGGCCTTGGACTTAGGGTCTAGATCTGTCCCCAGTCCTGTCCTCCAGCAGTGGCCACCTAGAATAGGGAGCTCTCAGCTGGTCTTTGTTAACTGAGGCAGATGCTACCCTACCCTTGAGGCACACATTCTGTAGGGAACACCCTTTTTTTTCATGCAGATCTCTCCAAGAAGCAGCTTAAGTCTCATATCAGTGCCATGGTCCTGCTCAGGTCTTGGAGTGGCGTCAGAACACAGTCTGAGTTGGGAAAGTGCCAGAACTGAGAGACTGATCTGGGTTCAAATGTTGGCTCTTTCACTCAGTTGTGAAAGAGTGGCATAAAGGGCTTCCCCGGTGGCGCAGCGGTTGAGCGCTGGGTTTCGAAGCTGCCCGAGGCCTCTGCGGCGCCGGTTTGATCCCCGGCTACTCCCCGGCCACCGGAGGAGGGTCCCACATGGCGCGCAGACCTCTCCTGCCACCCGCTGCTCCCCTCAGCAGTGTACTTCGGTCCTTCTGCCTGCTCTGCTCCCCGCTCTGGTGAATTCTCTCACCCTCCCGCGCTTCTGACTGTACCCAGTGCTTGTATAAATAAACAAATATTAAAAAAAAAAGAGTGGCATAGAGAGGATCACTCAGTTGTGATCCTCAATTTCCTCCTGGGGGTGTCCACACCTATTTGGAGGGTTATTATGGAAAACAGTAATAGCAACTGATGTATTCTGAGCACAATGACAAATCCTTTACATACAGCATTTCAACTAATTATCATAACCAGCTGCTATAAAGGTTTAAGCCTTCCTAGCTGTTCCCACTTCACAGACGAGGGCACTGAGACTTAAAGAGAATGAGGAGTTCTCCCAGTGCCACACCTCTGGGAGTGAGAGCTTGCAGACAGTCAAGGCTCCCTGACTCACCTGCTCTGCTAAACCTGCAAGGATTGTATGAAGGGCCTCGTCTGGAGTCTGCACCTAGGCCACAAACAGCAGCTGCTGTGACCACACTACTCAGAAAGGCAGCTCAACTCCTCCTCTCTTCTTCCCTCCCCATCGCTTCTGTTCTAGCTGCCAAATAGCAATTAGCAACCGTACATTTTCCTGGAAGCATCTGTGACAGGGAAAGCAACTATTGCTAATGCACAGTTCTAGCTCTGTCTCTTCCAGAAAGTCTTCCTGGGTAGCTTCAGGCCTCAGGAATCTTCAGTTTCCTCTGTCTTCTTGTTGCATAAAGACCCTGTCCCTCTGGGACCATTTGCTGCCATTTCACACGTACTGGCTGTCCATGCCAGGGCTGGTTAAAGTGGCACTATCATGCTTTACTTTGAGTCCTACCACTGCCATATTTCAGATTCCCTCTGCAGGTGCGGCCCTGGCACCCAGTTGGGGAAGCCTGCCCAGTGCCTCAATGCCCCGACAATGAAGCTCTGTCTCCTAGGAGGCCAGCAGCCTCCAGAAACCAAATCTATTTCAGGACATCATTTAAATACAGAGAAGGGAGGGTGCAGAGCGAAGAGGGACATGGCACATTTTCTAGAGAAATGATACTGCCTAAATCTCTGTGGCTATTTATAACCCCTGGGAAATGTGGACTCTGCTATTTCCTGATTAAATTAGTACTGGGGTGGAGGAGCTGGCCCGGGACAGCAGTGGATGGGAACACCTGACCACTCGCCCTCCTAAACCTCCAGAAGATAGGTGCTGTCCACCCACCCTGGGGAGTAGGCAGCTGGGGGGCCATCAGATCACCTGAGGGAGACAGATGAGGCTGCAAAGGGCCAGGCTGAGGGAGACCCCAGAGTGCTCCTCCCTTTACCCCATGGGTGATACACACACACTGGGGTTCCCTCAGGTGGCAGAGAGGAAAGGACCATAGAGCATCCTGGGCAAAGCTCTAAAGTGTGGCCACACCGGGCACTGAAATGGCTCAGCACTTAAGCTGAGATTGAGAAGCTTGAGAAGCTTTTTATCTGTTGAATTTAACTTGTCAGATCATGGCTGGGTTTAGATCTCTGCCAAGGGGGATGGGCTGACCTTTGGGACTGGTGTCCAGGAGAGAATTACCAGACCCCCTGCAATAAAATCCTGTTTCTCTGCTGTGAACACAGCATTCTCACATAAGCAGACCAGTCAGAACCTGCAGGTGTTGTCCAAGGGACAAGGGAGGCAAAGACGCAGGCTGTTTGTGTGTTACTTTGGTATGTAACACAGGGGAGCTCACCAGGCTATACGCACCCATGAGGACAGCACTCACCAGGGTCCCCAAGGGCTACCAGGCCTCCACCTCTGTCTGTACAGCCCCTGGGCACTGAACCCCCCCACCTCATTTCATAGGACCAGTTACTGGCATGGGTCCCCCGACCTCTGGTCCCCCTGAGGGTTGGTGGCTTGCAGCTATTTCTTGTGCTCCAGCACTACTCAGCCCTTGGCATCCTAGGCCTGTCCTGGATGGTGGGGTGCATTTTCCATTAAGTCCAGAGTTGTTTTATTTTATTTTAAAAGATTTATTTTTATTTATTTATGCATAAGAGAACTGAAGTATAGGCCAGAGGTGCGGGGGATGAGAGGATTCACCAAAGACAGAGTGGGGAGCAGACCAGGTGTACTGACTGAAATACACTGCTGAGGGGAGCAGTGGGTGAGACGAGAGGTCTGCAGCGCCATGTGGGTTAGCTCCCTGGCCAGGGATTGAACTCATACCACAGTGGCCGGCGATAGCTTGATGGTGCTGAGAGTTTAACCCCCTGAGCCATCAGGGAGGCCCTGTTTAGTTGTTTTAAATAATAGGTGGTTCTTACAAATAAGGACAGTGAACTGAAGATCAATCCAGTGAAGGTGTCACCCAAAGAGGTGAACAGGGTGCTGAACAGAAGGTGATGTCCAGTCATGTTTACAGGGAGGCCTGCCAGGGGCTGAGTGCTGGCTGTGGAGACCAGGCCCTGAGCCAGTTGTGTTATCTGACAGTGAGTACACCTCCTGGCTCCCAGGCTAGTGGCCACAGTGGCGGTCCTGGGCTGGCCCTCCCTGCCCTCCCCCAAGAGCAGCCACTCATTCTGGGTTGGGTCCCCACGGAATACCAAAGCCAGCCTGTCATTGGGACAGACCACAGGCGTAAGAGGCAGGGAGCTTTCAGGAGCCAGCCTTGCCTCCCTCTCAGGGAGGGTACTGGAGGATTCCGTCAACGTGGCTGTTTTGAGAGAAACTCAGAGAGGCAGGGTGGAGTGGGCGGGGCCTGCATGCCAGGGCCTACATCTGCGCTTCCAGCTCAGCAGCAGGGTCAACAGTGACTGGGGTCAGGCTCAGCACACTCACCCTTTTCCCAGAGCCCAGGGCCTCCACCATAAGACGAAGAAAACTGTGCCTTCCAGCCCTTACCCTGGAGGGTCAGGCCCCCCCTCCCAGGCCACACAGCAGGTTTATGCTGACTCTGTATAGCAAGGCACCAGGATGAGGCCACTGCGCCTCAGCTCTCCTCCCCGACCCCTCCCCAGAACTTTGAAGTTCCCCAAGGTCCACATATGGAAAGGGTTTAGGAGCTCTGAATGAGGCTTTTATTGAAGCCAGGTTAGTCTCGCAGCACCCACTATGACCTGCCTACCCCGGCGCTCCACATTCCAGCAGTGGCTCAGCCTGCTGTGTGCCTGGCACACTTGGAGCTGGGCACAGCTGCCCCAAGAGGCAGATAGAGCTCACACTGGGCTGCTTTGGCCCCGATGCTGGACCAGACTCTCCCAGAGTCCTGGAGCTCTGTCTTCTTCAGAGTTGGCCACCTACCACTGCCTTCCCCGGTCCAGACAGTTTGGAGACCTCATCCAGGGCCAGAACTCAAACCAGGCTGGGAAGCTGACTCCCACTGAGGGCCATGTTAGGGCACCATGGGCATAAGGATAGGGGTAGGTTGGGGAAAAGGAACTGGTCAGGGCAAAGCAACACAGGCACTCCTCAGCTGCTCCATTCCCAAAGGGAAGGGGTCACCTTAGAGGTCAAAGTCCTAGGCGAGAGGCTACCTGCTTGAGACCTCTCGAGGGAGTCTTCCCTGGGCTCCCCATGCCACAGGTCTCACGTTCACTAGACAGCATCAAAAGTAACTGGTGTGCAGACCAATGGAATCGAATAGAAAATCCAGAAATAAACCTACAGATTTATGGTCAACTAATCTTTGACAAAGGAGCAAAGACTATGCATTGGAGCAAAGAAAGTTTGTTCAATAAATGGTGCTGGGAAAACTGGGTTGCTACATGCAAAAGAATGAAGCTTGACCACTATCTCACACCATACACAAAAATCAACTCAAAATGGATTAAAGAACTAGACATAAGACCTGAAACCATAAAATACATAGAAGGAAATATAGGCGAAACGCTACGTGATTTGCACATCAAAGACATCTTTACAGACACATCACCCAAAGCAGTGATAGTGAAGGCAAAGATCAACAGCTGGGACTACATCAAATTAAAGAGCTTCTGCACAGCAAAAGAGACAACAAAAACAAAGAGAAACCCCACCGACTTGGAGAAGATTTTTGCATACAACACTAATGATAAAGGACTGATCACAAAAATCTGCAAAGAGCTGATGAGACTCAACAACAACAAAGAAAATAATCCAGTCAAAAAATGGGCAGAAGAGCTAAAAAGAAACTTCTCTGCAGAGGAAATGCAAATGGCCAACAGGCATATGAAAAAATGTTCAACATCACTTGTAATCAGGGAAATGCAAATCAAAACTACCATGAGATACCATCTTACACCAGTGAGAATGGCACATATTAAAAAAACTAGCAACAACAAATGTTGGCGAGGGTGTGCAAAAAAAGGAACTCTCCTGCACTACTGGTGGGAGTGCAAACTGGTCCAGCCACTATGGAGAGCTGTGTGGAGATTTCTGGACCTACTAAACATACAGCTTCCATATGATCCAGCAATTCCACTCCTAGGTATTTACCCAAAGGACACAGAAACATCAATTCCAAAGAACACCTGCACCCCTGTTTATAGCAGCACTGTTTACAATAGCTAAGCTTTGGAAACAACCCAAATGCCCAAAAATAGATGACTGGATCAAGAAGATGTGGTACATATACACCATGGAATATTACTCAGCAATCAAAAAAGATAAACACATGCAGTTTGCAGCAACATGGATGGAGCTAAAAGGGATCATGCTCAGCGAAATAAGCCAGAAAGAAAAAGAAAAATACCAGATGGTCTCACTCATAGCAGGAATCTAGAAAACTTAAATAAGGGACCAGGAAAATGAATAACTATAAGAAAGTGAAAATCAAAATCAACAAAAAACTATGAACCAGAGACATTCTATGGGGAGTGGGGGGTGGGGAGGGGAGGGACTGGGGTCAAAATAAGGGGGTTGCAATTGTATGGGGAATATAAAAATAAAATTTATTAAAATAAATAAATAAATAAAAATTTCCTGCAAGCAAACAAACAAATAAATTAATTAATTGGGGGGTGGGGAGTAACTGGTGTGCTCATTTCTATGCACAACATGCTAGGCTGAGGGCCACCACACATCAAGGCTACTGGGAGGAATGCCCCCATCCAGAAACACCCCATCCTGGGCAAACAGCCCTGATCCCAAGTCTCCATGATCACCCCTCACTGGACACCTGAGAAACAGCCACAGGCCCCTAGTGGGCTCTGGCCTCCTCCTTGGTAGGGTGGTGCAATGGCTAAGAGCCTGCTCTGGGTCTGGCTGCCTGAGCTTGAGTGCTGACTCCACAAGTGACTGCTGTGTGTCCCTAAGCCTTAGTCTCCTCATATGTAAAACCAAGTGGACAACAGGAGTACCCGGCAGGTCATTACCTAACTCACATCATGCTCAAAATGTGTCAGTGTCACTAACACTGGGCTTAAATGCCCAGTGGCTTCCTGCTGCACTTAGATTTAAAGCCGAGCTCTGTGTTGTGGTCTGCACGGCCAGACAGGGTCTGAAGGCTGCCCTCTCTGTCCCACGTCATCTCTACTTTCCACGGGGCACGTCCACTTCTGAATGCACCCCAGTTTCACCCAGCTGGTTCCTTGGCTCTCCTCCCTCTGAGTTCAAAATTATCCCTTCAAGAAATGTCCCTTCCTCTCTATTACTTTTTGGTTTATCACCCAGTTTTATTTTCTTCACAGCACTTGTCCAACCTGAAGTGATCTTATTTATTGCCTGACTCCTAGAGACAGAAAGCTCCATGAGAGCAAGCCCTCTCTGCCTGAGCCACCTCTGGCCTACCTCAGAGAAGGTACCCCACCAACATTCAGGGGCCAAATGAACAAACTGGGATGTAGGGGATGGAGAAAGCAAGGCCTTTCCATTGGGGCCCCTTAGGACAAGGGTGAAGAAGGCCCACATTCTTGCTTGCCTCTCTTCTCCTGTATTCAGTGAATGGCTGGCCTTGGCCCAGGGGCAACCCAGTGACCTCTCCCATCCAGACTTTCCCAGGGTGTTGAGGGCTTAAAGCTTAGGAATAGGAATCTTGAGACATGACCAAAATCATCACATGATCTGGATCTAGATCATCCTGTTCAGTTCCTTCATTACACTGATGCCAGAGAAACAGAGAGATGAAGAGATTTCCCAAGGTCACACAGCAAGTTAAAACAGATTCAAGACTAGAAGGATGAGGCCTCTTCACTCTGGCCAGCCTGGTGCCCTAACTTCTCTGGTATCCCATGCACATGAGCCTGAGTGGTAAGGGTGCTCTAAGGAGGAAGCGTTCAGGCATCTGATGGGAAAGGGGAACTGTGACTCTCACTGCTCTGGCTGTGCCCATCTGGCTGTGCCCCTGGCTGGGGTCACTACCAGAATAGAGATGGTTCTACTTTCTAGTTCAGAAGTAACTTCCACTCTCTTCAAGTCAAAGCAGAATTAGGAAATCACTGTGGGGTTACCAAGGGCTTCCCAGCCTTTCTGCAGAAGAATCCTAAGGGTAGCTCCCCATCCTGTCCTCCCTTGGGTTCATAATAGAGGACCAAAGACAATGGGGCCTCCTTAGTCAAAGGCTAAGGCTCAATGGGGACCCTGGCCCGACTGGGTTTCTCCCAGGATTAGACAGGCAGGCTCTAGGCACAGGGGCTGTGTGTTCCTTATGGTGGCAGGGGGCTGTCAGAACACGAACACCTTCCTGCTCCCAGCATGATCTGATAGAAGAAAGGAAGCCTGCAAACCAGCTAACAGTGTGGACACAGGACTGGACCTTTCCAGACTAGTGCTCTCTGACCCATGAGTGCCAACTCCTCCAAACCAGCACCTGAGAAATTTCTGGGATACTTCCAAAATGTGTGCCTTCCCAGGGCCTCACAGCCTCTGGCTACTGCTGCAACACTGGGCTCAGGCAGTTTTGGCCTTTTGGGAACTACCTAGATTGGCAGGCTCAGCCCTGACTGGTCCCATGCCATCTGAAAACCAGGGCAGGCTCATGGTTGACTGGCCAGGACACCTGTGGGACTGCAGAGGTGTAGACAGGGCCAGTGCCCCTTTGAACTAACCCAGTGCCAAGGAATAGCACCCTAACAAGTTCACCCAGAGCAAGAGTTCCTACCTAGGTGTCTAGGACCCTCCTTGTCACAGCATAAAATTTGTGCATTATGGGTAGCCTCTCTGGGTGGGGGCTTCAAAACCTTCATCAGATCCTCAGAGTTGAGGACTCCTGTTCTGTGAAATCAAAGAAGCTTCTCGGGAGCCAGCTTGGTGGGGAAGTGGGAACACGAGGAGATCAGGAGACCACGCCACCCATGTGGCCCCAGGTCTTCTCCCTCTAGGGGGTGAGCAAGTGCTATAAGGAGCATTATGGCTCCAGGAGGGCAGGGAAGTCTCCACATTCCCTTTTAACCCCTTAGCCTGCCTGCCTGTTTACAATCCTGCCCCATGTAGAGAGAGTTCCAGGAGGAAGTAGGCTGGCACTAGGGGTCTCTGACCATGGAAAGGCGGGGAGGGGGGTGCTACTGTCCCTTTTCTACAGCTGAGAGATCACTATAGGGGTTTGGGTGAGTGTGTGAATGGTGAAGAAGTGGATGTAGGTCCCTCCCCCACAGGAAATTCGGTGGAGGAAGGCAGGGTAGGGCAGGGCAGTGCCAGGGCAGGATAGATGCCTCTTGCATAAGCTTTCAAGATCTTTCTTGATGCCCAGAGTCAGATTATAAAACAAAACAACTGAGCCCAAGACATTGCTCTGTCCTATACCTCAACACCCTTTGCCCCTCAATGCCTAGAACAGCCAGTGAATGGCTGAGTGCGCCACAGGCACATGGCCTGCACACCATGCTACCGATTACAAAGGACTGTTGAGTTAAAGGATGAACGCTGGGAGGGGCTGGGCACTAGTGCTGGCAACCAAGAGGGCAAAGAAAGGGACCCTTTTCAGTCTTAAGATTTTCTAGATAAGCATTCTTCCTTGGGTACCCCTCTGAAGGTGGAAGGGAACAAACGTCCCTCACAGAACAGGCGATTCACTCTGGGGCTCAGCAACAAACACCTCATTCACCCTGCTGGCCTACAGTTTCTTGAGAGAAGCTCTTTGGAGGTAGGGTATTCTCAGACCTTTGAAGCAGATCATGAAGAACTGTCCACCTCTCCCCCATTCCCCTGGATCCTGCCAGCTCAGTCAGAGTCCCCACCTGAGGCCAGCATCTGGCCTGGTCTGGGTCAGGGTGTCCGCTGTTACAGAGAGACATTAGAGGTCTAGATTTCTTCCCTTAGACAAATGCTTCTCATTTCACTGGGTCACTCCTAGCCTCTCCATGGCTCCTCTAAGTTGACCTCACTGAGAGTTTTGAACACTTCAAGGGGTGGGAGATGGAATGCCTCCTTTAGCCCTCTGTCTTCAAAGTGCAACCCAAGGATCTAGAATCTGGCAGGCAGGCAGGCAGGCAGGCAGGAAGGAAGGAAGGAAGGAAGGCAGGAAGGAAGGCAGGAAGGAAGGAAGGAAGGGAAGGCACCAAGCCTGGTCTCCTTGCATGTAATTGGAAAAAAAAAAGAAAGAAAAAAGAAAGCAGAAATGCAAAGCTAAATTTTGAGAGCACTGGCAGAACCCACAAACCCGGCACCACGTGTCTTCCCTGCTAAATGCTTGCACAACGAAGCAACTGCCAAGTGAGAGGTGGAAACACGGCTTCAGCCCTAGATCTCTCCTTAGGGACAAAACAACCCCAAGCCCTCTTAGCCCCTGGGACCCCAAAAAACAGCCCATGAGAGGTCTCTGAATCCTCTCTTCCAGCAACTGGAAATTCTTGAGACCAAAAGCCACCCAGGGGATTTTTCCATCCGAACAGATTCTTTAGTTCCATCACCGGGGGTCCCTACATGGAGGTTCATGCACTCCCCTCCAGCCTGTGAGGAACATTAGTTAGATGGAGCAGGAGGGCCACAGGTGGCTGGTCCCAGGCTAAGAAATGAGGCGCTAATGAGGCAACCCTTCCTGCCAGGCTGGATGGTACCTGACACCCTTGCCCCATTCTAGCTAAGCACCTAAGCTGCTGCCTGATCCTGGCAGTGGCCGGCTGCACTGAAAAAAAGTAGGTTAATGCAGCTAGGGACAGAAGAGAAGCAGACAGTGGGCCTGGCTCCAAAGGCCCTCCTGCTCGACCCCCGCCCCCTGCGCCTGGGCATAGCAAGGCAGGCACAGCAAGGTGAACGGAAGTCCCTCTATCACCCATGTGCAGACTCTTGTATCTGGGGCACCAACATACTCTGTCACACAGCAGGAGTCACTGACCTAGGACCTCCTCGCTTGATCTGTTCATAAAACATCCTAGCGCCAGAGCCACCCTGCAGTTCTGCTGACACCCATCAGCCCAGTGCCTCCTGCCATCCTTGCCCTGAAAGCACCACCAGACACAGAACTACCAGAGGCAAAACTGGCTGAAGGATTATGAAGGTGGTTACTTTGTTTTCCCAGTCACACATATACAGAAAACAAAACAAAACAAAACAAAAAAACCCCTGAAAGTCTGGGACTTCAGGGTTTAAAATTGCCTCCTCCCTGCCAGGCACCTCCCCAAATGGGCAGGTAAATCAGAGTGCTCTATCTGGCTGGAACTAGGCCAGGAACCCGCAGGGTCAGTTTCTTGCCAACCTTGAGGTTTGGGAACAGAGGATGAGCTTTGGGTTGGTGTCTGCTGAACTCAGCAGGGGCTGGGGAAAGGGAGTAGGGGGTGGGGGGAGGTGGGTGGGGAATGGCTCTGTACTGCTGGGTACAGATAGCTGCCTCAGCACAGAGGGGCTCTAGTAGCAGCTGAGGCCAGCAAGGCTCTGCTGGCCTGGTCCCCAGAGAGGCTGAAGGTGACACAGGGGCCACTGCAGGACAGCTCAAGTTGCTGCCCTGCCCAGCACTTTCTAGGACTGATGTCACCCTGGGAGGTCAAGTATGTCTCAATGGCAGGGGATGAAACTAGACAAGGATCCAGGATCACTTCCTCATGTCAGGTGCCAGGAATCCTTACGTTTGCTGGCACTGAGTACTTGCACAAATGGCCCCCTCTGAACTACAGGAGGGCCTGAAAATCCCTGTCAACCACACAGACTGGCCAAAGCTTCCCTTATTGTTACCTTGGATTGCCGGCCAGGACAGGCACCCTGTGACATCGTGCTTAGGAGATTAATTTCATCTCTAGTTATCAAACGCTTACTGTGTGCTAGGCACTGGGTCTGGCTCTTCCTTGGATGCCGGATGCCAGGGCCCAAAGCCAGCCTTGAGGCCGCCTGCCCAGCTGCAGGACAGTCACTTTCTATCTCAGATTTTAATCCCCACTCAGGTCAGGGGCTACAAGCAGGATGGGCAGTTTGCCCTGGCACAGCTTGGTCTGGGCTGCCTGCTGGGTCAGGAAGCCCCTGGCACACTGAATGAGTTGTCTGCTGCCTCATTGGCACTGAGCCTGCAGTCATCTGGGTGGTCCTTGAAGAGGTGGCCTATGGCCCCCAGACTCAGCAGCTCCACTACCTTGCTACAGCCCTCCCCTTTCTCTCTAGTAGAGAATGATGCCACAGCCCTGCACAAAGAAACCTCAGATGGCTGGGGGGTGTTAGGTGCCTCTGCCAGTGGCCCTCAGCAAAGGGACAGCCAGCAAAGCCCACTGGATGTAGGCGTCTGGGGTTTGGGCTGGGCACTATGGGGGGGGGGCACTGAGACCTAGGACCTCCTTGCTTGATCTGTACTTATTCCTGCCAGTACAGTCAGAAAGCAGCCAGGCAGAATCCTCTCCCACAGGCTATACCCCCCACCCGCCTTTCCTGAGACAGGGACAGATGCAAGAAAGCAGCCTGGGGGGTGGGTAGCAACCAGCATTAAGCATCAAATTAAGGCCACTTCCAGCAGACACACACTCAGACCCCAGCCTGTTTTAGGACTCCCCAGGCAGGCGCTTGTAACAGAGCTCCAGAGATAGAGGGTGGGAGCAGAGTGGTCCCAACAGCCCCCAGCCCATCCTCAGTCCTCAGCTCCCCCTCCAGCCCATTCGCGTTGTCCCACCCTCCAACACCCTCCCCAGCCGCAGCACCTTTTGGCGGAGCAGCTTGCTGCGCACCCGGCCCCAGAGCCGGGCTCCTGTGTTGGGGGGCCGCTTACTCCCCGGGTCCTCCAGCCGATCCAGGCAGCAGCGCTGCAGGGGCTCACACACTGCTTTCAGGCTGCAGTCGGGCTGGGGCAGGACGTCAGTCATGCCGATGGCAGCGCCTTGCCCCGACAGTGACCCTTTGGGGCCAGCTCCGGGATGCGCTAGGGGCACCGGCAGCACTGGTGGAGGGATTCAGCTGGAGCCAGTGGCCAGAGAGGCGGCGTTGACGAGCGCCCAGCCTGGAGTCGTCCTGGCTGTTACTGGAGCCAGACAGGGAAGCGCATAGTGCGAAGCTCTGCTTTCCTCCTCCCCTCTGCAGCCCTCCCTCCCCCGAGACTGCCGCCCGCCCAGAGGAGGGGCGCCCCAGCCCGGCACCTCCTGCACCTCCTGCGGCTATGGCCCTCTCCTCCAGCCGGCTGTTAGCTGGCCGGACAGCCGAGTGCCTGCGACACAGCCGGCCCAAGGCAGCGCACAGGGGGCCCACCCCACTCTGCCCCCACCGGAGGAAGTGACTCAAAAGGAGGTGCTGGAGGCTACCCCCTCCAAAAAAACCCAACCTCCGGGTTTTAACTCTTGGCAGGCAGGGGCTCCTCCTTAGCCGCCCAGGAGGCCCTCCCTCTAGCCCCTACTAAATAAAGTTTGACACACAGCTAAATACAATCCAGTCCTTTCCCCTCTAGATTTCTAGTTAACCCTTTCACCACTGGGCTTCTCCATGGTGGCCTGGGATATCTGAGGGAGGCTTGGGGGAAACCAAATGAGTCCGGGCTCAGGGACAGGAGCTGGAATCCCACCATCAACAGCTGCGGGAGGTCCTGGCAAAGGACTGCTGCTGTCCTGGAGTCCTACTTCCCTACCCCCAACTCCTGCCCCAAGGCACCTCTCTCCCAGCCAACTTGGTGACAGGGCCAGACACATGTGGACTGGCACTTACAAGCCTCCTCTTGTGGGAATGTAAAGAGTGAAGATCCCTAGTGGGGCCTCTCTAGTGGCTTCAGCAGGCCCCAGAGGAATCTGCAACATGAGCTAAAGCCAAGGATGACACTGGCCATAGGGGTCCACTAAGAGGTGCCAGCCCCACATACCTCACCAGAAGACCCAAAAAAGGTTTATGCTTCAGGAGCAGAGGATGCCCACAAGCAACAGGACAATAGAGAAGAAAGAATTTTTTAAATAAAAGTTGTAACCAGAGTAAGAAGTGAATCAATTTGCAAAGTAAAGTACAAATTAGGGTATGGCACTTGGAGGAAAGAGAAAGGTCTGGATGACAAAGCCCAGAGGTGTCCAGGACATCACACCTACCCAGGCACAAGACAGGCAAGGAAACAAATTATTTTCATAACGCCAACCATGAACCAGTTCCCACACAAGGGGTTTTTAAATATCCCATTGCACTGAAGCCTCACAATTTTTGTGATGGTGGTGTTACTGTCCCTGTTTTAGAATGGTGAGAACTGGAGCCGGGGGTCGGGGAGTCCTCATCTGAGGTCATGCAGCTGGGCAGTGACAGGTCTCATCCAGTGTTCACAGCCTCTGGACCTTGCTAAAGTTGGTTGGTCTTTGAATTCAGGAAAAAGATCTGGGTCTGGATATTTCTAGGTTTAGCCCAGAGCAGGTGGGTCAAGATACAGAAGCAACCCCTGGTGCCTGAATGGGCTTGCTGGGACTCAACCAGCATATAGGTATTGGGGTTTAAATCAGAGCCCCCAGTGGTTTTTTGAGAAAGGGACGATTTTATTGCAGAGATAGCCAAGAGGTGCTCTTTATTGAGGTTTTACTATATGACAGGCACCACACCAATCCTCCACATGTTCCCCCAACCTTATGAAGTAAGTACTAGCACCCCCATTTTCCACTTGAGGAAAATGAGACAATAAAGAAGTTGAACAACTTGCCTAGGGTTGTGCTGGTCCATCAACAGAGAGAGAGGGCTGGCTGACCGCACCTCTGTGCTATTCCCAATGGAGGCTCTGGCCCTGCACTGCCTCTACCTGGTTGGTGAAGGTGAGGTCCTGGGCACTCCTGGCTGTCTACAGGATGGCCAGGCTAGCCCCTCAATTCCAGGGCCCCACACTTTACACTCCCCTCTGCATGTGCAGACAGGGCTGGGCTGCCAGGGCTGCACAGAGCCTCCTCACTCCTCAGCCAAAGTTGCCCAAGTCACTGTAGCTAGAAGGGTCCACACAGCATCCAGCATCCCATGGGGAGGGGTAGAGACATACCTCCTTGCCCAGCAGAGGCCTGAGACACTTTTCTCACTCTATCCCTCATCTTACTCTCCCAAGGAGGCTGGGTGTCACCTCTGAAGAGAGTCTTTCTCAGTCCTGTGAAGGGTCAGGCAGCTTTCTTGCCGCACTGCCACGAAACCCATTTCTCCAGGAAGGCTTTTTGCTCCTTCCTGCAGTCCTCTTTTTTATCCCATTCATTTGATTCAAAAGGTGCTGATGGAGGGAGGGCCTGGCTATCTGCATAACCCTGGGGCAGGGCTAAGGAATTAGAGATGAATCAAAAGCCTGGGCTCGACAACAACGCTGAACCCTAGAAGCAGATTTAGTTCTGGTATCTCACACATTAATGGTGCACCTACCACATAGCATAGCCAGGTGGACAGAGCATTGTCTTTGTCCTCAAGAAACCTAATCGTTTCCCAATAAATTTTTCCCCATTTTTTTGTGAATCTATTATGTATTATTCAAATAAAAGCTTTTAAAATCTAAAATAGGGTCTCCCTGGTGGCACAGCAGTTGAGCGCTGGGTTGCGAAGCTGCCTGCAGCCTCTGCAGCGCCAGTTCAATCCCTGGCCACCTGCGAGGGTCCCACATGGCGCACAGACCTCTCCTGCCGCCCGCTGCTCCCCTCAGCAGTGTATTTCATCATTCTGCCTGTTCTGCTCTCCGCTCTGGCTCTGGTGAATTCTCTCACCCTCCCGCGCTTCTGACTCTACCCAGTGCTTGTATAAATAAATAAATAAATCTTAAAAAAAATTAAAAAAAAAAATCTAAAATAAAAAAGAAGAAAAGAAACCTAGTCTTACATCCCAAGAATAGCACAGAGAAAGTACCATAAAAGCCAAGAGAAAAAAAAGAGAAAAAAAAAAAAAAAAAGCCAAGAGAAATAAGAGACCATATCTGGTCAAAGGCAAGCAGGGAAGGCTTCCTGGAGGAGGGGTTGGCAAAGGGCCCTAATAACTGTGGAAAAAAGTCATCACCCTGGCTTTTGTCTGCATCCCTCAGCTAAAGTGTAATTGCTGGTTGTGTAACTGGCCAGTAAGGTGCCTATTATAATTGCTTACCACACATGGTCAGTGCTTGGCACCACTGGCTGGCTAACTTCAGAACTGACCCCTCACTGGCTTTCTAAGGTTCTTGTCCCTCTAAATAGGTCACATGCCACAGGGTGCAGTTTGGGGGAATGCTGTGCACAGCGTGCACTTCCCCCCAATCTGCCTGCCCACGGGTGTGTGGGAGGGGGAGGGCAGTGTAGATCCTGTTCCCAAAGCCCTAAGCTTGTCTGCCTTAGGAACTCCAGGCTCAACACCTGTCTGGGTAAAGCAAGCTCTGATTGGATGAAAGGCTGCCAACTAGTCTCCATGGTGACATAAGCGCCTTAGCAGATGGGCAGCCCAGTTGGGAGGCTCTTCCCTTGAGATGCTCATCTTTCTCTTCTTCCCTGTGGGCTGGGGGCTCTCTCTGGGGACAGCACAGATTTGCCTTCTTTTCCCCAAGCCTGAGTCACTCCTTCCTGGAATCAATGGTCTGGTCTAGGAGCAGGCTGCAGGATGGGGGAGGGGAGGGGGCCTGTGCAACACACATTCCCACCAGATTCTTCAAAAGCAACAGTCTGAATTCTGGTTTCTTCCTCATCTTTGGCGGATGGGCTAGCCTCAGGCTGTCCTGGTCACCCAGGAAGGACTGCACTCCTTTCCACCCTGTCCATCCCTTTCACCCAGCAACACCTGGCAGAACCTGCCTCTGAGGAAGTACATGGGCCTCTTGGCTGGATAAACAGAGCCTGGGCGGCGAGGCCCACTGGAACAGATGTTGCTGACTTTGGAATTAAAAACATTCCTAGTAAACTGTCCTATCCTCCCTCATACCCTCCCCAGACTCTCTGCCAGGGAATAAGGGGCTGTCCCTAGGGAGATGCAAGGTAGGACCCCCAGTTATACTTAGGGAGGGGTATATATATATATATATATATATAGGTGGCTGGGATCAGCCATCAAACACAATTGTGATTGAGGCAAAATCAGGTTAAAGTAATCAGTAGTGGCATCACTGAAGATGAAAAAGGTCAACAGGGAATAGATGCAGCCTGAGTTGTGTGGGAGGGAGAGGCAGGGATCGCCATTGGTGCTGCTTTGGTGACAACTGGGGGTGGGGCAGCTTCCAGGCAATTCCTCCAGCCTGTGAACAAGGTTCTGTGAAGAAGGTTCTTTCTCAGAACCTTGGGATGATGCTACCACTTGTCTGAAGTGACCTCCCTTCTCCCACTGGAATGACTTTCATCCCAGACAAGAACCCCAATTCCCTGTCTTCTAGTCAAATGACTCTAAGGCAGAAAAGGGAGTTTCTGAGCAGCCAGCTAGACCAAAGCCGTAAGTAGCCCATTGAGGACAGCCTGGAATCAAGGAGTGAGAGAAGAGGCCATCTGATTACCTAGAGAGTCCTGGGCACTGGGGCTGGGAGCCTCATGGGAGCCTGGGGTGGTGCTGAGGAGATTCTGAGGGATGGGGTCAGAGTCTGCAAAAAATGCCCCTTCTCAGCCCCACAGGAGAGCAGTATGGAGCAGATCCCAAAGGAGCAAAGCTAGGGGGCAAGGCGGTAGTCATGAGCAAGTAGTGAGGCTGCCAGGGCTGCAGAAAAGAAGCCTGCAGGTTCCTGCTCAGATGGGCACAGGAGTCCAGGCCGTGAGAAAGCCAGCAGATCAGACAATGCATGGGAGCCAGGATGCTGGGATGATTGAAGAGGGTGTGCATGCAGGCATGGAGGGTGGCACGCCACAGGAGAACTGTGAGAAATGGGATGAGAAAGTCCCCTTAAGATTAAGGGCTCCATAATCCCTATATTCCTAATGTGCATTCTGTCCTTTTTCTGGGCCTACCCTCACCAAAACTTGCACACTAAAGGGCAGAGCTCTTCACAGAATGAGAAAGTGAGACCCATTTATGTTTCCTATCTACCCATCCCATATTTCTGAATATCTGCCATGGCCAAGGCCTGCACTAGCCCAGGGATGGGAACACTTTGCTCAAAGTCATGGAACTGGTAATGGCAGAGTTGAGCCTAGATGCTACATTTTCATTCATTTACTCATTCACTCATCATTCAATAGATATGCACACCACATGCCAGGCAGGAAGGACATTGTCACAGCTTAACTGAGCCCTGGCCACCCCACCACTGACCCATTCCTATAGGGAGATAACTGGCCATCAACTGGAGGCTCTTTCAGACATTCAGGCCAGAAATCCCACGGTCTGGGCCCTGCCTGCTAACCAGCCATGCCTGGGGTTGCAGTTCTCTAAGCTCTGGAAGTTCAGCTCTGTAGATAAATGCTATGGGTGGCTATAGATGGATACGCAGGGTGAGGTAAGGGATCAGGCTCCAGGGTGGGCTCAAGATTTAAGGTGGGTGAGGTGTTAGGACAGGAAAGCCAGGATTAGAAGTTAGTTGTCTCACAGCCCAGCCAAGCCTGTCCAAGATGCAATAGGATCTATCTCCCCCAAAGGCCTGAGTCTATTCATGGACCATGCAAAGCATGTGCTCTTTCCCACACAGCCCCTCTTCCCACTGCCTGACCCCCTCAGGGGCATCTCCAGAGTGCTCTATGTGGGCTGGCAAAGCTGAGAGTCCAGGAGTGTGTTCACTACAGAAATGCCCTGGTGGCGGGGCACCCCCGGCAACCCCTAGTGATTCTTAAGGCATATTTGGTCATGAAAAAGGATGGAAAATCCACTTGAGCCTTTGGGAACATCTCGCTTATCTAAAAGAAAACCCAGGGACAAAGTAGGCAGAGCACACTCCCCACAAGCCTATCCATGGCTTCCTGACATAGTTAAAGGCCAGACCAATACCCTGACCCCACTTGGCCACTTGCCTGCCCCTACTCACAGGAAGGATGTGCTGTGGCCAGGGTCCCCCAGCACAGCCAGCGGGCAGAGCACCCAAGGGATCCTCCCAGGTCAGGCAATGAAGACATAACAGCCTCAGGTAGGAGGGTTTGAAAGTAGGCCAGGGTCTGCTGAGCCCTATGCTTGTCTCTTTCTCTCTTATTTAGCAACTCTTTCCCACCCAAATTTGAGCTTCAAGCAAACATAGGATAGTGCCAGGGACTCTATGGTGCAAGTCCTGCCTGGTTACTGTGGATTTAGCAGCCACTTTCCCTCTCTGGGTTCAGTCTCTACACCTGTCAAAACAGGAATTTGGACCAAAGAGTCATCAATGATTTGTTTTTTTAAGCAGAGGACATTACCCCCAATTCTGGCTTTTAAAAAAAAAATACCAAGTGAAATCCTATGTGAAAATCTACCCTCCCCAATCAAAGCAGAAGAAAACTGCAGCTGAAGTAGGGATATGGACCCTACCTGCTTACACTGCCTTCATCCACCATCCCCTGCCTTGGGGGTTCCTTCTAGTAATCCCCAAGCTTTGCAGGCAGAGAATGAAGCCCCTGATTCAACTTTCAAGGGGATGGTTCAAATCTTAAGTTCTGTGGGAGGGAACAGAGCAATTTTGAAGGACAGTTCTGATGAGGGCCATCAGCCCTTGCTCTCCCTCAGGGCGGAAGAGATGTGGAGGCCAGAGAGATTAGGGGCTTTTTAAGGACACTTCCAGGTCAGAGTTCTGGATCTGAAACTTATGTCTTATCACTACTTCTCTGCATTGGGAAAACTCTGGGCTTCTGCTTTGCTGGCATGGGTTTTGCTCAGTAGCTGCACAATGGGATAATGCTTATCTCAAAGAGTCCGTTGGGCTATTTTTTGGGGGTCACCTTGGCCTCAAATCCAGCACAGCTTGGCTTTTGCCTCCAAGGGTATGAACAGAGCTGTGCCCAGGTTTTCCCATCCCAGTTCTGGGGAGCAGTCCCTGGGGGTTAGACTCCTCAGCACCATGGCAAAAGCTGGCCTGGCAGTTGGGAGGGCCACAGGCTTGAGGCCACTGGCCATCACCTGTCGGCAGTCACATCCAGCCTCAGCCCCCACTTAGGGAGTTCCCTGGCAATTCTGCTAAGTCCTCAAAGGTTCTGAGAAAAGTCAAAATTGGGTCCACACTAGCAACCAGTGTGTTTGGAGGGTGAAGTAGTAGGCTCTGCTTGCGGGGAGGTTAGTATTACTGAGCATGTGGTTCCCCAGGTACAGAAAGCTCCAAGGACTCATTTAATACTGACCCAGACTCCAGAGGTAGCATTCAGAGAGGTCACTTAAGGCCACCTCACTCTTAAAAGTGGAGCTGGGCTCACACTCAGGTCTTTTGCATCAGAATCTATACCACTCCTCCAATCCCAGAGCTGAGAGGAGAGCACCCCTCTTTTGGTTTATCAGGAGGTTGTATGTTCTCAGGGCCTGAATGAATCAGTTCCCAAGGGTTCTTAGATCAACTTCTCTGCTTGTTGCCTACCTCTCAGAGGCAGGCTGGGGAGTGGGCACCAGTCCTGTCTGCCAAAGGGACATTCCTAAATGGGGCAAGAGGGAGAGTGGGAGACTCCAGCCTCCATCTGTTTACTATTGGATGCTTCCTGTCTCCCGAATCCACAGGGCAGAGTCCAGGCGCCCCAAATCAGGAACACCTGGGAGATGGACGTGGCTGAGCAGGGGCAAGGAAAGAGATCATGCTACAGTCTGGGGAAGCCAAAGGACAGCAGGGTGGGCTCTTCCTGGGATCCTGACTCTGGCTTTCTCAGGCTGCTGCACGCTCTCTGAGCATAGTCGAAGCGCTCAGACCTGCCTTGAAGAGTGACAGCAGGTGGGGTGCTGGAAAGCAAATGAGTCTGCAACAGCTGGGGCAGCTGGGCCAAGAAGGACAATGACTTTAGTCACAGGCCCCAGAAGGACAGTCCTGGTGCTCAACCTCTCCCGTTCCATGTGCCTCTGCGTTGGCACAGTGGTGCTGATGGCAAAGGGATGAGCTCCCCGTGGGCATCCCTAATGGCAGCAAGCAACAAAGATATAGAGGATGAACTCTAGATGCTTGTGGATGTGCACATCCAGGCTGGGGGCAGCGCAAGGGATCTGTCTTCTGGAGGAGAGGCTGGAAAGCCCCAATCAGTGTAGCCACTCTGGTGTACCAGGGCAGGGAACTGCCTAGGGCTGTAAGGTGCCAGGCCAGGGCTAGGGTGGCAGAATGAAAGGGAAAAGCTCTCTGGCCTGCCCCATAGGCCAAGGCTTTCTCATAGCCACCAACCCTGCCCCTTCTAGTCAAAACCAGATCACTTCCAGGGGCCCAGCTGTGGGACAACGCAGCTTGAAGGACAAACGGGAGATGGTATCCAGGATCCATGTTTATGCCCCTCTGTCATCCCACCAGGATGACACAGGCACCTCTGGGTACCAGCCACAAAGAACCAGAGTAGACCAGACCTGGAAGGGGCTCCAGGGTCAACCAGGCCAATGCTTCAGAGCCCAGGCTCCCAGCAATAAAGATGTGAAACTGGCATGCTTGACCCTCAGGCAGAGTCAAACAGGGACAACAGACCCTTCGGGGGCCAGAGGGAGGGAACTGGGATGGGACCCTACAGGGTCCTGACCCACACTCACTCCAAATTTCCTCATGCTCGGCAGAGTAATTGAAACCAGACATGGCTCCCGGCTGACAATGATCCCTTGTTCCCAGCTCCACGCTCCCTCTGCACTCTGGCCTGAGCTGTTCCAAGAGGGACGAGCCAAAGCTGCACGGCCTTGGGGTCATGGCAGAGAAACCTCAGGCCAGCAGGTGCTGAGGTCAATCTTGACCTCCCCACCAGCTCTGAGGTTGGTTCACCAAAGCTGGGTCTATATCACCTGTCTAGCATCCAAACAGGAGTTCACCTGCAGGTGACAGCCTCTGTGGTGGGGTGTGACTGCTTGATAAGAAACACTCAGACTCCCTGCAGGAAGGCAGGGGACAGCGTGCCTAGATCTGTCAGTGTGGTACAGGGACGTCATGACATGACTGGACTGACTGTACCAGGGCCAAGGGCTTCCTGGACATTCACATTCAGCTCCCATTGGAGCCCATTTTACAGGTGAAGAAACTGAGTCTCAGAGAGGGAAGGAACTTATCCTATTCTCCCAAATGATGAGAAGCTATGCTCTGAACAGAGCTGTGTGTGGCTTCAAAGTCCTTCAACACTGGCTGTATGATCAAAATTCTCGTCTGTTTTCTTTATTACATGTGAGATCCTGGCCATTCTTTGTATCCACAGCACAGTGCTGCTGCTTCGAGGGAGCTCACTCAGCAGATATGGAGGAAGAAACTAGTGGAAGAGGGATTGCATGACTGCTCTGCCCAGATGGTTCAGGTACGTTCCATCCTTAGAGCCTTACAGAAAACTGTTGATGAAGGCAGAATGGGGATATGGATCTTCCTTGACTTAAGACGGGGTGGCATGCAGAAAAACCCACCATTAGTGGGAAATTCTGAAAGTTGAAAAGGCTGATAGGCTGTGGTGCCTAACCACTGCTCAGCATCACGAGCATAGCACATCAGTCTCTACAAAACCCCTATCACTTTTGCACCATTGTTAAACTGAAGACTTGTAAGTCAAGGACCATTTGCAATGACCCCAACGTAAGAGATGAAGAAATGGAGGCCCCGGGGCTCCAGGGACCACGACTTGGCCTCTGCCTCTCGGTCTAGGGTTCTTCTTAGCATCAGGTAACTGCACTCCAGACTCAATAAATTTAAACCACTGACTGATGGGAGGGCAAACAAGAGACCTGACAATCAGGAGACAGGGAATCCTAACTTGGGGGAGAGAAGGCAGAGGTGGGATAGCTAGAGCGAGGCAAAAGTGCTGGGGTCCTGCTCTCTAGTCACAGCTAGAGCAAGATGAGCAACTGGAGGTGAGGCTAAAGAGGTAGGGAGAAGCTAAAGAGAAGGAGGCCATGGAATCTCCATCCTCAGAGACCAGGCTCTTTGTCTCACTCAAGTGTAAGAAGGTCTAAGGTGGTAACGACTCAAACGTCCTATATGTGAATGGATAAACAAAACGTGGGCTATGTGTATGATGGGATATTTTTCAGCCTTCAAAAAGGATGAAGTTCTGCCACATGCTACAGCGTGGATCAACCTTGTGGACGTTATGGTAAGTGGAGAGAGCCAGTCACAAGAGGAGTCACAAGAGGACAAGTATTACCCAATCCTATTTCTATGAAGAGCCTAGAGTTGTCAGATTCATTGAGATAGAAAATAGGATGGTGGTTGTCAGGGGCTGGGTGGGGAGAGGAGGAATGGGGAGTGGGTCAATGGACATGATATTTCAGCTGAAAGATGAAAAAGTTCTGGAGATGGATGGTGGAGATGGCTGCGCAGCAATATACATGGACTTATACATGGTGTCACCAAGCTTCACGGAGACAGCTAGATGTGAGATTTGCTGCTCTGGGTTCTGTGGGCACTCCCAGGCCTGAGAGCAGGGGACTGGCCTTCAAGATCTCCCTATGTGTCATTTATAATAGCTCTGACCCCTCACAAGCTTCCAAGCGGCCAGGTCAAGAATGTCAAAGAAATTACACCCTTTCCCTTCAGACCCTGCCTCCAAGCTTCAGAAGAGGGTAGGGCAGAAGATGAGGCATCCCATCAGGCCTGAACTTTGCACTAGGGGATGAAGGGGGTTTTCTACCACCCAAGGATAGGGTCAGCTGGAGTTTCTTTCTTGGCCTGGAACCCTGCCCCTTGTATACCCCTGTGCCCCAGCTGGCTCATAGGGAAGTGAAGCTGCCTCCTGACTGGGGGAGGGCGGGGGGTATTATCCTCTAGGCTTGTGGCTGAGCTGGAATGGAAAAGGGCATGGAGGGGCTCCTCTGGCTTAGGTAGCTTCTAGCCCAGAGTCGGTGGCAGGAACTGGGCTGTCGGGTTCTCAGGGAGAGCTGTCCCCTCTGGCCCAGCCAGCCAACAAGGACTGGACCCTGGGAATATGTTAATCAGTCAGTGGGTAGGTCCCAGTTGGGGACAGCACATCTGGAGCCTGGAGCAGCATGGTTGGAAATAGACTGGGATAAACATATGGGAATCCCCAGGGGCCAGGAGGCCCAGGCAGATTAAGGGGGCCTTTGGGTTCAGCTGTTGCCTGGGCTGCAAAGGAGGCAGTGGGGGGTGGCCTGGATGGAGAATCTGGAGGTAATGGTGTCTTAGGGCTGGGTAAGAAAAGGCGGATTCCTGAGTCTGGAAGACAAGAAGTGCACGAAGCTGGTAGGATCTTCCATTAAATTTGCAGTGACAAAGAACAGGCGCTTAAGAGTCACATGCTGACATCCAAATCTGCCCCCACCCTATCTATGAACTTTTTCATTCACTCACTGTCCAGTAGTTAACCATTTAATGAGCTATGTGACTGTGGCTATATCATTCACCCTTTCTGGTCTCAGTTTCCCTTTCTCCTACTTCCCAACGACCTCCCACCCCCCTAGCCCCTGGATTTAATGCCGTTTAGGATTCCTTTTGTTCTAAAGCTCTACTGAGTCTCTTATTAATTCCTTCTTGCATTGCTCACAAACCCTCCTGCTCAGGACAGGCAGACGCCTTCATTTCCTGGGATACTCCCCGCACATTCCTGCCTCCCTGCCCTCGGACATGCAGCCTTTTCTCCCATGTGCCCACCCCACTCATTTCTGCTGCCCCAGAGCCCACCCACCTTGCCAGAACAACACAGTCCTAAAATGGCAATTAATGACTTGGCCATTATATAAAATGGTTTTTATAAAATACATAGAAAGTACTTTTTACAATGTATAAAAAAAGGTAATTATAAAGACTACATACAGGCCTTGAAAAAAGGGGGTCTGTGATGATATTACATGAAAAAAGAAAAATTACAAAATACACACTGTGATTAAAACTATGAAAACGTATATACCTGAGGAAGGGAGATCTGTGATTTTGTTTCAAGCCTCTTTCCTATCATTACAATTTTCTTTCTAATAGAAACATTGCTTTTGGATTTTAAAAAGCCTGGAGATGTCAAATCCCTCTGGCTCTACCTCCTCCTGGAAGCCTCCTAACTCCCACCATGATTTCTTTTTCTTTGAATTCTCATGCACAAGTTTCTATGGCATTACCTGTGGAACAGGGGGAGGACCTACAGAGGGCAACGCACTTGCTCTGGTTCCAGCCTGCCTCAGGGCCTGGCTCTCCCAACCTGGCTGCCTGGCCCTGCACAGGTTACTGAACCTCAGTTTTCTCATCTTTAAAATTGTGATGACACTTCTGCCCCAAAGGGTCCTGTGATGATACCCTGTGATAACAGCTGTAAGCATTAGCCCCACGTGGGGCTCACAGTTAGCTTTCTGATGTCATCTTTATCATTATTGGCATCTTGCCTTGTTCTCTGGTGTCTTGGAGGATACTGATATACCTGTCTTTCCAATCTGGCAATAGATTCCCTGAGGAGAGTCCCTTATGCCCCTCCGAGGAGCAGTACCATGCTGGGCACACTGCACAGTAAGCATCCCCTGCCCCACCCCACCTCTTTTCCATGCATGCTTATTCTATTTCCCTCCAGGTATACCAGGCAGAAATGGCCCCTGCCCAGAGGTAAGAGGAATCCAGAATAAGGAAGGCCTAGGCTCATCTTATGTCACAAAGTGGATGCTACAGCCCCTTCTCCAGGTCATGAGCCATGCGAGTGTCCTCCAGCCAGCCTGGGAGACTCCCCAACAAAGGCCTGGGGCACAGGGACACAGCAGAGGAGACAGCATGACCTTCCCTGCAGAGTCCTCCTCTGAGAAATGGGGAGGACATGATAGGCACTTTCCTTGTTGCAAGGGTGAACGAGGTAACATTTGGGAATAGGCCTCCAAGTGCCCAGGTGCTGGACACTCAGGTTGGTGATTAGCACTGCCATTTGTCTGTCACTAAATGTTGACCACATCCCCACCCTCAGTTGCCCCTCCATATTCCCTGCCTCCTACCACCTCAGGAAAACCCAGAGAAAAACTCGTTTTGCAGCAAACTCCTGGGGCTGAGGAAGTGGGGTCTCTTATTGTTTTCTGGATGGGCTGAGCAAAAGAAAGGCTTAGATAAGAGTGAGGGTCAAGAGAGGTGGTGCCTCTTCTCCCTGCCTTTTCTTCAGGCCACCCAGATATCCCAGGGACTCAACCCTATAGTGAGGCCTTCATTCCATCCTCGTGCCTGCTAAAGGGGAGCAGAACCAGTGCTAGAAGCTGGTGCCAATTCCTTTTCTTGGACATGTGGCAGGAAAGGAGGTGGGGGCAGCTGTGGGAACAGACCGTTCTGCGGCTCCATGGGATCTGGCCACATGGGAATGGTTCAGTGCAGGCTCTCCACCCAGCCTGGACATCCTTAGTGGCCCTGAGGGCAGTCACAGGCAAGTGGGATTTTTGGAGGCCCAGCACACCACTGCTGGGGACACCCCTCCCCTCCTTTCTAGTCCGTAAGAAGTAATATAGCCCCCCAGCTGAGGCCAAGGCTGTGCCCTGGGAGTTGAGGGTTGGGGTATTTCCAAGCCCTCCAGAGGATGCTGGCTCTGAACTACCCGCTCACAGGCCCAGGTCAGCTGGCAGCAGGAAGGATTGTTTTTTTTTTTTAACATCAACTCCCAGGCATTTAACATTCCTCGAAGCTTAAACACAGAAACATTTTCCTTACCAGACTGTGCTTTCTGCTTTGCCAAACATAACCTGGCTTCCTCCCCCTCCCCCACTGCCTCCATCTGCTCCTGTCTCCAAGATGGAATGATTTATGGTGTGTTTCCCATGGGGGTTTGTGCAGCTGACAGAAGATCGAAGGAGGAAAGAAAAGGGCTGGGAGTCCAGGTGGGGATGATGCCACTGAGTCCTGGAATCTGTCTTCTGGAAGGGTCAGGGCCCAGGGCTCACTGAGTGGGCGGCCCTGGACACCTTCTGAACTCTTCCATTCCGCAGCCGCCAATGGCCCAGAGCGTGCTGGAAGCCAGCCACGTTTCTTGGCTGGCTCTCTCCTGGGGCTGGACAGGCCAGCCCAGAACCCTTTCCCTGCCTGTTCCTCTGGCCCAACCCAAGGATGTGGGTTCTACTTCTTATCCCTGGAAAGTAGGTTCCAGGAACTGAATGCAGAGAGCTCTTTCTCTCTCTCATTAGCCCCCATTTCCTAAATAATGAAGGACTGGCTGTGGTTACCTAGCAGCACCATCTCCCAGGCAACAGTGCTGGAAGCAGGGTGCAAGTCCCACTGTGGTAGGAAGGGAGGTATTCAGGAACATGGGGTGACATGAGGCACAGCAGGCCCCCAGCTGAATAGTGCCATCTCCCCTGTTCAAATACTGCAGCCTGAGACAGGGTGGGAGAACAGGAGGCCCACAGAGGGCCCCAAGGGGCAATGCTACCAAAAAGAACAAATGCTTTCTGTGAAAATGTGTCATTCAGCTCCCTAATTCAGATCATGTCTAGGGCAATCCTTAGGGCTCCTAATGACTATGGCTCAATCCCAGTGCATGCCAGTTACTATCTCCTTTCCATGGTCACCCCCAAACCAGGCCACTTGAGTTGCAAGGTGCCAGATGGAGTGTGTACAGCTTCATGCTTGCCCAAGCTAGCATACTCTCAATAATTAAGTGAATAGGGCCTCCCTGATGGTGCAAGAAGTTGAGTCTGTCTTGGTGCCATGAGGCTGTCCACAGCCACTGCACCATTAAATTCGATCCCCGGTCAGGGGACCCACATGGAACCCACATGGAGCAATGGACCTCTCCTTTCTCACCCACTGCTCCCCTCAGCATTGTATTTCACTAGATCTGCCTGTTCTGCTCCCCACTCTGTCTCTGGTGAATCCTCTCACCACCACCAACCCCCACCCCCACCTCCCACCCCACACCTCTGGCCTATGCCCCAGCTCTTATATGCATAAATAAAAAAATAAATCTTAAAAAAAAGGTGCTAACAGTTATCTTCAAAACTGGCAGAATTCCCAGAAATACAGGCTGCAAGAAGGCCATTACCCCTACAGAAGAGGGTACTAGGAAACGCAGCTGACACTCTTGATCTGACTCTTGATCTGCCTCTACCAATACATACAGACCCCACCTTACATCAACGAGCTCTGGACACAGGTGAATAAGGCCCAGCGACCAAACCAACAAATCAGACAGCAGCCCCAAGCAATCAAATCAGATGCAAAGCTCTTTTAGTCAAATGGCCAATGCTGGGCCTCACTTCTCCTATGGCAGACACTACTTAGCAAACACAGCACTTGGAGATGCAGCCTCAGAATCCTTCTCAACACGGTGTTCCTGGGAAAGGGAACAGTAGACTTAAGCTGGGATATGAAAACAAAGCGAGTTGTCATCCCTCAGTACATCTTGCAGGAGCTTGGAGGACCTACCTTGGGTGTGGAAGCCCAAGGATCCAGGCATACATATCTTGATAGAGACAACACCATCTCCAACAAGGAAAACCACTACCTTAAGGAACTTTTCTCAAACTAGCTTTGAACCCAAGTCACAAAAAGCCAAGCATCTGAACCAAGATGTCAGGTGAGAAGACCTCCTTCCCACCTGGCACCACCCCCAGCAGCCTCCTTGAGCCTTGCGCCTTGGTGCCCGGGCTACGCCTGGATGCTCACCTGGATCTGCCCTTTGCCCATGATCTTGTCCACGATCTCGTTATTGTCTTTGTTGACCTTGGTCTTGTCATAGCACTTCTCATAACACAGGATCCTCAGGGACTGAGAGCCCTCCAGCTCAATCTCAAATTCCTGGGGAAAGATGCAATATGGGTCCTGAACCTCCGGACCAGGGATGCTTGGCTTCCTGGTAGGTGTGGTCTTAACTTTGCATGGGGGAGATTGGAGTGAGGAGGATCCTTGTAGACTACCTCATGAGGCATGGAGAAGCTCCAGAGGCCTCTAAATTACTGATGAAGTGGAGTTTGGGTCCTGAACTGAATGCCATGTCTGAACAATACCCAGATCAGAAACCAGTTGAGGAGGGAGTAGGATGTCCGGGGCAGAAGGGACGGAGCTGGTCCAACCAACAGGCCTGGCCATGCCCGGCCAACAGGACATAAGCTCAGGGACCAGGGTGGGCATGGTTGGTGCTCAGTTAAGGGGTCCCTGCGGGGATCCTTCACTTACCTCATCCCACTTGGGCTCTGTCGTGTCCCGGAAAACCCTGGTTTTGGCTTTGCTGACAAAATAGCCGAAGGAATCCACCTCCAGGGTACAGTACAGGTCTACAGAGAGGACAGGCAGAGATAGGCTGAGTGAGGTCTGTGGCCCAAATTGGGGCTGGTGGGATCAGGAAGGAAAAAGGGGATAAGGAGGCATCTGTCCCAATATCCCTCAGGGAGCACTTGGTGTGTTCCCCACAGCCCTAGGGGATCTGGTCCCTCCCCACTTCTTTTTTTTTTTTAAAGATTTATTTATTTAAGCATACAAGAACTGGGGTACAGGCCAGAGGTGCAGGGGTGAGAGGATTCACCAGAGACAGAGTGGGGAGCAGAACAGGCAGATCAACTGAAATACACTGCTGAGGGGAGCAGCGGGTGAGACAGGAGAGGTCTGCTGCGCCATCTGCTGGCCAGGGATCGAACTTGTGCTGCAGTGGCTGAGGATCGCTTCATAGGTTGTGTTTTAACCCCTTGCGCCACCAGGGAGGCCCCCTCCCCACTTCTTTATCCTCTTCTTAGATGGCTCTGCGCTGCCTGCCTCTTTCGCCATCCTCTCCCCTTGCTGCTCACATCTTAGGCCCTTGTAGTCTCTTCACCCCTGATCTTTGCTTGGCTGCCTCATCACTGAGGCCTCAAGCCAGGTCTTCACTCACCATGTTGACTAAAGGAGCCGCTCCCGCCCTCCCCCTTCTTGTGATCCCAGGTTCAAGAGGATGTCACTGGCATTTGAGGTGGGAGTCTCCAGAGGGCCATTTGGCCTGTGTGCTGAAAACCTGGAGTGACAGTCATAATGACAACAAAAATGCCTGCTCATATTTGGCTTTTTGTTGTTTTCTTCATAGCACTTGACTTTAACTGAAGTTGTCTGTCTTTTTGTCTCACTGCTGGCGCTACACCAGCAGCACCACGCAGGCAGAAGTCTTATTTTCTTAGTCACTGGTATACCCTTGGTACCAAGAACAGGCCTTGGACTTTGGTGTCAGAAGATATGAATTCCTCTCCACTACCTGCTGACCCTGGGAAAGTTCCTTGGCCTTCTGGGTCCCAGCTTTGTTCATGAGTAAAATAGAAATGATGTCAGTGAGCACAGAGGGATGCCAGGGCTTTCTAAGGAGATAAGAGAGGCTCTGAACAGGCGAGTACTGCCCACCCCTGGATGATGTCCTGCTTTTCTCCAGCACCTACTAAGGTGCTCAGGCACACAGCAGATGTCTGGGAATCAACTATTTCACTCAGCATTTGTAGGTTCCTATTCATCCAACGATAAAGGACACAGGTTCCTCCCTTTAAAGAATTCACCATGGGAGAGGCAGATTTTAAATGACAAAACAGGATGACAGGTGGTTTGCCCTGGGGTGATGGGAGCACAGAAAGGAGAGGCCCGTTTACTCTAAGAGCTCATGTTTCACAGTAAATGTTTTTTGAATGGCTGTTTGTGGGCCAATGGCAAAACCTCTGTGGTGCACTAGGAGAGAGGCAAAGGGCAGATTTCGCTGCCAGGGAGAAAGAGTGGGAATGTGCAGGCTGAGAGAAGAAGAGCTGGGAGCCCTGGGTCTCTGATCCTGTGTGAGGTTAAATCTTTTATTTAGCAAACGGGAGAACCTCTCAGTCCTCTCATCTAGCAAATGGGAGAACCTAGTAACTATCTGACTTGCAAATTCCTATGGGGAGAAAAATTACATAAAAAGTGTAATTGTAACTTGTGAAACATTAAGAATTGCACAGATTTCGGGCCTCCCCTGGTGGCACAGCGGTTGAGCGATGGGCTGCGAGGCTGCCCGCAGCCTCTGCAGCGCCAGTTCGTTCCCCGGCCGCAGGCGAGGGTCCCACAAAAAACAAAAAATAAAACAAACAAACAAACAAAAAAAAAACAAACAAAGAATTGCACAGATTTAGTGGATGGTGATAAAGAAAGGGGGGAGATGGGTATGTGAGTGTGTTTGGTGCTGTGCATACAGGTTCATGTTTTATCCTGATCTTAGATCAGTATTAACAAGCATGAGAGTGCTTTAATGGAGAAAGAAGCTGAGGCTCAGTGAAGAGTACTTGTCCAAGGTCACACAGCTTGTAACTGGAATCTAGGATTTCAGAAACCTGGGGTGGGGGTGGAGTAGAATGGGTCTTGGGGAAATGCCCTACATCTCAAGGCAGCTGGCAGGGCCAGCTTGAGAAGACCAGAGCAGAGCAGGTGGGACATGAGAAGCCCCATGCAGTGGGTCCATAGGCATTTTCTGTGAAAAGATGAACAATGGTCCACCCAGTCTCAGCCTCGAGCCAGTGGTCAGGGCACACTTACTGGCTGACTGCTTAAACCCCTTGGCAGAGTGGACGATGACATGGAGGAAGCCGTACAGTCCTGGAGACTCATCATCTGTAAGAAAGAAAAGATTTCAAGGTAGAGGGTGGTGAGTGATTCCTCTGCTTCACCTTCTCCACCCCAGACTCCTGGCTGGCAGAGTATGAGACAGTCTGAGCCCTAGTTTGACAGCACCACCTAGTGGCTGGATAAAGAAGTTTCCAAAACTCTCAGCTTCCAGGGAATGTGAGCTATTGTTGCTCTTTCTCCTTCCAGGCAGCCTGGGAGGCCATTCCAGAGCTACCCTCCTGGGCCAGGGATTTCCTACCATTATCCTGGGCACTTTCCCTCCCACTCTGAGTCCTGCCTAGCCCATGGCTTCCCTCCTCAGTCTAGCCTTGAAAAGTAGAAGTTAAGCAATATAAGTCACTCTGCTAACAGAGATAGATCAGCTCTGACCCCTGCTGGGGCACGAGGGGCAGATGCTGTCCATATGTTGAGAAAAGCTTGCCTTCAGCCCCAGTCACCACTGATCTCTACTCAAAAGCGCCCATGGATTCCTCAGTTTACAGAGCAGACAATAGAGGTCCTTTCTAGGCATTCTAGGCCTTCCAAGATCTGGCCCTTGGATACTTCTGGCATTATTTCTCATATGCTGCACTAATCATCTACTCCCCAACCCCTCTACTCTGTTGCTTTCACTATCTGACTACCTCATACTCATATTAACATAATCCCAGTGCACCAAGGTGCCAGATTCTTTTCTCAAGCCAGAGGGGGCTGGGGATGAGTTGGGGCCATCTGGGAGCTCAGTAGAGGGAAGTCCCTTTATTCAAGTACCTGGCAACAGAGTTGTCCCAGAACCAGTTGAGCAGAGATTAGCCATTTGCAGCCAAGTGTCTGGCTAGGTACTTGTAGAAGACCCCAGCAATGCCCTGGAGGCCTGACCCTGCCAATGGGGCAATCTTGGGTTCCAGATCTTACCGTCTTTATTGCTGGTAACAGGAATGTTGTGTACAGTCCTAAGTTTGAAACAGGATCCCGTGAGCACCTGGAGCTCCACTGAGCTCAGGACAAAAGCCTGGAGGTCTGCAGGAGAAGCCGAGAGAGGGGGATTTCATCACTGGTCTACTAGGCCCTGCTGCTCTTTTTTGGGGGCTGCTGCAGGAAAAAAAGTTTAGCTCAAGAGTAGAGCTGCTCATTGGAAGAGAGGTAAAGACTCATAGGCACTCACAGGGGAACTGGGTGCTGTTAAAGGGGGTAAGGTGGGAGAGTCTAACTGAAGAGGCTCAAGTATGTGGTAAGAGAGAGCAAGAATAAGGGAGAAAGATGAACTACCCTGGGCTTTGTGTCTGATTCTTTTGCTACTAATCCTATGCCTTAAGCACATTACTTAAATTATTTGGGCCTCAAATGATTAGTAACATCAATTAAGCACCACCTGCCCCGGCAAATCTTAGGGTAATAAGAGGTGATACTGATAAAGTGGAAATATTGGACATGAAAGTGCTTGGAAATGCCTAAGTCCCATCATTTCCATGGACACCATCAGGGCTGACTTTACCCTTCTTCTGTAGTTTCTGAATTGCTTCTCTCCATTCTGACCGCTCATAGTCTGAGGACAGTAGGAACAGGTAGCTCTGAAGAGAGGAGATGGTAATTCAGTAAGGTGACCATAAGCAAGTAAAGCACATTGCTGGATCCTGGGGCTCCCAACAAAGTTCCTTCTCTCTCCCTTTAGGCTTGGAGGAGGTAACGGGAAAGGGAAGCTTCCTGGGAAGCTAGATGACAGGACTGGCAGTGCCCATGATGGCCAGCAGAGGGCACTGACTGCACACCAGTTGGGAGAGGGAATGGGCGCTGGAGCAGTGGCAGCCTCCTTAGGAGGTAGGGGCCTGATTCCCACAGGTCAGAGGGAGCCAGAGAGGGGACAGCCCTGGGCAGAGGAAGGTCGCTTTCTTTGTCCCATCCCCCTCTTTCTGACCTTTCCATTCCGATTGTGAATCCGAAAAGGGATTGTGGGGGAATTGAGCAGCAGCAAGAACTCATTCTCAAACATCTTCTTTTTCAGGCGCTCAATGGCCCGGCTCTGTCCTTTGTTGGCTTTCTGCAGAGGACAGAGGACACAGATGGTTTTCTTCACACTCAGCCTCCACTTCTCACTCAGCAGCTCTAAACACAACATTCCCCTATGTATTAATGATGTTTTTTCTTTTTCTACATTTTATGATGCTTTGACATCTTGGGGGCTTAGTTGGTAAGGGAGAAAACTAACTCCCAGGGCAAGCTAATTCCTAAGATAATAAATGACTCCTCTGTGAGTTATACCTTTCCTATACAAAACAATGCAAACCACCAATTGAGTCCATACCACAACCTCCTGCTTTGTGTAATTCTTTTTTTTTAAAGATTTATTTATTTATACAAGCACTGGGGTACAGGCCAGAGGCGTGGGAGGGTGAGAGAATTCACCAGAGACAGAGCAGGGAGCAGTACAGGCAGAAGGGCCAAGGTACACTGCTGAGGGGAGCAGCGCGCGAGACAAGAGAGGTCTGCCACGCCATGTGGGAATCTCCCTGGCTGGTCGGGAATCGAACTGGCACTGCAGAGGCTGTGGACAGCTTCACAGTGCTGCGCTCAACCGCTGCACCACTGGGTAGGCCTGCTTTGTGTAATTCTTACAGGCTAAGCCAATACTCCCTCTGCGCTGTCACCCAGGGCCAGGTACACACAACTAGAACCACCCCTATTGACCAGAGCCTGCCAACATTATTCAAACTAGACAGTCCTGAGCTGTTTTCTCTTAGAAAATACAACACAGGCTCTAGGCAATGCTATCCCTGCTCTCCTACCTCCTGCCTTAGCCTGGTGCCTCCTTGTATAGCCCTGCTTGGGGTAGGGCATGCCCCACTCTTGGAAACTGTAATAAAAACCTTCTTTCAGTGGCATTAGCCTCTCCATGTCATCACACAGTCACCTCTATAAATTAAATCCCAGGAATTGCAAGACACCCTGCTTAAGGACCTCAGACACTCTTCAGCATAAAACCCCAATTCCTAGCTTCCCCTGACTGAGTTCCAGCCTCCATAGCCAGCTTGATATCCCACCACACCTCTGCTCTACACTCAGCTTCATGATATTATTCCCTGTTCACGAGGAAGCCATTCCCTCTCAGCCAGAATCCCCTACCCCTCCAATTATCCAAGTTTATAATTTATAAAGGACCCTCTTCTAGTAACTGCTACTATACTTCAAGTATCATTTACAATACTATCCTCAAGCGCCTCAGTTAGAATTCACCTCTGGTAATTTTTTTTTTTTTACCCATGAGACTGGCAAACCTGTAACAAGTGCTCATAGTCAGAGTTCGTAGAGTGTGGAGTAGCAATGCCCCTCACACTATGGGGGGACTAAGAGGCAATTTTTCAGGGGCAAATCTGGCAGTTAAATGCACAAGTCCTTTCCCCCAGCCACCCTACTTGTAGGGAATCTACCAGAGAGAAATGAGTGCAGTGACATTCACTGTAGACTTGCCTCTTAAGAGTAAAGAACCAGGGCCTCCCTGGTGGCACAGCGGTTGAGCGTTGGGTTGCGAAGCTGCCTGCAGCCTCTGCAGCACTGGTTTGATCCCCGGCTGCTCCCCGGCTGCTCCCCGGCCACCGGAGAAGAGTCCCATATGGCGCGCAGACCTCTCCTGCCACCCGCTGCTCCCCTCAGCAGTGTACTTGGGTCTTTCTGCCTGCTCTGCTCCCTGCTCTGGCTCTGGTGAATTCTCTCACCCTCCCGCACTTCTGACTGTACCCAGTGCTTGTATAAATAAATAAATAAATCTTAAAAAAAAAGGAGAGTAAAGAACCAGAAACCATTTAAATACCCCAGTACATAGTTGTGTAGTCAAGCAACTGAAAAGGATGTATCTGATAAAAAGAATCTGCTAGATGCCAAGTGCTCAAAGGTGCACTGTTAAGTGAAAGCTTACATTAAAAAAAGGCATGTGTGTGCTAATCTTCTTGAAAAAATTATATATACATATACAATATATAAACTATATATAAATTATACATACATATATTATATATACATATAACTTTATACAGGGGTGTGTGTGTGTGTCTGTGTATTCTTCTTTTGCTTCCTGTTTTGCAGTACCTGACATACACTGTTCTCCAGTAAAATTCCCATAATTAACCTCACCAAATTCTGAGCATGGCCTCCTGGCCTGGCCTCCATCTGCTGAATGCTAACCTGCCACGTCAGTCTTTCCCTGAGCATGTAATTGCTCAAGGCTTCCCACTCTTACATCACATTTCCCTTATCAGACTCCGAAACTACAGAACTTCCCTCCACCTCCCTGGCACTCCCAGTTTAAAGGGCCTCAATAAAAAGGTCAACTTTCCTGTCCCAGCTCAGATGCTCAGGCGGCTCTGCTCACCTCCTTCTGGATTTCACTCTTAAGGGCAGAGATCTTCATTTTCATGTCTTCCAGCTCATGGTCTGGGAAGGGGTGCACCTGTGGGCTGGCTTCAGACTCCTCGGGCGATGGAAACACTAGGTCGGCCAGAGGGATGTACCATTTGCAGTCATATTGTTGGTGCTTCCTAAGAACAAGTAAAAAAGAGAAACATGAGCTAGAGGGAATTTGGCTCTTCAAGACTGAACTGTTGGGCCCAGAACCAAAAACCTGCCCAAAAGGAATTTAGGAAACTTGTCACAGGCAAGAATGATATCAGCCCTTGAGGAGCCCAACAGGAAACAGACAAATGGAGTAACAACAGATAGCTTCCAAGAGGGTTAGGCAGCATGAGGGCTCTGCTTTTGACCTCTTCCGTTTTCTGACCCAGAACAAACTGGTAATTTTAAGTGTCCCAAGCCTGTAGGATGTGAACAAAAATGGGTTTACACTTTCCTATTCCCCATCTCACACTCTCCCCTTGCTTCTAGTCTATCAACACTTAGCTCATATTCATTATTGTTTAGGGTAGAGGTGGAACACAGGTGTATTGGAATGCCAACCCTTATCAACACAGGTCACATGGGGTACTGGGTCAAGGATTAGAAAGACATGTCCAAGTCTAGTGGGCAAGTAGTGCCCTGGTCCTTTAGGGAGATCTGCAGAGGACTGCAGGCACAGGAATGGACCTCTGTCACTGCCATCCATGCTTAGCATTAGTTCAAATGTGATCTACTTCCAGGGAGTCACCCTTTATTGACTCCTTTACTGAAGTCCATTAAAATCCCTTGCTCTCTCACTTCCCCCGGGGCCTAGCTTTTCATGATACATTCTGGTCCCTGAGTGGTGCTGTGAGCATGTGGCTGTAAGGCACCATGGCACACAGTGGTGATAAGGAAGTGTCGGAGAAATGTATGGATGAATACTGAATAGCCTTTTCTGCTCATGGCAGAGTGAACCCACACCACTGTGTATAGAGATGGAACTAGAAAGAAGCTTTGAAGTCCGATTCAGGTTCAAATCCGCCTCCTCCATTTCTAATTGTACAACCTTTGGCAACTTATGTGACTTTTCTAACTCCTTTCTCTCATCTGTGAGATGGGGTAAGAATATCAACTTAGCGGAGTTGTTGGGAAGATTAGAAATAATATATTCAAAGCATTTGTCATGGCACCTGGCATGGCATAAGCACTCAATAAATGGTAGCAGAAGATTTAATGAATATTCACTGAACTGCAGTTAGCAAAAAAATTTAGAGATGTCTAATAAAAGGAGAATGCTTAAGTAAATTATGGCATATCTACTTGTAACATCATGCAGGAAAGTAAAATGATGATTATGAAAATTAGGCAGAGACAGGGAAAATGCTTATGACGTGAAATGGAAAAAGTAGAGCCACAAATTGGGCATTCACTCTGATTACAAGTGTATGAAAAAACATAAGAACATAAAAAAAAACTGGAAGGAAATATAGCAGCAGGAGACTAATGCTGATTTTTGGGTGGATGATGGTTTCTATTCTTTATTATGGTTATGCTACCTTTGTAATTAAAAACATGATTTATTTTTAGAAAAAGCTTATGAAGTGAAATAAAATTAATTAATGTATTTTGAAAAGGAAAAAAAAAGAAAGCAGACTGTCCCAGGTTGCTGAAGGGCTCCACAGTGGACAAGGTCTAGCTCCCTCCACCCTGCACCCTGGACTCACACACACTCACCCTGCGGATGTCTTCTTTAACTTGGCGCACAGTAGGACATCTGTAAAGAGGAAGACGTGCCGCAGCTTCCGGGAGCTCTCCGACACCTCCACCAGGAAGCCGTCCTTCACCAGCTGCCGTGTCTGAGGGAAATGGCACATCCACCCCCACATTCTCAGGGATGAGTCAGTCCAGGGCCCAGCTTGTACTGGGGGTACTGTCCCGTTTTGGGGAGGGGCATACAGGGAGGCACTATAGTGCAAGTGGTTCGGAGCACTGGTTTTGGGGTCCCTCGGACACAGGTTGAATCTAGATTTTGCCACTTCCTAGCAGTAATCTCAGGCAAGTTCCCTGACCTCTGAATCCCAGTCTTTCCATCTCTAAAATGGGGATAAATAGTATCTGCTCCAGGATTCATCAAGATGGTACATATAACAATGCCTGGCACATACTATGTCATCAACAACTGGTAGCTTTACACCGTCTCTCGGCTCTCAGCAGCCCACCTCTAGTTTAGGAGGGCTTGGTTCCTCTACCCTGGTGCATCCTGCTCGTGCAGGATGATCAGAGAGGGTTCAGAGTGCAGACGCTGCCAGACTCCCTGAGCATCCACAAAATAAGCCACAACCCAGCAGGATATACTGCCCCAGGAGGGGTGTAGACATTTAGGATGTGCCAGCTAGAGCTTCAGCTTCCCTGGACGGGGCACAGTGCATTCCTTCCACCACAAAACTCCCAAATGGAGTCTCAGAAGTTGATCTAGTACCTCAACCTGAAGACCAGTTCAATTCTATTTATGCTATCCCTATGTGGGTCCTTCAGTCACTCCCCTGTAGCAGTGGGAGACTCCAGGCTACCCTCTGCGAAGCCACAGCAGTATCCTGGGTGAATCTGAGCCATCTCTAACCTGGGCTCTGGAAAGTCAAGAGCATTTTGTTCCACACAGAACTTCCAGAGTCTCCAACCCCTGCCACCCTCAGGCCAGCAGGCTTCTTCATGGCCGTCGGTCCTGACCCTGCTTGTGTACACTACACACCGTGTGACCTACATATGCTGCAGTATGTAGGTGAATGTGTTGAAAATATACAATCAAAATATGAAAATGAAGTGCTCTGAGTCCTCTGGAGATCTTTCAGCTATCCCCAGAGCCAAACTAGCAACATTCCTGGGCTTGCAAACCAGGCCTGGGAGTTGTACCAGGAACAACTTCCTATGCCCCATTAGTCACTCTCCAGACCCTGTCCCTCATTACTTCCCTCCCCAGGAGACCCTGGAAGTTCCTAGTATAACAAAGGAGCATAAACCCAGTCAGCCTTCACTCCTAAATGCCATTTAATTACTTCACCTGGACAGGAAGCATTGTATGTGGGTCAGGCTGCTGACCCATGCCAGTAACTGTCCATCTGATTTTTAAAATTGCTTCCCTCCTAGGGTACCCTACCCCACCCTTCCACTAACAAGAGGCCCCAGAAAACTGGAGCTGCTGTACCATATCTAGGTGCCCACCAGGGACATCCAGGAAGCTGGTAGCCTCAGCCACCTCTTTTACCAGCTTTACCTGCTGTCAGGTTAGTTCCCTAGCTCCTGCCTACCCGCTCGTGCAGGATGGTCAGAGAGGGTTCAGAGTGCAGATGCTGCCAGACTCCCTGAGCATCCACAAAGTGAGCCACAACCCGGCAGGATATACTGCCCTGGGAGGGTTGTATGCATTTAGGATGAGCCAGCTAGAGCTCCAGCTTCCCTGGACGGGGCACAGTGCATGAGGTATGCAGATAGCCCAAATTAAGGAATCCAGTGCAACACTCAAGGCTGAGAGAACATGTACCAGATGTGGAGAGACTCAGCTTCCTCCTTTGCTTCACTGGGCTACGATGAAAATTAATGGGACACTGGACTTAAAGCTTCAACCTGGGGCCTGAGGACGTTTGCTTGGCTGTACATGGGAGATCAGGTTTCGGATGGCACAGACCAGTGGTGAGCTGGTTCCCTTGCACCCTCTTCAGACTAGGTGCAAAACTGTGCTGGGTCCTGAGCTCACCTCTCCCTTGGGAGTTGTGACTGCAGTCCGGCGGGGGTCAATGTCTTCATTGATGCTGGACAGGAAATTCTGGGAGATGCGGAGGGCATCCTGTAGCAGTGGGTAGTCTGGGTGGTCCACAGGAGTGTGCTTTAACAGGTCCTACAAAGAGATGGGGTGGTGAGTTAGGGGTAGGCATTGGGGGCTCTGAGAGAAGACACTGGACAGTACTCATTCCTCATTAAAAAAAGTTGGCCAAGGAGGTTCCTTAGAGACCCATACTCTAATCTCATCATGTCTGCAAAATTTGAATTAAAAATTAGCATCAGAGCAGCAGGGGTGAGAGGAGGATTCCCCTTTATTCTTGCTGCACTCATTATTCTTCCCCCCAGGGTGGGGAGCCAGGTAGAGTCCCATCTCACAAAACAGCTGGGAATGACACCCTTCCACACACCCCACAGCTGTTGCAAGGACACTGGAGGCCATTAGGCAAGGGATGGGGGAGGCAGGAAGTGTCTGCCTCCTAGGGAACATTTGGCCAAATGTCAAGTTTAGTAGCCAAGCTATATTTAGGCTCCAGCCCCGTCGGCATGGTTACTGCAGGCCAGACAGGCGCAGTCAGGCTCAGGGACCCTTTGCCTAAGTCCCCAAATGAGCTTTTCTCAATGACGCCAGCATCCACCCAACCTGGGTTCAGCTCCCCACCCAACTCCTGACCCCTTCCTGGATACTCAGGGCGTTAATACTCACGTGTAGGACCAGGGTGCTCCTGGTGACTCGGTCAATGGGCTTGTAGAGGAGAGCTGATGGGGAAGGAGACAGGACAGATGAAATACAGGAGGTCGCATGAGACCTTGGAGGCCAGCCTTATCCCCTGACGCCCCTTGCTTCCCTACAAAGACATCCACTTGCAGAACGCCAAAGTAGGTTCAGTGGCAACCTGCACCTCCATTCTCACCCTAGGGCAGACCAGACAATATGAATAGGTGGACATGACACCCTAGCAGCCGGGGCTCCCGCCCACCTGCCTCCTCAATGCATCTCCAATCAGGCGGGATTTCTTCAAGGACCATCCTTCAAGCCTTTTCTGAAACTGAGAACAAATGCAGATGCTCCCTTGTACCCCCTACCCCGAAACACAGCTACACCTAGCCACACCCCAGTGCTCCTGCACAGTCTGGGTCACACCCAGGACCCTAGCATGCAGATGGAAGGAGACAAGCTATTTTTCCAGGGAGGGTGGCTCCTCATGCTTGATCACCCTCACAGTCCTCTGATCCAAGACCTGACATCACCAGCTGGGAACATGCTTCGTTCTGACTTACACAGCCGGCCTCAATTCCTGAGGAAGACCCCTTGCTATGCCTTCAACACCCCCCGACCCCCGACAAAACAGGACAGGTTGTGGGCCATGGAGGCAGGCCAAATCTCCACAGGAAAGCTTGCTTCTCAAATAAGTGGCATCTGATGGGGCAAAGAGTTCCTGAAGGAATTCAGGTGGAATCTTGGGTGTGGGAGCCCTGAAAAGGCGAGGAAAATGCAAGCTCAGCAGGGCCCCACAGACACACCCCCTGCAACCAGGATGCCAAAATAGGATTGCTAAGACTCAGCAGAGACAGGTGGAGGTGGCAGCTGGCGGGCCAACACTTCCAAACAAAGCTTTCTGAAAGCAGCTGTGCCCTGCCCTCCCCATCATGGGTGATTCAGCTTCAATTCTGCACCTGGATGCCTCTGTCCATGGGAACATGACCCTTATCCTCCTGCCACAGGAGAAGTAAGAGGCAGGATGGTATCTGGGAAGGGGATCCAGATTAGGTGTTCACAGGACAAGGGGTGCCAGGTCCTAAAGTGGACACTCATGTGTAGCCAGTCCCCAGGTCAGAGTCTCCTGAAGGCCTTGATAGAAATACCCTGAGCATGGCTAAGTAGACACTTTAGGAGAGATTGCAGTCTCGGTGGTGTGCCACCAGCCCTATCTGCAGTCTTTGCTTGGCTACCCACTAAAATCACTGGGGAAGCTCTTGAGGCAAGCTGGAGGCCCCAGTCCCCACCCCCTCAACTAAACCCCAGTCTTTGGGATAGAACAGGGTAGGACATGAATATTGGCATTTTTAAAATGTTCACTTGCTGATGTTGATATGTAGTAATGGTTGGAAACCACCGCTTTATGCAAACACACTTGCCATGACTTGTTTGTAACCTGCCTTAATTTAGTGATTTCTAGAGATCCTCCCCACAGACTATGGGAGCTAGAATGGACAAAGTCAGGCTTGGGTACTGTGGAATAGTGAGGATAGGGCTCTTACCAGCCCTATGGGGAACCCTAGGGCACCCACCTGTGGCTCAGCCCATCTTTAGGGGGAAATCACACCCTGAGCACCCTAGAAACTCAAGAGAAAGTGTGAATTCAGCAGACACCTGTGAGGGTGAGCTCTGGGTTCCAGTGAGAGAGAGGGGCTGATACTGCAGTGTCAGCTACCTCCATTCTTCTCTTGGGTCCCAGGACAAAAAGGTTCCTGACTCAGAGATTTGTACAATGGCAGCTTAGGTTTCAGAGGAGTTATTAATATGCCTGGTGTCACCTCAAAAGTCCACCTGATTGGGGACTTGGAATAAGTCCTGTAGCCTCAGTCTGGGGCTGAGCAGGGGTAGGGCAGCTGGGAAGAAGATGGGGAGAGGAAAGCAAAGTTCAGGCAGAGGGCCCTGGGGAACCAGAGGAGGAAGAACAATCCATGTTCATGACCCCCATGGCTCCTGCATGCCTGTTTCCCTTAAGAATGTGGGGTGAGAAGCCTACCTCTCCTCACTTACCTCTTCCACGGTTCCAGGATGCTGGCTTGATTCCTGTCCCTGCTCCCCCACTCTCCCCACTCCTGTCCCTGGAACTGACATCATTCACCAAGCTACAATGCTTGTCTCTCCCCTCCTCCAGGAAGTCTTCCCTAACCAGTACTTTTGCAAGTAACATCCAGAGTGGCCAAAAGACCGCTGACATGAACAAGTTGGTCTCTTCAGTGCGCTGGGTACTTACTATGTATCCAATGGCATTGAGTTGACTGCTTTATGTGCATAATTTCCTTTGATTAAAAAGGGAAGCAATTACCAGCAGCCCCATTTAACAGATGTGGAAACTTCTTGAAGGCAGAGACATTGTGCTGCTCACACTCACAAAGCTTTCAGTAGCTAGGTTTTGAATTTAGGTCTACTTATGCTCCTTACTTGGAGCTGCCCTCTTATGCAGGGAAAGCAATACCTACAAAAGGCAGTAGCCTCTGGGAGGATTCTTGGAAAGATTCATCGAGGTGTGTGAGCTCACCTCTTGTTGCCAAAGTGAACATCATCCTTAGGAGCCTGGAGCACCATAGTGGCCTCCTTTTGTGCCCCCCACAGCATTTGTCAGAGCCCTGAAGAGTGGGCACTAATAACTTTTGAGAGAACCCCAAGTTGTAGTCTCTATGGGAACCCCAGAACAGGTATCCTGTGGAGGGACTGAGAAGATTCTAATCAGTGTGGTGAGAGAGTCTTATTCACTCCTCACTCCCCACTTAAAGCTGATTTCAGAGACAGTATCACAGGGACCAAGAAACTCTGCACTCCAAGCTCTAGGCCTGTTTCACTAAGCTTCTTTTCAGGGAGGGAGGAGGAAGCAAAGGGCCCACCTTCTTTCCTTTTTAGGGAGCCAGAATTGAGGTGTGGCCAACTCCTAGGTTAGAAGAGAAAGAACATTTTCAAGTCCAGCTCTCTTCTTGACCCCAGCCTGTCAGAATCTGAGCCAAGGGGCGGCGGCACTGGGCAGCTGCTGCCCAGCACCCAGAGTTCTCACAGCTGTTCAGCTGGGCACCAGGAGGGGCTGCCTCAGGGGTTACTTCCCTGAGAGTGGGCTTCAACACAGACAACCTGGGAACCTGGGAAGGTGAGGGACAGTGATCAGCACAACAGCCTCTAGGAAAGAGCTAGGGAAAGAGCTACATCTCTCCTTCATCAAACTGCCACCCTTTTCTCTTAAGCCTTTGACTAGGAGCTCTGGGTTACCACGGAGATATAAAAGCAATGTTAGAGAAGCGTGCAGAGACAAAATGTCTGGTGGGAGGGAAGCAGCAGGACCTAAACCCAGCTGCCTGCCACTCCAACACATAGGGTCCCGGAGCAGCTGGCCCTCAGGCAACACCTGACCCCACTCCTGCCAAGGGCAACTGGGGTCATCCCTAAGGCACTCCTTGCCTCAGAGAGGAAGGTCCCTACTTCTGGACACCTCCTGGCCTAGGCCTGCTTCAGCCTCCTCTGAGCAAAAGCCTGGCTAAAAGGATGTGCCTGTCCCAGGATCCCCTGGCTGAGGTAGCTGCAGAGGATGTTCTGGGTCCCCACTGTATGGTGGGTGTGTGACCTTCACAAAGCAGCAGCCTGCCACGCCCCCTCTCTCGCCAGCATTCATGGCCAATGACCTTCAGTGCCAAGTGCAGACCTCAGCCAAGGGTCTCCAGTGGCTGGAAACAAGCCCCCGAGGAGCAAGCCTGCTCCATCCTGCTCCCCCAGCCGCATCCATGTTCTCCCACCACTGCGTTCGACAGGAGAGAACACGCCGAAGGCAGCATGTGCACTCCCAGCACACAATACCCTGCGCTCAACCGCCTCTCCTCAATCCAGAAACAAAGAAACTCCCAACTTCTCCCTCAGCCGCTCCCTCCCGGGGAAGGCACTGCTGTGCAGACCACACGACCCTCTCTGACTGCCTGCGGCTGGCCGTCTGCTGCTGGCTGCCTGCTGCTGACCGCTTTCCCACCCCAGGCTAGTCAGACCTGCAGATGCTGCCTGGGCACTTTCTCTTCTGAACAGCCTCTGCAGGAAGTTGCCCACAGCCTCTCAGGCGAAGCCACCGATTCTCCCACAGATCCTCGTGGTTCCTGGACCCTTCTAGCCTGGTCCTTCCATTTCAAAGCCACCCTGCCCCAGGCGTTCCCAGACTTCAACTCCAGGCTGGAAGCTGACAGCAACAGGGTGAAATGCAGAGCCAGTCACGTGTCCTCCCTCCCTTCCCTGCTGCCCCCAAACCTTGATGGCCACATTTAAGCCCAGTCCAGCCAGCCCCCAGAGGTGGGAAGATACACCACCTCCCATGAGAGGAGGCCTGGGTTACCATAGGTGCAGTTACAGCAGAAGCGAATGATGAGGAGAATTTCCATGGTAGCCTCCTTCCCCGCGGCAGGAGCATGTGGCCATCGCTCCCCAGCTCCCGTCTCCCATCAGCAGCCTGGCCACTAAGCCACCTTGCCGGCTGCTGCTGCACAGCCTCCAGAATCAAGCAGCCGCTTCCGAGTGCTCCTCTAGCAAGGGGGAGGGGAGACGCGTGGAGAGGCGGGAGGAGGGAGGAGGAGGAGGAGAAAGAGCCGCCTGCTGGCATCCTAAGGAGAAGCACGTTTGTAGCTGGCCAGCTGCCTGGGGAACAGAGGCTGGATTCCTCGCGCGCGCGCACTCTCTCTCTCTCTCTCACACACACACACACACACACACACACACACACACACACACTCTCTCTCTCTCTCTCTCTCTCTCTCTCTCACACACACACACACACACACACGCGCGCACGCACATGCATGCACACAGGCAGGGCCCACAGTCCACAAACCAGACAAAGGAAGGTGACTGTTAATAGCCCGTCCCCAAAGTACCTTCCATAGTGACTGATGTGTGGCTGTCCTTGGAGTCCTTGGGACCTTTCACTTTGAGTTCCTGTCAAACAGAGGAGAGGAATCACGACCTGGCCCATCCCCCCCAGTAGGAGGGAGGGCTGGAAATCCATGGGTACAAATATAAAGGAGAGACACACACCAGCAGGCCAGCGCCTCCCTCCGCCCAGTGGAGTCCAGTGGCTGCATGTAGGCAAGGAGGGGCTCTGGCAAGAAGGACTGCAATCGTGGGGTTCCTCAGACCCATACAAAGCCTCTTCAGGAGAGTCTGAGGGTCTTGCAGAGGACAAGCAGTGCAAGACCCCTTCCCTTTCATCCTAGCCCCATCACTACCACCCCAACAGCAGCTACTACTAAGGCCAGTATACCAGCTGGTCCCTGGGGATGAGCAGCTGTGAGATGAGCAGTGATGGTACACCCTGGATAGAGAAGCTGAGCTCCACAGGGCGGTCCAAGCTATATCCCACCACGTCAAAAGGGACCCACCCAGCCCACATCACCACCTGCCACTGTCCACCCACCTGTGCCTGTGCTAGGCATCAGAGAGGAAGCTGCAAGAAGGAAGAGGCAACACCCCTCCTGGTCCCATGCAAAGCGACCAGGTACTAAGTGCCGGAAACAAACACCAGAGATGGCTTATTTGATCCAAATCTCTTTTATCTGCCTTTAGAGAGAGAGGTTCCAGCCCCAGCCTTTGGCTGCGGACAATGTGGCCTGTAACTGGAGCTGTAATGCAATCCTTAGCTGCAGAGTGGAGTGCAGAAGGGAGCCTTCAAGGGGGGTGTCAGCAGAAGGCAGGGGTGAGGTGAGGCCAAGGTCAGGTACCCAGGTGGTGCCTGCTCTGCCTGGGAAGAGGAAATGCCCAGGCAGTGGGTGCTCCACAGTTTCTACTTTTGCCTCAGGCTGTTTCTAGACAGTGAAAACCCCCAGAGACTGAGCCTCGGATTTGGTGGGTGGTGGCTGGGGTTACTCAGAAACTGGCTGTACTTCTAGTTGGGGTCTGGATTCCCAGTTTTAGGTACTTTTTTCCCTATACCAGTACAGCATAGAGGTATGAAATTGTTCCTGCTGTAGAGGAGAAGGGCCTAATTGCAGTAATTAAGCGGCAGTGCCAGCAGGAAGTGACAGCGTCAGCGCATGAGTCAGGGTGAGAAGCCACCTGGCAACAGGCCAAGGGGCTGGCTCTGCCACTGGGAACCAGTGGGCGTGGAGAGGAGTTTTGGGGTGAGCACAGGGGTTTCACCAACCGTAAAGAACAGGCAGTTAGTCAGGTTAAGAGGAGACCCTCTCATTCTCTGGACCATACATGACCCTGAGCACTGGAGCAGCTTTGGCGGGGCCTCTCTGAACACAGATTGGGGGACCCAGGGAGGGCTGGGAGCTGAGAGAGAAAGCCCCATCCCTCCAGCCCCAAGACTCAGCCTCAAGGGACTTCCCTGCCCTTAGGTCTCCTCCCAGGCAGAGAGTGACTCACCTGATCCCTGGGTTTGGGGGAAGAAACCCAGCCCAGCCAGGCTCTCTCTCTGCTCCCCCCTCCCTCCCCCATATGCCTAATTGATGAAGGGAAGAGTCAGCAAGCCCAGTGTGGCTGAGGATCCAAGTTCACATTTCCCCCTTCTGGCTTTTATTGGTAATCAAGCTGCATTTTCATCTTCACCTGACTCTTGTGCTGCCTCTTGGCTGACTCCAAACTTGGTTATAACCCATAACCCCAGCAATTTCCCAAAAACTACTCTGCATCTCACCAACCTTTCTTACATAAAGATGAGAGGAAAGAAAAAGGCTCAAGTGGGCCCTGGGAGGCAAGACTTCCAGGGCTGTAAAAGGAACCCACTCCCTCTGAACCAGAGGTTCTTGAGCCCAGAGCTGGGAGGTGGGGTTGTGACTTCATGGCCAGTGGCTAGGGGAGATCACTGAGGTCTTTCTGGATAAAGGGAAAAGTTGGTTGTGCTCCTGCAGGATTCTAGAGCCCCTCCCTGCCACTTTCTGGGTAGAAGTGCTGGTGGCAGACAGTGCTGCACCTGCCCAGGCAAAGGCATATTTCCAGCCACTGGGAACCAGGGCTTACCCATATAAGTCCTCTCTCTGCGTGGGACTGCATGGATCTTAAAATATCATCCAGTCCAGACCTCATCAAATCATCCTGATCATAAAAATCACCCAGGAACCTTTTAAAAATACAGACCCCGTGGACCTCATGCCCAACCTTCTGAACTGAAACTCCAGGGAAGGTGCGGAAGATGTGCATTTTAAACAGTGCTTCTGGTAGTTTTTATCAGGCAAGTCTGAGGCAAACTGGAGGAATCCAGACCTCATTCTACAGAAGAGGAAACAAAGGTCAAGGGAAGGAAAGTAACTTGCTTAAGATCACCACAGTGTGGGAGAATAACGGCTTTTTTCTTTTCTTTTTTCTCTTCCCTGTTCCTGTCTCTAACTTAAAACAGAGTAACAAAGTCAAACAAATTGATATTCTTATATTAAGAGGGAAAATATCAAGTGCAAGAAAGCAAATGTCAGGCTAAGTGTCACCCAGCAAGGGAATCATTTCTTTAACTGACAAGTGGGGAAAGGAGAGGCCCAAAGACAGGAAGACTCTGAGTAGCCCCTAAAGCCCAGGGTTATAGGGGTGACTGTATGGGGAGCTGCCCACCTCTGAGATCTTCTGGAATTGGTTGTTGGACTGACTGCACTTCTCAGCTGTTTCCAGAGCGACTTTATAGTTATCCACAAATGCTTTGTACACGCCAAGCTGGCTGGCCTGCAGGGAGAAGACAGAGGAGAGAGGAGGGCAGGAGTGGGGTGGGAGAGAGGATTAATGAATGGATAAAAAGCTTAACAAGAGCACCTGGAGCTCCCATAGTGCTCAGAACCTCTAACTCAGCTCCAGAGGGCTAACTGGGAACAGAGGGGAAAGGCAGGATGAATATACTACAGTATTCCTTTGAACTTGACAGTTTCCATGGAAACTGGCTCAGCCAATAGGTTAATAAGGGGGCCCTGAGGGGTGGAGAATAGGGTAGAGCCTTTGTTGGCATGCTAGAAATTCTACTCATTGCAGCATTTAACTTTATTTAGCATCATCAAGGGATGTGAAGCCCTATAATGCCTCATACCTCTTTCACATCCTGGAACTAGCTGAAGCAGGGGGAGATGGGAGTAGGGTGGGCATGTGTGGCCTCCTCAACACCCAACCCCCATGTTGAGAGTGGGGCACATCATTTAAAAGCATAGTCCCACTTCCCTCAGTCTGAGCCACATCTGCACCTCCTCAGCTTCCTCGGAGTCAGCAGTGCTGCCTCACTACACATTTGCATGCCACTCTGAATGCAACACAAAGCTTTCCATGATTTACAACTACAGAGAGCCTCACCTCCTCTGGGACATCATCCCTTTCTATAAAAGGGGAAACCGAGGCTCATTAATTCAATTCCTCAAATATTTATGGAAAGCTTTTTCTGTGCCATGCATATGCATTTCCTCTCAGGGAAGCAAAGGGTGGAAGTTCTAATTAAAACCACCAGAAACTATTTCATACCCATCAATCTGACCCAAATTTTAAAGTCTAATGATATCAAGCATTGGCAAGAATGTGGGGAAATAGGACCTTTTATAGCTACTAGTGGGGATATATACATGAATGTAATTATTTGGAGAGTAGTTTGTCAATAATTAAGAAAGTTGAAAATATGCACAGCTCAGCCTACTACCTAGCAAATCCACTTCCACATACAAAGCCTAGAGCTCTGCTGTTCAATACAGTTGCTGAGGTACCTGTGGTGACAGATCACCTGTAATGTGGCTAGTCCAAATGAGGTGTGCTGTCAGTGTAAATCACACACTGGATTGCAAAGGAATCTTAGTATGTAAAAAGGAACATAAATTATCTCATTAATTTAAAAATACTGATTCCATGTTTAAATGATAATATTTTGGGGCCTCCCTGGCGGCACAGCGGTTGAGTGCTAGGCTGCGTAACTGCCTGCAGCCTCTGCGGTGCTTGTTCAATCCCCGGCCATCGGCGAGGGTCCTACATGGCGTGACAGACCTCTCCTGCCTCGACCACTGCTCCCCTCAGCAGCGTACTTTGTCAGTCTGCCTGTTCTGCTCCCCACTCTGGCGAATTCCTTCACCCTCCCACGCTTTTGACTGTACCCAGTGCTTGTATAAATAAATAAATAAATCTTTAAAAAAAATAATAATCAAGTGAGATCAATATAAACTTAAAAAAAATTAAATGGTAATATCTTGGATCTACTGAACTAAGTAAAATACATTCTTAAAATTGACTTCACCTATTTTTACTTTAAAAAAAATGTAACAACTTGAAAACTTTTGGCATGTGTTACATCTCTATTGAAAAGAACTGTTCTCTAGAGAAATTTGCATGTAAGTGTGCACATATGTGTGAGCAAGGCCATTCACTCCTCTGTGGCAAGAGTGGAAACAAATGCTCACACACAGGGCAACCCATACATGTTGTAGTTAAAATTAATGAACTAGATCTACTATAGCAACACTAACACACTTCACAATGAATGAAATTGATAATGAACTGGTGACTGAATTGCAAAAGACATAAAATATGACATATTTTATCTCTTATCTACATTTTACAAGTCCAGCCATCCCTTGGGATCCATGGGAGATTGGTTCTAGGAGCTCTGCTGCTACCAAATCCATGGATGCTCAGGTCACATATATAAAATGGTAAAATATTTGCATATAACCCAGGTAACCCTCCCATGTATTTTACTTTTATTATTTTTTAAAGATTTATTTATGCATACAAGAACTGGGGTGTAGACCAGAGGTGTGGGGGGTGAGAGGATTCACCAGAGAGAGTGGGGAGCAGAACAGGCAAATCTACTGAAATACAGTGCTGAGGGGAGCAGCGGGCGAGGCAGGAGAGGTCTGTTGCACTATGTGGGTTGCTCCCTGGCCAGCCAGGGATCGAACTCGTGCTGCAGTGGCTGCCAATAGCTTGGTAGCACTGTCTTTAACCCCTGTGCCACAGGGAAGGCCCCTCCCATGTATTTTAAATAATCTCTAGATGACTTATACTACCTACTACCATGTCAATGCTATATAAATGGTTGTTTTATTGTTTTGGGAATAATGACAAGAAAAAAGTCTGTACCAGTTCAGTAAAGACGCAACCCTTGTAAACCTAACTACTTAGTATTTATTTTTCATCTGTGGTTGACTGAATCTGTGGATTCACTGCCGTGAATACAGAGGGCCAAGAAAACGTGCAATACCAACTGCAGTCCATTCATGCCAATAGCTGCTTTCAGGTTAGGTGGTAAGGTAAGAGAAAAGGGAGAGGGAGGGAGAGACTTCATCTTGGTGATGCTTTATTTTCTTGATTAAAAAGCCTGCCCATATATCTTCAGAGCTTAACATCTGTTAATTCCGGGAGGTGAGTACCTAGTTGCTAAATTATTCTCTAGATTTCCTGGTTAACATTTTTACCCAAAGAGGTAACAAGGAGGTTCAGCTGCTGTGAAATTTCTTCAGGGGCTGCCACCGGGGTGCTGAGGATAGTGAGCTGCTCTGAGTTTCACTAGTGACCACGCTGCTTTCTACAGAATCCTGGGGCTCCTTAAGGAACCTAAGAAGTGGGGTGGAGAACCTGGAGCTGCCCAGAGGAGAGGTAGAGCCCTTCTGGGAAGTTGGCAGGGGGGCCCAGGAAAGCCAGAGAGGAAAGTGAGAACTGGGATGCAGAGAAGCGAGGGCCAGACAGACCAGGATTTTCAAAAGAAAAATCTTGGAAGGGGTAGGAGGGCCTTAGCTTGTCTTTATTTCAGGGGGAGTATTGGCCCATTGGGGAACCATTGCACAGCGGATGTGCTAGCCAGCTGCTTTCTAAACTTAAGTAAAAAATCATTGCTTTTCTTCTCTCAGGACTGTGCTCTCCTTATCCCCCTTTTCCATGAGAAGGAGAAGGCTGGCTGCCTAAGGGTATAGTAGGAGGTGCGCCACCTGAGCAGAAGGTCACCTGCCATCCCAAACACTGCTTCCATGGTGCAGCCTGATCTGTATGTAGGGCCTAGGCGGGGCCTGCCAGGGCCCGCCTGTGAAGTGGGGGTTGTAAAGTGGGGGTTGCTTAGAAACAGCAGCTTGGCACTGGGATGACCTCATAAAACAAATAGCAGAGCTGCTAATTCCCTTCTCTCAGTAATGGATAATCAAATACCCAGAGACCAGCTGAAAAGAGACTGCCTCCAGATGCCCAGCCTGTCCCAGCTCCATCCAGGCCCTCCCAAGCATGCAGTCTGAGGGGCCTCAGTGCATGATTCTGGGGCAGAAAAAGTGGTAGCAAATTCATGACCAGACCCCTGGAGCCAAGATCAGAATGGGCGACCCTGGTGACAGCAGGGTCCACATGATAAATCTAAACGAGGGCAGCCTATCCACTATGCTCTGGGCTACTTGCCCTCTTGTAGTCCTCACCCACCAGGTTTGCTCCTTCTGAGGGGTGAGGAGAGAGGCTGCCCCCAGGCCAATCAGCTCAGGGGTGAGGCCAGAGTGTTGATTAGGTATTCATGGTCTCTGAACTGGGGCAAAGCACTATGGGTCTGCCAGGACCAGAAACATAGAGTTCCCTCACCACACCACCTTCTGGGTTGTCATCTTAATAATAATAATAACAACAACAACAACAACAACAACAATAAATAGTAGTAGTGGCAGCAGCAAGTAGTCCCAAGCCTTAATTCAAGCACTTTTTTAGGCATTAACTCGCTTAGTTCTCAAAACAATGTAGTGATATAAATACTATTATTAACCTTATTTTTACAGAGGAGAAAGCTGAGTCACAGAGAGGTTGAGTAAGTTGCCCAAAGTTAAAAGCTTAATCTATGGCAGACTGGAATTTAAACCTATCTGTGACCTGGATCTAGAAACTGCTTGTCCTACAACACTGCTGGTGTCTCAGGACACAGACATCAGGCCCTGAGATGTCTCCCTCAATGGCCTTCCAAGTTTTCCCAAGTGCCAATGGTTAAGGTCATGGTTCACCTATCCATCCATACATTCATCCATCCATCCATCCATCCATCCATCCATCCATTTACATCCATTCATTGTTTATGCATTGAGTACTGGGATGGTTCTGGGGGTCTAATGACAAAAAAAACCCCAGTCTGTCCTCTTGGAGTTTATGGTTTTGGGGAGTCAGGCAGTTTTAAGTGTTTACTGAGGGGACAAGCACAAGGACTGTGTTCAAGGAGCTGTGGAAGGCTTTTCTGAGGTCACTTCTAAGCTGGGAACTTACTGGGAAAAGCCAGCAAAAATGGGGAAGGATATTTCAGGCTGCTGGAGCTGTGAGTACAGAGAGATTGAGAGTGCTTGCAATGTGAACCAAAACAGAAAGTTCAATGTGGGCGGGGCACAGAGGGCGGAGAGGCAGTAGTCAGAGGCTAGAGGTGGATGGAGGCCAGCATGCAATGGGTCACCAAGTCATTCCTCGGGGACTGGTCTTTAGCCAATGGGCGAGGGGGAACCACTGTCAGGATTTAAGCAAGGAGAAGCAAGGTCTGTTCAGGAGTTTACAAAACTCTCTCCTGCTGCTAGGTAGGGGTGGGAGGTAGAGAGTAAGCATGCCCGGAGGTAGGAGCCATTCATCAGGCTACAGCAGTGGTCCAGGTGAGGGCAAAAGGGGCTGGGAATGGGTGGAGAGGAGTGGGTAGCTGTGGGCATTAAAGAATTAGCCTCCATTCATCAAGTCCTAGCCCTGAAGGGTGGACAAGGAGAGGCATGGCTCCCACCCACCCCACCTCTGTCCATACCCAAAGAACAGTGGCTACTGACTCCCAGTCTCCTTCTTGCCAAGGCTGGCAGAAGTTATAGGGGGAGAGCCCATATGTCTAACCTGGGGTCCTCCAGGGGACACAGCCAGAGACAGACACAGAGTTAGGGGAGAGGGTGTGAAGGAAGCAGTGACCTCTGCATTTCCCATCTGCCAGTCAAAACATGTGTTCTACCTCCTCTTACCTTGCCCTTCCTGTGCTCTCAGTGCTTTTCTGCTCCTGGGCCTCAGGAGAGAGGGTCATTAGCTGACACGGCCTCCCACCGACCATTTCATTGCCGGAGCAGCCCTGAGGTGCAGTGAATGCCCCAGGTCTTGGGTGACAGAGTCTTTACACACCCACTAGAGGACAGGGGTCCTGAAGCCCCAGCAGGGGAGCCTTCGTTCCAGTCCTGGCACCCCCTTGGTGAGAGAGAAATGGTGCCCTGCCAGCAGCACCTAGGCACGTGGATGCTGTCTTCAGCATTCCTAGAAGCATTCTAGGGTTCAGTGGGGGCCACAGGAGTGGAGGCAACAGGCCCCAGCTCCCATACAGCAATAGCAAGGCTTTCCTCCAGAACTCAGAAATAAGCCAGGCCTTCAAGGAGACCAAGAGGGCTGAGACTGACTGGTCTGCTCCCAACATCAGCAGTTTCAGCAAGGCCTTGTAAGGACCGCTCCTTTGATGGGAGACTCACCAGCTTCTGGAAGAGGTGGCCCATGGTGACCTGGCTGTCCCACTGCTGCACCTTGGGGCAGAGGTTGTCATAGAATTCTTTGTGGATTTCATAGATGTCCTGGATCTTGTAGAAGATGGTCTCAATCTGTTGGATGGTGAGCACAGGCTGGGAGGTGGTAGCGGTGGCCTTTAAGGGTTTCATGGGCTGGGAGAAAAGGAAGAAAGAATGAAGGTGAGAGGCAAATAAATCAGTGTCAACAGGCCCAGGGCAATGATTAGCCCTTGCTGCCACCAGAGTTCTGCCTAGATAAGGCCATTGAGGGCAGAGCGCCTGAGATGTGGTTCATATCAAAGCGCTGCCATTTCAGGCCCCCACAAGTCTGGTGCTACAGCAAGGACAGGGAAACTGACAGGCCCCAGCTGGAGCCTGGCCCAGCAACCTTGCCTGGCAAGCGTGGTGGTGTCAAACCTCCTTCCAGAGGGATCCCAGACCCCTGCCTGTATTGGGTTCCCTTGTAGATTTAACAGGATCCATCCTTGCCTTTCTTCCACAATGACCTCACGCTTCCCTGTCACCCTTCAGTGGAGGATAACAGACCGGGAACTCAAGTCCTTAGCTGTTTCCTTCCTAGAAAAAGAACAAGGTGCTAGGATTTGGGGAGAGAGTCTTGGAGAGACCCAAGACCAACTGCTCTGATATTTCAAGTCCCCATCACTTAGTATAGAGTGAGCGGTGGCACACACATGCTGTCCCATCTCCTGCACCCACGACAGACATTCCAAATGATCACACTGAGCTTTCTCAACAAGGCTGTTGTCGTCTCAGCTTCTTTCTCAATGCCAAGGCTGACAAGCCTGATGAATCTGTCTGCCATCACTACTTGTCTACACCAGGATGCTCCAGATTTCACAAGTAGAGAGGGGACAGTCAGACCCTGGTTCAGGACCATCCCCCAGCACTAGCTAGGAGCTGAACCACCATCTTAATGCCTGACAGCAGGACTGTGAGACAATGGGGCTTGGGTGCATTTTCTTTAGTATGATTCCTGAATTTTCTAAACCACCTACAATGAATTAATATTTTATAATCAGGAGAAAAGTTCTTGAAATTTATAGTTGGAACAAAAAACCTGATATCTGAGGGTAAAGAACTCCTTCTGGGTTAACTTTCTCTTGGTCCCAAAGATGCCCAGATGGCACACCTAAGGCCTGGGAGACAGGGTGTGGAAACGTTCCACACAGGGGGCATGGAAAGGCAGAGTGCCTCACCTGGAAGAGCCCAGTCAGACATGGTGGATGCTCTGTATCTAGCTGAAGGGCATGTGAAAAGCAGCCTTTGAGTTAGCTGGGGTCTCTCTGGAGACCCAGAAGCAGTAAGGAGAAGTGTGGGGACAGGTATGGGGGCACAAAAGCTGCCCCCCACTGTCTCACAGGATTAGGTAGGGAACATCCCGACAAGAGAAGCATTGCAGCAGAGAAGGAACGGGTGATGCAACAGTTTAGCTGCTGTCTTGGAGGGCAAACTGGCACTGAGGGAGACAACGGGAGGCTGGGTCACCCTGAGAGATGGCCACCAGCTCAAGTTGGCCAAACTCACAGTCCGGCTTCACTCCATCCTCCTGTCTGCCTCACCCTGATGGTGGCAGAGCCACTCTGCCTGCAAGAGGAAGTCCCATCTATCCATAAGTCCAAACTATGGTCCTTGGCCCCTTTGTTCTCCCAGCTCTAGAAAGTCCAGGCATGATGATAAATTAGGCAGAAAAAAAGGGCAGAGCCCTCCTTCTGATCCTCTCAGCACTGGAACCAATTAACCCTAATGTCCAGTCCTTTGCTAGGAAGTAGGATGGGATTCAACCTGGTACAGGCCAGGCAGTGTGGGTTTGAGTCCCAACTCTGTCACTTAAGTAGCTTTGGGCAAGTCATTTAGCATCTCTGGGTCTTGGTTGCCGCATTTATAAAACATGCATAATATTATGGGAAGGCCAAAGCCCTAATTTATATAAATTATCTTGTATGTGTCTAGTTTAGAGAAGGGAAGCAATAAATGCTTGCTGCAACTATTATTACTATGCACCCCACAAATTATGTCTAGTGCTTACTGGAAGGCCAAACCTGGGTGTCCTGTGATTCATGAAACACATCTAATCCCTGCCCCCTGGGAACTCTCCCTCTATAAGGGAGACAGACAAAACACAAGGAAACCATCAAACACATCACTACATATGAGGGTGAACGCAATGACTGGATGAAGGGACACCTCCTGAGACAGGAGGACAGTTTCTCCAAGAAGGAACATATACCTTGAAGTGGAATCAGGGGTGAAAGGGGGAGGGTTCCAGGCAGACTTCCTCCACACCTGGTCCTGGGGCCAGCAAAGGTGTGGTGAGAGGGGAGATGGAAGAAAACCTGTGCGCCGGTGTGCAGTGGGCAATGGGGAGGAGAAGAGCGAAAGCAGGACTGGCGGGGTGGGTAAGGGAAGGGATTCGTTTTTTGTTTTTTTTTTTTTTAAGATTTATTTATTTATTTATTTATTCATTCATTCATTCATTCATTCATTCATTTATGCAAGCACTGGGTACAGTCAGAAGCGCGGGAGGGTGAGAGAATTCACCAGAGCCAGAGCAGGGAGCAGAGCAGGCAGAAGGACCGAAGTACACTGCTGAGGGGAGCAGCGGGCGGCAGGAGAGGTCTACGCGCCATGTGGGACCCTCCTCTGGTGGCCGGGGAGCAGCCGGGGATGGAACCAGCGCTGCAGAGGCTGTGAGCAGCTTTGCAACCCAGCGCTCAACCGCTGCGCCACCGGGGAGGCCCGGGATTCGGTTTTTGAGGCCATGCAATGACCCGGCTTTCCTGGAGGGTTTTAAGCAGGAGAGTGATTTTCCAATTTTCTTTTCAGGAGATCATTTTTATGATTCACAATTCCTGTTCTGGGATATAATCTATAGGTAAACTGGATCAACACAGATGAAATGATTAGTTAAAAAGGGCAAAATAGGGAGGATATTATCCAACTTGGACTATAAACAACCACCAAGTGATTCCAAGGTTATGCTGGTGCAGCTCAGAGGGCTTCACAGAGGTGAAGGGAACAGGGCCTAGAAGGTTGGGAAGACCAGAGTGGGCAGCAGGGTGGAGAAACAGAAGGAACCAGGAATGGGGACACCTTCAGATTCCTGGCTCCCAGCATCCATAGAGGATACAGAGCTGGCCTCAGGGTCACTACCCTAATTTATCCTTTTCACCTTTACCCAGGACCCATTGGAGGTTCTAAGTTGCCACGGAGCCCCAGAATCATGAATCTCTGTCTCTGTTTTGGTTTAATTCACACAGATTAGGGGACAAAGAAAATGAGGTATAAAGGGAACAGCCCTGGGAAGCCAGAGGGGTCAGGATTTCCCAGAAGTTGCTGGGGAAACACTTATGTACTGCCTGTCCAAGACAAGACACAACCGCTCTGCTTCCTCCTGAACTTCCTACTTGGTCTACAAAAGGGGAAGAAACTGTGCTTACCAGGGGAAGGTCACATGGACAAGGCCTATACCCAGGGTGTCAGAGTTCTCACGACAAGGCTGGGGACCTTTGGTCTTACCCCTTATTTCACTTAATGGGGAGAAGGCCTGAGTGTGTGCCCTTGGCTGGCCAGTGACCTAAGGCAATTTTTGTTTTTAAACTGGCAAAGTCAGGAATAAAGGTTTGGGGTGGGGAGAGGTGCTTGAAAGGCAAACGCAACCCAATTCAGAGCTTTGACCCAGCACTGCTATTGTTATAGGACAGGGAGAGGGGCAGCCCAAACCCCGCAAACCTGCCTATTCTAAATGGGTTCTGCCATCCGCCGCATCAACACAAAACATAGGAGACTTTAATGGGAAGGAACTTTAATTAAACTAGGAAACAACACAGGTAAGGCAAAGAGTCTAGTTTCTAAATGAAGCATCCAGAGTTACCCATCCCCTCGTGGGTAAAAGTCCATCCAAATGGGATTGGCCCAGAACAAGGCCCCAAAGCCTGCCACAAGTCTAAAGCATCTTCCAGTGGGGACCCACAGAAAAGGGTCACAAACAACCGGACAAGCCCGGAAGGAAAACAGCAAAATCAACATCAAGATAAAAGCTGCCATGGTCACCTCCCCATGGGTCTCACCCACATCTGTGTCACCCAGTCCACGACCAAAAGACAAGCGCAGTTTCTTTACGTTTCTCTAGGCTCCATGCGCCTCCTCCAGGTCTCCTGGCTCCATCCTGCTTCCTTCCTTCCTCAGTCTCTTCTGCAGCTTCTTCTCTTCCTGCTCAGCTCCACCCTCCCTTAGGTGGGGCAGGGAACCTCCCCCTTTCCTGGGGACCACCCTGTTACACTATTCTGCCAAAGTGCTTGACTTACCAGTTACCTTCTCATTCCTTCTAGAATCCTGTTGCAGAAGTGAGGAGGTGGGCCCTGGCTCTATATTTTATCAGGGGAGAAACATGTTCTTACAAAGAGTACCTGAGTGACCTGAGAGTCAACCCTGGTTTCGCGGGAAGACGGACCAGGTGAGTTCTAACTTGCAGATATTTCACAGGACTATTTGTCTGGCCTGTCTCTCAGAAACTTTCAAAACAGAGGAAGAAACCCACTTCCTTCACCTCCTATTCCAGAGGCCTGGAGGCCCCATCACCTCAATTACTCCTCCTGGGAGCCCAGGGAGGAAGGCATCATTAACCTGTTTTACAGAGATGCAGTGGGAAGTGCTGTAGGCAAGATGCAGGCCAGATGCAGTACCCAGGACTTGGGGAGATGAAGAATTGTGCACATTCTGAGTTGGGGAGATGCAGAATTACAGGTATTTGGGGAATGGCAGACTTTAACGTATTTGGTCTCCTTTCCCTTCCTCTACCCAGGCCCCCAGCCCCTTCACAAGCAATCTGAGCCCACTAGGAACCTGGAGGGTTTCAGAAGATACCAAACCTTGTCCCCGCCAGCAATCCAGGGACTCCTTTGTGGCGTCCCAGTCTGGCTGGTTTGTGTACACAGTCTTAGGTACACACGCCCAGCAGTTTGCATATCAGGAAGTGTTAAGCTAAGAACAGTCAAACACACGGAGCTGAGCTGTGGGAATGGGGGTGGGGTGGTGAGGAGAGCTGGGTGTGGGAGGGGGAGTAACATGAAGAGGAACGGTTTTCTCCTTGAGCCTCTTTGTCAGATTACCCCAAAGAGCAAAGGTTTTAGTTGAGAGCGGAGGACTCCCAACTCAAGGGGGAGGGCGGGCTTGACTTCTTATCTCTGAGGCTTATTTATCTGTGGCTGTGCAGGGTTCTGCCCCCTCTTCCTGAGGCCTTCCAGCCACAGACCAGGCCTGCTAGTTCTTGCCCAATGCTTAAGGAAGAACCAATAAGGGAGCCAGAATGACAACTGAGTTAGGGGTAGAGGAGGGATCTGCTTTGGATCACTTCAGGCCAGCCTCTCAGTTTAAATCTCTGGGGCAATAGCAATTAAAAAGGCAAGGTAGAGAGGGAGTGAATTCCCCTCTAAGTCTGTTATCTCTTCCAGGACAAGTGGAAACTGAAATCAGGCCCAGTGACAGATGAGAAATCTAGTTGGAATCTAAGTGCCATCTAGTTGGAATCTAAGGGGACTGGGCCTTCACTTCCTTCAGGGAAAGGGTGTGTTGACAGAAACAGGCCGAGACCTGCATTCTCTCCCAGCGCTGGAGAAAATAGAGTATCATATAACACTTAGGTTCTGTTCCAAGAGCTTTGGTGCAAACTCAACTGATCCGTACAACCACACCACAAAGAGGACTAACATGAGCATGCCCACCCAGTTTGCAGATGGAGAAAACGAGGCACAAAGGTTCAATAATCTGTAGAAGGTCTAGAACTAAGTCAGCCCAAGATTCAGCACCAGGCAGGCTGGTTCCTTTGTTTGAAGGCCTTTCAAATAGCAGCCTTTTAGGGCCTCCCCAGTGGCGCAGCTTCATGGCGCAGCGGTTGAGCGCTGGGTTGCGAAGCTGCCCACAGCCTCCGCAGCACAGGTTCGATCCTTCGGTCCTTCTGCCTGCTCTGCTTCCCGCTCTGGTGAATTCTCTCACCCTCCCGCGCTTCTGACTGTACCCAGTGCTCGTATAAATAAATAAATCTTTAAAAAAAAAAAATAGCAGCCTTTCAGGAATGACAACCCTTCCTCCTCATCTTGGTACAGCAATTCAGTTGTATAAGATACATTTCAACTGTGTCTGATTAACGTTTGCCTGTCCTTCCCTCCTTCAGCTAACAAGTGACTGCATAAGTATGGAGCATTGAATATAGTCCCTGAAAGGATCACCTGATCTTTGCAACCCCATGAAGAGAGAGAATGGGGGCCTCTCCGGTGGTGCAGGGGGTTGAGCGCCACACTGTGAAGCTGTCCACAGCCTTTACACCACAGGTTCAATTCCTGGCCAGCCAGAGAGAAACCCACATGGCGTGGCTGACCTCTCCTGACTTGCTCGCTGGTCCCCGCAGCAGTGTATTTCAGTCAGTCTGCCTGTTCTGTTCCCTGCTCTGTCTCTGGTGAATTCTCTCCCCCTCCCATGTCTCTGACCTGTACCCCAGTTCTTGCATAAATAAATAAATCTTCAAAAAAGAGAGAGAGAATGATATTCTTCTCATCCCAAGACTTAAGGAGGTTACACTGGCTTGCTCAAAGCTCAGCATACGTAAGAGATAACATGGACCACCACGCACGCGTGCGCGCACACACACCCCCAATCACTCCCCCCCCGCCCCCCCCCCCCCCCCCCCCCGCCCCCGCCCCCCCACTGCGCCAAGTGTAGGGTAAGGAAAAATGTCAGGCTTTTCTGCTCTCCAGCCATCAGGATAGATGATCCTGAATGCATGGTCCTGAATGCATGCCTGATGGCGGGCACCTGGAGTAGGGTGTGGGCATAGGTAGATGGGATTCACCTGGGCTGAGACTGGGCTTTTAAGGGCGGCGTCATGGGGATGCCAGCAGAAGCCGAAAGAGAAGCCAAGAACGAATGGAAGCCGAAAGAAGAAGAGAAGCAGAGAGAATGCCAGAGAGCCCAGATAGAGTGAAGATTTGCCGGGGGCTGAGAGGACTGCCAGCCTCCCGGCCCCCCAGCACCCTTGTCTGCTGTGTACTGGGTGAATCCCAGTAAAAACCTGCAAAACCACTGAGGACTCTGACTCCTCCTTTACCTGGTCTGCTGGATCGTGGCGAACATGCTCAGTGTCCTGTCCTGCCCTTACACCAAGACTTTTCATGAAACAGTACTGATTCTTACATTTTTTTTTCTTGCCTGTTTAATAATGGTTCGACCCACTATGCTGATTTCACAATTCATTGATGGTCAATACACACAGTTTGCAAAATAGTAAGTCTACTATTAGTGGCAGAGTTGAGTTGTGCTGTAGTTCTGATCCCAGACTGGAGTCCTATCTATCTGCCATGCTGTCCTCACTTGAAAAACATTGCACGTACTGACGAATTCACCCCTGGGAAGATCTACCACCAAAACAGTGCGTTGCAAAGTGTGTTGCATTTTGATAATTATTCCTTGAGTGATAAATGCCAGGTCCCCTGGGACACTGAGTGACAATAGCTCTCACCACAGGCACCCGAATGTGGACCTTAGAATTTTTGTTAGAATGAGTTTCTATTGATCGACATTTCTGATTCCTCTTTTTTCTGACATTAACTTATGTCTCAGACTACAAAACACCCAGGGAGAGAACTTTATATGCCACAATCACTCTGCATAATATCTAGACACATCTAATAAGCACTTTCCTCAAAGGCAAAACATCTTACATCTGTGTTGAACTTTTACATTTCAGAAACCTTTGAGCATTCTCTTCCTAGACCGATGCTCACAACAGCACCTCCATCTTAGAGAGGAAACTGAGGCACCTTCACAGAAGGCTGGGGTTGGTCCAACACCTCAGAACAAAGCCCTTCTCATAACAAAAAACAAAAACACAAAACACAGCCCTCCACCTCATGTTTCCCGACACAGAACCTCAGACCTTTGGAAGTTCACTTTTCGCAGGGAGGAGGAAGAACTGGGACCAGCAATGACAAAGAGTCCTCAGTTTGATTGCCTGGTAGTGATTGCCGAGGGCACAGTGTGGAGGCAGTGGCTAGCCACCTCCACACCCCAGTGCTGTGACTGACTAGTAATGCCTGTGCCATAGTCATGGGTAATGGGCGTTTGCCATCCCCAACCTGCCTGTGCTGCTTCTCCTGCTTTTCCTAGGGCAGACAAAGGAGAGTCAGGTGGAGGGGCAGAGGCCCTTTCTGGCATTGACCGTGGCTACCCGATGCCAAGCTGTGAGCAGAACAGTTCCAGGAGACTCTGCCCACAGGGAAGGGCTTATCCAGGTCCCTTTCCTTCCCAACTCCAAAAGCTGTTTTAGGAGGCACTGCCCTGCAGGGGGTCCAGAAGGGCCCGGGACATATACTCACCAGCAACAGGGCTTCCAGCTGGTTAATGTAGATCTCTTCGCTGGCCAGGAACCCCGAGAGCACCAGCTTCCTCATCTCCAGGCCTTTCCCTGCTTCCACCTGTACAAAAGCAAACCCAAAGCCACAAATGATGAGGAATGAAGCCCAAATCTCAAGTGGCCCGTTTTCTTGTTTTTTTGTTTTTTTGTTTTTTCCTCTTCTTTAACACTTTCATGGGGGATAAAAGCCAGATAAACTTGGGAAATACATAAATGTAAAAGGAAAAATAATCATCCATCTTCCTACTACTAATCTCTAGTTTTGTTTCCCTCCCATCCTGTTTTCCATGTTTCCTTACTTGATATTCATCCATCCATGCATCTATCCACCCATCCACCAACATATTTAACCTTATAAAATTCAGCACGATAACAAAGGGCCTGACCTCATGTGGTGGGGAGGATACAGAATTATGGCAGTGGCAGAGCATGGTCCATCGGAGAACACACAGGGCTCAGAGGGGGCACCAAGAGGAAGTGATGTACAAGCTTCCTTTATACAGAGAGTGGTTGGAATTGGCCACTGGAGTCCCAGCTGTGGCCTTCTAGCTACACCTCTGACTTATCTTTTTGTCCCTGAGGTTCAGTCCCACAAGAGGTGTTGGTCATGGGGCCGTGAACACCAAAGCATTTCCTGACTGCCTCACTGTATAAGCTGCAGTGTCAACAGACCTACAGGCCTCCTCTCAACTCCAGAGCTCCTTCCTGTTCCTCTGTGAAGATCATGCCCCATGCAGCCTTAAATGCCCATTTACTAGCACAGTGCCTGGGATAGAGAAAGTGTGTGAAAGGAAAACATTTTTTCCTGCCATCCAGGATCACCAAGGGCCATTCCTAGCCTCCTCCCTTTTCCCTTCCCTCTCCCACCACCCTGCCACATTTAGTTCCCAAGCCCTTCAAAGCACTCTTGCTGATCTCCTACAAGGACTTCCCTTGTGTCCCGCCCTCCCCTCCACTGTGCTCCAGGTCCACAGCATCCCACGCCGCTGTCAGGATTCTTCTCACTGACCTTTCCCTCCCATCCACACAGCAGAGCCAGGTCAACCTGTTGAGAACGCCACTTACACCTCATGCTTGTTAAGGCCTTAATATCAACCCTGAAAAAATGTGATTATGTGGGGATTCAATTAGGTTATTTATCCACTTATTTATTCATTCAACAAATATTTACTGAAAGGGGAAACGAGCATACATTAGATCTCGTTCTCATGTGGCTTATAATCTAGTGGAGAAACAGCTGTATTATAAAAAAACAAGTAAATATATGACTATACACTATGATATGGGATCCAGGTTATTCTTTACTTGGACACCTTCAGTGGCACCTGGGGCCTCTCCCTACCCTTCCAGAGCTCTTTGTCTTCTCAAATGCCAGGAGTGTTCTAGCTTTTGAATTTCAGTTTTTGCTACTCCTGTTGCCTAAAATGTCTTCTCCCACCCCAGCTCTTCTTGTCTAAATGCCAGCTTGCTTGATGGCACAGCTGGTCTCTGGCCTGCGGCGTCAACTCCTACAACCTGGGAGTCTGCAGCACCTTGTTACCTGTTACAGATTTCCAAGGGCTGAAGCACCTGCAACACATTCCCCTGCACACTCCTGAAGCCCAGCACCATGTGATACCCCTAGAAAGGGGCACCTAGCATTCATTAGCCTTGCCTCAAGTCCTTTCTACTCTCCCCATTTAGCCCTCAAATCCCTCATAGAGGCTACTCTATTTTTTTCATCCTACAATTGGAAACAACAAACCAGGCTTAAAAGAGGGAAGAGACTAACTAGCTCAGGATCACACAGCTAAGAAAGCTCAGAGCAGAGTCCTTGAACACCAAGCTTCATGCCCGCCCACTGCTCTGATGATTTCTTTGGGCTTGTGTTCCTTTTCCAAGCATCGCTGGATTACCTGGAATCTCAAACAGATCCCTTTCTGGGCCTCAAATGCACAACCTTAACACAGGATAGAAGGGTGTATGCAGCCATCAGAATCCTAAATCCTGAAAGAGCTGCTCCCCCCTCTAGCCCCCCACCCCCACCCCGTGGCATGATTCCCAGGTGTTTCCATCCTTTTCCCAGGTGAGAGAGTAATCCTTGGCCTTCCATCAGCTACCCATTTAATAGATCTGTGCTAGAGTCTGAAATGCTATCTGACCCTATGGTAGAAGAAAATGTTCTGCTAAAGACATACACATTCTACCCCCAAACCTGTGACTATTGCCTTATATGGTAAAAGAGACTTCCTGCTGTGGCTAAATTAAGGATTTTTAGAGGGGGAGATGCTCCTGGATTATCCAAGTGGACCCTATGTAATCACAAAGGTCCTTATGAGAGGGAGGTAACAGAGTCAGAATCAGAGACAAGTTCATGTGACCCCAGCGGGGGCGCTGTGACTGACCTTAAGATGCTACACTGGTAGGGCCTCCCCTGTGGCGCAGCTGTGACAAAGTTCGATCCCCAGCTGCTGTCCCACATGGCGCGCAGACCTCAGCAGTGTAGGCTTCTGACTGTACCCAGTGCTTGTATAAGAAGCATGAGATGCTACACTGGTAGCTTTGAAGACAGAGGAAGAAGCCATAAGCCAAGGAATACAGGAAGCCTCTAGAAGCTGGAAAGGAAAGGAAGTAGGTTCTCTCCTCTTGAGCTCCCAAAAGGAATGTAGCCCTGCTAACCCCTTTAGACTCGTAAGAGAATAAATGTGTGTTGCTTTGAGCCACTAAATGTGTGGCAATTTCTTTCAGCAGCATTAGAAAACCAGTATGGACGCCAAACTTTAGGGAAGAACAATGGTTATTTATTGATGGCTTCAAGTACTTGAAAGCACAGTTCTAAGTGCTTTTCATGGATTAAGTCACTGGAATCTGGAAGGTATTTTCATTATTCTCCCAAGGCAGAGAGTATAGCTGCCTGGAGTGGTGGCCTTGCAGACAGGTAGGGGGCACACTCTCCTAGTAACAAGGTCAGAGCTGGAGCAGGGCGCCAGCCCCAGCTCCTCAAGGTCAGATCCATGGTCACCTCCCTAAACGCTGCATAAACGCAGCTGCGTCCCAAGCTGGACAAAATGGGAACTGGCCCTCCTTGTTAGGGGCTAGCACCCCACCCCCAACTGTGCTCCATTCCCCTCCTGTTCCTTGCCAACCAAAGATTTGCCTGAGGGTCTGGAAACACTCTCTAAAGGAAGTCACTCAGGGCATACCGTGAGCTGAATTGTAGAGGTGGCTGGACCAGGACTGGGCAAAGAGCTGGTGGTTCACAGCCTGCCCAGCCTTTACCCATCCTGGTATAAGCATGGACCTTGTTGTCAGCCCCTTTGACAGTCCATTTCAGCAAGATGCTCTCTTCAAGAGACTTCCTACTGCAGAGTCCAAACTTGAAAGAGCTCTCCAAAAAGCCACAGTCAAGAGTCCCCACTCTGTGCCACATTCATTATGAAGTGCTGGCTGGCATGGAAGTGACGGAGAGCTTAAGGACGTGAAAAAAATTCTGCAAATCTCACCAACAGGAGGCCTGTTACTCAGGTAACACCAAAAACCTCTTCCATTCATTTTTTCTTTCCTCAGACCCCACATGTTCCTGCTTTAGAATTATCTGGAAATTCACAATTGTTTCTCCAATTCATGTGGATTATTCTTGTCTTATAAAATATCAGGGTTTGACATTCATTCATTCCGCAATGTTCTCCCAGCACTGGTGAGACAAAGTTGAGTGGGACAGTCTCTGCTCCCAATGAGCACTCCACAGGTGCCCACATGCCCAGAATCCCTGGGGTAAGTTCTCTAGAGAGTTCAGGGCCACCCCCCCCCCCCCCCGCAGCTTTGCAGCTTGCTTGTCCCCCAACACAGGAAAGCTGCTTTCTGAGTAACATTGTCCCCACTTCCTCCCCAAGTGGAGCTTATGAAATGAAGCTGCAGGGGCTCATTCATCTTCAGTGTTTTATACAATCTACTAGGCTGACAGTCTGTCAGCCTGGGGACCCCAACTCCAAGAGGTCAAGTCATTCTGATAGGGACACAATCTGTAAGCAAGGCTTAGCCAGTTCTGGCCTGATCCCCTACAGAGTTTAGAGGCTAAATAAAGACTCCAAAGGTTTGGTTCTAGGCCAAGCCAAGAGACAAGCTCCCCAGGAGTTCTGATCTCCAAGACAAGAATGAGGCAGGACTAGCTGCAATTCAAAGCCTTAGCTAAGAGGCTGCAGACAGCAGAAGGCAGCCCATGGACCACACCAGCTTGAAGGAACACCCAGTAGGATCTGCTCGGAGCAGATCCACAAGGTTTAGGGGTTACACCCATGCCATGCATTGACCTCAGGATGGATAGCTCCTCTCCGAGCTAAGACAATGCAGGGACATCCAGCCATTTTCTTCCCTCCCTAGGACTAGGCACAGGGATGGTCTCTTGGCTATTTCCTCCTCAGCAGTACATAGAGCAGAGAGGAGAATGGCAATTGCTAGAGGACAAAGCGCAAATTCTAGCTGCCCCACCCTCCTGATATAGCCTGCGTATCCTGTACTCCAGGTTCCCTACTGTCTGAAGCTTTAAACAGACCCCACAGGGCCCAGCAGTATTTGCAAACTTCAGTTGCTATTCATATCCCACCTTTGCAGTTTTGTGATACTCATACCACCTGCACTAATATTTACTTGGGACTAATCTTTACAACTTAGTTTTTAAAAGCACAGTCTTAGCCCAAGCATTATATTTGAAATCCCAGGAAAGATATGCAAGTCATGTTTTTCTAATATACATTAAAATATATACCTAATTATAAAGTTTAAAAAATATATCCCGGTGCCACCTTAAACCATGTCTCAAGTAATCATATATGTGGCCCACATTTCAGAAAACACCCACGTGGGGGACAAGGACATGGTTGCCACTGCACATGGGAGAAAAGACCTGGTCAGGTAAAACAAAAAACATAGGCGATTCAGACAACCCATTAAAAAACTGGCACAGAGTAACACCAGAAGGGTTAATCTGCATTACAAAAGTATTTTTATTCCTGATAAATGAGTTCCTTTAAATAGCAGCTTTTATATAGCAAGGCCCCTATCAGTCCTATGTATCTTAAAATAGAATAGCAAGAAAGATTTTTGGGAAGTAGCACCATCACCCCCCAGTCTGCAAAGTGTTGTATATAAGTATTTGCATTATTATTAGTTTACAGATCATTAACTCCTCAAAGGGAAGTCTGGACTGAAGGCCGTAGCAAGCTCTAGCTCTAGACATCTTTACATCTGTCTTTCAGGAAGATGAAGCATTTTGGAAATTACCCTGAAAACAAGATTGATTTATGGAACCTGCATTTGGGCACATGCTCAGGAATACAACTGCTGTTTAAGGTAAGTACTCCTGATGTAAAGTAATAGCACAGAGAACTGCCTTGGATTCCTACCAACTGCCAAGAAAAGTCCAGCATACTGGAGTGTGCAAAGATGGTCCGCAGCCCCGGACAGGGGCACACCTTCCAGAAATGAGCCTGACCACACGCGAGCACCCAGTCCAGCCCTGATTCAACTAGAAGTGATCTCCCTTCCTCTGAATTTGGCACTCCTTCATCAGAACCCTCCCGTGGCCCTGACGTCTTTCTCTTTATATTCCTATTATCTGTGTACCTGCCCCTTGCTCTGAACTGTGAGCTCTGTGAAATAGGACCACGCCTTATTCACCTTATCTCCTCCTCAGTTCCAGGCAGAGTGTTTCAAATAGGACACAACCTGACAGTATCTGTTGAATGACTCAATTAATTTTCTTCCTACCTCTCTGCAATCGCCTAGCTTCTTTTTCTCTAAAGAGATGATTAAGCCTGCCCTCTCTAGGGGGCATCTTAGAGGTATTCAGGCCAACACAAGGGACCTGGAATTCCCTAACACTCAGGAAAGGCTCCCATCCCCCATGTTGGAGACAAATCTTAGGATTATCGAGGCAGCAAGGTAGAGGGGAAGGCCACTGGGCACTCATGAGGAAGGAGGAGGGTTTTTTAGGTGTGATGTGTTTCCAGGCTTTCTAGGGTCCATGTGCTGCCTTCATAGAACACCTCTGAGATGGAATAAGGTCAGGGACACAGTACAGCCTTAGTGCATCCCAAGGAGCCTCACTCAGTCCCAAATTCACAGGGCCGGAGCCATGCACCAAGCACTATGCAGCACTCAGCAATGAATACAACATGGCCCTTGTCCTTGAGGGTGTCTTAGAGTTCTGAATCTAAACAGAATGAAGTATGAGCTAAGACGAGGGTCCAGAGTAACAGTGAACCCATAAGGCAGCACATGAACAGGACCCCATCTGTGCTGGAGAGGGTTTCTCAGAGAAGATCTGCTAGGAACCCCATATACCTCCCATCCACACACTAGTAAGTTCCCAGCCGCGCTTTTGATTCAAACCAGACTTCCCCATCCTGTTTGTGATGGGAGACTGGTGAAACCCTAAGGGCAGAGGCCGTCACAGGCCCAATGAGATATAAAGCCCCAGTACTGCAGGCTACACCATAAGAGAGAACCAGGGGTGGGGCTCTAGCCACTGCCAGCCTCCCATTAAACCTCCTCTCAGCTCCACACCCAGGCCCACAGCTACTGCTCCACCCAGACTCAATACACCAGCCATCTACATGGGTATGCAGTCTATTTTTACTTCCATCAGCTCCTCTTCAGAACCACACTTAGTGTGGGTGGGGCAGGGTTGTGATCCCCACCTTCACAGGGGACAAAGAGGCCCAGGAAGGTTTAGTGGCATCCTCCTGCCCACAGCGGTGTTCTGGGGCAGTGTTGCCTGGGGAGACAGGCCCAGGGAGGCACACCAATGGGCCATCTCTGTTAGGAAGCCTGGCTTGCAATCTGCAGCCTCCCTGCTGTCTGTTCTCACTGGTCCTTCCTTCTAGTCACAGGAAAGATAGCAAAAGGCTGAGGTCAGAGCTCTTAGAAGTGGGCCCAGGTGAAAGAAGGGGATCCCTGTGGTGGGCCCTTGCCAGACTCAGGCAGTGCCTCGTGGTTTCAAAGGGGAGTCCTGCCCCTGGGGGGAGAGGGTAAAGACACAGCAAGGGAATTGATGCAAATACTCCAGCCTGCTCTATCTTCGAGGTAACTTCTATGACCGGAAGGGGCATTGCTGCAAACAATGGCCACAGTTCCAGAGTGAGTGTGCTGGGGTCCAGCAGATGCTTCCTGCCAGTGCCCACCTTGACAAGCACCTCCCACCTGGCTCCTGCCTCCAAGTCAGCTGTTACCACCCTCTCTTCAGCTGATCCAATTCTTCCCCTTCAAGGGAGCCTGGCAAACTCTGGTTGCCCAGCACTCTAAATGCTTTCCTGTCCTAGCCCAGATTCATCAAGTCCTCGCTCTCCATGCTAGAAGAGGGTGGCCCCTTGGCATGAACTTCATGAGTGCACTTATCCTACAGTTGCCATGGAAACAATGAATTATTGCCTCTTGGTTTCAGGTCAGCCAGCTCCTCTGGGGCAGCAGGCTCACACCACTGAGCCAGCGCTGCCCACCGGTGACTCACGTCACTGCCAGAGAAAGTCCCCAGCACAGCTGGCCTGGGGAAGGCCAGCAGCCACTCCCCCTGAGGACAACTGGTCCAGGGGGAGGAGGCAAGCCCTGCACCTCTCCCCCAGGAACAGCTGCTCCGGTGCGCAGCCCCTTGAATCCCCTCGCAGGCATGCGCCAGCCCCTCTCAGCCCGAGCGCGGTGCTTCCACTCAGCCATGAAGTTGATGCTCACATCAGCCATTTCTGTCCGCACACAGCTTCGGCAGAGAGCTGCTAGCCCTGCCCCCTCCCCCGAAAAGCATCAAGGGCGTGTCACATTCCCACCTTCACAGTCATCAAGAAGGGGGACCCTGAGCCGGGGCTGGTCGGGGTTCCCAACTCGCACTCCTCCAGGAGAAACACATCTTCATCCTCCAGAACCTTGTCCAAAAAGCCTATTGCCTCCTCTTCCTCTTCCATGGCAGGCGGCGCCGCGGCGGGCAAACAGGAAGCAGGGTCCGCGCAGCAGCAGCAGCGGCAGCGGCGGCAGCACTCCTGCCGCCGCCGCCCGGGAGGAGGCCGGCCGGGAGGGAAGAGCGTGCAGGGCAGGCCTACACCAGCATGCTGGCCTCCCTGGAGTCAGTCCTGGCACCTGGCCACGGGCTCCCGATGAAAGGCTCCATTATGAACCTTTTCCTGCTGCCGCTTCCAGCCCTCCAGAGCGCCGGGGCTGCGGGCCCGCCTCGCGCGCGTCCCCACCCCGAGAAAGGGGAAGCGGGTCTTCCAGCGCAGCCCCGCCGGCCTCGGCTGCCTCTCGGCGGGGAGCTCCTCCGCCGCGGCCGCCGCGATTCGGAGCCGTCACGGGGAGAGCGCGCGCCGGCGGAGCAGGAGGAGGCGCCCCAGCGCGCCCGCCGCGGCCCTTCCTGCTGTGCGCGCCGGCCCGGGTGCAGGCGGGGCCCGCGCGCCCTCCGTCGCCGCTCCCCGAGCTCGGTCCAGGCGCCCCGCCGCCGCCGCCGGCCCCACAAATCCCGCCCTTTCTGGACTCCGAGGTTCACGTTTGCTATTAATACACAGGAAATGCACGACTTGACTTGTGAGGTGGAGCCGTTCCTTTCCGTGGTCACCCGGCCAGCCAGCTAGAGGAGGCTTCTGGAGCGCGGAGGAGGGGCCACGAGGCCGCAGACGGGCCGGGCGCAGGGGGAGGTCTGCTAGCGAGAGACAGGCTTTATTTACAGCCCCTCACCAGAGCCCCGAGCAGGCAGGGGGCGGAGCGGAGGAGCAGCTGCCAGCACAGCCTCTTAGGGACCGGGTCAGAGTCGCCTCGGGAGTCCCCAAAAGCCTCAGTCCTCTTCTCACCTCTGCTTCAGGCTCTTGACACCTTGGCGGAGGGGAGGCCAAAGCTAGGTGAGAAACCACAGTTTTCACCGCCTACAAGGTTGAGGACACAGTGCTCAGAGCACAGGAGCCTGACCGGCCTCACAACAGAAGCACAAGTGCCAGTCAGGGTCTGCAGCGGGGGGCTCGGCAGGCAGAGGCCGTGTTGTCACATCTACTCACACGTGCGTGCTGCGGAAGCTAACACTATCAAGTCCTTGGGGTCTTTCCCCTTAGCAAGGAGGGATATACACAAACGGTCAGCCCCACTAGGGGAGAGCACACATCACCCAGGGCAGGGAGCACCCCTTGGCTTCTTCAAAGCTCCAGAAGCTAAATCCATCCAGAGGGTGAAATGCCCATTCTGGTTCCCTGGCCCTGACTGGGACAGGTACATAGGCCTATTCTTATAGGGGAGAAGTTTAGAGGCAGCACTAAAGAAAAGCTCTTTCACAGCACAAGGCCCAGGGCAAAGTTGGCAAACTCCAGCACTCATGAGGGTGCAGGTAAGATGGGTCAGCGAAGTGAGCCAGGTAGGGACTGGGTGAACTGAAGAAACAGCCACTCAGCTCTGGCTGGCAGTCAGGAGCAATGCAGGTTCAAGGTTATCCCATCTCAGATTATTCAAGAGAAAATACAAATCTGCATTCTTAGGTGAAATCTCTCCATTTTAAAATGGTAAATAAATTTCATTAAAATACCCAAGCCAGTGCAATCTATATGAAATACAACTGTGAACTGAATGTGGCTGAGAGACTGGTTGCCACCTTTTTTCTTATAACTGGTAGTTTCTTTGAAGGAAGGTGAAGAATTGTGGGGAAGGACGGATGGGTGAGTGGGGGTGTCCCTCAATATCTCATCTGTCCCATCTCTTCACTGGACCTGGCATCTTGGAATCAAATTCAGCTTCACACACTACCAACTCACCACTGAACTTTGCAGACTTGTATAATTGAAGCCAGCAACCCGGTAGATCAAGTAAAAACAGGATGCTGGGTGGTAGGCCCTGAAGCTCCAGCCCACTTAAGCCCTTTTCAACCTTGTCTCCTCAACCTTGTCTCTAGCCAGGACTCCCTCAAAATCTAATTCATGCTTCCAGCTCTCAATTCTCTCTCCCAGTATGCCGTGGCCAGGACTAGCGAGTATGGGTCTTAGTGATGTGGTGTCTGAGCTGTGTCTGCCACCAGCATCCTGCCACACATGTCACGTCCCATTGGGGGCAACTGTATATCCACAGGGAACTCTCTGGGAAACGAGTTCCAAAGGAGGATCAACCATGCACCATCTTGAGTCCCCCTGGTATCACTGCCTCTCTTCTCCACCAGGCACCCCTGCTGAGGTCAAGCTGAGAGGAGGGTTAAGAAGGAGAGAGGAAGGAGAAGGAGAAGAATGCACATGGCTTCTTATCTGAAACCCCTCCCCCCCCCCCCCCCCCAGTGTCTGGAATCTCTGAGCTCTGGTTGAGGGCCCATTTGGTTAGAGCAGAGAACCTGTCCTTGTCACTGGCCTATCACCAAAGCTAAGATGTAGACCCAGCATTTTGGGGTAGGCTCTCTGGGCCCTCTCTGGGCCCTCTCTGAGCTTCAGGACTGACAGGCCCTGGTAAGAGCTTGGCCCACAGGGTTCCACAGAAGTACACTCCACTCTGTACCCTGCCTTCTCCCTCATTCCCTGGTTTTCCCCTGTAATTGCCCTGCTTGGGTTATAAATAGCTGGGCACATCTGAAGGGCCCTTTCAGCCACAATTCCTCATTTGGTTTGGGCAGGCAAGGTTTGGGAACAACCAAGCCTGGCACTCCCTAGGGCACAAGTATGCCGGCCAAGGGCTCTGTGCCACAGTTTCTGTCTCCTGCCCTGCAGGTGCCAAGCGCATGGCATGGGCTGCTCCTACCATTCAGACAAGCAGGTGACTTCGTTGTAGGGTGTAAAATCCCAAGGGCGCCTTCTGTGTCCGTTCCCCCACCCAAGGAGGCATGAGGTGTCATTTCTTCCCCCAAACCTTAAAAACATCTCAGAAGCTGCTCCCTGAACATCCAAGACATCTCTACCCCACCCACCCCACCCCAGTCGGCTGGAAATTCCAGTGAGTAACCAGAATGCCCTTCCATCTCCATTGGGCACTCAGACTCCACTGAGAGGCCTTCAGTCCTCCCCTGGAGGGGAAGTGACTCACAAGTCCCACAGTGCTCCCTCCCTTCCCCCTACAATGCCCTGAGCCAGCCCTGGACTCGAGAGCTTCCTCCCAGCGCCCCCATACTCTGCCTGGTTCAGCCTGGCTCCTGATCCTCCCTCCCCAGAGAAGCTCACTTCAAAGGCTCCCAAGCTGCATTATTCCAAAGTCAGAGCCTACCTCTTTGACTCTTCTGCTTCTCTGCAGGCTGGACTTTCAGATCCCTTGGCTCCCATGGCCATGCAGGTACTGTTTCTTGCCACTCTGATTTAGGTTGGACTGTCTTTCTCCTGCTTCTTATAAATGTGGAGTCACACCACCCACCGCTATACCCAGGACCAGCCTCAACCCTCTGCTCTCTACCCTTCTCATCCTAGACCAAGGCAGCCCATCACTAGCTGCTCCTCCAGCATCTCGTTCAGTTCCAAGCTGCGCTGTTGGATGTTCTCACTTGGAATTCCCAGCCACAGCTCCTCAACTCCAGACCAAGTGGCCCTCCCCCGCCCAAAACCCGGCTTCCTCTTCTGGCTTCACCACTTCTGTTGGCAGAGCCACCATCTTGTGACCCTTCTTACCTCAGGCCCCACATCCCCTTTACCAAGTCCCTTTGGCTCTTCCTTCTTTTTCTTTTCCAAAGCCACCCCACTACCAAGATTTTCAGCATCTCATACCTACACCACCACAACAATGTTGCATTTTGACTCCTGATCTTACCTGTCCCCTTATCTGTTCATTCCTCTGTTCATTCACACCCAGAGGAAGCCTGGGATCACAATCACACAAATCTGGGAGATGGAGCCCTTGCATTAGAGTGCTCTCAGCCTACAGGGAGGACACATGAGTGAACGAGGCAGTGCACTCCCTGGTCAGCACAGTGAGGACACAGGACAAAGGCGCACCCTGCCTCAGAGGAAAAGCTTGAATGGCATACTGGAAAGAAAGGGAAAGAAAGGGAAAGAAAGGCTTCCCAGGCAGAGAAGAGAGGCTTGTAAGGAACACTGAGCGCACAGCTGGAGGACAGAAGAGGGAAGGGACAGGTGATGGACTTGGAGAAATGGGCTAGAAGGACACCATGGAAAGAGGGTGTGGGCACACAGATGCCTCTAAAAGCAAGGGGTGTGCATTAAGATCCCTGACATTCACCAAACCCACATTCTCAAAGTCAGTGATGGGTCACCCCCTCAACCCACTGGGCTTTCCTCACATTCATTCGACAGCCCTTCACTCCCCTCCCCACTCAGTCAAGGGGAATCAGTGCCTGTTGAGGACAGGCACTGCGCCAGCATCCAGAACGTGGCCACAAACAGGGCACTCTGTCTCCCTCCATGCAGCTGACCATCTCAGGGACAGACATAGTGAGCCACCCCAGGATGACAGGGGTGAGGCCCATGGAAATATCTATTGTGATTTTACATGTTCAAAACCTCTGACCTAGCAACTTCACTTTAAGGGACTCTTATGTAGAAATATTTCTACAAGAACATAAATATCAATGTACAAAGATGCCCCCTGCAGTGATGTTTACAACACTGAAAGGCTGGAAACAGCCCAAACTTCTTAAGAAGAGGATTGGTTAAATGAATACAGTACATTCATAAAATGAAACACTGCATGAAGTCATGAAGGAGAATGAAGTAGGTGTTTAATTACTGACATGCTAGATGTCTAAGACTTTCTAGGTAAGATAACAAAAGCAAACTGTGTAACAGTACCAGTGTGTGATCCCACTTAAAAAGATATATAAGGGAGTTTCCCTGATGGCCTAGGGATTAAGTCTCAGACCTATCACCTCTAAGGCCTAAGTTTGATCCCCTGCCAGGGAGCTGACCCACATGGTCCACCAGACCTCTCTTCTCTCACCCGCTGCTCCCCTTATCAGTATATTTCAGTGTATCTGCCTGGTCTGCTCCCCACTCTGTCTCTGGTGAATCACCCTCTGCACCTCTGGCCTATACCCCAGATCTTCTATGCAAAAAAATAAAAAATAAAAAAAAAAGAGGAAGAAGGTGAAAATTATTTAAAAAAAAAATACACGTATCTCACATGGAAAAAGGAAAAATACACAACCAACTCTTAACAGAAGTTCTCTTCCTTTATTATAGATTTCTGTAAAGTTAGAATTACTGGTGATATAATCAAGAAAATTAAAGAAGTTAAAAAGGGGCCTCCCTGGTGGCGTAAGGGTTTAAGACACAACCTATGAAGCGATCTGCAGCCACTGCAGCACGAGTTCAATCCCCAACCAGGGAGCTACCCACATGGTGCAGCAGACCTCTACTGACCTGCCCGCTGCTCCCCTCAGCAGTGTATTTCAGTCAGTCTGCCTGTTCTGTTTCACACTCTGTCTCTAGTGAATTGTCCCCCCGCCCTGACACCTCTGGCCTGTACCCCAGTTCTTGTATGCATAAATAAATAAATCTTTAAAAAAAAAAGAAGTTAAAAAAAGAAATGTGGTAAATGCTATGATTGGGAAGTAGAGTGAGTTCTGGAGGCACAAGATAGCATGTGCCACAGCAAAGGGGATGGGGTGACAGAGGGTCTCTGGAAGAGGCAACATTAAAGTGCATACCTAAAATGAACAGGGGTTAGCCATGCTGTGGCATAATGAAATGAGTTCAGTCTGGGTTCATTTATTCATTCAGTTGATATTTACTGAGCCCCACTATGAGCCAGGCCCAGTTTTCGGCATTAGAATTTGCCAAGAGCCCCACTGTTTTGTTACAAAACTGACAAACTGCCTCACATGGTGCTCATATTCTAGTTGGGGGTTGGTAAATGAGATAGGCAGGGGTGAAGTAGCCAGGAATGAAGTGGCCAAGGCCAGGTCATCGAGGCCTTGACAGCATTACTAAGTGTTGGATTTTACCATAAGAACAAAGGGAAAGCATTGAAGGTTTTCAAGCAGGGAGTAGTGACATGACCATTCCCACTGACATCAGATTCCTTTTTCTGAAGCATTGCTCAATCTGTGCCATGCAGGAAGCCACCAAGTCAGTCCAGATATGGCAGTGGGTACTTCTGATGATTCAACCTGATCAAACTATTGACAACAGCTTCTGCCATTCATTGCCATCCCCTCTTTCCCACTCCCCACAAAGGACTGGACACATTCTCACCTCCAGGCCTTATCCTTAGCTTGAAGCCCCCACACCCTCCTCTCTGCCTATCCTTGGCCCTCCCAACTTTCTTGGCAGAAGCTCAAGCCCCACCTCCAGATTTTCTGGAGCTCCACAGACCGGTGGCCAATGAGAACTGACTCAAGGGCAGGCGTAGTTAGTTAAAGTTGCAGATGGAATCAGGTTCATCATCTCCTAGATATAATCATTCTCTTTCCTCTGTCTTCCCTCTCTGTTACATTAGTCACTCCAAAAAGTGTGTATAGAATTTAATTACATAAAGCAAATGTTGGCTATCAGCCAGTAATGACACTGTTTATAGAATAAAACAAATAAAGAAAAACAAAAAACTCCCCTAGATTCTGGATGTGAACCCTAGCTCTGCTTCTTGCTAGTTGTGTGACCTTGGACAAGTCATTTTAACTTCCTGGGCCTCAGTTTTCTCATCTTCAAAATAAGGATAACTAGAACAGCAAGTCTAGGGTTGTAGTAAGGACCTAGTACAGGTAGGGTAGTGTCAGGCATAAGTTAAGCCCTCAGAAGACACCTCCTCTTTGATGGTAGTGGTGAGGAGGAGTATGAGGAGTACAGAGTGGGGAGCCCAGTCCACTCACAGTCTCACCTTGTACCTCTTCCAATGAACCCAAAGCCTCAGTCACACCAGAACATTTTTTTCCTCAACCTTCCAGAGGTTTTCCCACATTCTGGGACATCCAGGCCCTCTTTACCTAGAATGTTCTTCCTGGTCAATGCCCAGGCAAAACACCACCTACTCTCTGAGGCTACCTCCTCCATGACTCCCTCCTTGATTGTTCCACTGGGTGTCACATGACTTCCCCCTTGAGACATTGTACATCTATCTCAAGGCTGTTGCAGAGATAGCCTTGAATAGAAGAATTGTGGCTCTAAGGGCTCTGAGGTTAAGAGGAAGGAGGGAGGGAAAGGGTGGTGTTTGAGAAAAAAAAAAAAAAAATCATGTTATTTTCTTCTTAACAAAAAGAAACAAAATGATTGTGGGAATATGCCTGTGGGGGAAGGTAAGAGGAAACCTCTTACTCCCCATAGCACCCAGAACAGTATTTTATAAAAAGCAAGTGCTCAGAAAACACTTAGCGAGTAGAAATGACCACAGAAAACTTGCAGAGCAAGACAAGGGATTGCCCAAGATAAAAGGTTCAGATTGGGTGGAGGTTTCTATGGAAACTGATCATATGATACGGGCTCCCTAGGGTTAAAGGGAACCCACAGTCCTACCAATGAAGGAATGTCCTCTCTACCTTCAGTTACCAGCCTCTGCTTGAATCCTTCCAGGGAAGGGTTCCAAGAACAGGAAACTCACTGCTTGTCCTACTACTGGGCAATTCTAATACTTGAAATATTCTTTTAATATTTACTCAAATATTATCTCATGGTAACTTTGTCCTTATCCTGTCCTCCAGGGCAATACAAGATAAATTTTAAGAATTTTAATTGGGGCCTCCCTGGTGGCGCAAGGGGTTAAGACGCAACCTATGAAGCTGTCTGCAGCCACTGCAGCACGAGTTCGATCCCCAGCTACAGAGCAACCCACATGGTACAGCAGACCTCTCTTGACTCACCCGCTGCTCCCTTAGGCAGTGTATTTCAGTAAATCCACCTGTTCCCCATTCTATCTCTGGTGAATCCTCTCACCCCCCACTCTATCTCTGGCCTGTACCCCAGTTCTTGCATGAATAAATAAATCTTTAAAAAAAAGAATTTTAATTGGGTAATCCTTTCACAATATTACATATACAAAGAGTATAAAAGGGGGTAGAGCAAGCAGCCTTCCTTTCTCCCACCTCTGCCCCAGTCACCTCCCTAATAAGATGCCCGCTAGGCTGTGGGATGGCTGGCTTCGCCTCAGCCCTAGGGGCCCACATCATATAACTGGTTTTGCAGGAACATCCACCCAGTCTGAATACTTTGATTTACCTTCCCTGGGAGATCTTTACCAGGTCCTGTAAGCCTCCTGGGATTGTTTTCACTTACTGTCTTCTGAGTACCTATTTTTCCCACTTAGTAAAGGTCCCCAGGGGACTCCATTCCCTCACCCCTCGTAGAGCCACCACTCTACATACTCATGTTGCCAACCTCTTTCTAGACCAGTGGTTGTCAACCAGGGGTGATTTTGCTCCTCAAGACATTCGGTAATGACTGGATACATATGGGCTGTGCTACTGGAAGGGGCAAGGGATGCTCCTAAGCAACCAACAATGTACAGGATAATCTCCCACAACAAAGAATTATCTCTCACACCTGTAAGAATGGCACATCTTAAAAAGATCCTCTAAAACAAGGGTTGGAGAGGATGTGGAGAAAAAGGAACCCAATTACACTGTTGGTGGGAATATGGAAAACAATCTGGATTTACCTTAAACAACTCATAACGGAAATACCACATGACCCAGCAATCCCACTCTTGGGAATCTAGCCACAGAATATGAAACCATCAGCAAAATACTCCATATGTTCCACAATTTTAAAAGTACTATCATTTATAATAGCTGAGACATAGAAGCAGCTTAAACGTCCACTGACAGCCAAATGGGTCAAGAAGATATGGTACATTCACACCATGGAGTATTTTATTAGATAGCTCCAAAAACGATGAAATGCAGCCATTTTCAACAAAATGGAGGAAATTTGAGAGAATTATATGCAGCATAGTAAGTCGGAATGATTAAAACAAACGCTGGACATTTGAAAGTAGACACACAATAAGGTAGACTCTTAAACACATACGGACATCAATAAACATCCTGAGGGCTCTGAGGTTAAGGGGGAGGAGAGAGGGAAAGGACAGGGGACACAAAGGATGGTGGTGGGGGGAATCTCAAAATAACAAAACCAAAGAATTACCTGGCCATTTCCAGAGCACAAACCCTGCTCTAGATGTCCCCCAGAACGAGAAACCAGGCTCTGAGGAAAGAGGATAAAGCACCATTTCTACCTATTTCCCAGCACTCTTCCTCAGGGCATTAACCCTAGTGGTGGGGGTGTCCACCAAGGTGGGCTTAGGGCTTGAAGGGGGCCACTGGGTAGGAGGGTAAGTAATGGCCAAATGGGAAAATGGCCACTAGGCGTTTACAGGTTGTTTATGTCCCTTATAACAGCTCTTCCAGATAGGAGGTGTTTATCCCCATTTACAGTTGAAGGGATGAAACTCTCCAGGCTGCCAGGAAGAGTTAGAACAAGGATGGTAAGGTGTATGGTCTGGAGAGGTAGCGGAGGTGACAGGTTGCCCACCGCTTACCAGCTGTGGGACTTAAGGTGGGTTATAGGACCTCTCTGCACCTTAATTTCCACATCTGTAAAAAGAGGGAAGAAACAGTGCCTATGATGCAAGATTCTGTATGGCGAGGAGGAAAAGAGTTAATATTTACAGATCCTGTAACTGCATCCGGCATTTAGTAAGTGCTGTCGAAGTGTCTGCTTTTTCTGCCATGCCGGCAGGAGGGTGGGGCGGGAGGTCTCTCTGGCCCTCCAGATAAAGTAACCGGTCACAATGCTGGAGGTGGAAGGTCAACAAGAGTACGGTCCGAGTTAAAGAAAGACTTTATGGCCTCGCAGGCACGCAGAACGAGTGGGAGTACTGAGTGACAGCGATGGAAGACAGGCTGCAGGGTGAGAGCCAGTCAGCTGACTGGCCGGACGCCTCTGCCCTCTGGCGGCTGAGCTCTGTATGGCTGCATACGTCACCGCACCATGGACATTCTCAGGGGGCTGTCGCAGTACTTGTTTCTGCAGCAATTTAACCCTGCCGGTGTAATTATGTGGATCAGTCTTCCTTCCTGCCCCACCTGCAAAGGCACTGGGGCCTCAAGGGCAGAGAATGGGCTCACCCTCGTATCCAAAGCACCTGGAACCGGCAGGCAATCAGGAAACCTTCACTGATGAAAGGTAGTTTTGGGAGTATCAGCAGATGTGAAATACATCACTGAACTGTGACCCTAGCACCCTAGCAGGGACAGGGACATCCGATAGGATGTGAGAGCTACGGGGATGCCCGGGTCAGCCAGGTGTGGTTGGGAGGAAAGACAGATCCCAGCCAGGTGGGAGGTGGGGGTGAGGCAGAAGGGACAGAGAGGGCCAGCTCTGGAGGAGGCCACTACCTGCTTCCTACTTACCCCTTCTCAACTAGGACAGGTGAAGGAACCCCTCTCAGTCTTACTTTCTTCATCGATAAAATGGGGGGACTGCCCCACCGGCTGGAAGAATTAGGTGGCAAGGTAGTCTGTGGGCTCCTAGCACTCACCAGGCACTAAGGAGCAGCCTGTTAGTCTTCTCTGAAGGTCCAGACAAGGGGTGGAGCACAGAGCAAGGCTGCTACGATGAGGACTGACAACTTGAGGAGAGTGTATCTTTGATATGAAAGGCAGCTGGAAATGCCTGAGAGGATAGAGACCACTGCTATCGCTAACCCACCCACCCCAGGTCTCCCACACCATCCGAAGGCAGTGGAGTAGGCTTTCTAGCCATCCAGAAACAACCTCCTTGTTTTGCATCCTTAAACCCAAATCCCAAGCCTCCAGAAGGAACCAAGGAGAAGAGAAGCTAGTGATTCATCCCATCTTCATGAGACTGCATTTGGCCTCTCCTCCTCCCCGGCCATCCTAGGGCCACTTGGCTCAGTGCCACAGACACCAGGGGAGCATCCTTAGGTGCTCCAGAACTACTGACAGAGTTCACAGAGATGAGGACTGGGGGTGCTGCTCTCTCGAGGCAGATGTGCTCCATGAGTCACTGTGGACACTTCCCAGACAGCAAAGGGCTCAGCGATGGTCTATAAAAGCTTCAGCAGGGAGGTGATATCCAAGTGGGCCTGGTCAAAGGCACAGCCTCCAATATCAGAAGGACCTGAGTTTAAATAAATCTCTGGCCCCACAAGAGCCCCATTTGCTCTTGAGCAAATGATGTCACCTCTCCGAGGCTCAGTTTCCTCAACTGTAAAATGAAGACAATAACGGTGCCTACCTCACAGTTGCGGCACGTCTTAAGTGAGACAACCTATGTACGACAGTAGGATTAGACATTGAGAAATCCATGCCAACATGCATGCAGTCTTTACAATGGTGTTTGTGTGTGGCGGGGGGTGCAGAGAGAGAGAGAGAGAGAGAAGAGAGAGAGAGAGAGAGAGAGAAAGAGAGAGAGAAGAAATTCTCAGTATTTTTACAGAGCAAACTGGAGTTTAGAGAGGGTAAGTGGCATCCCTCTGGTCACACAGCTAAAAAATTATAGAGCTGAGGGCCTCCCTGGTGGCACAAGGGGTTAAGCACAGCACTATGAAGCAATTCGCAGCCTCTGCAGCACGAGTTCTATCCCTGGCCAGGGAGTTACCCACATGGCACAGCAGACCTCTCCTGACTCGCTCGCTGCTCCCCTCAGCAGTGTATTTCATTCAATCTGCCTGTTCTGTTCCCCACTCTGTCTCTGGTGAATCCTCTCACTCCCCGCACCTCTGGCCTGTACCCCAGCTGAGACAGAACAGATCTTCTCTCTGATTTGTGGGGCCTTTTGACTGTACTTCCTGAGAGGGGAGACAGAGGAGAGTCTGGCTTGTGGAGAGCAGCTTTCCATGGTCTTGGCAGAAGAACCTGTGTCCCCACTTGTCAGCTGAGATGGAGCATCCCCAGCCTTCCTTCCCAAGGTGAATCCAGGTGCTCTCAGTTGAATTGAGCCACCAGTGGTCTATGGCTCTGGCCTTGCTAGGGTGCTCTGCTCTGCTGGTTTGAGGAAAATGATGGGTCTGGGACAAGTATGACCCTTGTCAGGGTGACATTCAGGTGTTATCCTGATACCTTTGTGAGCTGCATAGCTCCAGGGGACATGTTGGGGAGTGAGGAATATGCGTCTTGCCAACATCATAGAGACCTGACTTCGTAAGGGCTATCACATCTGGTAGGAATGATCCCACCACAAAAACCAGGTTGCAAAAGCAGATTCAGTCATTATATAGCAAATATTCATTAGACCAGGTCCTGGCAATGCTTTTGGCTCTCCACTCCACTCAAGACTGATGAGAAAAGTTTTGTGGGTCCTGGTTGCCAAGGACTAAGCATCCACAGCTAGCCAGGCCCAATGCTTCAGACCTCACCTGTGCTATCACATTCTATCCTTTCAATACCCTCTAGGCAGTTCTATTTAGAGATGAGAAAACTGAGGCTCAGAGGGGCTATGACACTCACTCAGCATCTCCCAGCTAAAGTAGGAAATGCCCACCTATCCAAAGTGCATGGTCCTGGGCCTCCCCGGTGACGCAGCAGTTGAGCGCTGGGTTGCGAAGCTGCCCGCAGCCTCTGCAGCGCCGGTTCAATCCCCGGCTGCTCCCCGGCCACCGGAGGAGGGTCCCACATGGCGCACAGACCTCTCCTGCCGCCCGCTGCTCCCCTCAGCAGTGTGCTTCGGTCCTTCTGCCTGCTCTGCTCCCCACTCTGGCTCTGGTGAATTCTCTCACCCTCCCGTGCTTCTGACTGTACCCAGTGCTTGTATAAACAAACAAACAAACAAAATAAATAAATAAATAAAAATAAATCTTAAAAAAAAAATAAAAACAAAGTGCATGGTCCTTCCATTCTCTTAGAAGAGTAAGTGTGAATATTAATTTGTCAACTTGACTGGGTCGCAGTATGCCCAGAAATTTGGTTAAACATTATTCTGAGTGTGCCGGTGAGGACATTTCTGGGTGAGATTATCATGTGAATCAGTGGACTGAGGAAAGCAGACTGCCCTCCCTCACACTTGAAGACACAACTAGCACAGAAAGACTGACTGTTGAGCTAGGGCTTTTTTTCCTTTTTCTTTTCTGGCCTTCAGACTTGGACTGAGACATGGGCTCTTCTTGGGTCTCGAGCCTGCTGGTTTCAGATATCAGTTCTCCAGAGGCCCAGCTTGCTGACTACAGATCCTCTTGGACTCCCCTCCCTCCCCTCTTCTCTCTCTCTCTCTCTCTCTCTCTCTCTCTCTCTCTCTCTCTCACACACACACACACACACACACACACACACGGTTCTGCTCTTCTGGAGAACCTGACTAGTACAAAAAAATCTAGGGATTCCAGGTACAGATTGGCTGCATATTTGGGTGGAGTGTGGAAGGCCCAGCTTTCAGAGGTCAGATATCTGAACATTTAGAATAATTATCTGATTTGGTGCAAGTATCCTCAGTTCCTAATACTCCAACAGGAAGCCTGGCAGCTAGGGGACCTGCTTGATCAAATCATCAGAACCAAGAACCAGAAATCTTGTTTTTTTTCCTTAACTGAAACAGCCAAGTACTCAGGAAGAGGTGTGTCAACACCTTCCACGCACCCCAAAGTAAACAGCAGTACTTGAAGAGTCCACTAGGTGGGGCCAGGGATACAGCAGAAGGGCACAGATGTAATTCAGGAGGGCAGGCAGACGGACTCTCCACTAGAAGACCCTAGTGGAATAGATGTTCCCCATTCCTATTTTGCATGCATTCTAGTCAATAATGTAAAAATCAATCCTGGGGCTCCCAAGGTCTAGATATTATTTTTTTTAAACATTTATTTATTTATGCATATGAGAACTGGGGTACAGGCCAGAGATGTGGGGGGTGAGAGAATTCACCAGAGACAGAGTGGGGAATAGAACAGGCAGACTGACGAAATACACTGCTGAGGAGAGCAGCAGGTGAGACAGGAGAGGTCTGCTATGCCACGTGGGTTGCTCTCTGGCCAGCCGGGGATCGAACTCATGTTGCAGAGGCTGTGGATTGCTTCACAATGCAGTGCTTAACCCCTTGCACCACCAGGGAGGCCCTCAGGTCTTGATTTTAAAGTCCTCAAACTAAGTTATTCCTCTGTGGGCCACCAAGCAAAATGGGCTAAGTCGGAGCACAGGTGGGGGGCAATTCTCCATTATGACTGACCTGTTTCACTGGAGAAAGCACTTGACAATACCTTTCACTAGGGAATCTAAAAAGTGAAGGAGAAGCACCCCAGCAAAGCAGTTGTGAAATCAGGGAAGGAAACAGGGACAGGAAACAAGGAAAAAGGCAAAGGCGCTTCTCTCTTCAGCAAGCTGCATGTTTTGGGGCACATGTCCTCCACTCTCAGCCAGCATTCCCGGCCCCCTGTTGGGTACTACAGCGAGACTTCCTCCATTCACTCACAGCAGGGTAATCACTGAGTCTCCTAAGGGGGTCCCAGAGCCCTAGTTGTGGCAGAAATGGAAAGCAAGAGTTTCTTTTTGCTCCCCACAACTGGGCTCAGTTCAGGTCCCAGAATACCCTCTCCTCTTATCAGTAGCAAGAATCTTAACTCTGCCACCCTTCCATAGATTGACAGGAGGCAGGCTGTGGGGGGTCTGAACATGACCAATACCACTCTTGTTCATGCCTTCCACCCCCCCAGCGGCGCCCCACCATCCCTTCCTAAACTTGCACTGCCTGGCAGCCGCTAAGCTCTGCCTCGGCCTCTGTTGCTATGGCAACAATGTGGCTTTCCCCAAGTGGGAAGCCGGTTGCCAAGGCCCTTGTTGCCAAAGGCTATAACAGCCACTCCGGAGTGTGAAGAGGGGGTGAGAGCTCTATGGAAGGGTGGAGGGTGGCCAAGGAGGCTAGGGAGGGTAGGATACAGGGGTTCTTAAGAGTTAGTAGTATCCAGGCAGCCCCCTGGCTGCTGGAGTGGGGGGTGCTGAGCCCTGGAGGAGGGAAACAGGCATTTCACAGCATCCCAGTGGCTGCTTCTCCATGGGTATTAGAAAGAAGAAAGGGGACCCCACAGAACACAGTTGGACAAGCCCTCTACCAAGCAAAACCAGGTCCCCCAAGCCCCCAAAACAGGAATGGCTTTGATTCTCCCGAACTGCAGAGATCAGCCCTAGGAATCTTTCTGTCTCGCCTGCTCATGTGTTCCAGCACGCGCACAAGCTGGGTCCAGACAGAGCCGTCCCTGTGGCCAGGAACCGCATTAATTACAAAGATTGCAAACCGCCACACATTTCTACCTCCCTGGCCTGTCTCAGAGCACATATTTAATATTCCTTGTAAAATGCTTCCTTTTGCAGCAGAGATCCTGTGTGTCGATAAGAGAAGAGATGGATACTATCGGGGCTCACTCTCTTATGGACTCAACAGAGGACTAGATGGGGCCATGGCCCTCAGGGAATGCCACACAAGCAGCTCACTCCACCCCACCACGAGCACCAGGTCAGTCAGCCTTGGCTTTGCTGCACCTGCACCTGGACAGTCCATAGGTCACATGCACCACTGTCCAGCCTGGACCTAAAGAGAACAGCCTGTTCCCTCCCCGAGCCCTATTCTGCTGGAGAGGGGCTGAAATGGAAAGCTGAATGAGGAGGTGAGGGTGTCCAGGAGGCAGGGGAAGCAGATGGCTGGTAAGGGAGGCAGAGAGAGCAGCAGGTGGGGGGAGAGGGAGCCTAGTCTGAGAGGAGCCCAGGCCGGGAATGAGATGATGAGCAGCCGGGTCCCAATCTCCCCATCCTGAGTAGCCTCTTAGGCACAGCCGACCCATGGCAGCCATGCCTCCCTACAGACCCCACCATCTCCAACAAAGCCCCCTCTCCCAAACCCAGGAGGGAAAAGCAGGTGTACCTACCCCAGGTGCCAGCCCCTCCTGTGGGGTGGGAGAGATGCTGTCCCCACCGCCCTGGCTCCGGGCACTGAGCTGAGGTGACATGGTAGGCGACTCATCGATGTATGGCATGGTCTCTGAGCCCTCTGGGGGCCCCTTCTGCTCCTCATTCCCCTCTCCGTCGTAGTCGTCTGCCCCGTAGCTGAAGTCTGAGACAAGGAACAAGAAAGGCCACTGAGAGTCTTCCACGAGGGCTGCCAGGGACTGGTAGCGCAGCGGGCGCCGGCGGCGGCCCCCAGCTGCCATGACCCCGGCCACAGCATCCACGGCCACCCGGGCCAGGGGGGGCTGTGGGGGGGCCCGGGCCCCGTGAGTGGCTGGGAAGTGCCAGCAGGCACTGGGCGCTGCAGTTCACAGGCTGCTGGGAGTCAGGGAGGAGAGGCTCTGCTGCTGCCACCCGCTTAATAGCATGTCAGTCGCGTCTTTCGAGCTGCTGCTTCCTTTGCCTCTTGCCCAATTCCAAGTCTAAAAATTAACAGTGGGAGCAGGAGGCAGGACGCTTCCAACTCTCCTCTCTGAGTCACCATTTTGCTTTTTATAGGGAATAGGGAGGTGGGGGCGGGCCAAACGATGTCACTTCCTGAGCCCCTCCTCCTTGGGTACCATTTGTACACAGAGCCAGATCTCTCCAAGGGAACCAGAGCAGGTTTCGGAGTGGGGGGTTGAGGAACTGCATCCAAGGAAGCCCTCACCCCTCAGTACAAGGCTCCACACAGATCAAAGCCTGAGGCTGGCAGAACGTGGGCGAGAGGCGGCCCCGAGGCCTGGCAGGGACACAGTTGAACAGCAGACTCCTCAAAAGCAGGCCCTTATTTCTATAATTTCAATGCAGGCTTCCTTCAGAGACATAGGAAAGAAAAGGCCACAGGAAGTCGAAGTTAACCCCGTTGGTGCTGCCAGCACCACCCGGGTGGTTTCCAGAGCCCACGCATGGACACCAGTTCTGGGGACAGTAGGCTGGGCCCATGGGTGTGCAGGGCAGCACTTCAGAAAGATGCCGGGTCAAACCCCACCAGCAGGAGTCTCCTCCTCTGTAGCAGGAGGAAACTCCCACTACCCTGCCCCCCTCCCTACACTAGGCCTGTCTTATTTCTGCTCAGATATCACTTCCTCAGGGTTGGTCTCCTTGGTGTCCCAGTTCAGAACTTCTACAGCATATGGCCTTCCAGTGCCCCTACCAATCCTCCCATTGGTCCCTGAGTTCCTGAGGCAGGAACTGGGTGTCTCAGTCCTGCACCCGTGGACTGACATGCAGCAGGCTTCAGGAAATGAGTGTGGAGAGAGTGAATGAGCAGAGGAATGCTCTGTCCCACTCAGGTCTGAGGCTTGAGCCAAGTTCTCTGCAGGGGGCCCTGGCTCCTCCTCTGTCACAATACACCAGCCCCATGGCAGCTGGCAGCCTGAGAATGGTGTCAACGGGTCACCAGGGTGCAGGCCATGGCCATGCTCGGTTCAATCTGGCCCTTTGGCAGCCGAGAGCTTCCCCGGGCCTTGTTACACCTGCTCCTACTGCCTTCTTCTCCATTAAGCTGTCAGAGAACATGGACTGTTTCTTTTTCCCCACGGCCGACATACACATGAAGAACCACCTGTGCCACTGAGCGCGTGTTTGTCATGCACCCGGGAAATAGGACCAAATGCTCTGGAGGCACAGGACCTAATTCTGAGGTTGGCAGAGGGAGAGCCAACTCCCAGAGGAGCAGAAGCCTCTAATTTGCCCGAGTCTGGCACTGAAAGTGGACTTGGGTGTTTGGGGAGACCTACTTTGAAGAAGCACAAGGAGAGAACATGGTATCATCTAACACCTGCCATCTCTCCCCTAGGCTGTCCTATTAGTGCCCTGGGTCAAGGCTGGGGAACTCAGAAGGATGGAAATCTGCCAAATACAGGCCTCCATTTATGAAAGGACACAGAGAGGAAAAGTGAGTGGACCATGGTTGACTATCAGGTCTCAAAAGAAAGAAGGCAGAGGAAGCCATTGACAGTCAATATTCATTTTCTACCAACAGAAACTTCATTCTATTGGGAGCTGCAGTGTGCCCAGCAGCTAGCTTAAAAGACTATTTTAACTAGTGGGATGGTCCATGTGATTAAGTTAATGAGATTTAGTTAAATGGAGATGTGTGGAACTTTTAAGGAAGGCTGTTAAAAGATAGTTTTAACTGGAAGATACACTTTTGTGGGTGGGAAGGTTTCTCCATTCTTCCTTCATCTGTTGTCACTTGCAAAAGCAGATAGGAAGGCTGGCGCTCCAGCAGCTATATTGAACCATTAGCCACAAAAAATAACCTTGTGGCTAAAAGCCTATATTGAAAATGGCTGAGCAGAAGCTAGAAGCCTGGGTCAGTAAAGGTACAATAAGCTACCATACCATCTCCAGGACTAGCTACCTCAGGACTTCTTTTACATGAGATTAACAAAAAAGTCTATGTTATTTAAATAACTGTCTTAGTTTTTGTTATATGCAGTCAAACCTAAAGGCAGTTGACCTGCTTTTCCTTGACATTCTGGTTGGGTGCATTTCCTATTGCCTTCACTGTTTCTTGTAAATCTCTTTGGTGCAATCCTTTGTCTCTGCACCTCCCCCCTCCCCAATTAAAAATGGGTATTCCTTTTACATCCTTACAACAGAATACTGTTGTACAATAAAGAAGGGACAAAATGCTGACACCACAGAAACAACAAAAAAGGTTCTGATAGGGGCCTTCCTGGTGGCGCAAGGGGTTAAGACATAAACTATGAAGCTATCTGCAGCCACTGCAGCAAGAGTTCCATGCCCGGCCAGGGAGCTACCCACATGGCGCAGCAGACCTCTCCTGGCTCACCCACTGCTCCCCTCAGCAGTGTATTTCAGTCAATCTGCCTGTTCTGCTCCCCACTCTGTCTCTGGTGAATCCTCTCACCCCCCACATCTCTGGCCTGTACCCCAGTTCTTGTATGCATAAATAAATATTTTTTTTAAAAAAGGTTCTGACAGACATTACACTAAGTAAAAGAAGACACAAAAAAAGCCAGGCACAAAATAGCACATCTTGAGTGTCTCCACTTATATGAATTTCTAGAACAGACAAAACTTTCCTGCGGTTAGAAAAAAACACAACAAAACATAATGGCTGCTTCTGGGGGTGGGGACAGGAGTAAGGGGCACAGGGAACTTTCTGGGGAAATAGAAATATTCCGCTTTTTGCCACAACACAAGTGTCTGTGTTCATCAAAAGTCATCAAAAGGGGCTTCCCCCGGTGGCACAGTGGTTGAGCGCTGGGTTTCTAAGCTGCGCACAGCCTCTGCAGCGCCGGTTCGATCCCTGGCTGCTCCCTGGCCATTGGAGGAGGGTCCCACATGGCACGCAGACCTCTCCTGCCGCCCGCTGCTCCCCTCAGCAGTGTACTTTGGTCCTTCTGCCTGCTCTGCTCCCCGCTCTGGCTCTGGTGAATTCTCTCACCCTCCCACGCTTCTGACTGCACCCAGTGCTTGTATAAATAAATAAATAAATATTAAAAAAAAAGTTTAAAAAAAAAAGTCATCAAAAGGATACATTTAAGATTTGTGTATCTCACTAAATATTGATCTCCAGTTAATGATATGCATGCTGAAGTGCTGAAGAGAAGTATACTGTTGTCTACAATTAACTCTAAAACAAGAAATAAGATGGAAGAGAGATGAATAGGTGTGACACAAAACAAGTGTAGGCAATGATAGGGGCTCGATGTGAATATATGGGTGTTCACTCTACACTTGGATCTATTTTGAACTTTTTCATAATAACATTATGGGAAAAACTGGTAGACCCCAGACTTCTGTCACCCCTACTCTGCTCCTGCTCCCAAATTCTATTTATACCCCAGGAAGATGTCTCAGCTGCAGATGCATATGTTTCCTCGACATCTCCACTCTCAGAAACCTGAAATCCAACCTTCTCCTGATGTTAATACACCAGATTCCTTCCTCTTCCTGCTTCTCACCTCCTACACCCTTAAATGTCCCCACTCCTCCTACTTCCCATCTTCACCAATACTCTATTTCCATAGCAGACAAACAGCAAATTTGATCATGTTCCTGCCCTGTTCAAAACCCAGCAATCCCCCACTCACTTGAAGTGTACAGCCCAAACTCCTCTTCTTGAGCCCTTCGTGGTCAAAACCCTACTCCGGCTCTACAGGGTCATATTCTGCTGTCTTATATAACATGCTGTTCCTCTACCTGGGATATCCTCCTAACCTGTAGCCCACCTGGTGAAATCTTATTAAACCTTCAAATACAACTCAGATTCACCCTTTCCTATGGACCTCCTGTCCCCTGAATATATAAAGCACTTTTGCAAACTAATGAGAAAAACATATATAACTCAACTTTCTGAGCACGAGAAATGAACAGGAAATTTAAATGAGAACTATAAATGCCTAATGTACATATATTTTTAAAAATATTAACCTCATCTGTAATCAAAGAAAACATAAACTTTTATTTTTTGCAATTTTCCTATCAAATCAGCAAGGATTAAGAAAATGTCCAGGGCCTCCCTGGTGGCGCAGGCAGTTGGGCGCAGCGCTGTGAAGCTGTCCGGGGCCTCTGCAGCGCCGGTTCAATCCCTGCCGGCCTTGGAGCAACCCACATGGCGAGAAGACCTCTCCTGTCTCGCCTGCTGCTCCCCTCAGCAGTGTGTTTCATCAGTCTGCCTGTTCTGTTCCCCGCTCTGTCTCTGGTGAGTCCTTTCACCCTCCCATGCATCAGGCCTGTACCCCGGTTCTTGTATAAATAAATAAATCTTAAAAAAAAAAAAGCAAACAAAGTTTTAGGGAAAAAAAAAAAGAAAATGTCCAAAGTTGTCGGAGAAAAACCACTTTCAGAAACTCTTGGAGGGCTTACTTATACAAATGGCACAACTTTTCAATTTGGTAACTGATATAAAAAAGCTTTAATAGTTGGCATAGCTTTTAACCTAAGAATGGGTTCTAAGAAATTTATCATAAATGTAAATAAAGTTACAAAGTTATTAATCCCAGGGATTTTTATGATTGTGAAATATTAAAAACAACTTGTATGATTAATTATAGGGACTGTTTGAATAAATTACAGTATTTCTCCAAGATGGACTATTATGTACCCATAAACATCATATGGATGATGTACATCATCTTATTAAGTGAAAAAGGTAACTAATAATAGTATGGACAGTATGATATTATGAAGAAAATTGGAATGTCTGTATTTGCATCGAGTAAGCCTGCAAGGCAATAAAAACACAGGACAATTATAGAACATCCAGAATGTAGGAATTTGTGAGAAATTAATACATGGTCTCTGTTCTCTAGGACACTAGCAGATACTGCTGGTCTCCTACCTAATGTTCATCTTCCCTTCTTCCCTGATTACCTTACCCTGGTTTTATATGAGGGACAATGTATCCAGTCCTAAGCAAGATACCCACTTTCTCTGCCTTTCTGCCTCTTTGCAAATGGGATTGACCATTTGACGTTATTCTAGCCAATGAGACTCAGGAGATATAATGCTGGGGCTGATGGCACAGCATTTACTTTGATAATCAAAAAGAAATGTCTCAACTTGAACTCAGATGTGATGACCGGAGCTACAGTAGTTACATTGTTGCCATGAGGAAATGATCAAGAAAGACCAGTGATATTTCCCTGCTGCTGATGTTGAGCTACTGAGCCACACTAGAAACAGTCTACTTCATTTCTTGCTAAGTAGAAAATGCCCCTATATGTTGGATTTTCTGGCACATTCCTAAGTGAGGAAGGCAGCCTAACAGCTCAGTAGAGGAAGGCAGTCCAATAAGGGAAAAAAAAAAAAAATCCTAAATGTTATCAAGAAGTACCTTACAGGCACAGAGAGGCAGAGAAGAGCAAGTGGGAAACAGCTGGAAGGGGTTGGGTAATACTGGGAGGGAGGTGGCTTATCACTGTGGTTAACAGCAAGGACCCTGGGGTCACTAGTTTAGGTTCCATTTAGTTCTGTCACTTCCTAATCTCTCTGCTCAGAAGAGAGCCTGGCACAAGGCAGTCACTTATAAATGGGTATTGGTTCCAATCCAGGCTCTATCACTTCCTAACCTCCCTGTTGAGAAGAGAGCCTGGCACAAGGCAGTCACTTATAAATGAGTATTGGTCAAATGAATGAATGTGCAAGAGGATGACGAGGGGAGCTAGTGCACAAGATTGCTGCAAGGATTAAACTGAATAATGCGCACACAACACTTAGCACATAGTAAGCACCCAATAAATCTTAGCTGCTGTTATTAATAATATTAATTGACTCTTGAAAGATATGTGGGTGCCTGCCAGGCAGATGGGGAACGGGAGCAGAGTTCTAGGCAACGAGAAGAGGCTTGGCAAAGGCACAAAGAGTGAAACAGCAGGGTCCCTTAAGGGGACTATAAATAGCCTGACTTGGTTAGAACACTGAGTGAGCAGGAGGGTGTGAGGGGGCAGACAGTGCTGGAGAAGTGGGCACAGACCAGCACACAGAGGGCCTTGTGAACATAGTTAAGAGTCAGGAAGATTCAGCAGGACTGTTTATCTGGACTTTCACCTACTGTGGGGGCTTGCCAGGCACATCACTAGGGAGCATCAATAACTTTAGATTATTCCTCCCAATGCCTATGTTCCTCTGTTGAGTTACAATACAGGCAGAGTCCTGCGACATCCAGAGGACCCAGGAGTCACCCTGGTGGGACCACATGTGGACAAGTCTGACATGGTGACCATGCCAGATAACGGGGTAAGAGCCAACCAGTGACAGACTGTGGAGCTCTCAGATATGCTCTCTTGGGAAAGAAGAAGGTTGGCTTATGTTCAAACTCAAAAAACCAGCCTTCATTTTACTATTTTAAGCTCTGTTAGGTGCAAGGGGGAGGCAGGAGCCCAAATGGCGGGAGGCATACAGGTGTTAAGCTTTTTACAAACTTCCCCCGAGGCCATCTGGCACCAATGACCTATAGACACAGCCAAGATTATGTTCTGGTATCCCCCAAAACCCAAACAGATGCTGAGGACAGTGGGGGGAAGGTTTCTAATCTCCAATCTCTTTTTGGACACTTTAAGAACGTATGGATACAAGATAAAATTAGGTTCCAGGTGTGGAATGGTCCTGCCCTCCAAGCAGGGGTGGTGCAAAGCTGATATTAGGAGATAAACTTATGTTCTTCCATAGAATTTATGATGGGATGGGAGTGCTTTGGGAAACAGCAGGAAGGCCAAGCCTGACCATCATTCCCACCGAAGCAGTGTCAAGAGTCCCTGGGGAGCCACAGCTCTTTTGCATGGTGTTGGGACAGAGGCGTGTAGACCCCACTCCAGAATTTCTCCAGGATCTCCTGGCATGGCCCATGCATGCTCACTGTTGTTTGTAACTGTGCTGGGCACTGCACTGTCCACTACTTCATTTTACCCTCAGAGCAACCCTGTGAGGAATCTTAGGATCATTATGTTCAACAAGCCCAGGAAATTATTACTGCTTTATATAATCAATGTTTAGATTTATCCACGTATTTATCATGTATCAATAGAGTACACCCTGTCACATTGCAGGATTCTATTATATGAAGCTCAGGAACAGGTGGAATGGATGGAAGGTGATAGAAGTTCACAGTAGAAGTTAGCTGGGGGGAGGCAGTGGGCGTGACTGGGAAGAGACATGAGAAACTGTCTAGGGTGCTAGAATGTTCTATATCTTGATCTGGATGGTGGTTAAGGTACACTTTAAAAGTCTTAAGAAATTAACAAGTGGGCCTCCCTGGTGGCACAGGGGGTTAAGTCTCGGCACTATGAAGCTATCAGCAGCCATTGCAGAGCAAGTTTGATCCCCAGCCAGGGAGCTGACCCACATGGCGCAGCAGACCTCCCCTGTCTCACCCGCTGCTCCCCTCAGCAGTGTATTTCAGTAGATCTGCCTGTCCTGCTCCCCACTGTCTCTGGCGAATCCCCTCACCGCACCCCCCCACCCCAGCTCGTGTGCATAAATAAATAAAATAAATCTTAAAAAAAATTAACAAGCAAGGAAGTAGTACTGTTATGATTCTCGTTTACAATTGAGGAAATGAAGGCACAGGGGGCTGAGTCACTTGCCCAAGGTTTAGCTTGCTAAGTAGAAAACCAAATCAGGCAAGAAGCCAGGAGAGCAGGGAGTTGGACTCCAGGATGTGGGACCGGCACAAATAGAACCAACCACACTGGCCTGCTGGTCTCAGGGCCCACAAGCAGAGGAAACAACCTGTGTCAAAGTCTGGACACATGTTTTGTACGGCTGAGAACCTCCAGTTCAAGACAAGGACCCTGAGGTCAGGGCTCTTAAAAAATCAGAAACTACTCCCTGAAACAGCCCAGGAAGGCATCAGTCATTCAGTATGAGAAGATAGAAGTGCAGGAGAAGTTGCCTGTAAGAGGCAGGGTTTGGATTAAGTCTTGTAGGACTAGGAAGTTTGCCTGGGGAGAGGCAGAGGAGGTGGACAGAAAGGGCTTTAATCTGACTGTAAACTGGGCACAGGCAGGGAGGGCCCTGTCTCCATTCACAGGGCCCTCAGCCTTGGGCTGCCAGCAGCCACTTGGCCCACAGGAGGCCTTCAGGTAGGTCTGGAGCAAGGGCAATAACCCAGAAAAGGGGCAAGTGGAAAGAGGGTAGACAGAGGTGACTGGGCAGCTCCTTCCTAGAGATGAGGCCTCATGGCCGGGCTCTGGGTTCTGGCTCCACCCCCAGTGCTGGGAACAGACTCCAGGCCCCCAACAGGGTGCAACTTGGCCTCTCCAGTTGCCATGGAGACAGGATTTGATCCTCCACCTCCAGGCTCCCTGGGGAAGGGAGGCAGAGACTGTGGCGGCCTGGAGAAGCAGAGGGCTTCAAAGCCCCAGACAAAGGAACCTTAGTTTTTTGCTTTTTTTTTTAAGATTTTATTTATTTATGCATACAAGAACCGGAGTACAGGCCAGAGGTGTGGGGGTGAGAGGATTCACCAGACAGAGTGGGGAACAGAATAGGTAGATTGACTGAAATACACTGCTGAGGGGAGCAGCAGGTGAGACAGGAGAGGTCTGCTGCACCATGTGGGTTGCTCCCTGGCTGGGGATTAACCTCATGCTGCAGAGACAAGGGTGCGGACAGCATCATAGGTTGTGTCTTAACCCCTTGCACCACGAGGGAGGCCCCAGGAACCCTAGGTTTTGGGACAGAAGTAGCAGGCAAGGGGCTGGGCCTGCCAATCAGCCCTGGGCAGAGAATGGACAGAGGTCTCACCAGTGTCCAGGTCCTGGGAGGTACAGGAGAAACACTGATGATTATCTGTGCTGTTTCACAGTGCACACAGCAAGCCCAGGGCAGGGATCTCATTTTATCCTCATAACCTAGGGAGGTTGTTAGTGTAAATATTACTCCCCCATTTTACACAGGGGAAAACTGAGGCTTAGAGAGGTTCTCACCCATGGCCAGTTGGCTAAACCACATAAACAACTAAACCACAACTTAAAGCCAGTGCTCTTTGGACCAAGTTCATTGCTTGTTGTACTATACTTCAACATAATTCCCCCTCTGGCAGAGAAACCTAAAATTCCTAATAACTTATAGGAAAGGCAGTTACATGCCCACTTAACATATAGGAATAACAGTGCAGAAAGCCAGATGACCTTGCTCTAATGTAAGAAAGCTTATTTCATGAGTGATAATCATTTAACAAACATGTAATTTATTATAAGATATAGTCATGGAACTGACCCCAAGTGGAACTTAGCACTTTCAGTTCTACTACCAGTTGTAGCCCATCAGCCAGTTAGTGGGATACAATGAGTGGAGCCCTGGCTCAGGAGTCAAACAGATCTGGGTGTGGTCCCAAATCTATACACCTTCTGGCAAGTTGCTCAGTCTCTGGGACCCTCCACTTCCTCATCTGTAAAATGGGGTGATATAGCGGCCCTGCCCATTCCATAAGGCTGCTTGAAAGAGCAAAGAGACATAACAAACAAGAAGGGTATTTCACAAACAGTAAAATATTCAATCAATCAAACCAAAAAAAAAAAAAAAAAGAAAGAAAAAAAAAAAAGAAGGAAAGAAGAAAAATCCTCTACGAAGAAAGGGAAGTTGGAATTCATTTGGCCTTTGGTATATTCTGGTTTCCCCCACTAGGTGGCAGGAGTCTGGAGAGTGAGGCCGGCCCTCTTCTATTTACTTGATATTATTCCTGGCACTCAGGACAGTGTTCACACATAGCAGGTGCTGGAGAACTGCTGACTGGCTGATACAATCCCCCCAAACTCTTCCTCATTTCTTTACCTATCAAGCAAATCAATTACTTAGGTATAGGGCCAGGAAGTCACCTTATCCCGCAGGAGTTCTAACCCTTGTGAGAATTAACAGCTTTAACTTGCTTCCTACTTTCCCAATGAAACTATCAAGAAATGTAACAAGTCTTGATTCTGGACTGATTTGATTTAAGGCTCTGTTCTCCCTCCCCCTCCCTGCCTGCTGGTGAGAAATGCTGCTCACCCCAGAGCAGAAGAAGGGAGAATCAAAGGACGATTATGATGGTGACCTTCGAATCCAACTTCACTTACCACTTGCCTGAGATGGCCTCCTCAGAGTCCCTCTCCCATATACAGTTTCATGAGTCCTTAGGGTATTTATGAAAAATTAAATGACTCTCAATCTAGTGCTGGAAAGTAGGAAGGGCCAGCTCAGAGAACAGATAAGCACTAAAAGGTCCAGAGAGGCCAGTAAGCCTCTCAATGTGGCCTTGCATGTTGGTGGCCAGGAGAGAAGGGCAACCTCTGCTTCCCATGCTGAGGCCTCTCTTAAGGCCAGAGCCAAGCTCCAGGCCCCCACGCCTCTTACAGAAGTCAGACAAGACAATCCCAGCTTGCACACTTGCACACCCTCACACATACACCCATGGAACACCCTCACTTCTTCCCATGCTGCCAGGAGGCCAGACTCACTGGCATTCAACTCGAGCTGCTCAGTCTCCACCCAGTGCCTCCCTGGACATTAGAAATAATTCTACTACTGAAGGGTTCATAAGAGGGTGCCTTGAAATTCTTCTTCTTCTCCCCTCCCTCAGCTCCAGAGTGCCAGCAGTTTTGCCTGTTCCAGCTGCCTTTGTCACCACTGAGAGGAGATGAGGGTCAATAGTCTTTTCCTGAAACATCAACATCACCTTTCCTCAGGGGTAGTGCAAAGCAGGTGAGGGCTGAACTAGGCAAAGGAATGTGGCTTGCCCAGCCAGCTCATTTCTGCTCTTTGCCCACATGCACATGCATGTGCATATACACACAGGTGCACATACATGCATACACACACAGAGGCAGATGCATACCCATCTCCTAAGAACCTGCCACCTCTAACTCCCGTTGCTCTAGGCAGCCAATATGCCTGTCCATGGCATAGGTACCTACACCTGCCAGCAAGCACAGCCCATCACTTAGAGGTATGTGGCCCTGGACAAGTGTGTGGCCCTGGGCTTTGGCTTTCTCAGATATGACATGGGAATGATAGCATCATTGTGAGGATGACATGAGACAACACTGGTAAATAATTCAGCCCAGTGCCTCACACATGCAGTAAAATGATGATTCTGCTACTAGTCCTAGAAGTCAGTGACACACAAATCCCTTCAGTGACCCCAGAAGGCACCACCACGCACCTGTCCCCATGTCACCGCCCTAGAGCAGACTCCTCAAAGCACCTCCTTCCTTCACATCAATCAGTGCCCATGTGAGGTCCACATTACCTGAGGTCAACAATATCCTGTTCTCCTCTCCTTCTAAGCACCTGGAGGACTACACTTTCCAGTTCTTTTGCAGTTGGGCAGGGTCTTGTGAGCAGTTCTGGCCACAAAATGTAAGTGGATGTGATGTGTGTCATTTTCTGACTGAGACAGTGAAAACTCATGTACAATTCTCCATTCTCCCTCCCCACCTGCTGCAGTGACCTTGGAGATGACATGGGTTCCAGATGGTGCAGCCTTCATCAGGGTGGGTCCCTGAGTGGCCATGTGGAGCAGAAGCCACAGCCTACATACAATGGATCAGCATGAGTAAGCAGCAGGCCTTGCTGTGTTAAGTCAAGGGGATTTCAGAACAAAATTGGTTTCACAGAATAACTAGGCAACATGGATACACTCCCAGGTCCTCCATGTAAAGTCAGCCAGCAAGCCCCAGTCTCAAAGAAGCTTCACATGCACTTTCCAATGCCTGATACACCCTTTCTCTGCCCCCATGCCATCCTCATAGTGAACTGAAACGATCCTCCTCCAATTCAGGAGAGAGCCAGGAACCCAGTACCCTCTTCTGGGGGCCTAAGGGAAGAAAATCTGGAAATTCCTCAGGCAAGTAGGCTGGTTCCAGGAGCACCAATAGTTTGGTCTTTGGTAGAAGCTGGCACCAGAGGGCAAGCCCTTCCCCACGAATTTGGGGCACACCCACTCTCCCCAGATTGAGTCAGTGGGACCATCCCTAAGCAAGCTGTGAGGATGGCCTATTGCTGATGTGTGAAGTAAGCCCATAAGCAGACAGGGAGACACCCATATTCGTTGCAACATTATTCACAACAGCAAAAGCTGGAAGTAACCTAAGTCCCTTTTGTGGTCTAACATATAATAGAATATTAGTCCCCTTAAAAAGGATACTACATCATGTACCAATGACCTTGAGGTCATTATGCTAAGTGAAATAAGCCAGTCCCCAAAAGAAAAATAGGGCTTGAATCTATTTATATTAAGTATTTCAAGCAGTCAAGTTCAAAGAGACAGGAAGTAGATGATGGCTAGGGCTGGGGGAGGAGAGAAGGGGGTAACTGTTTAATATAGAGTTTCAGTTTTGCAAGGCGAAAATTGTTTTTGCCCATGAGAGTTGCACAACAGTGTGCATGTCCTTAATGTCAACTGCATACTTAAAATGATTACGATGGTAACTTTTATATGTTTTGCCACAATTTTAAAAATAAAATAAAAAGTAACCTAAAAAAAAAAAAAGCAGACAGGAGAGGAAAAATACCACGGACAGAAACTCTTTCATGGGGATTAATGGGACAAAGAGACTAAACCAGTCCTGGAGCCCACTCATCTTCCACAGAGGGCTTTGTAGTTCTGCCTTATGAGTTACAAAGGCAGATTCCACCTATACAGCTCATTTCTATTTTGCTGCCAACATTCTGGCACAAGACAAGCCTGGCTCTGTCCTAGATAGGGGCTGCCAAGCTTTAGGCTCCAGGTCCAATACTGCCTCCCCACTAGGCAGCACTGGGGCACCCACCCCCAAATTCAATCTGCTCTACACCCAATAGCAATGTCTTGGGGAGTATGTAGAACTACCCCGGGGTCATGGATAGAAATGAAACTTCCCCCCAGGTTACTGTTTTCCCTGGCTCTGCCTCCACCCTCTGCCATGACCCAGGTCCTTCACTCAGATCCAGACAGCTCCATCCTCCCACCTGGCAGAAAGAGATGCCAGCTGTACCTCCCAAAGGAAGGCAGCCTTCTCCAAGAATCAAGCTCAGTATCAGACATGTCAAGAGGCTGAGAGGGGTGGGGATGGAAAGGGAAGGTATATTTCAACTTGGCCCTCACAACAAGAGCGGCAGTAGACCACAGGACAGAGAGGACAGGCAGAGACAAGAATCAGGGCCCTCAAAGCCCTGCCCCAGGTGTTTATACTGGGACCTCTGGGGCAGGCCCTTGGCAGGATGAGGCTGGAGCATCAATGGCCAAAGTCAATTACCTCTTCTCCCAGGAGAGCTCCTGGAAATGTCCCTTCCATGCCTGGGCATGAGTATGAGAGGAGAGAAGGGGTACAATTTCCACAAAAACCAGGGAATGGCTGACATCAGAGGCTACATCTCATGCACAGGACCCCTGAGCAAGTCAGTGGGCATATCCCAGTCACCCAGGATAAAGAAACCAAGATTTTAAATTCAGGGCAAGAGAAGGGTTACAGGGCCTGGAGGTTCTTCTAGGAGCCATGAAAGAACATTGTAGTGCATAGTGCTTTGATAGCACTCACTCTAGAGTCAGGCTACCTGAATTGAAATCCCAGTTTTAGCTGTGTGACCTTTTTTTTTTTAAGATTTATTTATTTATACACGCACTGGGGTAGAGGCCAGAGGCAGGAGAATCCACCAGAGACAGAGCAGGGAGCAGAGCAGACAAAAGGACCGAAATACACTGCTGAGGGGAGCAACAGGCGAGACAGGGAAGGTCTGCTGCACCATACAGGAATCTCCCCAGCTGGGCAGGAATTGAACCAGCACTGCAGAGGCTGCGGACAGCTTCACAGCGCTGTGCTCAAGCTGCTCTGCCACTGGGGAGGCCCTGTGTGACCTTTTAAGACTTACTTACCCTCTCTGTGCCTCATTTACAAAATGAATATAATAACAATAATTACAATCACATAGAGCTTTTGTGACAGTTAAGTAAGTTAGCTCAGGCAAAGACACTAAGACCACTGCCTAGATGTCATGAGTAATGTTAGTGGTTTTTACTTTTGATATTATTATTATTATTATTATTATTATTCCCCCAGAAAAGGCACCATAAGAAGCTGAGTTTGGTGTCTTCTCAGAGGCTAAAAGCAGTTGCATATTGTGTGGGCCACGGAAGGTCACCCAAACATCAACAGAGGCACAAGAGAATGGCCCACACACGTGGCACTGTTCTCCCACTTTCGCCGCCTGCTCTTCCTGGGGTCACTGTCCATGCTAAGTCCTAGATCTGAGCGTCTTCTTAAGAGACCAGGACCCTTTAACATGGTTGGAGAGGCAATCCAGGCACACAGTTGACAGCAGAATCCTTCACATCTCCACAGCAGAGGCGGGAGGGCACCCAGCCTCCTGGGACCCAGACAGAAAGTGGGGTAAGAAAGGAGGGGCACTCACACACTGGGCTCCCTGGGCGCCTCAAATGCACAGGGTACTGCCATCAACACATAGAAGCTCACAATGCAGTCCTGAGCGCTCCCTCCCATTGTCAGTATATTGGCCTACCTCAGGGTGGCCACACAAGCTAACTCACTATCATCCTTTCAGAGGTAAGAGCAGAGACAGTAGAACATTTGGTTGAGTTCTTGACTCTGGAGTCAGTCTGCCTGGGGTTGAATTCCAGCTCTACCTTTTACCAGCTGTGTGACCTTGAGCAAGTCACTTAACCCGTGCTTCTGTTTCATCTTCAAAGTGGAGTAATAGCAGCCAAACTCCTAGGATATCTACGAGGATGAGATAAGGAAATACAACTAAAGTGCACTTAGAAGTGTTAGCAGCACCTAAACATTAGCCAATGTGACCAATGACCATGCCTCCTAAGCTCAGTCAGTGAGATCTTACAACTTACTGCCAGTTCCTAGTTCTCTGGTTCTACATCTCACACTGCATCAAGCCACCAAATCCCACCCTTCTGGAAACTCATCTGACAATTAGTCCTAATCCCTAGAGGGCCCAGACAGCAATCCCAATTTCAGTCTAGGAACCAAGTCTGGACTTTGTCAATATTCAGTCCGTCTTCACCAATTACTGCCTGTGTTTCACTCTGTCCACAGGCTATACCATCAAAGTCCTGCATGTCTCAGGGCGTTCTTCCAAGAAATCAGACATCACTCCAGTCAACTATTACCACGTAGAAGCTGTGTTTTCTCTGGGGAGAGCCTGCTATGCTCAGTGAGAAGAAGCACAGTGGTACTCTTTACTGGACAGCCCACAATTTCCTGCTTCTAGGGGCATCTGGAAGCCAAAAGACAAGTGGACATGAAGCCTACAGATTGAGGTTTAACTCTGTGGGCAAGTCGTTTAATTCTCTGGATCCCCAAGCTTGCCCTTTCCCAAATAGGGCCTGCACCACCTACTCCCTAGGGTAGAGGTAAGGAGACAATAAAATGATGAGGCAGTGTGTAGCACAATGCCTGGCACACAACAGGTGCTGGATGCACCTGGTACACAGACTTTTTGCCTCCTATCCCCCTGCACACAAACTGGGAGGGAAGAGCTGAACCACAGAACTGTGCTGGTTTGGCTAAGCAATCTGTTATCTTTAGCAAGATGAAGAGCTCTGTCAGGTGGTTTAGAAAAAAATACAGCACTCAGTATTGGCAGGTTTCATCAGTTGGGATTCAGAGCAGCCCTCTGTTGTGGGTGACAGGTTGTATTCTGAACCCCCGGCTTCCCTCAGAATCTTTCTCACTTGGTCAAACCATCCCCTGGCCCCAGAACTAGGCAGAAGGACCAAGGGAGTCACTTACAGTCTCACACACCCAACCTGGCCGATGCCCACACAGCTTTTGAAACAGTTACCCCATCACATTCACCTAAGCAGATGGCATAGCTCCCCATGGAAGGGCTGGGAATATAGGCCCAAGGCCCGTATGCCTATCATATGACAGCACCGCAAGGCGAGAAAACCACACCCTGCGACTAACTCATCCTTCTCACTGATTTGAAGCCCGGTGGTCACCATAGCAACAGGCTCCTGCTCCAGCCTGCCAGGCAGGGCTGATGCAATTCTCAGGCAGTGAGCAACTCCAACTCAGCAATGTTCCTGCTCGGAGGCGGTGAGTGGGGGGAACACATGAAGAGGGAGGAGATGGGCACACACCCTCTGCTCCCCCCAGTTTGTCTCTGAAAGAGTAGGGATGAGGGCCTGAGGCATGCAGTGGATTCCCCTCCCATGTCCCTAATAAACACGGCATTGCTGCAGTGGCTGCCACTTCTGGAAGATTCATCTCCAGGGCCTCAGGAGATCTGGAGGAGGGGGAGGGGGTTGTATCATGGGCCTCTCCCTGCCTTCTGAGCCAGTACCCCACCAGCTGAGCATGCCGCCTCCTTCAGCCCACAGAGCGCCCAGCTCTTCAGAATTCAACAGGTGCTGTTTTACAATTCTCCACTCAATCGTGTTCTCTGCCTTAGTTGCATTAAAACTCCCATTAGTCCTGGAACGCCTGTGCAAGATAAAATGTCCCCAGGAGGGCCTCCCCAGTGGCGCAGCGGTTGAGCGCTGGGTTGCGAAGCTGCCCGTAGCCTCTGCAATGCCAGTTCGATCCCCGGTTGCTCCCCGGCCACCAGAGGAGGGTCCCACATGGCGCGCAGACCTCTCCTGCCGCCCGCTGCTCCCCTCAGTGTACTTTGGTCCTTCTGCCTGCTCTGCTCCCTGCTCTGGCTCTGGTGAATTCTCTCACCCTCCTGCGCTTCTGACTGTACCCAGTGCATGTATAAACAAAACAAACAAACAAATAAATAAATAAATAAATAAATAAAAACATGCCTCTATAAAAAAAAAAAAATGTCCCCATGACACCTCCCAGTCCCATTCTCCCAGCTCTCCCACTGGGAGTCTTATTCACCTGTGGGAATCAATGTGATAATAGTTCTATACCGAGGGCATTGTACTCAAGAGCCACCTGACCCCTGAAAGCCTCCGTGACTCCCTTCTTCTTTGAAGAAGAACTCAAAAAGGAAGGGGGTCCAGGTCTCCCTGGTGGCGCAAGGGGTTAAGACGCAACCTATGAAGCTGTCTGCAGCCACTGCAGCACAAGTTCAATCCCCGGCCGGCCAGGGAGCTACCCACATGGCGCAGCAGACCTCTCCCGACTCGCCTGCTACTCCCCTCAGCAGTGTATTTCAGTCGATCTGCCTGTTCTGCTCCCCACTCTGTCTCTGGTGGGTTCTCTCACCCCCCACACCTCTGGCCTGTACTCCAGTTCTTGTATGCATAAATAAATAAATCCAAAAAAAAAAAAGGAAAGGGGTCAGTCATCCACTCTCACCCACCTCCCCACAACTCCCATGCTAAAGAAACAAGAGGAGGAGGCCAGGTTAGGATGAACGCTTGGCAAACGCTAGCAGCCCTCTCTAGCCTCCCGGCGCCTACCCATGGATGCAGGGCTGCGGCTGTCCTGGTGAAGATGCCTCTAGTGCCAGGAATGCTTTCCTCCTGTAGGCCCTGCTTCTCCAACCCAACAGCCACATCCTGCCCTCTGTTCCTGCCTACCTGGCCTGCATCAAGGGCTTCTGCCCAATCAGGAGCTGGGCCTCAGCACAAACAGGCCCCGCTCTGGGACTTTGCACCTGGCTGCAGGCAGATGAGGGAGGGAGAGTACAACTCCAAGCACCTTCCTAGTGTCCCCTCGGGGGCCAATCACATGGGGCTCTCCCAGTGGTCACCCTCTCAGATGCGGGAAATGATGAACTCCAGGGACCACTTGGGAGCTGGCATTTAGTTGTGGGATGTCCCAGTAACACCTCCTGTGGGAGCTTCCAAGACTGCTGAGAGCAGATGGGCAGGCAGTAAACTTGGGGCTAGAGGTAACTTTCTAGATATACAGGTCAATGGGGCAGATCTGAGGGTCCAGAAATAGACATCTGCCTGTGGTCAACTGATTTTCAACAAGAGTGCCAAGACTATTCAGTGTTTCTTTCAATGAATGGTACAGAGACAACTGGACGCTCACCTACAAACTAATGAAATTGGACCCTGACTTCACACCACATACAAAAATTAAGCCAAAATGGATCAAAGGCCTAAATTAATACTTAAAATTATAAAACTCTTTTTTTTAAAGATTTATTTATGCTTGCAAGAATTGGGGTACAGGCCAGAGGCGTGGGAGGTGGGAGGATCCACCAGAGACAGAGTGGGGAACAGAAGAGGCAGATTGACTGAAATACACTGCTGAGGGGAGCAGTGGGTGAGTCAGGGGAGGTCTGCTGTGCCATGTGGGTTGCTCCCTGGCCAGGGATTGAACTCGTGCTGCAGTGACTGCGTATTGCTTTATAGGTTGTGTCTTAACCCCACCTCCTTCTCTTGTGCCACCAGGGAGGCCCTAAAATTATAAAACTCCTAAAAAGAAAACATTACAGTAATCCGTGCCACTTTGGATGTAGCAAATGATACTTAGACACGGCAGCAAAAGAACAAGCAACAAAAGAAAACATAAATTGGCTATCTCATCAAAATACAAATTTTATTGCTACAAAGGACACCATGAAGAAGGTGAAAAGGCATCCCATGAATGGGGGAAAATATTTGCAAATAACATCTGATAAGAGACTTATAGCTAGGGCCTCCCCTGGTGGCACAGGCGGTTGAGCGCCGTGCTGTGAAGCTGTCCACAGCCTCTGCAGGGCGGGTTTGATCCCAGCCAGCCAGTGAAGGCCCCACATGGCACTGCAGACCTCTCCTGTCGTGCCTGCTGCTCCCCTCAGCAGTGTATTTCGTCAGTCTGCCTGTTCTGTTCCCCGCTCTGTCTCTGGTGAATCCTTTTACCCCTCCTGCACATCTAGTCTGTACCCCGGTTCTTGTATAAATAAATAAAATAAATTTTTTAAAAAAGAGACTTATAGCTAGACTTTATAAAGAAATCTTAAAATTCAAGAATAAAAAGATACAACACAGGGCCTCCCTGGTGGCGCAAGGGGTTAAGGCACAACCTATAAAACTGACCACAGCCACTGCAGCACGAGTTCGATCCCCAGTCAGGGAGCTACCCACATGGCACAGAAGACCTCTCCTGACTTGCCCGCTGCTCCCCTCAGCAGTGTATTTCAGTTAATCTGCCTGTTCTGTTCCCTGCTCTGTCTCTGGTGAATCTTCTCACCCCCTGTGCCTCTGGCCTGTACCCCAGTTCTTGTATGCATAAATAAATAAATCTTAAAAAAAAAAACACACAACGCAATGAAAAACTAAATGTTTTGACCTCTTCCCAATATAACCATTTTGTGCAGATACTAGTGAAAATTGGATAGATTCAGGCCCTGATGCATAGCCAGGCTCAGTAATAATAATAATAACCCACATATATAAAATATTTTTTTGAGATTATTTATTTATTTATATAAGCACTGGGTACAGTCAGAAGCGTGGGAGGGTGAGAGAATTTGCCAGAGCCAGAGCGGGGAACAGAACAGGCAGACTGACAAAATACATTGCTGAGGGGAGCAGTGGGCGTGGCAGGAGAGGTCTGTTGCACCATGTGGGACCCTCGCCAGCGGCCGGGGATAGAGCCAGGGCTGCAGAGGCTGTGGGCAGCTTCGCAGCCCAGCACTCAACTGCTGCGCCACCAAGGGAGGCCCCATGTATAAATTAAATTAACTCATCTTATCCCCACAGCAGCCTGTGAGTAGGTACTATTAATATTCTCATTTTACAGATGAGGAAATTGAGGCACAGAAAAGTCATATAGTTGCTTTGTGGCCAAGCTCAGAACCCAGGCACTCTGGTTCCACACCCACCCTCTCTCTTATCATCTTCCCTCCTTTGCTACCTGAATTAATCAGTAAAGGTACAGTGCACACATTTATATGCCCAGGGTTCTGGTCTCTCAGGTCATACCCATGAGGTATAGCAACTCAAGGGCAAGGCCATGGGTAGAATATGCCCAGGAGAAGCCACCAATCAGAACAGACGGAAGGACAAGAACCAGCAGCACAGTGGTCTTGTGCCAATGGTGTGCGGGCAGAGCCATATCCATTGCCTGCCTGCTGGGCCCAGAACCACAGGGACACCGGGCAGGGGCATGACGGGGTGCAGTCAGCCCTGCCTAATTTCAGATTACAGGCTGACCCATAGGAAGATCATGCAATCAGTCCAGCATGCCGTCTTCTGGAATGGAGTGAAACGCAGCAGGAGCATCTCACCTAGTTAGGGTAGATATCTTTTTGTGAAATTTATTTCATATAAAGTATGTGTGCTATGTGGCGGTGTAAAATGATTTTCCAACTATGGACTGTATCCAAAAACATGTGAGTATGATTATTACTGCTAAATAAGTTATAGTTTATCCCTATAATGGAGGTCTGTGCAGCACTGACAATGAATAATCTAGAGCTATAGGTAAGAACAAAAGCAAATCTCAAAAACAACTTTAAGCAGAAAAAGGCGAGTCACAGGAAAAGTACTTATACTATGTTTCTATTTCTATAAATTGTAGACAAAACTACTATATTATCTAGGAATACATACGTAGGTAATAAAACAGTAAAGAAATTTTGTCTTAAACAAAATTTAAGACAGTGGTTACCTCTATCTGCAATAGGGGGGCAGGCAGTGAGGTGAGTATGACAGGTTGAACTGTGACTCCCCCAAAAAGACATGTTGGAATCTCAACCCCCAGTATCTCAGAGTGACCTTATTGGAAATAAGGTCTTTATAGAGCTAATCAAGCTAAAATGAGGCCATTTGGGTGGGTCCTAGTACACATGACTGGGGTCTATATATATATACATACATACATACATACATATGTGTGTGTATTTTATATATATACACACACACACACACACACACATATATATATAATGTGGACTCAGAGACACAGGGAGAACACCAAGTGAAGATGAAGGCAGAGATCAAGGCGAAGCCACTACAAACCAAGGAAGGCCAAAGATTAACAGTGAACCACCAGAAACTGGAAGAGATTTCCCCGGTCACCTTGGATGGAACCCTGCAGATGCCTTCATCTCCACTTCTGTTCTCCAGAAGTGAGCGCTGCATCTGGCCCACCATGTGCTCTGTGCTGGGGCCCTGCAGTGGCTCCTCAGGATGGCAGTGGTTTCTTTAAGTTCCATGGACGGCAAAAGGTAGTTTGTTTTGGAGTCTTTATTGAACCAAACCCAGACTTCTAGGTACTCTTTTGTATATGTTATATTTTACTTCTAAAATCAAAATTTGTCCAACCAGTACAATTTACAGCTGAGGGTACCCAGGACCCACCAAAGCCAGGGAGTGACTGAGCTGGAAGAGCCCAGGTGTGCTGGCCTCTCTGTCTGTCCAGTGAAGGCCACCCCATAGCACGGCCCAGAGTTACCCAGAAAAGGATGAATTCTGTTCAGAGTAAAGGGACCCTAGAACCCAGTCATCTGGGAATAAGCAGGGACCCATCACTCTTGTGCTATGGACCCATGGTGGGCTGGTGAAATCAGTGGATCCTTCTTTGAGAAATGTTTTGAAATACACACACACACACACACACACACACACACACACACACACACACAGAAGCATAGAGTTACAAAGGAATTCAGTTATATTGAAATGCTACTGTAGCCAAGGGGACTCTAGTGAGTTCAAGAGAATTAACTGAGCGGTGCCTGTACTCAGTAAGCACTCAGTGAAAGTCAGCATTAATACTGAGTCACTTCCATGTTCCTGGGCAATGATGCTGGGGAGGAAGACCCAGGGACCCACTGCAGGGCCTGACAAAGCTGAGGGATGAGGGATGCTATCCCTGAACAGCAGGCCCCTGTGAGAGACACTGTTGGGGACAGGGGTGCTCACTCTCCAGGGAGAACAGGTCCCTCAGGCTGAGAGGAGAGGGGCCTACAGCAGGCCTGTTCTGGAGAGGTGAGCCCAGAAGAACTACCCAGGAATGCACAGGGCAGGTATTTACAATACTCACTTTGCAGGTAGGGAAAAGATTTAGAGAAAATTATTTTATCTGAACACAAGCCAGTTTCCTGGAGTGTGGCCCTTCAGATTTATTCTCCTTGCTTCTCCACCCTGTGTTCTACCCCAGCAGGAGATCAGAGGAAGGGAGGGGAGTGAGGCTGATGTTTCTCCTGCCAGTCCTCCCAGTGGGCCAGCCAGGCTGTATGCTTCCATCAAAGGTTGCAGCTCCTGCCAGGAAGCCTCTCACAAGGCCTCTGTGTCTCCAGGTCTGGGAACGAGGACCTTCCCTCCCCCTGCCCACATTTTGGTTATCGTCCCATTATAAACTCTTCCCAAACCCCCCAGACTGAGTGTGCCATCTGTTTCCTGCTGGACACTGATGGATGCAGCAGAAAGTAACCAGGTTGGGGACTCTGGTCTCCTGATAAATGGACCAGGGCCTCTCTGAACCTGCCAACAAACACTTACTGAGTAGTTCCTTGGGGATTTTGGGGGAAGGAGAGAGGGAAAAAAGATGACAGAGAACTAAACTGCTAGCAGAGACAACAGGCAAAGCTCTTGGGCTAAGATTTCTCTTTGAACGAAAAGAAGTTAACCTTTGGAAAATGAAAAAGACTACAACATTGAGGAGCTGGGCCTGGGGGAGGCCTGTGATAGGACAAGGGATGGGCAAGACTTGGAATCTGGGCACTGGGACAAACAGAGCCACTAGTGCTACTTACATGTGCATTCTGGAAACTGGTCACAAGCTGGGCAGAGCTGGAGCAATGCTTGCAACCATGGGTACCCCTCACTGGTGCTCCTGGGATGGGCTGGGTGAGGATAGGTGGCCACGTGACATCTTAAGAGAGGGAAGCTGCAGGCACATGATCCTTAACCTGTCTCGAATAGCTAGTTAAGACTCTAGAGACGGGGAGAGGCCACCTGTTGGTTCCAGGCGCTCTTTCCTATTTACCCCTTAGCACAGCAGCCAGGCTTCTAAGGGCACAGGGCGTGCTCTGGCCTCTAGCCTGGTCTCTACCAGGAGCACACATGGGGCTACACACAGACCCTGGGTGACAGAGAAGAGCAAGGAGAAAGGCTCTTCTCAGGGGTTGGGACAGTGGCACATGGATTTTCTTCCTTCTACTCTCAAGTATCTTTCTAGTCCTCAATGACATACGCATTCCCTTTATAAAGGGAAAAAGTTCTATTCTGAGAATCATGAAGATTCCAGAGAAGGAAGGTATCACACTGTGGCACAATTATAAGTGAATTAATAAATCTGAAAAGGAATTTCAGATTTCCTGGAATTGGGATTTGCAGGTGTGAACCTCAGACAGGCCTGGAGTTCAAGCCTGTTAGAGGCATTCATTTTATACAATCTCAGTAAATATTCAGGGATGCACTGAGGTCTCTTGTACCTGGGGACAAGTTGGCACATGGCCAGTGTCTTTATGACATTTGGGGGGTAGGGGTAGGCAGGAAGATATAAATCCCAATGTGAGTTCTTCACTCCTGGTTGAACCCTCTTTCCTGGGAAGGACCTCAGGGGACCCAGCAAGTCAAACCTCCCCCTGGAAGCAAGCTGTGTTATCACCTGCTTTGTGAATCCATCCCTGTAGGTTTCTACGTCCTTGGCCTTAAAGAAACTTTACAATTTGGGGGCCTCCCCGGTGGCGTAGCAGGTTGAGTAGAGCACTGTGAAGCTGTCTGCAGCCTCTGCAGCATGGGTTTGATTCCTGGCCAGCCAGGGAGATGCCCACATGCCATGGCAGACCTCTCCTGTCGTGCCCGCTGCTCCCCTCAGCAGTGCTTTCAGTCCGTCTGCCTGTTCTGCTCCCCACTCTGTCTCTGGTGAATCCTCTCACCCTCCCACCCCTCTGGCCTATATCCCAGCTATTGTGTAAATAAAAAATAAATCTTTTTTTTTTTTGGGGGGGGATTATTTATTTATTTTAGATTTATTTATTTATTTATTTATACAAGCACTGGTACAGTCAGAAGTACGGGAGGGTGAGAGAATTCACCAGAGCCAGAGCAGGAAGCAGAACAGGCAGAAGGACCCAAGTACACTGCTAGGGGGAGCAGTGGGCGGCAGGAGAGGTCTGCACGCCATGTGGGACCCTCACCCAGCGGCGGGGGATAGAACTGGCGCTGCGAAGGCCGCGGGCAGCCTCGCAACCCAGCACTCAACCGCTGCGCCACCGGGGAGGCCCAATAAAAAATAAATCTTTAAAAAAAAAAAAAAAGAAAGAAAGAAATGTTGCAATTTGAACTGTGGCAGTTGGTAGGCAAGACACAGCGTAATGTCCTATTTAAGAACAAGAATACAGGGGCCAGATTACTTGGGTTTATATCACATCTTATCATTAACGGGTTGTGTGTCCTTGAGCAAGTTACTTACCTACTTTGTGTGTGTGTGCTCATCTGTAAAGTGGAGATAAGTGTCTTCTTCTAGGAGTATCATTAAAAATAGGGAATTAAGATGCAAAAAGAGCTTAGACAGTGTGGAGTGTGGAACACATAGCAAGTACCCATCAATTACCTTATTAGGGGCCTTCCCAGTGGCCTATGGGTTAAGTCTGAATGCTATCACCACTATAGACTGAGTTCGATACCCAGCCTGGGAGCTAACCCACATAAGGCATAGCAGACCTCTCCTCTCTTGCCTGCTACTCCCCTCAGAGGTGTATTTCAGCAAATCCACCTGTTCTGCTCCCAACTCTGTTGCTGATGAATCATCTCACCCCACACACCAGTTCTTCTATGCAAAAAAAATCACATCATTATATTTTGTGTTAACTCTATAAACAATCTCAATACTTCCATGACATCACAGAAAATTCTCATCAGCTTGGAGTCTAGGAGCCAGAGGGTGGCACAGAGCAAAGAAGAAAGTATAAAAGGAGGAAGGAACATCTAGGTGGGTCTGTCGCTAAGTGTTACACATGAACCATTTGGTCCAGTGCTGGTAAAATACCAGACACCCCCTAAAATTTTAACTTCAGATGAGTAATATAAATAAGTTTTTATTATAAGTATATCCCAAATATTTCATGGGATTACTTATACCAAGAAAAAAAATAATTCCTTATATAAAATTCTAATTTAACTAGCTATTCTGTATTTTTATTTGCTAAAATATTTGGCAGCCCTCTCTATGGGGTTGTAAGGTTGTTCCCATTTTATGGGTAAGCAAAATAAGCTCAAAGAGGTTAAATAAATTGCTGTTTTCAAAGGCTATTGTCAGCAGCAAGCTGCGTCCTCCACTGTGTTCCTCCTCCCCTAAGAGGGAACAGGCCTGAGTCAGAGCAACTGAGCCCTCAATTACCTGTTCCTGCAGGAAGAGCAGTTTTTTCTCTAGAGCTATTATTCCTCCAAACCAGCACATAAGGAACTTTTCTTCAGGAGATGGGGTGGAGGAGGACAGCAAGAGGGTTGGATATCCCAGCCCTTTGGGAGCAGTCCCTGCCTGGGGTTGGAACCTGAAGACAAAAAGCCCCAGAGAAAGCTCAGGAAACACCAAAGGAAACCCCTCCGGAAGTGCTGAAATATTTCCACAGCCAAGAGAAAACATTAAAGTGAAAACAGCTATGAGAGGCTGTCAGGGGCCACACAGCAACCACTCCCCCCAACCCCCGCAGCCCCAGCCCAAGTCGCAAAGTCCCTCCCTAGAGTTCATGCAGTGGTCTCAGGCCTCCCCAGTGCCTGCACATGTCTCTGTTCTCCCGGTCTCCAAGGTGGGGTTTCACTTCAGTCATTCTCAGTTTTATTTTTACTCAAAGGTGGCAAGAAACATAAATGTTAACAGCAGGACAATTAAGTCACCTGATTCCACACCTCTGCAAGGTCAGGGACCCTGGCTGACCTGTGCTGGGGACAGGGACAGGAAACAGTTCTCTCCAGGGCCAAGAGCCTAAGTCTGGGGCCTACTCCCCCACCTGTGATTTCCATGCAGCTTGAAAAAAGGGACATTCCTCTAGGACTAGGAACATGTGCGAAAGGCAACAAACTCTGACCAGGTGCTGCATGTGTGGGGAACTGTGAAGAATTTGTGTGCCTGGAAGGTCAGAAGCATGGTGGGGAGCCCCAGGCTGTGAGGCTTCAGGTTGGGCTGGTGCCAGTCAGTGTAGGAAAAGGTTCCCACACCATGCTAAGGAATTCAGATTTTGTCCTGTAGGAAGGAGGCAATGGGAAGATGCTAGACTGACAAGTGAGTCAGATCCTCAAGGAGAGTTTGGAGGAATCTGGATTCTTCTTACCAGGCAACAGCATCATCACCTGGGGCATGTTGGAGGCACAAGGGTGTTAAGCACAGCACTGTGAATCTATTTGCGGCCTCTGCAGCATGAGTTCGACCCCTGGCCAGGGAGCTGACCCACATGGCGCAGCAGACCTCTCCTATCTCACCTGTTACTCCCCTCAGTAGAGTATTTCAGTGGATCTGCCTGTTCTGTTCCCCACTCGCTGTCTCTGGTGAATCCTCTCACCCCTCCCCCACCTCTGGCCTGTACCCCAGCTCTGGTATGCATAAATAAATAAATCTTTAATAAAAAGAAAATAAATGCCAAATCACAGGCCTTCCCCAGACCTGCTGGATCAGAATCTGAACTTTCACAACCTGCCCCAGGTCATTCACATGCTCAGGTCTAGGGAAGGCCCTGAGTTATGGTGGGGCAGAGAGAGGGTCACTGGTTTGATCTCTCCAATATCTGTTTCTGACTGCCCTTCTGCCCTCCTCGTGCCTGCTCTACTTCTTCCTCACATCTTCTCTGCTCTATGATTCTCTTAGGTGGCCCTGTGCTGGAATAATGGACCTCAGCCCCCTAGAACATTCCTTTTCATCATGACCCCTCAGTTAACTACAAAGCATTGCTCAAGCTTCCACGTGCTTGGGCACTAGTTAAGAGGCTATAGTAAAGAGTCACTCCCAAAACTGGACTAAACATGCACAGAAGATTTTCAAACACACAGAGGCCAGGACCCCACCTCCAGGTTCTCACTCAAAGGTCCTGCCATCGGGCACTTCTGTTAAAGAACACAGGCTGGGGTATCCACAAAGATCTGTTGAGAGCCCAACTTGGCCTTTTTTAGGCTGTGTGACCTTAGGAAAGCAGCTCAACCTCTCTAGAATCTTAAAAAAAAGTTTCCTCATCCATAAAACAGGATAAAAATAATTGGAGGGGAGACATTAAATGGAACATTGTTTGTAAAGTGCTTAAGGGCAGTGTCTGGCACCCTATAAATGGCAGGCTTTGTTATTCTTTTCATTCCTCTAAACAGCTTAGAGTCTGGCAGAGAACTGACAAAGTCACGAAACATTATATAGATAAATGCTATAAAACAACAGTTAAGAAAGTGCAATAATGTGGCCCAGAGTGCTATAATCAGGCATGGAGACTTCCTGGAGGAGGTGGTAGCAGAGCTGAGGCTGAGGCTTGAAGCTGGGGGGGAGTTCACCAGCTAATGGAGGTTGGCTATAGGATGGTAAGGGGTCTCTCTGCCTAGAGCAGACGGAGTATGCTGGGATGCTGGGAAATCTGAATGGGAGATGATCTGGAGGGTAGTTTGGATCAAATGTGATAAGAAAAAAAAATGCCCCACTGAGGGTTTCTTGACTAAGAACTGGCAGAAGGAAGCAGGTTTACCGTAGCCACAGTGAACTGGAAAGGAAGTGGTGATTCAGGTCAGAGAGGGGGCTTGAGGATGCTACCACAGGGTCCCAGAGACAGAGAAAGCTCTTCCCTGAGCTTTCCCCAGAGAAAGCCAAATTTGTGCCCCATCCTCCTTTCCAGGGAGCAGGAGACAGAACCAGCTCCTGCTTTTGGTCTCTAAAGGTTCTAAACCCAAAGATGGCACACAGTGCCCACTGACCCGTCCAGGTGAGCACCACACAGGCCTTACAAGGGGAGAATGTTTGGCAGGAGCTGCCATGGTTTCTGCAAAGTATCTGCCAACTTAAATCAAGGGAAAATGGCCCTTCCACATGGCTGGGTGGCACACCAGCTGGTCTCTCATTAACCCTCTCAATGATGCACTAGAAAATTAACAACTACAGTGTTCTGCTCCATTAACACAGACGGTGGCCTTAGGGGGATGGGGGTGGAGAGAATATGGGTTTTGTCTAGACAGAGGCACTCATAAAAGCCAGATGACTGAGTTTCTGCCACTCAGGAAGGGGGTGGGCAGAGGAGACCTGATGCGCCCCCCGTAGCACTGCCCCCATGAAGTCACCGCTCAAAGCCAATCTCAATGGCCACTCCTTTTTCTAGTCCTTAAAATGAGGGTGACAACATTTCACAGGTTTACTGTGAGAATAAAATGAGTTCACGAATGTGAGACCACGACAAGTCTGGTACCCATTAGGGGTCCATTATTTTTATTTTTATTGGGAAATGGGCTCTAAAGAGAAATGTGTCATGGGTCGCTGTCCAGCTGGCCCAAATCTAGAGGGACAGAGGGGTCTAACTTGGTTTGGATCCACAGCGGGTCAGCTAAATGAGAATAAAGGCCCCTGGAGTCCTGCTACCCGTGGTCCCTCGACCGTCAGCAGCAGCGCTGGCACCACCCACGAGCTTGCTAGTATGCAGAACCTCTGACCCCATCCCAGATCTACTGAAAGAGAGTCTGCATCTTAACAAGATCCCCAGGCATTTCCAGTGCACAAGAGGTTGAGACGCTGCTCTAACATATTTGGTCTTAGGAGAAAGTGATCTCCGCTACCCCCACCCCAGAAAATATGGGATGCAGGACTCTGGGTAGCTAGAAGTAGAGGATGCCAATGAAGAACGACCTCCTTGACCAGCATCTGCCTGCCTGCCTGCCATATTGTACTAAATCACATGTTGAGAAAATTATGCCCTTCTTGATTCCTTTCAATCTTGCCTGGTACTGAAGAAGAAAGTCTGCTTGGTACCAGAATACCCTTAACATCCTACTGTCCTCTATTAACCTCCCTTTTTTTTTTTCAAAGATTTATTTATTTATGCATACAAGAGCTGGGGCACAGGCCAGAGGTGTGGGGGGCGGTGAAAGGATTCACCAGAAACAGAGTGGGGAACAGAACAGGCAGACTGACCAAACGACACTGCTGAGGGGAGCAGCAGGCAAGTCAGGAGAGGTCTGCTGCACATGAGGGTTGCTCCCCGACTGGCCGGGAATCGAACTCGTGCTGCAGTGGCTGCGGACAGCTTCATAGGTTGCGCCTTCACCTCCTTTAAACTAAGAAGCAGGAGGCTCAGACCTAGGTCTTCCCATGGGCTATAATACGTAACTAGATGAATAATACTGCATAGTTTTTAGAATATTTATTTGTAAGGTAACTTATGATTGCTTGCAAGTGAAGCAGATTCTCCATTAGTTTCCTTTCAAGATAAGTTATACTTAAACAGTGAATCAAATTGAAGAAAAACATTAAGTACATAATAATAGAAGCATGTGAATCGGGCACAAATCCCAACAGGGGTATATAAGTGTATGAAGTTTGGTGAATTATTGTTCCTTACAGTTCAGAAGTGCCCTCTGAGCACATTTTGGCCTCCGTGTTTCATATTGCAGGTCAGGAAATCAATGTAGTAGGTCATGACCAGCACTTACTGGGTTTGTTTTTAAGGAATGGAATAGAATAGAAGGGCATAGAAATATGAATTTTTATCATATTGTAAATGTGACAGAAAGGGTGATTACTGTCCCATTAAACTTTTGTTTGTTTGTGGCTGTATGTAAAAGACACATATGACTTATGGATTGCTGACTAGAGTTACTAGTCCAATCTCCCCTTGATTGGTGGCTCTGTTAACTTAATTCTGATGGTGAAGAACTGACTTCCTCAGCCAGGTCACCTAGGAGCCAATGTCCCTTAATGCTACACCTGAATGTCCGCACCATGGCTCTCTGGTTCCTATCTGGCGGTGCAGAAGTGACAGCAGGAGCTACCGCCATGACTGTGGTTACATGGCAGGCACTGCCCAGCCCTGTGGAGGTGAGGGGGGAATGAGGCAGCTTGCCCTGAGGCACTGTTTCTACCTGCACTGACAGACTGTGGAGTGAAAATGTGTTTTTCGGGAGGATCAGGATCCCCATGACCAGGATCTGCTCTCCCGGCCCTCTCAACTCTCGGTCTTAGCAGCCCTGTGTCATTGTCTTCCCTGAGTGATGTCTCTTCCTTGGAAAGGCAGTGGTAAACGAAGGGCAGGAGGCTGGGGGAGAGGCGGGGACAGGTAGGAAGATCAGGAGAAAGCTCTGGGCAGGGAATGGGATAGAGGCACAAGGGATGGCTCTGGTCTGGCTATGTCCTGGAACTACAGAGAGAACAGGGGCACAGTGGGCAGGAGGAGGGAGAAGCTGGGGCAGCAAGCTCAAGATTTGGGGAGGAAGGGGTCAGGAGCAACTAGGTACAACTGAAATTCTATATTTACTTCCCTACAAAAAGATGAGCAAGTGAGGAGGAGAATTCGTGGGTCCCTAATCCCAACCAAGCAGGGGTTCTGAAAAGTGCCTGCAGGTTGAGTGAAAGAAGGAAGCTGCCAGTGAAATTCTGAAGAGCCACTTTTGCCTTCCTACTGTGGTTCTTAGCTCAGGGCAGGCTCTCATCCCTTTATATATCCAAAACATCCAGCATAGCAAACCCTTTGGGCTACATGCCCTACAGTCTCATTTTCACCTTTCTGGCCCCAGCCAAAGAGAGGTCTGTTAAGGTATAAGCCCCCCCAGGCACAGGCTTCCCCAGAGGACTGACCTGTCAGCAGGGACTCTCTGGACTCAGGGCCTTTGTGGATATGGGAGTGGGGCTGGAAGGCTTCCCCCAAGCCACCCCATCATTAACATGCTGTGCATGGGTGAGTTCAAACTCAGAGGTCGGATCTGCAGCCCAACTGGCCCTGGGCCTCAGCAAAGGACCTTGGTGTTCAGTGGCCTGATTTATGGCCGAGGGCTCTATTTTCCTTTGGAAATTGTGGAGGTGAATTTTAAAAAGCCTGAGAGCAGGGCCAGCAGGCTTGAACTCTGCCAAATCCTCTCTTCCTTCTGTCCCCACTTCCTTGCCCTTGGTCCTGCTCTGCTCTAGAAACTGGGCCCCATCCCTACTCCCAAAGTCTATTTCTCTCCCTTCTCTTTCCTTTTGGTTAACAATCAGAGCCTCTTGCCAATAACCCCAGGGACAAGGTAATGCTGGGAAATGGACTTCAAGTGCCCATGGGGAGCTCTCCTTGGGATCATCCCTTAGTTAGAGGCACCTCTGTTGGTACAGGACACCTGGGGGCTGAGTATCACCAGAATACCACAGGGGAGCCCAGACACTCTTCACAGCTATCATTCTAGCTAAAGAGGTAAACCTCATCAATCAACCTGTGTGAAAGACCAGCTGCCAAGAGGTCTTCACTGGCACCACTGTGAAAGGCAAAGAAGTGTGGGAGAAAGCAGGTTAGAGTAGGGCCAGACTTGTGCTTAATTCCTGGCTTGTACTCTAACTGCAGGACTTCGAATGAATCACTTAATTTCCTTGAGCCCCAGTTTTTTCCCTATGAAGTAGAGATAGTCAATTCGGCCTCAAAAGTTAAGGACTGTTGAGGATTTATGGTAACATATGGGCAGTGTCTAGAACAGTATTGACATATAGTAGGTACTCACTGGTATTGGCCAAAACTGTTACGGCTATTGGAAGTCGAGCAAGCAATACATGTGTTGGGACGATCTGAAATCTGATTCCAGGCCACACTGAGAGACCTCTCAGGGCCTCAGTTTCCTCATCTATAAGCAGGGATGATAACAGCTTATGGGGTTGTTAAGCTAATATAAGGAAAATACCTGGCACAGCATTTGGCAAAATGAATGGTTAAATATTTGTTTTCTTCCATTCTTCCCAAACCCAGGGGAAGATTCTAATTTCCCAACAGAACCTACAAGTTTTCTTTTCATTGGGGCCAGTAGTTGTGAGAGACCCAAGGGTGATGTTTCACATACTTTTGCGGAACACAGATACATTTCCCAAAGAGGTCCCCACTGCAAACTTGAGAGGGTGCCATCACACATAAAACATAGCCACCCTGACCCCAAATCTCTCAGAAAGGGACCTTTCTCGTGAAACTCCAACTTTATGGGTGAAATTCACTCAAAAAATAGCCATTAGGTTATCTGGGACCAGAGCAACATGTAGCTGAACAGGGTGACCACAAGTGAGGAAATCAATTCTACTATCGGGACTATATGTTCCCCAGCTAGAGAAATAACTGGGCTTAATTACACAACATCTTTGGACTCCATAATCTTGCTCCATTAACTTTTTGCTGCTGTTAACCAGCAGGCAATGCCCAGGAGGACAGGGTTAACCCAGCACACTAATAGGATCAGTCCTTCAATCCCATGAAGGTAATTATGGTCACAGCCTTTCCCAACAGCTCTGAATAAACCCACAGATCCTTAGTCAATACGGGGCTTTTCTAGGTACCACCAGTTCTACCAAATCCTGGGGAGGTCAATGGCCATAGCACTCCAAGTGACAAGAACACTGAGCTCCACTGCACTGGTCCATCTGAGGCCTCCCAACCACCCAATCCTTGCTCGTCTTAGGCAAAATCCCTGACCACATCTGCCATGTCCACCTGTGGTCTGGAGAGACATGAAAGCCTCAGCAGTAAGGATGAAGGGAAAAGGGGAATGGCACCTGACTAGCTAGGTGCCCACTGAGCTCACTCCATCTGGCCCCATCTCCTGGAGACCATACTGACCCTGAGAGTTTCCATATAGCCAGTAAACTCGTATTCATCTGTCATTCTGGGGTGGAGTGGGGAAGGGCAGGAAGAAACAGGAATAAAGCACAGGGGTGGAAAACTGAGTAAGAGACCAAAACAAGGTCTGACTCCAGAGACAAAGCACTGGCTGCCCTCAAAGGGCTCTTTGCCAAATGCTTTGGGCAAAGGGTAGAATTATCATCTATCCCCAACACCACGGGCAGTGGGGGAGGTGCTGCCTGTAGTCTGCCTGTTGCACTCACTGAAAGCCTGAGGTCCTCTCCTACTGGCACTTAGTGGAAAGTGCCAAGATCCTATAGAGAGATTGAGGCAGATTTCAGTTTACCATAGCCAGAGACCTGGCAGAGGCAAATGATGGAATTGATATGGAGTGGACTTAAAGCTGTATGTTCCTGGTTTGCCCCCAAAGTGCTCAAGCTGAGTCAAACAGCTGCAGCACCAGCACTAGCAGTAAAGTCTTCCAATCACCACACAAACCAAGCCCTAGCAACACGTGGGACTCCCGTGGGGGGTCTCCAGCTCCACTACAAGCTACTACAATTACCAAATCCACACAGTTGGGAACTTGTGAATGGGCTAGCTAATGGGTTTCTGGGGTTTCTGGTGGAGTAAGGAGTTAAAGGAGCCAAGAACACAGTTTTCTTTTCTCTCTCATTCTAACTTAGATGAACAAAAATTACCATAGGTTTATTATGCATGAGGCACTACCTAAAATCCTGGTCAAACACTTTGCTCCTGACAGTCTGCTCCCCACCTTCCCAGGCCCTCCAGACTCCGCTGTAAGCCTTCCATGGATCCCTGTTCCATGATGATGAGCTGGACAGCTGAGCAGTTCAATAGCACTCCTCATCTTCAAAGCACTTTATAAACATTAATTAATCCACAGGACACCCACAAGAGACATCATAGCCTCACTTTACAGAGGAGTGTGCACAAGGAAGCTACCAGAATTGCCCCAGGAAACAGAGAACAGCCACGTGTTCCAGCCTCCCTGCAAGAATGAGGCAAGGATTTGTTTTTTTTAACACTGAAATTGCATATAAAGGATTTGATTTTTCTCAAATTCTCCATCTTCTATCAGCCTGACACTATTTTCCAGCTAATTCTTCACCAAAGTTCATGACCTTTCTTCCTTTTCCCCAAAGAACTACAATCACTACAACAACAATACATTTATATGAGTAGAACTTAATTCTTTTGCCAGCCCCTACCTCTGAGACTCCAGACACCATGACAACTCTGGGCTGGTGCTGATGAGAAGGAATAGATGAGTGGGCCATCAGAGGCTGGGAAGACGTCCTCTGCAGGTGTTCACAGGCACATTAGGGACGGCTGGAGGCAGCCTGGGTGAGAGAGCTGCTCAAATCATACCCACACAGTCTCTCAGCCACTGGTGTGGTCCTCAGCGTGGCTAATATAGAATAAAATGATGGGAAACAGGCAGGTTGATGATCACCTGAGATGGATGTGTATCCCCACAGCCGATGATGTTTTCCTGGTTCTTGGCTAGGACACTGAGTCTATAAGGGGTATGAAGAGGCTGAAATAAACCTTGGAAATACTTCTTGGATAACAGAAGTGAGCACCAAAAGGCAGATTCCATAACAACAGATGATTATGTTCTGCTTTCTATGAGGTTCAAGTGACTGGAGGCTTTTGCTTGGCTAAGTGAGGTAGGTATTTTGGGGCCAGAGCTGAATTGCCTAGAACAAAAAAAGACACTGAAATTGCATATGTAGCCTTAAATGTAGCCCTCACAGCTGTCTTTTACTTAAGTCCTGAATGTATACTTAAAAGACTTTCCATTTGAAGAGGTGTCAACTAATTAGCCTGCTGATATTTTGAGGGCACAATTTGGATCTTTTGGGGGAACAGCCTTTACTCATAGTGGCATAGAAAGTTTCAGAACACCTCCCCATTTGGGGGTTAGTCCACAAAATTTAATTTAATCCAACCTAATCGTATGGTATAGAAGAAAACCAAGAGGGCCTCTCTTGTAGTGCAAGGGGTTAAGACTATGAAGCTATCTGCAGCCACTGCAGCATGAGTTCGATCCCAGCAAGAGGTGACCCACATGGCGCAGCAGACCTCTCCTGACTTACCCGCTGCTCCCCTCAGCAGTGTATTTCAGTCAATCCATCTGTTCTGTTTCCTACTCTGTCTCTGGTGGTGAATCCTCTCACCTCCCCCACACCTCGGGCCGGTACCCCAGTTCTTGTATGCATAAATAAATCTTTAAAAAGAAGAAGACGAACAAGAAAGTGATAAGTGTTTAGTGGAAACGGTGGTGAGAGAAAGGTGGATAGAGAAGATAAAATGAAGAACAGCCCTATAGAATCACACCAGTTCCACGGAAGAGTCTAGGCAAGGCAGGTTAGGTAAAACCGAGATTAGTACATTCGTGAAGGAAAATGAGTGGTACACAGTAGAATGGCCTGAAACCCTCATTCACCACTCCAGTGGACCCTGCTCTAGTCAGTGCTAGATCACACTGGCATCTGGGAAATAATCCATCTCCTCCTGGAGTCAGACAAATCACTATCAACTCCAGGATTTCTACCACTGGGGAGAGAGAGGATCTTGCTACCCACCCCTTGTCAAATGACTCAGTCTGCAACAGAAGTGGGCACACTCCTCCTGGTACAGATGCTAAAACCAAAAAGGATGAGCTGACAATCCCAAAGGCTAGAAGTATGTGTAGAGGGGCCGGTTGGCCGCCTGACTCCTTAGGAGCAGAGAATCACCTGCCTCAGTAAGCCCAGATAGAGCTTCAACCATCCCTGCCTGGGCTCCAGGATCAGCCAGCCCTCAGTTTCTGCAAGAAACATATGGACAGGTTGGGGACAGAGTTATGGAGGCCACTTACCCTGATGAAATATTTTGGGGAAAACTCTGTGACAGAGGAACAGAGATGTCCTCTCTTTCGTGACATTCCAAGTCCTTGAATAAACTCAGATATATCCAGGTGATGCTTTAAAATCTTCCTCAGTGTTCTAGGGGATGATCTGGATTCCAGCTTATTACTTATCAGTTATATGACCTTGTCAATGATTTGTGCTTATGGAGCCTCTCTTTCTATAAAATAGGAGGTATGACTATCTCTTGCAGAGTTGTGAAATTTGGAGAGAATGAATGGAAAATGCCCAGCCTTTTTCATGAGATGCTATTATCATTATTAGCAGGAGCTGCTTAGGAGGAACCTGTCTCCCTGGGTCACACACACCTGTAAGAAATGCACATGCGCCCCCCCAATCCCCTCCCTGGGATTTGCCACCCCAGGATTGTGAGTCCTGTAAGCAAACAGCTTCCTGAGAGGCAGATGAACTTCCTCTGGGAGCCACAAAACCATGCTGCCAGGCAAATGACAGCCCGGGTATTTGTTTTAATTTAGGCTCTTGTCAAGAGGAAACTTCATGGCTAACAGCCCAAACATGACTGCACAGCACCTCCCCAGGAAGCCTCATTCTCTCAAATAAGCTGTTTTGAAGAGGGAGGCAGGGAGGCCTCATATTACTGCCAAGTCAGTGCCCCCCATTCCACTGCTCTGTCTAGGCTGCCCCAGGAGCCCAGAGGCCAGGGCAGCAAAAGGGTTGACTGCTCAGATCGCAGCCTGCCTGAGTCAGGGCTGGTTAACAGGCACCCCCAAAGAGACCCTGGGTCTAATTCCCTTTTCCAGTTCTGCCTTCCTCTGGTCAGAAATTTGCAATACAACCTCAGGCAATTTTGCTTCTCTGTTCCAGGAGAGCAAGGTACAGGAGGACTTAGGAAAATATGGAAATGATCAGGTAGGGTAGTTGTCTGAAGGGCAGGTTTCTATGTCTTGGGAACTAGGGTAACCGGTACTGGGTTTTGGCTGTTTAGCCAGAAATATTGAGGAACCTAAGTGGCATGTGAATATGAGGCATTGTATGACTGTTGTTTGTAGGAGCACAGCTAGGAAGAGGTCATTAATCCTTCCTTTGGGTCAGGAGCAGATCTGCAGCAGGGCTCTGAACAGATGTGTGCCCCCATTCACACAGACACACGTGCACACACATGCCACATAGCCTGGGCTCTGACCTTCACCCAATGATGCTGGCCTCTGCTGGGGAAGGAGCAGATGGAGTGGCTGGGCTTGGCGCAGGACATACACCCAGGGGATCCAGCTTTGCCCCTTTGATGTTGAAAAACCAAAGCAGAATGAACTATCACAAGGAGAGCTAATGGGGGGAGGGTTAGAAAGAAAAAAGAATGGAAGGGGAGGAGGGAGAGCAAGAAGGAGAAGAGGGTATAGGGAATTATGGGGACCCAAATTACGGGGATTCAAAGGAATACAGAGGTCAGAGGCTGGAATACTGAGGAGTACTGAGGAGCCTCCAGAATAATACCTTGGGGTTCAGGCATCATCCTTGTCCACTCTCCTCCTACCCATATGACTGTTATCAAGGAATCTGATCCTAAAAAATGTCCTGGCCCCATGGCATCCAGTGTTCAGAATCAGAACCTGCCTCTCCCAGCCCCTTCTCCCTGCCTCCCCCCAACCCCTGCCCCCTGCCACCCCATGCCCTGCCTCTGCACTCTTGGGCTAGAAGACACAGCAGGAGACAGGGACCTGACCTCCCTAAAGTGATCAGGAAGGGTGAAATTCACTATCTTCTTCAGGGGCCGGCAAGACCCTCTACCTACCAGGGGAAGGTGTCTCCAGGTAAGGGTGCGCATGTGTGCAGTGTTCCAGTCACCTAAGCTAGGTGGGGGTGGGGGGTGGGGGTAAGGGAGGGACGTTTACAGCTTGGCTAAAGCTCTCAGAACATACCAGTGATCAGTTACACATTCCCAGCAGCAGTGCAAGAGCAATCACATGATCGAGGCAGATTTGGGAGCGAGGGGGTGGAGAAGCCGAGAAGATTTGTTTTTTTCTTTTTTGGGGGGATGTGAAGGTGGGGGTGGTGATGAGACTGGCAGGAAAGCCTGCTGAGCCGGGGGTTTTCAACTCCTTCATGCAAATGGCCCCCAAGATTTGCACCTACAGCCTCTCTTCCCACCCGGCCCCCATCCCCACCCGAATACACAACGGCCTCAGGATGCCCCTGAGGAGGTAAACTCGGGCACCAAGGACTTTCCCAAAATGGCCTTTCTGCTTCAGCGTGGACAGAAGGAACAGCCAGCCGGGAGCGGAGGCAGCATCCTACCAGGGTCTTCTCCTCTTTTCCTGAGGGTTGGGGAGCGCTCGGTTACACAACAGGTGGGAGAGGGTGACACAGCTCTCCCGGCCAGGTTGGTCCACTGCCCACACCCCATCCGCCTGAAGTCCGCTCTGGGGACCCCACCTGCGGCGGCTGCCGGGAGTCCCTCGCCACTCCCCCGCCTCCCGGCCCGCGGGGCACCTGGCCGGTGAGGCTCGCGGCCCCCAGCCCGCTCCCGGCTCCCCAGCCCGGCCCTGCATTTCGCGCCCCGGGGCCGTCGGGGCGCCGCGCCGGGCGCCAGGACCCGCTCCCGCCCGGCTCGCGCGGCCCGAGCGCACACGTACTGCTGTAGAGAGTGTCGATCCAGGAGAGGCGCGGCAGGCCCCGGTGGCTGAGCGGCTCCATGCCCGCGGCTCCGCGCGGCGGCGGCTCCGTCAGATCGGAAACCCGACCCTCATCGCACAACAAAGGAGGGAGGGCGCGGGCGGCGGGCGGGCGGGCCGGCGGGGAGCCGGGAGGGGCGGCCAGCCCCGGAGGTCCAAGTTGCCCGGCGCGGGGTGGAGGCGGGGGCAAGCCGGGAAACAGGTAGCTGGGCGGAGCGAACCCGAACTGCCGCGGGCGCAGGGAAGGGCGGGCGAGGGCAGGCCAGCACCCCCGGGAGCCCTTCCGGCCACCGCGACCGCCGCGAGCCCTGCTGGGGATCCCGGAGCCGCGGCCCCGCAGCCGCCCGCCAACTAGCAACTTCCCGGGGGCTGAGCTGCGCCCAGGGGCGGGGGCCAGGGGGCGGGACCGCGACCAATCCGCGCCAGGCTCCCGTGCCCGCTCCCCCCGCCGCAGCACGCCTCCAGGCCGGGGGGGGGGGCGGGGGGGCGCAGTCGGGTCCCCACCGACGCCCGGGGGAGAGGGGCTCCAGCCAGCAATGGAGAAGAAGTGGTCCCGCAGGGGTCTCCCGGCTGCAGCGCAGACCCAGGCTCCTCTTCCTCCCCAGCTGAGCTCAGCAGAATTCTGGCAACCCGCAGACTAGGTGCTGTGGGAGACCTATGGGCCCGCCGGGGTGACATCACCTGCCACCCCAGGATCTCCAAGCGCAATTTCAGGGGCCGGTGCGGCTTGCAGGCCCCTCCCCTAGCCAAGCCGGGGGGCGGCGCTGACCGGGTTAATGTCCTGAGCGCCCAAGGCAAGTCTTGTCTTCCCGGGACTCTTCCAAGCCTTATTTGCTCCTTTTCTATTAACTATCCTTGACCTAAGAGTTGGGCAATCCCTGCCCTACACTGCAGGGGGCGGCGACTCGAGAAAGGTTGGGGGCTGGAAGTCGACTTGGGGCTGTGGAGGTAGAAAATCTTAGACCCGCCCATTTGGGGCGGGCGGACAAACTGAGGTACACATCTCCTTCAGTGGAGATCCGAGCGCAGCCAGAGGCATACCCTGTAAAATAATCACAGGTTGGGAGGAGTCTGAGGTCAAGATGCCTCAGAGAACACAATCTTTAGAAGCCAAGTTTCTCCTAAGACTCCCCCCTCCCCCAAAGAGCAGTGAAGAGGCTGGAGAAGGTATTACATCTGTCCCCTGGGAGATGGTTCTAGGCGACCCAAGGCAATTTTGCCACAGATTGGGTCCTCAGGGTTCTCAGGGTGCCAAAGGGCTCTGGAGAAGGAACTGGAAGGAAGGGGAGGAGAGTCAGCTAGGGTGGTCCAAGCCAAAGGCCTCAGCCACCTGAGCAGTGCCCAACCACTGAAACCTGCCTTGGGGCATTTATGCTGGTTTTACCTCAGATAGTGACCTTCTAATAATTGAGCAGACTAGCCCCATTCAACACCCTCACCCCCCTCAAGCCCCAAGCAGATTAAGGTCAAATTCTTCATGGGACCCAGCTCAACGAACAGATCTATAAGGTGAAGCTCACCCTGGCCTTTGTAGCAGGCAGTGTTGTCAGTATCCAGGCAGCATTTAAGGGGTCCTCATCATTCCAAACAAACACAGATCTAGTTCTTCTTAAAAGGAGAAGCAGCCCCTCATCCATGATGCTGAGAGGAAGCCTGCACCCAGCTGCTTGGGAAGCCTCCAGAGCTGCCCAAGAAGAAATGGTGACCACCAGTTCACAGCAGGTCAGGGGAAGACATTCTGGGTTGTGGAAAGTGCCCACATGTGACTGCAAAAGGCATGGTTTTCAGCCATGAGGTAACATTAGCCCCTTCCCAAGCTGGCTGGCTCTCCCCAACCCCAGCCCTTCTGGCTCAGGCTCTGCTCTGTCTCTTCCAGCCCCTCCCTGCTCTGCTGTCACCCTCCCACAGTCCCTGACTCGCACACAAGACGGGGAGGGCCAAGCAGGCACCTGGAGTTTAGCAGGGAGGGGAGTGCATCTCCAATGAGATGCTCCCAAAATAGAGCCGGGATGAGAGAGGGACCAAATAGGCTCTGGGAGGAGGGAGGACAGTGACAGTGGAGGAGCAGAATACGGTCCAGGGTTTCTCTTCTTTCCACATGGAACTCTGAGGCACAGAACCCAGAAGAAAGGTAGAAACAGGAACGTAGTACTGCCCCCTCCCCTCCACCACCACCACCACCATCACCAACGCGCCTGGGCCCTCTGCACACACAGGGATTTTTCTGACGGCCACATCCGGGCACTGACTCTGAGGAGGCCATGGATGTGTGTTTCTGCGTGAGTCACATACATTTGCATACATTTTACATTTTTATCTACAAAGGCTTGAACAAGCTATTTTCAGCATTTTTCAAGTTAAAATGTTACAGTTGCTCTCCTTAGCATCGCCATACTTTGCTTCTTCTACACTCTGTCCAATCCTGTCCCAAATCTCCCACTCCAGGAGATAATATAGGGTAGAGGGAGAGAGGAATCTTGGAGGCAATAAGGAGGAACACTGCTAATAACTAGCAGCAGGTGCCTACTGTGTGCCTGGCTTGGATGTTAGTGCTTTGTTTATAAGGATCATCTCACTGTTTTCTCAATTCTCCCCATTTTCCAGATGATCCAGAGCAGAAAAATAAGGTGCTCAGTAGTTAAGTAATTCACCTAGACAGTAAATGGGAGGCTGGGACTTGAACCCTCACAGTCTGCTCAGGTCCTTAGATGCCATGCGTGCTGCTTCTACTGCCACCAGACTGGTGAGAGTTGGGTGGCAATGGTCCCTGGAAATCTTTGCTGCTCCATGCAAAGAAACAGTTCCAGTCCTTTTCCATCTCCACATACCTGTCTCAGACATGTGTCCAGGGAAAGGACAGTCAATTTAAGATTCCCTTGATGCTTTACTGGATGGCTGCCAGGAGATGTTAACAGCACATGGCTTGACTTAACCTTGACTATACAGAAAAGTTTGTGAGCACCAGGGTGATTTAAGACTAGAACAGTAGCCTTCAGATTGCTGCTACTGAGGGTGGGGGAGACTGGACAAGACCCATTACCATTTCTTAGAAAGGAAGGAGTTAAACAGTCATTTTCATCTGCATTTTTTTAAGATTTATTTATTTATGCATACAAGAACTGAGGTATGTGCCAGAGTTGCGGGGGTGAGAGGATTCACCAGAGACAGAGTGGGGAGCAGAACAGGCAGATGTACTGAAATACACTGCTGAGGGGAGCAGCGGGCGAGGCAGGAGAGGTTTGCTGTGCCATATGGGTCAGCTCCCTGGCTGAGGATTGAACTTGTGCTGCAGTGGCTGCTAATAGCTTCATAGTCTGTGACTTATCCCCTTGTGCTACCAAGGAGGCCACCTCATCTGCATTTTGCAAAGATGAAGTGCTATGCCAGCAACCCCAATCTGTCAGAGCAGCAGGGACTGTGCTCTGTTCCTGTGGACAGACCACCTCCCTTCAGCTAAATGTTGAATCTGCCCCTCCACCCGAAAGGCACCCATCACATGGCATCCTCCAAGCCCACACTAACTATTCACTGTCCAGTTTTTGGGTGAACACTCTCCATCTTCCGCAGCCCTCCCTCTCACCGTGCACTCAGGCTGCCCTCAGCTCCCCATCTCACTGCTCATTTAAGCCTCACTGCTAATTTAAGCATTGGTTACACAGCCTAGAGCACTAGGCTGATGACAAGGGGCTGAGTGGGAAGAGAAGATCAGAACGCTTCCCTTAACTCCTAGGGGTGTCGACTCATTGCCTCTCCAACAATCAACTACTGCTTCCGCAGCCACTTGGTCAGGATGGAAAAAGGATGCTTAGACCCCAAGTTGGGCATCTCCACTTTCCTCCTAACTGTTAGCAACCCATGTCCACTGCACACATTAGGAAGGCCCCGGGAGTTCCTGCTTCCTTGATTACCCTGAGGCCACTGCTGGTGAGAAGCTGTCCATTCGCTTTCCTTATGCCAGTGTCAGGAAGGGAGCACTGCTGTGCAGAGGCTGGATGGACAGGGGGCCAGGGGATAGGACCTCCACATTCAGATTTTAAGAAACAAAGCAAGACAGACTGTGATAGCTGAGAAGCAAAGAGCTTGCACCCTCCTGGCAGATCAGTTCCTTAAAAGCCAGGACCGCATCTTTTCTCACTGGAATATACACAGCGCTGAGCCTGGTAGATGAACGATTCTCAGGTAGACCTCCAGCGCAGTCATAACCACAGTGTGCTTCCATATCTGCTTCCTGCCCCAAACCCAAGAGAGTGGCATTCAATAATACATGTTGAGTAAGAGAAATTAACAACAACTAACATTTATTGAGTGCTTCTTAAGTTGCAGGAGCTGCCCTATCTGTGGCACATAGATTACCTCACTAAATCCTCATAATCAGCCAGCCAGATAGGCACACATAGTCTCTCAGTTCACGGAAGCAGAAAGGCTAAGCCATTGGCCAGCTTGCAGGTAACGCCTGGACATGAATTGAGATACTGAGTCCAGAATCTACACGTGTAATCTCCGATTTGGGCACAATGAATGAACAAATGAATAAACAGTCAAGTTAAACTCAGGGAGGAAGAAATTGGAGCTACATGAGCAGTGCAAGGCAGTGTAATTCCAGAAACCCCCAGAGCCACCAATGATTAAACAAAAACAGAACTGTTTCCCGAAGAAAACCGCATCCACTACAACAGGGCAGATGACCCCGGAGACAAGCTGGACGAAATCTATCCAGTGACAGTCTCCTGGACTCCAGTGCCTGCCAAACCCCACTTCTTCTATGTTTCCGGCCAGTCTCCAGCCTCAGTTCTCACATCCTATAGCAGGTGGGCACCCAGGTGGATCAGGGAAATGACCTGCAGGCTTCCTGTCAGCCCACTTGGACTGTAAAACTTTGTTGCCTAGCACACCCTGGGTTAGCGTGTTTCCTGCCTCTCAGTTCCTTTCCTTTTCCTTAGTACAGCAAAGTGATACATACTGTTCTAAGATTTACCCTCAGCTCTTCGGGCTGGAAAGAAGAAAATTCTCTAAACCTCCACTGGGTCACCTCTGTGGGAGAAGCCTTGGCCTGTCCTTGGCCCTCTTCCTTCCTAAGTCTTCCCAGCCTCCCTGATTTTCCAGCAATGAGATCTGTACAGATTAATGTGAAGTCCCCCAACCAATTATTCATTTCTCTACTAAAGTTTTATGTGTGCTTGAGTCACAGGAAAGCGCTGCAATCCTGGCACCATACAAACTCATTTGTCCCCTTGTTGCCTCCCTTGACACTGTGACCAGGAAAAGGCTCCGTGACACCAGGTTCCTATCACCGTGAAGATCCCCACACATAACCACACATTTCCCAGGGATGTGCTGAAACCCCATTCCCAAGGCCAGGTGCTATGGTGATTCTAGCTAGCATCCCAATAAGAGCAGTTGCCTTAATTATACTAAGCAAGCTGCAATTTCAGGAAGGTCACATACCAAGCCCCAACTAAAGTGACTCTCACCGACTCTGGCTCAAATGACACCATCAGGGGTTAATAGAAGAGGCTTCTTCCACAGGTCAACAGTAGGACTGGGGCAGGGGGTGGTCTACAGAAGAAACTAGAGCCTACTCCTAATTTACTTACCACAGCAGCCCCATCAGCATTTGGAAAGAGGTCAGCAGAACAGACATAAAGATTCTGTAAGTCCCAAAACCCAGGAACAAAATTCAATGGCTCCAGTCCTACCAGCTCGCAGGGAAGCAGGAACCCGCAGCTGGGTCAGAGCTCACAGCCTGGCCTTCTGCCCTCCTGTGGTCACCATCCCCCGGAAGCTGAAGCTCGGTGTGCTCCTTGTTCTTTCAGTCAGAACTCTGCAGATGCATTCCAGACCTGTGTTGTTCTGCCAGGAACCCTTCTGCCAGCTGCCAGGGCTGGCCCCATCCCTATCAAGTCCAGGGGCGGCTGTCAAAGAGATGGACTTGAAGATGTGGTGGCTCAACATGCAGGGCAGCAACAACACAGGAGCATCAGAGCCTAGACAGTGGTTCTTGTCATCAGTGGAGTCTTGTTTCAGGATCACTGTTAAGTTTGCAGTGTCTCTTTGAGGACCAGGCCTCTTTAAAGGCAAGTTTCCTCTGCAGTCACTCCAGCCACCACTGGTCCTGCGGCAAAGTGGGTGCTCCCGAGTGCCACCTGGTGGCCTCACAGAGCAGCACGTAAGGCAGACCTGCCACCCTAGCCAGGTTCCAGTCAAGAGCCCTGGAAATGCCTGATTCTGCTTAGGAAAGCAGGTTATCATTGTGAGTAACAAGGCTAGAGAAGTTAGGAGGAATTCCATTTGGCATCAGGAGAACATCAGAAGCCCCCATGAGTGACCTGGGAAGAATAACAATCTCACTAGACAAAAGCTTCCTGAAGATATTCTTAAATGAGGGGATTCTCCCCTGTCTCCCTGCTTGTCAGCTACAGAAACTGGGAAAGAACAAAACATAGCTGCATATACCATGTCCCCCAAAACATTGGCACAGCGGTTCTCAGTTGGGGGAGAGGTAGTTTGTATTGCTTCACCAGGAAGTATTTGAAAATGTAGGAGCATTTTAAAGCATTTTAAACCACAACTTGGTTCCTTGGCAAGATCATACCCCATGTTTTCTTTCCTCATCATTCTTCCTTGAGGTCTTCCCTACATTTCACCTTTTTAACCTAACAGGTCACCAGGCCACCTTCACAAGAGATGCTAGTGACTCCTTCTCAAAAGCCGGGCACACATGTGCACTTGGCCTATATGGGGCAGTTGGACCCTTGAAAGGGAGGGGCAGACAGGTGGCAGCCCAACTCAGCCTAGCTGTTAGGAGCCAATAGATGTCTCTGCAAAGAAGCAAGTAGACCAGCCACACCCCGCCCCCAAAGGACCACCCTGCCTTCCTTCCCAAAAGATGACTCAGCCTAGCCTGTTCTGTCCCCAAACTGTCCCAACACATGCACCTTTTACATAAGGCACTTGAAGCCTCATGACTCCTAATTTCCCCTTCCCCTTCTCCAGTTCATTGCACCCTGAACTGGGCTGGGTAGCTCACTGTCATGAAGATGGTCCCATGCCAGGGTCTGACACAAAAACATGTGACATGTATTCTAAAGATGGGAGAATGGAAAAGAATGATGCTCTGGCTGTGTCGGCCGGTGAAAAGCTGCACAGTAGTCATGTCGGAGCTGGGTTTGTTGGCTTGAGTGGCCCCAGGCCCCCGAGAGTGACATCATAACTATCATGTCAAGTGGAAGGAAGTTTCCCAGCACCCACAGCAGCAGAGAGCACTTTCTAAAGGAAATCTGCACATCATTCCTTTCTTGCTCAGGCCCATCGATGGCTTCCCGTTGCTGTCAGAATAAAGACCTGTATCCTTTTGTGGCACAAAAGGCCCTGTGGCCTGGCTCCAGCACTTCCTCTCACCTTCCTCTCTCCTGGCACAGGGTCCTCCTTGCTCTCTCTGGCTTTTTAAAGAACTTTTGCACAGAATGATATCTCTAGGGAAAATGCTCAACATCCACTCTGCAGGGATATTCCTACCCATTTTTCTGGTCTTAACTTAAATACCACTTTTTCTAGCATGTTTTCCCTAACCACCTGACCAGGGAGACCTGCATTTCAGAGGCCTGAAATTACATGTTCTTGTAATTCATGTCGGGCCTGTCTTTCCTACTGGGCTGAGAGTTCTAACAAGGCAGGAGCTATCTCTTTCATTCACCTTCTATCCCAGCACTATAACCCCAACACCCTGAATGAATGAATGAATGAATGAATGAATGAATGAATGAAAGGCCAAATATTACTGGTCACAGAAACCTGGAACGAAGGAGTGAAGCTTTAGCCAGCTCAGCTCTACCAGCTAAATAAGAGCTGTCTGGGCTGGCTGGGATGTCATGTGGAGAATGGTCACACTTTCCAGAAAGACTCAGGAAAAACAACAGGATCTTAGAATCAGATTTGGAGCAAGAAAATTGCTGCTCCAATTAATTCTGTAACTGCTCACATGAAATCTCAACTAAAAACTCCCCAGTGCATAGGGCTCCAGTTCTGAGCAGCTGACATTTGATGCTGTACTCTTTTCTACCCAATCATACTGCAACAAGGAAATGGAATAGAAACCCAGAAAAGGTTCAGCCCAGTTAGAGAACTTTGGTCTCAATTCTGAGTCTTTCTCTAGGCCTGTCCCAAATTTGCAATTAAATTTGCTTTTAGAGGAAGTAGGCAAGCTGTAACTCTCCCCGGGGGAAAAAACAGTCTCTGGGTGTATGTTTCTCCTTTCTTTCCTCCTGTGTCTGGGGCAGATATTGGGAGTCTGAGAAAGAAGATGCTAATTTCTTGCAGCACTGTTTAACTTCCCTGTCCCAGTGGTTTGCGGGCTGAAGCTGTCACTGACTGGCTCCCAGTGATGACTTTGATGCCCCTCCAACCTCAGTGAGGGGAGAAGTAGGATGGAAACTGATTTTAGGCATCTTGTCCCTCACTCCTCCCCCTGGCAGGGACGTAGCCCAAGAGAATCTGCAGATTGCTCAACAGACAGACAGACAGATGGGAGCCTGGGCAGACTGTCTGTGGCTGTTGCTTACACTGAATGATGGTGACCACTGGGCAGGCTTGAGAGCCCTGGAGGACACTGCAGTAGACCTACTCAGACTGCTGGGCACCTATAAACAGGGAAGAAGATTCCTTTCAATTTCTCCTTCACTGAAATAAACAGACAAATAAAACAACCAATCTTCAGTCAGCATCTGGTTTGTTGAACACTGGGTCTGTGATGGTCCAGAAAACCACCTTAGGCCACTAGGGTCATTGATCCAGGCTGCCATCCTCTAAGCACCTGCCAGCTTCCTACCTGCTGCCTGGTGAGGATGCTCTGGCATCTTGCTCTCAGGGTTGTTCTCTCCCCTGAAATGAAGGGGCCTAGTTTGGGAGAGTTTGTCAATGAAAAGCAGAAGGATAATAATAATTATAGCGACAAAGTTTACATTGCACTTCCTGAGTCAGGACTGATTTGAGGAATGCACATGTATTAAATCATTGGGTTATCACAGTAACCCCCAACTGCTCCGGAATCCACGTCTTGGCCCCGTAACACTTCACTGCTTCTCTCCAACAGAAGGGAAAAAGCACTAAACTGAATATATCCTGAACCCAGGTCGTGACTCTGCCACTGAATAACTCTGTGACCTTGAGGAACTCCTTTTCCCTCTCTGGGCCTTGGTTTCCCTACACTGACATACAGAGAGGAAGGTCCTCCCATGTAGGATTGCTTGAGAGATGGAGCATGATGAAATAGTTGATAAGGGAGGAGGAAAACTTTCTCTTTTCAATTTCTCAGTTCCCTCAAATTTCAGGAAGTTCACTGGGGTTTGAGAGTTAGAAAAGATATTCATTAGTTCATCTGAATAGGGTTGCTTTGCTTGGAATTCTTAAGATAATGGATTTGGGTCAAGCCCAGCAATCACCAAGAGGCCAGCCAGTGCCTGGTGGTCCAGAGAGTGGTCTGGACAGTATGTCATGAAAGGAGACCACCCACTTAAGATTTCATAGCAAAATGGTGGGATGAGAGGCAGCATGTTCTTGGGGGTGGGGGTGGGGCTGGGAAGAGTCATAATTGCACAGTGGCAAAAAATGGGGATGAAGAGGGAAACTAGAGTGAATATCTGGAGAAATTTTTTTTGGGAAGTGGAGATTATATAGTCTGTGGCTACTATAGCATGCGGAACACAGCAGTATTTCCTGATTTTCTTAACCCCATCTCTCTAGAGAAGCCTTTCATGGACACCTACCCACCACCCCCCGCCCCAAATTACACTCACAGAGGTTCAAGAGCCACCTCCCCCACCCCGTGACTTGTGGGCAGAGTCATTCGGTCTGTCCTTTAAGCCACCTGGTCTATGGTATTTTGTTATAGCAACCTGAGCTGACTAACACACCCACCACACAACTGTGCACTTCCACCAGTCACCACACTGCAGGGAGCATGCTGGCAGACCAGGCTCTGCGCTGGCAAAGGAGCACAATGCCAGGGTGCTAGGCAACACTGGTACCTGACACTAATATGAACTCATCAGCAGAGCTCTTAAAGGCACTCTTCAGGGATGGCAGGGCAAAGCAGACACAGCACTGCACTTCCTCCCTCTTTCTCCTCCACTGAAGTCTGATGAGCTCTTGGGCCTTTCGGCTCTCAGGGCCTATACTTGGAGTGTCCCCAGTGCTAAGGGTGTTTTCCAGTGCAGCAGGAGTTATCCAGTCACTGGGGAATGTCTCTCATAAAAGCAGCCCCCCAGTTCCCCAGCCATGCATGGCCCAGGTTCTGCCAAGTATTGTAAGGAGCAGTTGAAGGACCTCTCGAGGAAATGCAGGAGAAAAATGGGGCATCAGTTCTACATTCTGCCTCCTCCAGATGTTCACATCTTTACTAATATGGCCCTAAAAAGGGGACCAGTACGCTCAGAACTTTCTCAAAAATTCTCCATGCTGACTATTGAGCTATATAGGCCCTGGGGACAGATAACGCCACACAGCAGGTATGAGATTCACTTTCCTAAGGAAGGACCCTGTACTTCTGAGAAGTCTTCCCACAGAACCTCAAAGGGCAAAGGCACTGGAGAATTTCAGTTCCCCTACAGAGCCACCTGGATAGCTGCAGGGCTATCTAATCTCTGAGGCATTTCTCCCACAAAGGCAGGCCCAGTCAATTAAGTATTGCAAGGGGCATTTAAAAAGAGACTCATTCCTATTCCAGAGCCTTCAAGAAACAGGGCGATCTCATGTTCTGGGGTGGCTGGGGGCTCGAGCTGCAGAAGCATCAGCTTCATGCTGAGTGCTTTCAAACTTCCGCCCTCGCCTACCCCTTCAGGGTGACCCTCAAGCCTAATTTCTAGTGTGACAGGTCACAGACAGGAAGACACTGTCCCTCTGCTTCCTGACCCCTTTGAAGTCTCAAGCTCTAGAGACCTCAGGTGAAACTGAACTGACTCGCTTTAACCCCCCTTCGCAGCCCAAAGTCTTCTAGACAACTCATTACCCATCCCTTACACGCCCACTCAGTTATTTTCCAGATTCCTATTTCTCTCTGACCATGCAAGTTTCTTTCCACCAGGAAGCCACATGCATGTCATATGAGGGAAGCCACAGGTCACCAGCAGAGGAGGAAGGAGTGCTGGGCAGAGTTCCCTATCCTGGACCTCAGAGTGTTGCTAGGGTGGGGAGTCCCGGGGGAGACGAGGGCAGGCCCAAATGAGAACATGACTTGGTTTTCCATTTCCCCAGAGTACAGTCCCCCTTGCAGGTAGCCCTGTGCATAGGCTCTGTGCCAGGCACCCAGAAGTACAAGACAGAAACCACTCTATAAAGCCTGGGAAGGACGGGGAGCCTCCTTAGCACCAGCTGGACCTGGGTCCTGGCCTGCCCTGCTCTGGGATCCCTGGCTCTTGGGGCAAATGAGCCCCCTCCTGACTGTCTGATCAAAACCATGCTAGAGGCTCTGAGACCGAAACCTTTGCTGCTCTGCACCTGGCTGGTTAGAGCCTCTTCTTGGGGGCATGTGGGGGGGTATTAGTAAGTTGTGTGCCCTTAGGGAGCTGAGCTGTTTTTTTCTTAGGTAAAAGGGCTGTTTCTGTAAGAGAGCGTATCTGCCTCCCACCACAGCTAACCACAGATGAGGAAGCAGCCACAGAGAAGCTCCGGCCCTAGGGCTCCTGGTTCCCTGCTGCTCTGTCTCGGGGACCACACATGGAGCTGCACACGCGAGCAGGCCACATTTCCTCCCAGGCCTACAAGGAACCTTGACTTCCTACAAAGACCACGAACCCCAACATGAGTATGCATGGGCACATCTACCCAAGACAGCAGTTTGCTGATTTCTAATGTGGCTTCACAACTAAAAGGAAGAGGTTCTGTCTTGCTGAGGAGAGCATGGCTGAGACACCAACAGAAGTTGACTTCCCATCTGGCCTGCCTGGTTCTGCAAGTAAAGGTGCATGGTTCCAAGGACAAGGCGCCCATTTCCATGCAGACCCTCCTTTTGAGAGAGCTGGTGGCAGTGTGGAAGCATCACTCAGGGGTGGGCAGGGTCATAGATACCTTGTTCTGGAAAACAAAAATTCTCTCTAGCACTGCAGGTGGGGGAAATATGAACTCAAGTTCCCTCTGTGAAGAACACCCAGGTTGTTGGCTTAGAACCCACATTGCATAGTGCTCTGTCACTTGCCTATTTGTGTGCATTTCACATGTCATCAAAAGATGCACGGAAGGGGCCTCCCTGGTGGTGCAAGGGGTTAGCACAGCACTATGAAGCTATCCACAGCCTCTGCAGCACGAGGTCAATCCCCAGTCAGGGAGCAACCCACATGGCACAGCAGACCTCTCCTGTCTCGCCCGCTGCTCCCCTCAGCAGTGTATTTTAGTAGATCCGACTGTTTTGCTCCCCACTTTGTCTCTGGTGAATCGTCTCACCCCCTGCACCTCTGACCTGTACCCCAGTTCTTGTACGCATAAATAAATCTTTTTTAAAAAAGATGCATGGAAGGTGTGAAGTACATAGGCTGTTTTTTTAAATATAAGTTTAATTTTGTTATTGTTATAAAAGTAAGATTCACCATAAAATTTTTTAGGTGATAAAAGAGTAGAGAATGATCTACAAATGTCCCCATTTTCTGGTATGCATATAATGGGGTCTTTACATAGTTACAATCAAAATAGCTCTCCAAATCCTGCCCTGGAACGTCTCAGCCGTTGCTCCTTGGCCAGTCCAGTCTTCATTCTCTCACTGTCATGTTATATCAAGCCGGGCAAGTTCTACCTAGAAGAGCTATGACCTCACCTTGCTCAGGTCCCCTTGGCCCCAGGCAGAGACATTGGCACTTCCCCACACCTTCAGCCCACAGGCACACCGCCTGGCAAGTCTAGGAGTACAAGTGGGGAGAGATGGCCTTCTACTTCTAACAAAACTGCCCAAGTGGACTCAGGTTTTATAAGCATTTCTGATTTCAGAAGTCCCCATGCTGCCAAGATAAAATCAAAGAAATACCCCCAAAGGCAGCAATTCCTGCCCCCATAGCAGGTGAGGCAATGTTCAGGTGACCTGCAACACTTAGACAACGAGGCTGAGGGCATAACTCCTCAGAGGATGCCCTAGCTGCTGCTAACTCTGGACACTACAGCCAGGAGCGTCAGTCCCCCGTGCATGCAGCAGCATCACCCATAGGTGCTCACAGCAGCAATAGCTTCATGGGGTCAGTTTCTAGGCTGCTGCTGTTCCGGATGCACAGTTTAATGGTTAAGGTCAGGATGTGGGTTCTGGAGACAGAATAGACCTAGGTTCAAGACCCGTGTGCTTAAGTAATCCGACCTCTCTAAGCCTCAGCTTCTTTCATTCTAAAATAAGAGCAGTAATGGTAACTGCCTCAACTGAGATGACTGAGAGGCTAGAACAAGACAATGGACATAAGGCACCAGCACAGTGTCTGCTCCACACACACACTGAGGCAATGTTAGCTATTATCACTGTGTTGGTTGAGGTTTAACACATGCACACACACATGCACACATATTCTACACTTCTCTCCTGAGGGTAAAAAGCAAGGTAAAAAGTGAGACAGCTCTCCTCTCTCCACATAAAAGAGAACACAGAAGGCCTAGTAAACAGATACTGTAAATAATGCTGAGGTCACAAAGCCAAACCACACCCTTTGTTTCCTGTAGGTATCTCATTGTCATTGCAGAGTTAACTCATAAGGTTGTTTTTTGTTTTTTCTTAAGTCAAAGCAACCCTATTCCTCCTAAGTATGCCCCCTCTATTCTTTGCTATTCAGTAATAATTAGAGAAAGAAAAGAAGACCCATCTAGAAAAGTATAATCCCCTTGACTTAATGTCAGGGCTGTCATGTTTGAGAGAGAGGCGTTTCAATAGTGCTAAACGTCTTTGAAATTTTTCAAGGACAAGGAAGCTGAAAAGTTGAATACAGTATAAACTTTCTTGACAATTTTCCTGGGCCACCAACATAGAAATCCTCCTTGAGGAAAAGGGAAACTGAAGTCTGAAGTGCGTGAATGTGTTCAAAGAGAAAAAGATATACAGGTAATTTTACCTTAAAATTGTAAACCTTGGATTATCCAGAGTAAACACCAAATCAAAATGTTGTTAAAATCAGAAATTAGTGTACATCTATTCACACACACACACTAAACACACATACTGAACACATACCTCTACACACAAATTTAGAATATGTCTGAGTATTATAACAAAAACACGTTGCCATCCAAAAGGATCTTTTATAAAAACAAATTGCGCTATCCTAGAGTCCCACAGTTCACATTAAAAGAAAATCTCCTATTTCCTACTCATCTTGAACTTCAAAATGATCATTCATTCTAAATTGCAAATTGAAAGGGTATCCTTTGTCTTTTCATATATTCTTCAGCAAACAGTATGCCCACCCCCACACTCTTCACACCCCTCTGTGCCCCACGCAAAAAGAAGTCACATTTAAGAGTACTTCCCCTGTGGACAAGGAGCTCAGCTTCCCAATCCTCTTCTGAGGGACCCCTGCTATGGTGAGCACACCAAAGTTTAAAATGCCTTTTTCGGTCATATATGACAAGCCCATAGCCAGTATCATTCTCAATGGCAAAAAGCTGAAAGCATTTCCATTAAGATCTGGAACAAGACAAGGATGTCCACTCTCACCACTGCTTTTCAACATAATACTGGAAGTCCTAGCCAGAGCAATAAGACAAGAGAAAGACATATAAGGACTCCAAATAGGAAAAGAAGAAGTTCAACTCACTATTTGCAGATGATATGATAATATACATAGAGAACCCCAAAAACTCCACAGAAAAACTAATTCAACTAATTAATCAGTTTAGTAAAGTAGCAGGATACAAAATCAACACGCAAAAATCAGTAGCCTATCAGTTTCCTATACACAAACAATAAATCTGAAGAAGAAGAAATAAAAAAAAACCATCCCTTTTATTATTGAAACAAAAAAATCAAATACTTGGGAATAAACCTAACAAAAGAGGTAAAGGACCTATACAAAGAAAACTATAAAACACTGTTAAAAGAAATAGAAGAAGACACAAAGAAATGGAAAGACATCCCCTGCTCATGGATTGGAAGAATTAACATTATTAAAATGGCCATCCTACCAAAAACAATATACAGATTCAATGCTATTCCAATAAAAATTTCAATGATATTCTTCAAAGAAATAGAACAATTATTGATGAAATTCATATGGAATCACCAAAAACCCCGAATAGCCAAAGCTCTCCTGAAAAATAAATAAGGGAATGGAGGCATCACACTCCCAGACTTCAAACTATACTACAAAGCCATAATTATCAAAACGGCATAGTATTGGAACAAGAACAGACACATGGACCAATCGAATCAAACAGAAAATCCAGAAATAAACCCACAGGTTTATGGTCAACTAATCTTTGACAAAGGAGCAAAGAATATGCATTGGAGCAAAGAAAGTTTGTTCAATAACTGGTGCTGGGAAAAACTGGGTTGCTACATGCAAAAGAATGAAGCTTGACTATTACCTCACACCATGCACAAAAATCAACTCAAAATGGATTAAAGAACTAGACATAAGACCTGAAACCATAAAATACATAGAAGGAAATATAGGCGAAACACTACATGATATGCACATCAAAGACATCTTTACAGACACATCACCCAAAGCAGTGATAGTGAAGGCAAAGATAAACAGCTGGGACTACATCAAATTAAAGAGCTTCTGCACAGCAAAAGAGACAATAACCAAAACAAAGAGAAACCCCACTGACTGGGAGAACATTTTTGCACCCAACACTAATGATAAAAGACTGATAACAAAAATCTACAAAGTGCTGATGAGACTCAACAAAAACAAAGAAAATAATCCAGTCAAAAAATGGGCAGAAGAGATAAAAAGAAACTTCTTCAAAGAGAAAATGCAAATGGCCAACAGGCATATGAAAAAATGTTCAACATCACTTGTAATCAGGGAAATGCAAATCAAAACTACAATGAGATGCCATCTCACACCAGTGAGAATGGCACATATTAAAAAACTAGCAACAACAAATGTTGGCAAGACTGTGGAGTAAAAGGAACTCTCCTGCATTGTTGGTGGGAGTGCAAACTGGTCCAACCACCATGGAGAGCTGTGTGATTTTTTGACCTACTAAAGATAGAGCTTCCATATGATCCAGCAATTCCACTCCTAGGTATTTACCCAAATGACACAAAAACATTAATTCCAAAGGGCACCTGCATCCCTATGTTTATAGCAGCACTATTTACAATAGCTAAGCTATGGAAACAACCCAAATGCCCAAAAATCGATGATTGGATCAAGAAGATGTGGTACATATACACAATGGACTATTACTCAGCAATCAAAAAAGATAAACACACGCAGTTTGCAGCAACATGGATGGAGCTAGAAGGGATCATGCTCAGAGAAATAAGTCAGAAAGAAAAAGAAAAATACCAGATAGTCTTACTCATAGCAGAAATTTAGAAAACCTAAATAAGGGACCAGGAAAAAGACTAATTAATACAAAGTAAAAATCAAAATCAACAAGCAACTATAAACCAGAGGGGGGGGAAGGGGCCGGTAGAGGAAGGACTAGGGTCAAAATAAGGGGGGTGGTGCAACTGTATGGGGTATATAACTAAAATGAAAATGCATACATTGTGCAAAAATGAAAAATGATGTAAGAATTATATAAAATAAAATATTTTTAAAAATTAAAAAATTCAAAAAAAATTCAAAAAAAATATAATGTCTTTTTCAGGGCCTCCCTGGTGGCACAAGAGTTGTAGACACAGCGCTATTAAGCTATCACCAGCCACTGCAGCACAAGTTCAATCCCCAGCCAGCGAGCTACCCACATGGTACAGCAGACCTCTTCAGATTCGCCCACTGCTCCCCTCAGCAGTGTATTTCAGTAGATTTGCCTGTTCTGCTCCCCACTCTGTCTCTGGTGAATCCTCTCACCCCTCCCCAACACCTCTGGCCTGTACCCCAGAATTTTTATGCATAAATAAATAAATCTTTAAAAAAAATAAAATGCCTTTTTCATATATTAGCCCTTGGTAAGTGCTGCATGACATATGATGTTCCTGTTAGGGAACAGAAGATTCATAATCATCTATTCCCAGTCCTCGGACCGTCAATAAAAGCCTGCTAAGGTTTAGGGTTTAGAAATACTGTGGATGGAAACAGTTGACTTGAAAAAAATGACCCTCTCATTTCAAAGAGGTCCCAGCTGCTTCAGAAAAGCGTAAATTCAGCAATCTCTGGCCCCTAGTGGTTTCTCCATTAGTTCGGGTGCGCAGCGAATCCTCTGAAGCCTGCAGGGCTCCCCGACACCTCTGGGGGCGGGGCCGGCTCTGACCACGTGACAGGGCGCTGCGGCATTTAAATGTGAAATGGAGCAACCGACAGCTAAACCTCGCAGGCCGAGTAACCTCCATCTGCACGCCTGATTAATCCAACATCAAATCAGAAGCCCGGTGGCCGCCCGCTGCAAGAATAGCCAGGCGGAGGGAGCGGGCCTCGGTTTCTGAGGTTATTGCGATGCAAATGTATTCAGGGCCTGGGGCCTTATTTCTGTGACTCCTGCAGAAAGGCAGATGCCGCAATCCTATGGGGGCTGTCTACACCCTCTGCTGGGGGGGCGGCGGGAAGGGGGGACGGGGGGGGGGGGGGGGGTAATGGGAGGCCCAAGCTTTCCCTAATGCCGATGGCAGGGGCCAATCCCGAGTGTGGCATTTGTGTGGCTCCCATCATATCAGCCGGAAAAAGCTGGCTGACCAGGAAGGCGGGAGGTGATACTAGCTCCCACCCTCTATTCCGGCTTTAAAATAAATACATGAATAGATCAACGCATTCTGTTCCCTGGCCTCTATGCCAGGTCCTTGGGGGACATCCCTGGAGCACCGGGGAATGATGGAGAAAGCACAGGCCCACCTGCCCAAGGTATGAGACCACTTCCTCTCAGTTTCTTCCCCAGCTGGTCCTGCCACTGCAGGATCTCCCATATTTCCCCCAGGGGCACACCTGAGGGAACTGTTGGGCTCCCTAACTCATGAAAAGCTTACCTGAAGGCATTTCGAGGATGTATTTTTACAGGGCTTAGTGGTCCTAACAAAAGGGGAGCTCTGATCCAGATGAGGGTTGCTTGGAATTCAAACCACTCAGACCTCTGAAAGAACAGCTGCAAGAGGAGAGTGTAGCTGAGGTGAGTGACCCTAGTGTCCCTGGGGACTCAGGCCCTTTTGGGTTTGTAAGAAATATACCACTGAGCAACATGTATTCATTATTTTTTTCAAGAATGATGCCTCCATCTCCTGAAAAAAGAGGCACAGATTCTTCAAAATGAGAAACATTGGTTCAAACTAATTATCTATGGGCCCTTTGGCATGTTACCCAACTTTCTTAGGTCTCAGTATTCTCATCCATAAAATGGGGTCAATAATACCCTCTATGTTGTTGACTTAAGTCAGTCAACACACAAATTAGATACAAATACTTGCACCTGTGCTCTTATAAAAGGCCTGGTGGGATAAATAACCATCAACAGACTGTTACCTGAAGTTGGTTCTGGAGAGGAGGTGGTGGGGAGAGGTGACAAGAACTGACAAATTTCATTCCGAAGACTTCAGTACTATTTGCACCTTTTACGCTGAAAATACATTTATGCACAATACAGGGGCTACTTCATGGCAGACACTCAGATGCTAATTATAATTATAATTTTTTAAAGATTTATTTATTTATGCAAACAAGAATTGGGGTACAGGCCAGAGGTGCGAGGAGTGAGAAGATCCACCGGAGACAGAGTGGGGAGCAGAACAGGTGGACTGACTGAAATACACTGCTGAGGGGAGTAGCCTGCTGTGCCATGTGGGCTAGCTCCCTGGCCAGGGATCAAACTCATGCAGTGGCTGCAGATAGCTTCATAGTGCTGAGACTAACCCCTTGTGCCACCAGGGAGGCCCCAGATGTTAATTTTTATAACTGAGATATTAGTTCTAATTTTTTCATTGGCATTGCTAGTTCAAAGTAGGTGATTTAGTGCATGGAATTTTTTGGTTTGCACAAATATAATGAATTTGTTATTTGCCTCTCCTTAACGCAAATCTCTAGACAGGATATAAATCATATATTATCACAGTACCTACAAAAAAGCCCAGGAAAATAACATAGTGTATGCCTATGTCATTCTCAAGGGCCGGGAATTCTAAGTATCCTTGAAAGAGGGGGATAGATATATCAGATTGAAGTAAAAAACCACAGGTCCGAATATACTCGAGAGACAATGAATGGGCTGCCCACACAGTGGGATTTGGGGGATGCATCCAGGAATCAGCATCGAAGGGCAGCTGTCCAGAGCCTAGCGGAGAGGAAACAGGGCGGGCACCCAGGCAGTTCAGCACCCCACTCCCCATCCTCCCTGCTTTCTTAGACCCAGTGTCCAACAGGCTCTGGCTTCAGTTCCCTTTTTCACACTGTGGCTTCTATTCCATTTCTTGTTCATGGAGACATCCATCTTACATTTAAACACAGTTATGCCTTTTTAATTAAAAAATGTTTTATCTATCATAAATTTGTTTAAAACAGTGGGATAAGGGCCTCCCTGGTGGCGCAGCAGTTGAGCACTGGGTTGCAAAGCTGCCCGCAGCCTCTGCAGCGCTGGTTTGATCCCCGGCCCGCCGGCGAGGGTCTCACATGGCGTGCAGACCTCTCCTGCCGCCCGATGCTCCCCTCAGCAGTGTACTTCGTCCGTCTGCCTGTTCTGCTCCCTGCTCCGGCTCTGGTGAATTCTCTCACTTCCCCCCTCACCCCCCGGGCACTTCTGACTGTACCCAGTACATGTATAAATAAATAAATAAATCTTAAAAAAAAAAAAAAAAACAGAGGGATAAGCTTAAAATATGAATTCACAGCATGAATTTGACACAAGTTTGAAATGATCAATTTTCCAGGAAAATACAAAGTTCAGATATTGAGAGGAAAACCAGAGCAAATTACTAACCTTTAAAAATAATGAACAAGTGGGTAAAGATCTAGACATGAGACACAGTTATAAATGGCTTCCAAATCTTTACAAACAGGAAATGTCCATGCTATATAAACTGTTTCAGGGCACAGAAACAGAAGCTACTCAACGAATTTCATGACACTAAATGTAATTCTGATACTAGAACTGGAGAAGGGGAATAAGGGAAAGAACACTAAATGTCAATATTTCCCATGCCATAGATGCAAATGACTCTAATGGCAATTGGCATAGTCAATCTAACAATGTTTCTTTTTTTTTTTTAAACTGGTACATTTTAGGGCTACTATACCTGGTTGGACAGGTTGTGCACTGCACAACTTGCTACCATGTCAATGAGTTGCACAACTGAGCAGCCTGCAGTCCTGCATATCAGAAAGAATAGGGTTTATTTCAGGATTATAAACCTAGGTCAACATTAGAAAATTGATTTGGGTGTAATTCATTATGCAAATAGATCAAAGAAGAAAAAGAATATGAACATTCTATTTGAGGAAAGCACTTGCTAAAAGTTACACCTATTTCTGCTTTAAAAGAACAGAAAAAAATACTCCTGGAAACTAAAAATAAAAAGAACAACAAATTTCTTTAACTTAAGTAAATGAACAATTAGCCTAATATTCAATGGTGAAGTATTAAATGTATTTACATTAAATCTTAAAAATGGGCAAAGATCACAAAGAGGAACTAGGAATAGCAAGGAATATATGAAAAGATATTATATTAGTGATTAATCATGTACACTGCAGTACCATTTTCTATCTCTTAGATTGTCACAAATGAAAAATAATAAATCTTGCTGAGAGATGAGTTTCTCTCAAAAAGCACAGTGAGACTAAACGGGAACAATATTTTTGGAAGACAATTTGACACAATTAGTATTTAAAATGCACATATTTTTCAATGTGATACCATGTCTAGATCTTCTCTAGAGAAATATTTACACACACGTACCCATGGGTTTTCATCATGGTGCTGCTTGGAATAGTAGAAATTGGGATACTCTGGGAGGTACATAGTAGAAGTATTCCCCTCCCACAATGCTCTTGGAATCACAGACCTTATAACCTTACATTTCCTTGAGCAGCCACTCTTAGAAGATCAATCACTATAGAGCTGCTGACCTCAGAGGTGGTCTTCCTGCTCTAGTATAGAAAAGGGTGTAAGAAGACCCACTGAGTTCCAAGGGTTTATAAAGATAAGTTGCTCCTTGAATAAATGGGTTCCCAAGGACAGAAAGGTGGGAGTTGCCAGAACTTGTCCTGGACAGATTGACAGTGAGAAGCAGCTCTGTGACCTGAAAGAATTGGGTATCATCAGGGGTAGGTGCCTTCAGCCAACCTTAACATTGAGGAATTGATGTTTTCCTCCCTTCAATAACAAAGGCAAACTGTGCTGGGTCTTGCTGTGCATTTCCACACTGCTTTTGCTACAAGGGTCACTGCTGACCTATGCAGTAAGAAGTCCTTACTGACAGTGGGACTCAAGTTCTCTAGTCTAGAAAAGGGTGTAAGAAGACCCACCAAGTTCCAAGGATTTAAGAAGACAAGTTGCTCCTTGAGAAAATGGGTTCCCAAGAACAGAAAGGTTAGTCCCAAGGACCAAGGTAGGTATACAGTGGCACCCACCGCTGCTCCCTCTTTGACTCTGCAAGGGTGTTTTAGATATTCCATAAATACTAATTTCAAGAGGGAGCTGCTGGACATTTTGCTCGTATGTATGTGGGCACTGGAGCTAAAGAAATAAAAAAGGGCCAAAGAATGTGCCCTCAAGTTTTGATGCAGGTGTTAACCACTTTCAAAACTACTGGTTAGTCAGCAAATATATGGTAGTAACTGTTAAATCTTTGAAGAGCAACAATCTTTGTTGCCAACAATTTCTAAAGACCCACCTTGGGTCTTGAGAGCCAATAAAAAGATGCAAACCCCCCAGCATGGATCTCTGTTGTGTACCCATTGATTCAGTGAAAACCTGTTCCCACAGTGTGACTAAGGGCTCTTAAAGCAGAGTTTTGAACTTTTTCCTCTGGTTTGCTACCTGGCACAATTCAGGTGTCAATAAAGGTTGCTTAAGTGGTGTTTGCATACCATTTTTCTAGCTAGTAGTTTATTACAGCCTAGAATTGATCTCCCAGAGTCATAAACTAGCCATACAATGCTTTACTCTCTAGAACCTGCTTTGAAGTAGTTGATGTTTTATTGTCCAAATTCTTCTCTTGACCATCTCATACTCGGTGTTTTAGATATTCCATAAATACTAAGAATTAGTATTTATGTTGATCTTTTATATTGGCCAGTTTTATGTAAGTGCTTCATACACTCCTCAGTGATTTTAAAAAATACAGGATAAACTTCCGTTTATCAAAGTTTGCCTCACTATTTACAAACTCAGCACATTTACAAATCATAGTGAAGCTGTTGTTTTAATCCCACATGGATCTTTGCTCCCAAGGAAGACACGGACACACATGTGTTTTATGCCACCTTCATCTAATTGAAGCCTGATGTCTATGAGACAGGGAGAGAGTAGAGACTGAAAGTAATGGAACCGGAGAGGAAGATGCTTAGTTTAACTATGTTGCACTTTGGGACTCTCAGTGTCATGTAGATGTGATCCCACCTTCTGGCCCCCCATCCAGGAGATCAGCAGTGAAAATGCATGTGGGTGGTATTTTAACCTGTAACCCAACTTCAAACTCTGTGATCACTATTTGGGGGCAACAAGAAGGTCACCCACAGGGTTCAAACCACAACCAGCAAAGTGCTTCAAAACTACAGACCTCAGGGTACTTCTCTGTACCATCAACCAAGGATTACTCAGTTCTCTGCTGCTCTGTTTGCTCTCAGGTCAAAGGTCACCTAGGTCTGCTTCCTGCCTCTGGAGAGCTTGCTGGCTCCAAACATAAATGGATTACTTTATCAACTGTCTGGCAGCTCCTTTTCTTTACAAAAACTTAAAAGGGCTTTCCCCCCACATTTTGCTTGGAAGTCCCTAAAGCTCTTAAGTGAGCTGGGCTCTTTGTTTCTTGTTTTCTTTTTAATGTCAACCTTTGAGCCTGTATGGGCAGCAAGGGCCCAATACTTAAAATTCACCAGACACGATCCAGCAATTCCAATTCTGAATCTGTACCTAAAAGGATTGAAAACGGGGTCTCAAAGAAACAAGTGTTAAATTAAGATACAAAGACTTGGGGAGGAGCCATATGGGGATGGAAATTTGGACTCTTGAGAGATTTGTTTTACCCTTTTGACAAACAGCTGAAGGAGTGTGACATTCCCCAGCAAATCTTTGAATGGAGCTGCAAGGAATCAACAGTCAACCATCTGACCACAAGCACAGACCCAAGCAATTTGTTCTAACACAGATCTTTAAGATGCAGCATTGAACAACTTGCAGCCCAGGGACCCAGGATACTTTTTTAGATACTTTCCAAGTGTCTAAAACCTCTTGATTTTAGAATATGCTAAAATAATGTGCAGGTGGTACACTACTAGTGTAACAGGGTGGTCCCCAGGAAAGGGGGAGGTTCCAGGTTCCCTGCCCAACCCAAGGGAGGGTGGAGCTGAGCAGGGAGAGAAGAAGCTGCAGAGGAGACTGAGAAGGAAGGAAGCAGGATGGAGCCAGAAGGAGACCTGGAGGAGGCGCATGGAGCCTAGAGACATGTGAAGAAACTGCGCTTGCCTTTTGGTCGTGGACTGGGTGACACAGATGTGGGTGAGAGACCCAAGGGGAGGTGATAATGGTGGCTTTTATCTTGATTTTGATTTTGCTCTTTTCCTTCCGGGCTTGTCTGGTTGTTTCTGACCCTTTTCTGTGGGTCCCCACTGGAAGATGCTTTAGACTTATGGCAGGCTTTGGGGCCTTGCTCTGGGCCAACCCTATTTGGATGGAGTTTTACCCACGAGGGGATGGGTAACTTTGGGTGCTTGATTTAGAAACTAAATTCTTTGCCTTTCCTGTATTGTTTCCTAATTGTATTAAAGTCCCTTCCCATTAAAGTCTCATGTTTTTGTGTTGATGCGACGCATGGCAGAACCCATTTAGAATAGGCAGGTTTGCGGGGTTTGGGCTGCCCCTCTCCCTGCCCTGTAACACTAGTAGCTTTCACTACTAAGTGGCACTTATTTTGTGGCAGATGCTTTCCTAAACCCTTACACTAGATTATTTGGTTCTTACAAATTTGTAAGGTAAACTACTTCAACCCCATTTTGCAGATGAGGAGACTGGGGCTCCCAGGGGTATAGTAATTTGCCTAAGGTTGCACAGCTAGTAAGTGGCAGGATACAGACCAGGCAGTCCAGCTGGGAAGTCGTGCTCTTTACACTGTGCACACACCTCTCTCAATGTGAGCCAGAGGAAGGGGTCAGAGGCAGGCTGAAGCAATCATCAAAATCATGTCCTGTCTGAAGGGGTTAGCTATTCAGCCCTACCTGATGATTTCTACACATATTGGGATCTTCCCACCTGTCACAAAAAACAGGAAATCCAGAGTTTTATGTACTACCTCTTGATTTTAAATGATTTCATTTTGTTTTAACTCTCTGCAGCCCAAAGAAAGACCATCAGCAGGTCGCATGTTCCCCAGGGCAACTGCTTGCCACCCCTTCTCCACAGCAGCTATCTCCAAGGACCTCGCTGTCTCCTGCTTGTCCAAAGACCCTGGGGAATTGTGGGTCTGGTGGCCAGAAGGAGAGTCATCTAGGCAAACAGACGCTCTTTTAGGCCTGCTGATATGAATAATTAATTTCTGTTCTCACTCCTAGCCCGCAAAGGTTACAAACAAGCCCGACATTCAGGAAGCAAGTCGGTGCCCTTCTGAGACAATGAAGACAAGTAGGGGGGAGCCTTGGGGGTGCTAGGGGGGCCCCATAATGAAGTCTGGCATGGTGGCCTGTGTTCAAAGGGCACCAGAGGATGCTGACACGAGCCTGTGCGCTCACACCCTGGCTGGTGCCTCAGTGGGGCACAGAGCATCCTCCAGGCTCATTAGGGACATGACACTGCAGCTTTCACTACTGTCAGCAGGGGAGGGCTCTGAATTTCAAGATCTTTAAAATGAAACAAAAAGGCACAATTATGCAGCCAAACTGGAGGCCAGGCAGCTGCATACAAAGCAGGACTTTCTCCATAATAGGACCCAACCTCAGCTAGACAGTGCTGAGCCCTCACCTTCCTCCCCCAGCTGCAGCTGTGAGGCATCTGTAATTGGATGCTCCACTGCACCAGCTCTTAGATTATTCAAGCTGCAGGATTTCCAGAAGCCTAGTGTTGCAATTAAGGCTATGACCAGGCAACAAGATGAACAAGATACCATTTTCACCCTGTAGTCTATTTCTGCATACACATGGCTAAGTCAGTAATGATTGTGATAATTAAAATAAAATTGACCAACACTCTGTTTATGATATGCCAGGCACTGTTCTAAGTGCTTTATACATGTGTTTAATATATATTAAGTTATTTAATCTTCACAACAACATAATTAGGTATTGGTGTCATATTATTATCACCTTTAGTCTATAGATAAGGAAACTGAAGCACAAAAAGTTTAAGTAACTTGTCAAATCACATCACCATGTTCCTAGACAACAAGCTCTTGACCATCATATTAGTGAGTGTTTGCATTTATGCAGAGCTTACTGTGTGCCATGCTCTGTGCTATATTACCTCATTTAGTTCTTAAAATATCAGGTGAGGTATAATCATCTCCACTGTACCAAAAGAAAATAGGTTTTTAGGGCCTCCCCGGTGGCGCAGCAGACCTCTGCAGCCTCTGCAGCGCCGGTTCAATCCCCGGCCACCAGGCGAGGGTCCCACATGACGCGCAGACTTCTGCCGCCCGCTGCTCCCCTCAGCAGTGTACTTCGTCAGTCTGCCTGTTCTGCTCTCCACTCTGGCTCTGGTGAATTCTCTCACCCTCCCGTGCTTCTGACTGTACCCAGTGCTTGTATAAATAAATAAAATAAATCTTTAAAAAAAAAAAAAAAGAAAACAGGTTTTTAGAGAAGTGACTTGGTTAAAGGGATGAAATAACAAGTGCCTGACAGCCTAGAATCTAAACTCAGTTTCCCTTATTCAAAGCCAGGCTCTTAACCATAACTTGGAACAGAATCCCAGCTCATTTCACTTATCTGTGTTCATAAAATTTAGACCTGGAGAACCATCTAGTCCCCAGTCGCCCAATTTTTGAGGTGAGGAGCTTTAGCCTATAGAGGTTAAGAGTCAAGGGCTTCCCTGGTGGAGCAAGGGGTTAAGATGCAGCACTATGAAGCTACCCACAGCCACGGCAGCATGAGTTCAATCTCCAGCCAGGGAGGTGACCCACATGGCGCAGCAGACCTCTCCTGATTGGCCTGCTGTCCCCCTCAGCAGAGTATTACAGTCAATCTGCCTGTTCTGTTCCCCACTTTGTGTCTGGTGAATCCTTCCACCTCCTGCTTCTCTGGCCTGCACCCCAGCTCTTGTATGCATAAATAAATAAATAAATAAATCTTTTTAAAAGAGAATTAGTCATGAGATGAAACATAGTAATGTTGGCCATAGAAAGAGCTGGATTCCAATGCTAGCTCTGTCCCTAGTTGGGTGACTAGGACAAGTGACTCTATGTCTCTAGATTTTTTAGTATAGAATGGGAATAATACTTAGTCTGATGGGACTAAAGTGATTAAAGTAGTGCATAATATATACTTCTATAAACACCTGGCTTGGCAAAACTAACTCATTATAGCCAAGTGTCCCCAAATTACAGATTGTCTCACAAATAAAGTTTGTGTCCCCAAATTATAGCTTGATAATGTCAAGCTTTTGTTTACAAATTTATTTTTTATGATTTGAAATAATGGTGAATAGGTTTCCAAGGTAGCACTGGAGGTCTAATTGACAAAGACTTTGGAAAAGTACATTGTACTTCTGTAATTTTGTGAGTATCACACTCATTCCCAATATGCAAAATACTCAAGGAAATCACATCTCTCAGAGATCTAGATTTTCTGCTCTCACAAATAAAGTTAATACACTACTAGAGATATAATAGACAAAATAGCTTTCCATGGTTTTAAATTCTACTATCCTTTTCACATGATTTAATGTTTTTGCCCCTGGAGCAACAGACCATGCCTAATGACTTGTGAGGTTCCTTTGCATAGAGATAAAGATCTGGCTTTGTTGATGATATACATCTGGCTTTGTTGTTGGGGTTCTTATTTTCATTTTCTGTAGTTGATTATTTAGTAGGTTATGCCTGTGTCACCAGTCCCCCATAATAGTCTCAATCACTGAGATTCAATGAGACTTCCATGGGTGGAGATCTACCATATACCACACATCCTTGTAGTTTGCTATTAGAGACAGCAGCCCTACGTGGCCTGGGATGAGGAAGGAATAAAAACCTGTGCTAGACTTCTCTGGTGTCTGTTGATAAATGTATTTTTCTTGATGCTTTTGCTCTGAAGCCTCTGTGAAAAGTCTCAGCCATGAGTAGAACCTACTATTGAGTCTTGCCAATCCTTCTAGCAAGTCACTGAATAAAATAATGGTAAAACAATTTAGTTCTTTCTAATATTGTTTTTCACGTTTTTGAGAGCCACCTTCTCACATACACCTATAATCAGCTTTGGCTAATGCTGCCCTTAACGAGAAGGGAACTTACAAGTTTTGAGGAAAATATCTTGATTTGTGAGGTTCAGAAGAACCATTCTTCTATATGAATGTTAGGTTTTTGTATCCATCAGAATAATCTACACGATGCCTCAGTAACAAACAGCACCAAATATTGTTATTTTAATAGCATTGTTTTTTTTCCCTCTCTCATGGTTCATGCCCACTGAGAACTGACTAGGAGCTTTACTCCAAGTTGTCCTCCTTTTAGAGCCCAGGCTGACAGAACAGTCACCATCTAGAACATTCTGTAGTGCCATAGCAATAGAAAAAGAGAGCTCTGAAGGATCTCATACGAGCATTAAGTGCTCTGGTCCTGAATTGCATGTATCATTCCATCTAAACTCATTGGCCAGAAGTAGGTCAATGGTCCAACCCAATTTTAAGATGTAATCCTATCTACCATGTTCCTGGAAATCAAGGGGGAAACTAAAATATACATTTACAGTTCTAATAATTAGCCCAGGTCTCTATTAGTTGGTGAAGGCCTAGGTAGCCGGATTTGAAGTATCAGCTTTTTTCTGAATTGGCGACATTTTGGAAACAACACATCCCATAAGATAAAGGGACACAAGATAACAAAGATTCTCAACTGGTGATGAGGCAGACATGGTAGTAAGCTAGAAAGGGACACATCAAAATCTCCTTGGGGGCATGTGAAGTTTGAAAATAGTTTAGGAAGAAAATCACACCATAGTCATTGAGAAACAGGCTATAGGATATGTCTTATCTATTGGTCTTATTGGCCTAGAAAATAGGAGAAAGGGGAAGAATAGATGAAAATAAGGAGAAAGAAGAGAAGGAAGAGGAAAATGCCTAGAGACCCTAAAGTCTGCCCAGGTATTTCAAATACTATAAAATCCTTACTTGAAAATGTACAGTGTCACTTTTATCTATTCCATAAATAGGAAATGCTAGTATTGTGCTAGAACAAGGATACTAGAAATAAGAGAAGAGATTTCCTTCCAAAACATAAACACTTTAAGGGCTCAGAATCCACTGGGAGAAACAGAGAGGCAAGTCAACTTAAACATTTGATAACTGCTCAAATGAGCGAATGTACAAAGTTCAGGGAAGGATTGTGAACTGGGTTGGTTTTCCAAAAAGGTAGTCACAGTCCCACTCTTCTTTAACAGCCTTGAAAATAGAGGCAGAAAAGCTAACATTCCTGATTTCCCCGCCTTCCTTGCAGCTAATGATGGCCATGTGCCCCTACTGGTGCTGGCCAATAGCACAGAAATAGCAGTTGCAAGGTAGGGCTTCGGGAAAGTCTTTTAGGGACAGCCAGTGTGATCACTTTAGTCTTTGCACCCTTTTTCCCTGAAACAGCAGCACACACCTAGTGATGTAGCAGGAATTTTTTTTTAAATCATGTGTCAAACACACAAGAGGAAAAACATCTTCCTGTTAAATAATGGGGAGCATTGGAAACCCCATCCCAGAAAGGGTGCTTCTGGAGTTCTTGTTGTAGCAGGAAAATAAACCCCTATGATTAAGTCATTGTATTCTTTTCTAATGCTGTTGTTAACAAATTACCACAAATGGATCATGACTTTAAAAAGTACCAATTTACTATCTTACAGTTCTGGAGGTCAGAGTCTGACAAGCATCCCGCTGGGCTGTTGTTGGCAGGGCTGGGTTCCTTTCTAGAGGCTGTAAGAGATAACCATTTCCTTGCTGGAGACCCCGTTCATTTGTTTTCAAAGCCAGCAAAAGTGGGTTCTTCTCACATTCCTCACTTTGATCTCTTCTACCTCCTTCTTCCACTTTTAAGACTACCGTGATTATGCTGGGTCCACCCAAATAATCCAGATAATCTCCCCATGTCAAGGTCCTTATTTTTTAAATAGTCTAGGTTAATTAAGCTGTGAGCTGGTGGGTAGAAGGTGCGTGTATTTTTACAGCCCGGGGAGCTACCTGGCTTTTTGCTTTGACATTGCAGCTATCAGAAGGGGCAGTTACCTTGCACCCAGCTTCAAACAGATGGGCTATGTCATAGCTGGCAGGAATTGTTTACATTTTGTTTTAACAACCCTGATATGTCCCACTAGATCAACAAATGGTTATATTTTCACATATGGTGTCCCATCCTGACCCCCAGTCCTGACCATATATCTTGGTAAAGGTCTTGGTTTTAGCACTAATTGCCTGCTCTACCCTGAAGGAGGCGGGGGCTGTGGGTCCCCATGAGCAGTTATCAAAGCCACTGACTGAGAAATGACTGGGGTCTCATTAGCATGCAAGGATACATGCTTTCAGGGTGGAGATCTGAGATGATAATGAGACAATCAATGTATGAAGAAGCATGTACTTCTTACACGTATGCGCCAATACAGCCTGGCTCAAAGATGTTAAGACATTATGCCCCTATACCCCACCTTGATAGGCAGACTCCTTTAAAACGCCTCAGAACTCCCCTCAGGAGCCAGCCCTAAAACTTTCCTTTCCGGGGTTGCCTCCCTTGTTTGGGTCTAAATCTTGGTTGGGGGCCTCCCTGGTGATGCAAGGGGTTAAGGCACAGCACTATGAAGCTATCTGCAGCCACTGCAGCACAAGTTCAATCCCCAGCCAGGGAGCTACCCATGTGGCACAGCAGACCTCTCCTGTCTCACCCGCTGCTCCCCTCAGTAGTGTACTTCGGTCAACCTGTCTGCTCTGTTCCCCACTCTGTCTCTGATGAATCCTCTCACCCCCTGCACCTCTGGTCTGTACCACAGTTCTTGTGTGCATAAATAAATAAATCTTTAAAAAAAATAAATCTTGGTTGGATGTTCTCTGTCTTACCTGAATATTAAAAGATGATAAGGTAGGTTAAGCACTTAACATAGTGCCTTGCAGGTAGGGTGCTAAATATATTCTAGTTCCCTTCTTTTACAAGGAATCAGAACCTGCAAAAGAGACCCCTGAGATCTATAACATTTTGATCACAGCTGCAAAGCTCCTTTTGCCATGAAAAATAGCAGTACACTCAGAGGATCCAGGCATTGGGATGTGGACGTCTTTGGGACCATTATTCTGCATACCACACCATTATGGCAGAGTTTTCTGTTATTTGCAACCAAACGCACACCTGAGGCCCAGACCCTATGTCTATCTGGGGAAAGCAGGGAAGTTTTTATAGATGAAGTAGCTTCCTAGTCAAGGCCTGAAGGATGAATAGAAATTTGTCATATGGAAAAATGTGGAGAGGGCATTCCAGAGAAGAGGAGTAGCACATGCAAAGGAATGAGTGTGCAAGTTAAGTGTGGACACTACAGGCAGTTCAGCATTGCTGGAACATACAGTGCATGCATGTATGGGGTAGAGAAGGGTGGGGATGAAGATGGACCAAGATCATGGATGGCCAGGCACATTTGCATCTAAGAAGTTCAGATTTGGGCCTCCCTGGTGGCGCAGGCGGTTTAACACCGCACTGTGAAGCTGTCTATAGCCTTTGCAGCGTGGGTTCGATCCCGACCGGCCGGCGAGAATCCCACATGGTGCAGCAGACCTCTCCTGTCTAGCCCGCTGCTCCCCTCAGCAGTGTATTTCATCAGTCTGTCTGTTCTGTTCCCGGCTCTGTCTCTGGTGAATCTCTCACCCTCCCACACATCTGGCCTGTACCCCAGTTCTTGTATAAATAAATGAATCTTTAAAAAAAAAAAGAAGTTCAGATTTTACTTTGTAGGTGACAGACAGCCATAGAAGAATGTGACCAGGGGCTGTGCATAATTAGATTTTAGTGCTAGAAAAATCATTTTGACTTTAATGTGGAAGATAATCAGGAAGAGAAGGGCTAGAGGCAAAATAATGGGTTATTGCAGTGGTTTAGATGAGGGGTAATGAGTGAACATGTAGCTATTCATGAACTTTAAGTACCTTCTATATGTCAGGCACTGTCACATTTCAGGGCCACGAAGACCAAAAGGACACCATGCCAACCACAAACACAGGGCAGGAGTGAGGGGTACTCACAGAGCCTTAAGTGTGGGAAACATGTCCAGGAAACACAAACAGGGTGCAGTGGGGCCAAAAGGAACCAAGGCCAGTCCCCCTATGCAGCAATTCAAAGAGGCCCCGGGCACATTACAGTAACAGGAAAACAACTAAAGAAGCAGGTGGCACTTTCAGGTACGTATCTCACCCAAACAAGTCCTGATATGCTCCCAAATCTGGTCCAGTTATTTAAAATCAGAGCCTCCCTGGTGGTGCAAGGGGTCAAGTCTCAGCACTATGAAGCTATCCACAGCCCCTGCAGCATGAGTTTGATCCCCGGCCAGCCAGGGAGCAACCCACATGACGACGCAGACCTCTCTAATCTCGCCCACTGCTCCCCTCAACAGTGTATTTCAGTCAGTCTGCCTGTTCTGTTCCCCACTCTGTCTCTGGTGAGTCCTCTCAACCCCCGTACCTCTGGCCTGTACCCCAGTTCTTGTATGCATAAATAAATAAATCTTAAAAAAAATAAAATCCGTGTGTGTAGCAAATTAGAAAAGGAAATGCTATGGTTGTAGGAGAAGCCTAGATTAAAAAACAGAGCCCTCTAATGAAAATGATCTGGAATGGTAGTGACGGTTGCACAACTTTGTGGATATACCAAACACCATGTAGGCTTTCAGCAGATGAATTTTATAGTATGTGATTATCCATCAATAAAAATTAAATTTAAAAATAGGAGGAAAAAAAACCCCACCACCCAGTTATAAGAAAACCTAGGCTTGTTAGTTAATTAATCAGAGCCTCAGTTTCCTCATCTGGAAAATGAGAGTAGTAGCACTGACTTTATATTAAGAACAGCAGAGTTGACTGTTCTGAATATTAAAGATGATAAAGTAGGTTAAGCACTTAACATAGTGTCTTGGAGGTAGTAGGTGCTAAATATATTCTAGTGCTTTTCCTCCCACATGCCGATAAAAATTTTAAAACAATCATTTTCGCAGCAGCTGCAAGATGTGACCTAAGCTCTAGGCAACCTCCCTTCAGACAGTCTCGTCTCAGGCAGACGATAGCAGGGATCAAATGAAAAACAAGAACATGAACTGCCACTGATGCTCACTGCAAAAAGACTGCAAATTTACTCTGCAGCTATGCAGTGCAGAAATAACAAGAGATTCACGTGGTGTAAACACAGCTACACAGAATGGTGGTAAAGACAGCCAGGTGGGCACAGGGATTTCTGCTTTTAATTCTAGTTTGACATACAAACAGTCCAGTTTCCAAAACAGTCAATTCTGCCTCAACAACAACCTGGCCCTGATGTTTAGCTATATCTATGCCTTACTCTCCTTGCTATGGTTCCTAAACCCAGAAGCAACCATATGGTGAAGGACAGAACTGGACTTCCAGTGGTAAACCTAATATAAACACATACTGATTTTGAATGATGCAAACAAACCTCAAACTTATATAATGTCGTAATGCAATGTTACTTCAATGAAAAAAAAAAAAAAAAAGAAAACCAGTATGAACAAATCTTACACAACCAGAATTTTCTAGAACAGTACCAAGGGAATTTATTTTTTATTGAGCTTCTCATGGGTGACTATTCCAAAATCTGCCAGGGACTCACCAAGTGCTTGCTATGTGCCCAGCCCTGTGGACGCTATTGCTGGGAGGGAGAAAAGGCAGCACAAACCACAGTCCCTGCTCTCAAGGAGCCAGCTAACCTCTTGGTTTGAGAGCAGCACTTCACAGTAAATATATAAAAGGCATTGTGCTTGCACAGAACAGTGATTCAGTCGTTATTTGTTCAACGGGTCAATGAATTAATAGATGGCACAATAATAAGACAATTGTGTCAGTGTGGGGCTTTCTCTAAGATCCACAAGATGGTTTGTAGTAGTTGGAAAAGGCTTGTGCCAGAGGCTGCTAGTTGCCTCCTCAATACCAATTCTTCTATTTTCCTTTATAACAGAGGCTCTATTTTATTTTGGGTGGCCAAATGCCCAAATAAAATACTACATTTCCCAGCTTCCCTTGTTGCTAGAGGTGGCTAATGGAATCTGACAGAAATTGCCAAGAAAGGCTTCCAAGAAAATGCCTCAAAAGTCAGGCCAACAGCTGTCATTGATTCTCCTTCTTCTAATTCTTGTTTTTTTTTTTTTTAAGATTTATTTATTTATGCATACAAGAGCTGGAGTACAGGCCAGAGATGCAGGGGGCAGTGAGAGAATTCCCCAGAGACAAAGCAGGGAACAGAACAGGCAGACTGACTAAAATACACTGCTGAGGGGAGCAGCGGGCAAGACAGGAGAGGTCTGCTTCGCCATGTGGGTTTCTCTATGGCTGGCCAGGGATTGAACTCATGCTGCAGAGGGTGCAGATTGCTAAATAGTGTGGTGCTTAACCCCTTGTGCCAACAGGGAGGCCCTTCCAATTCTTATTTGAAACATGAATGTGATGGCTGGATTCCCAACAGTTATTCTGGACCATGAGGCAATCTTGAGACAAAAAGGCAAAAAGACAAAAGAAACTCAGATTCCTGATGATCATGGAGACATCATACTTGCCCTGGACTGCTTATCTCTGAATTCTTTACATGACAGTTAAATAACCAAGCTACTTTTGGGCATTTTGTCATATGTAGCAAACCCATATCTTAACCAACATAAGGTTCCAGGGAAGGAAAAGCGAGGGATCAAAGGAAGGGTTGACTCTGCTTGGGGAAGTGGAGGTGAGGTGGGAATGCATCTCAAATGCCTGAAAGAGCACAGAGTGCCTCCCCTGTGGCGCAGGGGTTAAAGACACAGTGCTGTCAAGCTATCGCCAGGCAATGCAGCAATAGTTCCATCCCCAGTCCGCCAGGGAGCAACCCACATGGCGCTGCAGACCTCTCCTATCTCGCCCATTGGTCCCCTCAGCAGTGTATTTCAGCAGATCTGCCTGTTCTGTTCCCCACTCTGTCTCTGGTGAATCCTCTCACCCCCCTGCACCTCTGGCCTGCACCCCAGCTCTTGTATGCATAAAGAAATCAATTTTTTTTTTAAAAAGAAAGAGGCAGATGAAGAGACTTGAAGAACTTCATTACATGAAGAGATACAAATATGAGTTAGGGCCCGGTTCATCCAACTGAAAATTCCTAAACTTAGAACAATAACAATAACACCATCTAAGATTTATTAAACACTGAGGTGCCTAGGTGTGTGCTATGCATTTACATACTATCTCACTGAAGCTTCCAACAGGTCTGTGATATAGTCCCATTATCAACTCTCATTTGGCAGACAAGGAGCCTGGGGTTTAGACAGGGTCAGTAACTCACCCAAAGTAAGCCTTACCACCCTGAAAGATAGGTAATACGAAGGCCATTTTTCAGATGTGGAAAGTGTACCATTATTTCAAGGTCAAGAAAATGTAGGAAGATTTGACTTTAATACATGGAGATCTGGAACCAACTGCTTTGTGAACAGTGTCTTAACCAGAAGAAAACAGATCTACCAAAGGAATAGAAATGTTTTCAGGCTTGTCTGCATTTACTACTTGTAGGGGAGGAAGGAATTGTTAAATAAACCACTCATACCCTTTGGCTGGCTGGTGAAGTGTTCATGAGGTATAAATGGTGCTAACATAGAGGGTGGAAGGGAGGGCGGCAAACATTGAAGAGCCAAGCAAACAGTGAAACAATGTTAACTCCACTTACTTATGAATCACAGTCAACCACCAGTTCATGTGTCTCAAATAGTTTTTTAATAAATCTCCAAGACAGAGAATGAAGAAAATTACTCTATCACAGCTAAGGCTGAAAATTCAATACTCTGAATTCAGTTATTCAAATATATCCACTGAACACAAGGAATTTTCTTTGGGGCAAAAAGCTCATTAGTCACTAACAGGAAAGGGAAAAAAAAAAACTATCAGGTTGCAAATGAAGTAGGTAACATGAGTAACTAGCAGGAAATGCATTTCCCATGAAGATTAAACATAAAAAGTCTCCATGGATAGCCTGGCTGGGCCTCCCACGTAGAGGACTCTGGAATTCCACAGCTGACCCAGCACAGCTTTACATGCTGGGAGTGTCTGCTTCTAAGACCCACCAGCGTTCACATTCTGACTCTACCACAAGCTATTTGACTCCTTGTACATTGCTTTACCTCTCCCAGCCTTAGCACCTTCACCTACAAAGTGGGACTAACAACTTGTACCTGTTAGTATGGCTTCTGCTGCTCCCATTGCTATGACGTTGAAAGTACTCAGGTCTATACTGTCTGTGCTCTGCTTAAAATTACAGGACAGGGCCTCCCTGGTGGCGCAAGGGGTTAAGACGCAACCTATGAAGCTATCTGCAGCCCTGCACCACAGAGTTCGATCCCTGGCCAGGGAGCTACCCACATGGTGCAGTAGACCTCTCCTGACTTGCCCGCTGCTCCCCTCAGCAGCGTATTTCAGTCAGTCCACCTGTTCTGTTCCCCACTTTGTCTCTGGTGAATCCTCCCCCCTCCCATACCTCTGGCCTGTACCTAGCTCTTGTATGCATAAGTAAATAAATCTTAAAAAAAAAAATTCCAGGACAGAAAACTTCATAGGACATAATGGAAAAAGCCAAGATCTGACGTGTAGCTCCTGCATGAGGGTCATGAGTGTGTGACCTTGAGATTACTTTTAGGATTCCAGAGTCCTCATGTGTCTGGAGAGGAACAGGAGGAGGCCAACTCTAAGATGTCATATTGTTTTAGCTTCTTGAATATTCCTGAGGTTCTAAATAACAGTTCTCAGTCCTCCTTCCAGGATTTAAAAATTACCAACTGAAAAGTTATTTCTTGATCTAAAAACCTATGGAGTCGAAGAATCAGTGAGAAGTTTGAAGCTGGGTCACCAACTTTTGCAGACATTGCCCTTAACACATACGTGGCGAGAAGTAAAATCTAGATAAATCTTTGTTGAGTGGAATTTATGAACGAATGACTGATTGAATATCAAGGACCAGTAAAAACAGACTCCACTGAGCAAAACTTAATGCAAGGAGAAAATGCTATCAATGTAAAACATTGATATTTACTGTCATCTAATCTAAAGCCATAATAGCAGGTAAACAGTTTCTGCCTGTGAAAAGGATGCCTGACTCCAAAAGCCACCTTTGGGCTTTGCTAGAAGAGCACATTTTGCTTGGTCACAAGGGGATGCCACAGGTTGCAGAAGGGATGCATCAACCCGGAGGAAGACTTGCCATCCAACCGCAATGGCTGGCATGTCACGGAAACATGTCAATGTGAAAGGGAAATGCCAGCACCTCTGCCTGCTGACATGCAATTGTATAGGCCTAGGAGTGCCCAGCTGAAGAGGGGAGTAAAATCCAGTAGGTGGTCTGGCCATCCATAAGGCTAAGTCCACCATGGGTAGCAGCCCGGATGTTTGACTTCAGCAGTAGATGGGTTGGTGTGCTGGGGACTTTAGTAATAAAGAAAATAATAATAAAGCATGCACACAAATACGTGCATGCACCTAATGGTCATTATGTGCCTGACGCTTTGTTAAACTTTAAAAATATTTTATCGTATTTAATTTTAACTATCCTGAGGGATAGGTGCTATTGTTTGAGGCAGTATATCTTGTTTGAAAGCATGGAGACAGACTGCTGGGTTCAAATCCTAAGTGCTGATTATAAGTGAGATGACACTGAGGGGGATTATTTAAGCTTTCTGGGCCTCAACATTCTCATATGTAAAATGGAATAGTGAGAGTACCAGTCTCATGAAATTGTTGTGTGATAAAATGAGTTAATATGTGGGAAATGCTTAGAATAGGAGTTGGCATTGAAGAAATCCTTAATAAGTTGGTTATTCTCATTATTTCCATCTAATAGAGACCAAAGCAAAGAAAGATGAGTGGTTTTCCCAAGGTCTCACACCTAGGGAGGGGCAGAACCAGGAAAAACGCAGTCTGTCTTCATAGTACACATGACCCACCAAGACTGTAGCTCTTCAACCCTCTCCCCCAACCCCGTTCACACCATTATGCTTATCTCCTCTCCTAACTATGCCAATGTGACCTAGTCTTAGCAGCAACCAAGGTGGTATAAGATGCTAGAAGGAAGACTCTAAAAGAACTGGCTTTCTAACTTATTTAACCTCTGATTTGGCTACCATGCCAAAAACTCCAAATGTGCTTTGATATGGGAATCTGCTCCACATCTAAGAGAAAGGGGCCTTTTTCCAAGAGGGGAGGATCACTGCTTCTGGGCCTTTTTATGAAGCCTTACAAGTCCTCTCCTTGAAACCCCAAGACAAGGTAAAGCCTGGACTGCCCAATAAACCATACCCTTAGTTAAGTATTTCTGAATATAGATAATGGACATAATTACAGGTAGAGAGAGAGAAACAACATGAAGGCAGATCTGGCAAGAGAACCTCATAAACCAAGATTACCATTCTGCCCTGGTCTTGCCTGGTTGCCTATGAGGCACTAGAAAGAGCCAAAACTATGGTTGAAAAAAACACAAGCATCATATCTGTGATCCAGAAGGATCTGGAAGTAGGAATCTTTGAAGTGCCAACTCAAAGAAAACATCTGTAGTTGTGGTTAGTGAAGACCTATGGGTGTTTGCTCTGTGCCAGCACCTGCAGAAACAAAAATCTTATTTGTTCCTCATGTAAACAGTACGAGGTAAGCAGTGTTCATTAGCCTCCTTAGATGAGGAAACTGAAGCTCAGAAAATTCAAATAACTTCTCCCAAGGTCACACAGTCAGTCTAGCTTCAAAGTCCATACTCTTGAAATCAACACTTTCAGACCCTTTCGTGCAGCCTACAGTAGGAAATAGTCTACATCAGGACCCAGTAAACACTCACACATTTATATAATATTGAAATAAAGCCTTAAAGCAGAGTAACACTCCCCATTACCAAGTCCAATGTACTCTGATGTTTTCTATTTCATTCTATTCCGTTAAAAAAAAAATCACTAAACAAATATTTATGGAATACCACATATGTGTTAGATGCTGTTCTAGGTTTTGGGGCTATACTGCAATTGAATGAGATTAAAATCCTCACCCTCTTGGTCCCTGCATTTATTGGAGAAAGGGAGTGAATATAACCCACATGCAAAATCATAGCATGATTGAGGGGGTAATCGGGTAAATGTTAGGGAGGGGGGAAAAAATGCATGGAAAGTCAAGGAGAGCCAAGGAAGGCCTCAAGATGCTTTCACCTTCACTATGCTGATTTCATGGGTTGCCACCCACAGTCTGAAAACCCCTACCCTTGATCCTTCCAATTCAGTGCTTCCTTGTGTGTTTGAAGACTTCCTCCTAGAGTGTTCACATGAATGTGACTGTGTGCAATGCGTATATGAGTACAGGTGTGCACAGATATGTGCTTACATGTATGCAGGTGCATGTCCACCCCCATTCAATTTCTCACTGGGGAGATTTTGGAGACAGGAGGCAGGGCCCCCACATGAAGCTATGCAGGGGTTCCCTATACAAGTTTTCTCTGCAGAGGTGGCCTGGAATGGGGCCTGGAATACAGCTCAGGCACTGCTGGCCAAAGCATGAGTGCCAGACATGTGTCCCGGCTTGAATCTTTAGTCCAGAGGAAGAATCTTTTTATTATTGGTACATCCAGAGCAGGCACCTTTTGAATTCATTAGGCCAGAGGGAATGCTGGTTCCAGCTGCACAAGGTGCTCTAGAGTGCCCTTATAAAGAGAGGAGACATTGCACAAAAACAAAAATCACTCTCTGGGGAAAATCCAGTGAACTGGGCATACGTGTCGGGGTGACTGATGTGCATTTGGGGATGGGGCTGGAGCCAGCTTTGAAGTAGCTGGGGCCACTTGGGTAGCCTCCATGGAGGGCATTTGGAACTTGGCACTAGAATGAAATCCTCTGGACTCTTCCTTTAAGTTAAAGGGATACATGAAATGTTACTAGTATGGGCAGCAAATGCATTACCTATGGGAAAAGCAGCCAATCTCTGCTAATGAATAAGTGTAATTGATCACAACAGATGACTTGATGGACCTTCCAAATATGCTTTTAGCAGAGTGGACAGTTTTTCATTCAAATGCAAACTCACCCAGATATTATCTAATAATGGAGATTTTGGAACAATCCCAGAATCAGTGATTTCTTCTCTTTTCCTCCTTCACTGAGAAGGAAGCTATCTTAAGCTTCTGGTCACAGTTTGATCCAACCAGACACTAATTTATGCTTTGCCTCTAGTTGAGGAGACCTGGACAGTCCTTGGATGCAGTCACACCCCTGTCTTTCCCAGGTTGCCCCACTCCCACCCCCTGATCTATTAGGAGCCAGGTGACTGGGTCCAACAAAATTACCATTTATTCAAGAAATATTTATTTGAGCACGTACTATGTGCAAGGCACAATGCTGACCACCACAAAGGGATTCAAGGACCAGGTACTGTCCTCAGAAAAGAGAACAGACAAGAGGGAAAAACAACAAATGAAAGAGGCTCCAGTGGAGGTCTTGGCTCATTCCACCAAGCACTTAATCTTCAATTTCCTCCTTTATCAAATGAAGGTACTGCACTAGAAATGATCTCTGGGCATTAGGCCAGCTTGAAAACTTCTTCATTCTAAGCCTTCCCCTTCCCATTCAGGCACCTATGATCTCTGGAAGCTGACAGATTAGGTGCAGCCTTCTAGGAAAGAGGAGGGTCTGCAAAGGCGGGAGCACCAGAGATTATGCACCCCTTCCCCTCCCACCAGTGAGAGGCTCTTTCAATTTGGCCCAAACACAGATACAGGCTGGAGAAGGTGAAAGATAAATTCGGAAAACTAAACTGAAGATTTAGACTTCCACGTCAAGGAATCTGAGGAAAATGGGAGCCACTGGAGTTCGTGCAGGGAAGGATACTATCTCTGTGGTGCAAAGGGATGGACTGACCCCTGAAGGATGAGGAGAAGTGTGATGATGTTGCAACAGGCAGAGCAGAAAAGCTGAGACCTGAAGTGGAAGACTCCTTCCATGGTCTGGCCAAACATACCACTCTATCACCCACCCCCACTCCCATAATGCTTTTTTTTTTGCTAAACTTGCTCAAACCTAAATCACTTTGCACCATCTCTTTCAAGTTCCACAAGTAGCTTCAAGGTAAACAGGTAAGTCCTATTTCCCTACTTCCCAGGAGCCTGAGGTTAAAAAGAACCAATTAGGTGTGCCAAGGGCGGGGAGCAGGAGGCGACCAGCTGACCCCCTCCCGGACCCCCTCCCCCAGGATGTGTGAGGCAGGGAGCTAGAGGGGTGCGCCTACCTGCTGAGAAGCCGTCCTCGTGGTCCGAGCTGTTGTGGCTGCAGTCACTGCCCCTCTCTGGCGAGCTGTGGCTGGGCGAGTCCCGCTCGGGCATCCGCAGGAACCTCTTGCGCCCCCAGTGGGGGAGGTGCTCTCGGGCCCCCCGAGAAGGGGGCTCCTCCATCGCCAGGGGCGAGGCCCGCCCGTCCTTGGTCTCCGCCTCCAGTTGCTCCAGGTCGCGACTCCGCTGCCGGTGTCGCCGACCCCCCGGGATCAGGTGCATCCAGCGATAGGGGCTGCACGCCCGCGCCGGCTTTTCGGCCTCATCGCGGGTCCCCAGCCGGCAGGGAGCCACAAGCAAGTGACCGAGGACAAATTTGTCGTTCAAATCCACCATCTCGAAGTCGTGGTCACTGCTGTCCCCTCCATCGTCGGCGCCCGAGGCGTCCGGCTCGCCCTCCTCAGAGCCCGCCCCGAGCGGGTCCCGGAGGACGGCTCCTCTCCCGGGGCTCCGCGAGCGGTGCCATCGTGGCCCGGGCGCGCGCAGTCCTCCCGGGGCCTGAAGAGGAGGCGCGGCTGGATCAGCTGCTGGTGGATGGCGGCGGTCAAGCTGCGCACCGCACCCCCGGCCCTCGCCACCTCGGGCCAGGAGGGGAGGTCCAGGCGCGCACAGGGGGGCGTCTCGGCCTTGGCGGCCGCCTCCGCGGCGGGGCGCGCGGGGCCCCGGGGGTCGCCGCCGGCGCGGGTGGCGCCCTCCGCCCCGCGCGGCTGCAGCGCCGGCTCCGGCCCGACCCGCGCCGGCTCCTCTCTCGCAACTCCCCCGCAGCCGCCGTCCGCTCCCTCGCGGCCCCGGCAGCCCGGCTCCCGCTTCTCGCCGGCCAGGGCCGCCTGCAGGTAGAAGACTTTGAACTTCTCCTCAGCCAACACCTGTTGCAGGCGTTTCAGGTTGAGTTTGCAGCGCTCCAGCTCGCGCTCCATGTCCAGCACCGAGTCCAGCTGCATGACGGGCGCCTGCTCGCCGGGGAACTCGGCCCGCCAGTGGCGCTCAAATTCCTGCGGGTCCCACATGCCGGGCGCCCCCTCGGGCCTCCGCGGCCCAATTCCGCCGCGCGCCGCGGGCCGGGGTCGCGCCGGGCTCTGCGGGGGAGCGCGGGCTGGCGCCGCCGGCCGCCCCTCCTCGCCGCAGTCACGGGAGAGAACACGAGAGAAAATAAAGTTTTCCCCTTCCGCCTGCGACCTTTTTTCCCTTCTGGGTTTTGCCTCCCTGACGTAAGCGGCCACCCGCAGCGGAGGCGGGAGCCCGGGGGCCCAGGGCCCGCCCCGGCAGGACGCTCGGAGCCTCGGGCGGCAGCCCCCGCAGCCCCGCGGGGCGCGCGAAGGGCCGGGGAGTCCGGCGAGGCGAGGCGCGGCGCGGCGGGGCGGGGCGGGGCTCGGTGGCGCCCGGCCAGGCCCGGCTGCCCGCCTCGGAGCTGCGCCCGCCGCCTGGAGGCTGGGAGAGGGCCGCGGAGAGGCGGGCGGCCCTGCTCCCCACCCAGAGGGGCCGGCGACACCGGAGCTGGTCCCCGCAGGCCCGGCTCGCACCTTTGGGGCCAGTCGGCTGCGCAGCGCCCGCCGCCGCGAGCTCGTGGCGCGGACTCCCGGCTGCCCAGCGCGCGGCCGCGCGGCCCGGGGGGCGGGAGCCTCGCGGAGGGGGCGCGCGGGGGCTCCCGGGGCTCCAGCCACCCGCCTACCTGGTGCTCCGCAGCCTCCCCTGCCTGGGTCGGGAGGTGCCTTGGACTAAGAAGATCAAGAAGAAAATGGTGGGGAAACAGGGCATGTGCCGGGCGGCGAGTGCAGGTGTCGACTGGAGCCTGCTGCTGACCCGCGGGGTCGTAGAATTTGTCCAAGATCATGCAGCTGTTCAAAACCAAAAGGGGGCCCAAAACTTTAGATTTCGTGTGTGTGTGTCTGTGTGTGCATGTGTGTGGTTTAAAGCGTTCCCTCCACAGCCCCGTAAAGTTTTTCTGGGGGAGAAAACACAGCTCTAAGTGACTTTGCTAGAGGCCCCCGCGACTTCAAAGTGCGATATAAACCATGGCTGCAGGGGTCTTAGGCACCTGGGCCTCTTCTCCTAGGGAGGGGGGTCTGGGCTGGCATTCCGGTTGGGGTGTATGGGTGGGGCTCCCGCTTGGCCCTCCCCTCAACCCCTGTTTGCACCACATTTTTTTCCGGGGCCTTGGGTGAGGGTCTACTGTTTGATAAGGACAAGAGAGGTACTGATAAATTGTCTTGTGCTTGTGCAGGGGTGGGGGTGCTTATTGATCACTCACATTTCCTATATGTAAAGATGAGGGATCTATATTCTAAGAAGCTAAGTCACTTAGCAGTGGGAATTATTCCTGCCCACCATGCCCTTTGGGTATTGGAGCTATATTCAGGGACCCCTTCTCTCCAGCCCCCTGCCATCTCCTCTCATCTGAAATACCTGAACAGGCTATGCTATTCACACTTTTCAATCCATCCCTCAAAACTAGATATTAAGAAACCAAAAAGATATTTCTTAATCACAAATGATAGTAACATGACTTTTTGTTCAAAACCCTTCAGTGGCTCTCCCATCACCTGCAGAATGGAGTCCAGACTCCCCTATATGACACAGTCTCCACATTTGGTCTCTGCCCACCTCTCTGCCTTCCTCCTATGCTTTAGCCTTAACCAACTCCATGCTGTCCCCAAATCTATCTCCATTCTTTATGGGTGCCTTTTTCTTTTCCTTGGAGCCCCTGTCCCTTTCTGCAGGAATAACTCCCTACACCCTGGGGAGTTCCAACCCTCCTTTAAGACTCAGCTAAAGGATCTCCACCTCTGTGAGGCCATTTCTGCCCTCTCCCCCTTCTTTGTGTCACTTGACCTTATACATGTCTTTTTCTTCCCTTGTTCCACTTTTTTCAAAAAAAAAAAAAGTTCATTTTTATTTATTTTTGCATACAAGAACTGGGGTGCAGGCCGGAGGTGTGGGGGTGTGGTGGTGAGAGAATTCACCAGAGACAGAGTGGGGAGCAGAACAGGCAGATGGACTGAAATACACTGCTGAGGGGAGCAGCGGGTGAATCAGGAGAGGTCTGCTGCGCCATGTGGGTCAGTTCCCTGGCCAGGGATCTAACTCAGGCCACGGTGGCTGGTGATAGCCTGGCAGCACTGGGTTAACTTAACCCCTGTGCCACGAGAGAGGCCCCCTTGTTCCACTTTTTCATAAATGTGAGTGACATCTTTTGCTTCTACTTTCAGAACCTCTCAAGGAAAGGGCTTGTGTCTTTTCCATGTTTGTATTTCTACTGCTGCTTGCAAAGTGTGATAGGTCATTGATAATTGCTGTATGAAAGAAATGAATGAATGAATGAACAACAAATGTGGATCCTGCTCCAATCCTCCAGCTGTGAGTCACTCCAGACTGCAGGAGCAGATGTGCTTCCCACAGAGACTTCTCAAGTCTGGAATTTCCTTCCTTGACAAAGTCTATTTACTCATCTGCCCAGTACCCCTTCTTCCTTCTTTTTTCTTTGTTCTTATTTTCAATTTTGTGTGCCACTGGCATGAATCATCATCAATGACATCACAATGTCTTTGAGACTGACTGTTATGGGGAAAGGATGATTTAAGATTCATTGAGTATTGTTGCTTCTTGGCCTTTTGGCTAAGAGTAAGTGTAAAATACATTGAGTAATTCCCACTTTGCATGATTTCTTAGTCTTGCACCTCATTCCTCAACCTGCTTTCTCTCCATGTTAGCTTCATATTTAACAGAAACTGACTACTTCCTCAGAGGCCTCCACAATCGCCTTTGTCCACTGCAAAGGACTGCAAAGCGCCCAGTGCCTACCATCAGCCAGGGTGGGTATTCCTTCAAGCAGAGTCCACAAGCATCTTGGTCTCTAGTAAGATTTTAGAAAGGGAGAGAAATGCAGCACAGCAGGGGTGGATGACCCCAGTGGATCACAGCATATTGATTGGGAAATGTTTCAATATGTATATTTAAACGCACAAAGGAAAAAAACAACCAACAACTATACGTTACTATAAGCATCAATTTCTGAATTTGTACCTTCCCTGGGAGGAGAGTTTCAACTCTGTCCTTTAATTAAAACAGCAGTATAGTTCCCTTTTGATCCAGAAAAGTTGTTACCAATACCACTAATTTTTCCCACCAGGACCAATAGAGCCAGAAATGCCAGCATACATCTTCCGTAAACAGATCCCAGGAGCAACCTTCATTGTCTCTAGTTGGTGGATAGTTTGGCTTTATTACTTGGCTTTGGGTCATCATGGGGGCAGGGCACGAGGGGCTGACATTTATTGAGTCCACACTTCTAATTGCCATACATCTTTGAGCTAATCTAATATCTCACAGCAACCCTGTAAGGAAGGTATTACTGATCACTGTCTAAGAGAGAGAGAGAGAGAGAGAGAGAGAGAGAGAGAGAGAGAGAGGTCAAAGAAGTTAGCTGTCACAGGGCTAGTCAGCTGGATTCTAAACCCAGTAGCTTTGCAAGGGCTTGACCCAGTGCATCTGTAATTAGCATTCATTCATCCAATAAATATTGGATGAGCACGTACTAGATGCCAGAGCCTAACAAGTAAAGTTTAAACTTTGTAAACTGGACTATCAGATCTTTTACAACAGGTCCTCTGACCCCAGTCTACTTTCCAACCCCACTTCCTAAATTTCTTCTATTTGCTGCACTCATTCAACTTTCCAATCTGGGTCACTCAGTACAGATGCCTTTTTTTAAAAAAGATTTATTTATGCATACAAGAACTGGGGTGTAGGTCAGAGGTGTGGGGGTAAGAGGAATCACCAGAGACAGAGTAGGGAGCAAAATAGGCAGATCTACTGAAATACACTGCTGAGGGGAGCAGCGTGTGAGACAGGAAAGGTCTGCTGTGCTATATGGGCCAGCATCCTAGTCGGGATGGAACTGGTGCTGCAGTAGCTGCGGATAGCTTCATAGTGCTGTGTCTTAAGCTCTTGTGCCCCCAGGGAGGCCCCAGAACAGATGCCTTTTGTGTCATATGCCACCTCCCTTTGGCCCATTTTGGATTTCTGATGCAGCTGCTGGGGTCTTACCTCAAGAGGCCACCTTAACCATGCTCTACTTTAATGCCTTAGGGTTCTTGTCAAAGTCACAAAGCTCTCAAGAATATCCCAAATGGAAACCTGGGGGGCGTTTACATCCCCAGGAGTATCTCATGATGATGGAAATGAAAGCTGGTTATTAATGCCCCAGGCTCCTATCTTTGGGGGGCATTTCCAAGTCTTTCTTTTTTTTTTAAAAGATTTATGTATTTATACATATAAGAGCTGGGGTACAGGCCAGAGATGCGGGGAATGAGAGGATTCACCAGAGACAGTGGGGAACAGAACAGGCAGATTGACCGAAGTACACTGCTGAGGGAAGCAGCAGGCAAGTCAGGAGAGGTCTGCTGCGCCATGTGGGTAGCTCCCTGGAGTGCCAGGAATCAAACTTGGGCTGCAGAGGCTGTGGATTGCTTCATAGTGTGATGCTTAACCCCTTGCGCCACCAGGGGGGCCCTCCAAGTCTTACTTTCTATGTGGTTGCTTACTGATCTCCAAAAGGAACTAGCCCCAGTTGTTCACAGTGGTCCCCATTCCGCAATGAGCTCTCTTTTGACTACCCCTTCTTTTCTACTTTCCTGTCCCTCACTCTACTTCCCAGGGTAACCTTACAACTAAAATGTTTGCACCCGGTCCTTTTGTCAATCTCTGCTTTCCTCCTCCGGTCCCCCCAACACTCTGCAGCTGCCCCATGCCCTGTCTGATACATCCACCCAAAGTTCTTCACCATACCCCCATTTATTCCTTGATCTGTTGAGTCTTCCTTCACCACGCTGCTTCCTCTTCGGCCTGGTGAGATCCCCTTTCAACTGTCAAACCCACCTCATTGTGACTTTCTGAAGCCTTTCCTTTCCCAGGCCCAGTTAGGCATGCTTGTCTACAGAGGGGTTTGCCTTGGTTTCAGCCTGGTCACACTACACTCCTGAATTCCACAACTCTAGGAGGAAAGCCATATACCTATTCCTACAGACACCACAGCACCTAACGTGGTGCCAAACAGAGTCTGCTGAGTGCATAGCCTAGTGCCGAGTGAGTGATTGGTCCACCTGGACTCTCCAGACCTGGCCTTCGTGCCATCTGAAAGCAGGACCTCCCTTACCCAAAGAAAGAGTGGGAATACACCTCCAAAGGTCACGCTGTCAGGAGGTTTTCTTTATAAAAAATTACTATATGGCTTCCCTGTTCACGCAAGGGGTTAAGATGCAAACTATGAGGCTGTCCACAGCCCCAACAGCACAAGTTTGATCCCCAGCTAGCCAAGGAGCAACCCACATGGCGCAGCAGACCTCTCCTGACTCACCTGCTGCTCCCCTCAGCAGTGTGTTTCAGTCAGTCAATCTGCCTGTTCTGTTCCCCACTCTCTCTGGTGAATTCTCCCATCCCCCACACCTCTGGCCTGGACCCCAGTTCTTGCATGCATAAATAAATAAATCTTAAAAAATTACTATAGATTAACAAGCAGCCTCTATGGAAGAGTAAGATTTGGTCTTCCAATTCTCACATCATGTAAACTACCTTCTCCTTTGCTTTCTTCAGGGTTTATATGAAACTATGAAGAAGCTAGGATGAAAGGGCTGAGAGCTTAGAGAGAATGGAAGCAGAGAATATTTTATCTATTCATCTTGTTTATCCATTCACCAGTTGATGAACATTTGAATTGTTTTCATGTTGGAACTGTTATGAATAATGCTGCTATGAACATCCATGAACAATTTTTGTGGACATATGTTTTTAATTCTCTCTGGTATACACTTTGGAGGGAATCACATGGTGACTGTTTAACTTATTGAGAAACTGCCAAGCAGTTTCCTGAGGAGGCGATGTATGTGGGTTCCAAATCTCTCTACATTCTCATCCATACTGATTATTTTCTTAAACCACAGCCAATCTAGTGGTGTAAGGTGGTATGTCCATGTGGCTTTTCAGGTGCTTGCTGGCCATTTGTATATCTGCTTTGGAGAAATCACTATTCAAATACTTTGTTCAATTTTTAGTTAGGTTATTTATCTCTTTATAGTTGAGTTGTAAGTGTTCTTTATATATTCTGGACACTTCATCCTTACCAGATAAATGATTTGTAAAATTTTCTCATAGTCTATTTCATTTTCTTGATAGTGTGGTCTTTGACACACAAAATTTTAAAATTTTTAGAGCTCAGTTTAACTATTTTTCTTTTTTAAATTTTTTTATCCTGCACATAATTATTTATTAGAGTGGTACAAATGCTTTATTCAAGGTTTTTAAGTGGTCTATTATGTCCACTAAATGAAAGATTGAATTGCAAATAACAATTTTTAAAAATTTTAAAAGGTTTTTTTTACATTTTAAAAAATTTTATTTTATATATTTTTTACATCATTTTTCATTTTTGTACAATGTATGCATGCATTTTCATCTTGGTTGTAGTCCCCCATACAATTCCCAGCCCCCTGTTTTGCTCCTACTCCCTCCCCGCCCCCTCCACCCCCCCATAGTGTGTCTCTGGTTTATAGTTGCTTGTTGATTTTGATTTTTACTTTATTATAATTAGGTTTTTTCCTGGTCCCTTATTTAGGTTTTCTAAATTCCTACTATGAGTAAGACTATCCGGTATTTTTCTTTTTCTTTCTGGCTTATTTCACTGAGCCTGATCCCTTCCAGCTCCATCCATGTTGCTGCAAATTGCATGAGTTTATCTTTTTTGATAGCTGAGTAACATTCCATTGTGTATATGTACCACATCTTCTTGATCCAGTCATCGATTTTTGGGCATTTGGGTTGTTTCCAAAGCTTAGCTATTGTAAACAGTGCTGCTATAAACATAGGGGTGCAGGTGCTCTTTGGAATTGATGTTTCTGTGTCCTTTGGGTAAATACCTAGGAGTGGAATTGCTGGATCATATGGAAGCTCCATCTTTAGCAGGTTGAGGAATCTCCACACAGCTTTCCATGGTGGTTGGACTAATTTGCACTCCCACCAGCAGTGCAGGAGAGTTCCTTTTTCTGCACATCCTCGCCAACATTTGTTGTTGCTAGTTTTTTTAATGTGTGCCATTCTCACTGGTGTGAGATGGTATCTCATGGTAGTTTTGATTTGCATTTCCCTGATTACAAGTGTTGTTGAACATTTTTTCATAATGCCTGTTGGCCATTTGCATTTTCTCTTTGGAGAAAATGTCCTTTATCATTAGTGTTGTGTGCAAAAATTTTCTCCCAATTTGTGGGGTGTCTCTTTGTTTTGGTTACTGTCTCTTTTGCTGTACAGAAGCTCTTTAATTTGATGTAGTCCCAGCTGTTTATCTTTGCCTTCACTATCACTGCTTTGGATGACGTGTCTTTAAAGATCAGTTTAACTATTTTTCTTTGGTTATTTGGGCTTTTAGTTCATGCCTAATTCAAGGTCAGAAAGATTTGCCCTTGTGGTTAAATTTATTCTTCTGGGTTTTACTACTTTCTGAAAAATGGGGTTAATAAACATAACATAAAACTCTTTTAACCATTTTTAGGTATACAGCTCAGTAGTGTTAATTATATTCACGGTGTTGTGTAACAGATCTCTAGAACTTTTTCGTCTTGCCAAACTGAAACTCAATACCCATGAAATACAACTTTCCATTTCCTCTTCAGCCAGCCCCTGGCAACTATCACACTGCTTTCTGTCTCTATGATTTTGACAACTCTATATACTCATGTAAGAGAAATCATATAGGCTTTTTAGTGTGTGTGTGTGTGTGTGACTCTCTACTGCTTTATTTCACTCATAATGTCAACCCAGGTACAACCCAGGTTGTAGCATGTGACAGGATTTCCTAGTTTTCAAGTGCTGAATAACACTGCATTATAACTATATACGGGGGCCTCCATGGTGGCGCAAGGGGTTGAGCACAGCACTGTGAAGATATCCACAGCCTCTGCAGCAGGAGTTCCATCCCCAGCTGTCTAGGGAGCTTCCCACATGGCTCAGCAGACCTCTCCTGTCTCTCCCACTGTTCTCCTGAGCAGTGTATTTCAGTAGATCTGCCTGTTCTGTTCCCCACTCTGTCTCTGGTGAATCCTCTCACCACCAACCCCCACACCTCTGGCCTGGACCCCAGTTCTTGTATGCATAAATAAATCAATCTTTAAAACAACAACTGTATACCATTTTTTCCCTTATTCATTCATGTAGGCACTTGGGCTGTTTATGTCTGTTGGCTTTTGTGACTGTTAAAATGAACATGTTTATGTAAACATCTCTGAGACATTCACTACTTTGAGATACTACTTTCAATTCTTTTGGATATAGATTCAGAAATGAGGCTGCTAGATTATAGGAAATTCTTTCAGTTTTTTGAGGAAGCTCCATCGTGTTTTCTATAGTGGCTGCCCCCCTGTACATTCCCACCAGCAGCACAAAAGTTTCAATTTCCCTACATCCTTACCAACACCTGTTAATTTCTGGTTTTTTGATAGTGGCCATCCTAATGGATGTGGGGTGATACCTAAATGTGACTTTGACTTGCATTTTTCTAATGATTAGTAACGTTGAACATCTTTTCATGTGCATGTTGGTCCTGAAAATATTCTTTGGAGAAATGTCTATTCAGTTTCTTTGCCCATTTTATTTTTTTTTGAAGATTTGTTTATTTATACATACAAGAGCTGGGGTGCAGGCCAGAGATGTAGGGAGTTGAGAGGATTCACCAGAGACAGAGTGGAGAGCAGAACAGGCAGATGTACTGAAATACACTGCTGAGGGGAGCAGCAGGCAAGACAGGAGAGGTCTGCTATGACACATGGGTAGCTCCCTGGTGGACCAGGGGATTGAACTTGTGCTGCAGTGGCTGCGGATAGCTTCACAGTGCTGTGCTTAACCCCTTGCACCACCAGGGAGGCCCCAAACCAACTTATTTCTAAATGAAAAATATTTGCTCATATAATTTTCTTTACTATTAATTTTATCACCTGATTTTTTAAGAAGAGCTGCCAAATTAAAAAAAAAAAAACCAAAAAAAAAAAAAACCACCAAACAGGCACACAAAACACATAGAATCTTGCAAATATCAGGGATTTATGTATCTTTCTCAGCCTGTCTGTGTGAGAACCCCGCCTTTAAAATGGCTTCTCTCATTACTTTTCCTCATTTAATAACATTCTTCTATTTGAACACTTAGCTAATATGTTGGTATTTATCAGGGCATCTCTTGAGCTGCCTTTAAGCATCTTACTAAGCTCCAACAAGTTGCATGACCTTTTCCCCTTGTTACCAGTTTTTCAGTCTTTCCAACCAGCAAGATTCAGAGGGGCCAGGTGGAATGAGATGATTCTTTTTTTTTTTTTAAATAGAGGCATGTTTTTATTTATTTATTTATTTATTTATTTGTTTGTTTGTTTTGTTTATACATGCACTGGGTACAGTCAGAAGCGCGGGAGGGTGAGAGAATTCACCAGAGCCAGAGCGGGGAGCAGAACAGGCAGAAGGACCGAGGTACACTGCTGAGGGGAGCAGCGGGCGGCAGGAGAGGTCTGCGCGCCATGTGGGACCCTCCTCCGGTGGCCGGGGAGCAGCCGGGGATCGAACCGGCGCCGCAGAGGCCGCGGGCAGCTTCGCAAGCCAGCGCTCAACCGCTGCGCCACCGGGGAGGCCCGGAATGAGATGATTCTAAAGAGGCTAGCCCAACCCTTGAAGTTTTCCCAACAGGAGTCTAGGTACTGGACCCCTGAAGTTCTTTTTCTTCCTGATGCCTCAGGATGAGGCTGAAACAACATTTCGTCCTTTGCTTCTTGCACTTCTGGGAAGAGAGTAAGTTGGGAGAGTCTGATTTCTTCTGTGATTCAGGTAACATGGAACAGAAGGATCTTACAAAGGGACAGAGTGCAAACAGAGCTGGTGTGGGAGGAAATCTTCCCTGAGGAGGGGTGTTTTTGGGGCCAGTGTTCCTCACACCTCTGAACTCCTGTAAGGGAGAACACAGAATGGTATCAGTTTCCTTCTCACGCGGCCAGGACACTGCTGATTTCACACTTCCCTTTCTAGGAACAATTAAGAAGGATCTTGCAAGCATCTTTTATTTTTTACATTTTTTTAATTACAAAAGCAACCCTTATTAAAGAAAATTTGAAGAATCCAGAACTATATAAAATGAAAATGCACATCTCTCCCCAATGTGGCACCTTTCCCTGGGGGTCACCATGTTCACTTTGGAGATTTAAACATGTGTTTCACTAATGATAAAGGACTGATCACAAAAATCTACAAAGATCTGATGAGACTCAACAAAAACAAAGAAAATAATCCAGTCAAAAAATGGGCAGAACAGCTAAAAAGAAACTTCTCCAAAGAGAAAATGCAAATGGCCAACAGGCATATGAAAAATTGTTCAACATCACTTGTAATCAGGGAAATGCAGATCAAAACTACAATAAGATGCCATCTTATACCAGTGAGAATGGCACATATTAAAAAAACTAGCAACAACAAATGTTGGCGAGGATGTACAGAAAAAGGAACTCTCCTGTACTGTTGGTGGGAGTGCAAACTGGTCCAACCACTATGGAGAGCTGTGTGGAGATTTCTGGACCTACTAAACATAGAGCTTCCATGTGATCCAGCAATTCCACTCCTAGGTATTTACCCAAAGGACACAGAAACATCAATTCCAAAGAGCACCTGCACCCCTATGTTTATAGCAGCACTGTTTACAATAGCTAAGCTTTGGAAACAACTCAAATGCCCAAAAATCGATGACTGGATCAAGAAGATGTGGTACATATACACCATGGACTATTACTCAGCAATCAAAAAAGATAAACTCATGCAATTTGCAGCAACATGGATGGAGCTAAAAGGGATCATGCTCAGCGAAATAAGCCAGAAAGAAAAAGAAAAATACCGGATGGTCTCACTCATAGCAGGAATCTAGAAAACTTAAATAAGGGACCAGGAAAAAGAATAACTATAAGAAAGAAAATATCAAAATCAACAAACAACTATGAACCAGAGACACTCTATGGGGGGTGGGGGGCGGGGAAAGGAGGGCTTGGGGTCAAAATAAGGGGGTTGTAATTGTAAGGGGAATATAAAAATAAAATTTAAATAATAAAAAGAAATAAAAAATTGTATAAAAGAGCAAAAGTCAAATGTAGACAATATTTTTAATAATAAATATTAATTTTTCCAGTTTTATTGATATAAAAAAATAAACATGTGTTTTCACTAATATATATGTTGACCATAGCACTGGGCACAAAGTGTACAATAAATACTTGTTGGATGAAAAATGAATGAAGAAGAGTAGTTTTTGTTTTGTTCTAGAGCACTGGAATTTATGGTCTTCCAATAAAGGAGAACTTGCTTTTTTTTAAAAAAAAATTAATCTGAAAGATAAACCTTGGAGATCTTTCTATGACAGTACCTGTTGCCTTGTTTTTTCCTGACACTGATCAGTTCTACAGTACTCTGACACTCTAATCTTCTAATGATAATGATTTAATTCTAACACCAATTTCTATAGTGAGCTGAAACCCCAAGAAAGTTAAGGGTCAATCCAACAAGATTGCCCCCCACTTTTCTCTGGCCACCAGTCCCCATCCTAAAGTTATCTAGCCCCCAGGTCCCCAGAAAGTCATTTCATTAACATTCAATAGACAGTAAATTCAAAGGGTTTTAGGAGCTCTGTGCCAGGAACAAGGACAAAGACCTAATATTTATTTTTCATTTCACCAAATGTGTAGATCTTCCTTTCATTCTTTTCAATAACTTCAGGATGTGGCTAGTCCATTGAGTAGATACACCAAAATTTATTTAAACATCCCCTATTGACAAACATTTCAGTTGTTTGCCTCTTCCTGCTGTTACTAACAATGATATATTTATTTAAGTATCTACTGTTGGTGGACACTGTATTTATTCATAGTTTCCTTGCCATTACTAACAATGTTGTGGGAAATACTTTATGACCATTTCTTTAGGTTACATTCTCAAAAGTGGAATTCCTGGGTCAAAGTATATATATATATATATTCAGGCCTCCCTGGTGGCACAAGGGTTAAGCATGGCACTGTGAAGCTATCTGTAGCCTCTGCAGCACAAGTTCAATCCCTGGCCAGCCAGAGAGCTATCTACATGGTGCAGCAGACCTCTGCTGTCTCACCCACTGCTCCTCTCAGCAGTGTAGATCAGTCAATCTGCCTGTTCTGTTCCCCACTCTGTCTCTGGTGAATCCTCTCACCCCCCACACCTCTAGTCTGTACCCCAGTTCTTGTATACATAAATAAATAAATCTTTTAAAAAAAAGAATACATGTTCCCTGGCTCTTTGGACAGATACTGTTATATGGCCCTCCAAAATACTCACATCAACAGTGTGTGAGAGAGATCATTTCTCCAGATCATTGCCCAAACTGGATGTTTCAACTTTTGAAACATTTTGTTGTACAAAATTGCAAAAGCAAAAGCAAAGAAAAGATCATAAGACTTTCCCCTGTGCCCATCACCCACTCCCTTCCCCACTCCTGTAGATATTTCATTATATATTTCTAACAGAGGGATTTTAAAACTGTGACCACAACTCCATGATGACAACTCAATAAATTAGCAATAGTTTCCTATTATCAACAGATATCAGTCCTCAATTTTCCACAGTCTCAATTTTGCTAGTAGTTCGTTTAAATCAAGATTCAAAAAATTCCGTACATTACAATCTATGTCTTTTTAAAAATTTATAGGTACTCCTTCTATGTCTCTTCCATCCCACCCCAGTTTTATCTTTGTCCTTATTTGTTGAAGAAATTAGATGGTTTGTCCTAGAGAGTCTCCCATAGCCTGTATTTTGCTGACCATAACTGCGTACTTACATGTCCCTCTTATGAACTGGTAGTTAGATCTAGAATCTTAATCAGATTTAATTTGGGGATTTGTGTTCTTCCCTCGGAAGGCACATCCTGCCCCATGTCTAGTATGTCTATTCTGGATCAGTGTTAGCAGACACTGATGATGATTGCAAGATGGTGTTATGCCATCATTCCTTCCTCATTTAGTAGCTGGAAATGTCTAGAAAGAGAAACTTACCCTCATCAACTATTTGGTTACCCAGATATAGGAAACACAGCATGAATGCTTGATTTTTTTTATTCCCAATTTTAAAAAAATGAGTTGTTACTAGAATCCTTGAAAGGGAACCAATGAGGTTTCCTTTTGTTTTGAATTGTTTTCAGTATAGAAATAAACTCACAGATGTAGACATATTCATGCATTTTGTTTCCTGTAGTTATTACCTCACTGATGTATAAATTGCCCTTCTTTGGCCAGCGGGAGTTTAAGCTGGCTTTTGAGGCCTGACATAACTCTAGTGGTCTTTTTCAGCTTTGTTGTTTTTTGTTTGATAAAATGTTCCAGATTATGTTGTATCTTTCCTGTCCAGGCACAAAATCAGCTATTTCTCCAAAGAGCCCTGGGAAGTGGCATTTGGAGACCAGTGTACAGCAGGGTATTAGAGGCATTTATATTGCATTGGTCATTATTTATAAGTCTTTTTAGCATTAAAAAGCTATGATTTATTTTAAAACTACATAATGAGTTTATAGTGAATTTTCCAATTAGTATCCAAAATGACCACATTTTTATTTACTTTCAAAGATCTCACTTTCTCCCTCTTCTTTTCCCTGCTCAAGAGAGCGCCTGTTCTCAATAACACAACCTGAACCTTCACATAACAGTCTCACGGGACTTGCCATTAATTTGCATGTCATCTTTGCCCAGGGACCACACCAATTCCCTCTGTGTGGTTCTAAATTTAGTATATGTGCTACTGAAGTGAGAAGCTTTAAAATCTTTACCAATCTGAAAGGTGTAAAATTGTATCTCATTCTAACTTTATTATCTTGCACTTTTCTAGTGATGGATGAGGCTGAGGGTATGTCTTTCCATTAAATCTCTGGTTTAAAACCCTTCCCCCAAATAGTTGGTATTTTCCACAATAGTATTTCCCAGACTTCGGTCATTTGCAAAGTACACTTTTTCCCAATTAACAAATCACCCGTGTTACTGTTTACTGGATCTATTTTTAACTACTGAGCCTCCTACAAAGCAGCCATACACAAGCATAAAAATCATTGATGGGGGCCTCCCTGGTGGTGCAGGGTTTAAGGACAAAGTGCTATCAAGCTACCACTAGCCATTGCAGCAGGACTTTGATCCCCGGCCAGGGAGCAACCCACATGGCACAGCAGACCTCTCCTGTCTCGCCCACTGTGCTCCTCAGCAGTGTATTCCAGTCAATCTGCCTGTTCTGCTCCCCACTCTCTCTGGTGAATCCTCTCACCCCGCACCTCTGGCTTATAATCCAGTTTGTATGTATAAATTAATCTTTAAAAAAACAAAAAAATTAACAGGTTATCTGTTACCTGATGTACATTAACAAAATACATTGTTCTTTAGAATTAACTCCCACACTTTCCATCTATGGAATGAGAGATGTCAGTCTCTTTCCTTTGTCAACATATCTTTCTTTGTTTCATTTTTTTCTTAAGAATGACTAAGTTTTGGGGGTCTCCATCATGGGGCAAGGGATTAAAGCACAGAACTATGAAGATATCTGCAGCCTCTGCAGCACAAATTCAATCTCTGGCCAACCAGGGAGCTACCCACATGGCACAGCAGACCTCTCCTGTCATGCCAGTGGCTCCCCTCAGCAGTGTATTTAAGTCAGTCTGCCTGTTGTGCTCCCCACTCTGTCTCTGGTGAATCCTTTCACCACCACCACCCCTCCCTGCACCTCTGGCCTGTATCCCAGTTCTTCTATGTAAAAATAAATAAAATCTTTAAAAAAAAAAAGAATAACTATGTTTTGAGGAAGGTCAGACCAAACACCTATTCTCACTTGGTGCTTGAGGCACCTGCACAGTTAAGAAAAATATTCTTTACCACCAAGTGTGGAACTGGATTTGAATGCTACAAGTCAGCTGTGTACTTAGGGAAACCCCACCAGTCCTCAGTTTTCCCATCCACCAGTCCTCAGTTTTCCCATCCATAAAATGGGAAGATGGAATAAAGAGTAAACTCTCCCACCTTTATTCACTGGGTTTCTAGTTTAGAAGTGAGAACACTGCTCCCTTGTAACCATCCATTCCCTCCCACCTGGGTCCCCAGGTCAGAACTGTGGGGTTCCGGTCTGCACCCAGCAAGCCTGAGTCTAGTACCACTGACAGAGGATTTACACCTAGGGAGCTGGTTAGTTCCCAAGCCCAGGAAGCGCCAGAGGGCATCTGAAGATTTGAAGCAGCCATGCGCTGTTGGGTGGGAGAAGAGCCCAGCAAGAGCTCAGGGAACTCCAGGAGAGGCAGGTCATGCGACCCCAGAAGAGCAGGTCATGCCCTGCTTCCAGCAGCCAGGTCCAGCCACATACATCAGGAGTGTGTGTGTGTGTGTGTGTGTGTGTGTGTGTAGAGAGAGAAAGAGAGAATGTGTGTCTGCAGTATAAAAAAGCAAAAAAACCACAGTGGTAATGAACTAAAGAACCTACTATTTCACTGGTATTCTCCTCAGAGACAGGCAGCCACCCTCAGAATAAAGGTGGCCAGCATGAAAGACTCTTGTACTTTTGCAAGATTTCCCCTATGTGCTAATGATTGAAATTCCTTCAATTAGTTTAAAATCTTGTGTTTCACATCAAGAGTAAGGAAGTATATTCTGATCAGGCCAAATAGTAAGTATTTTAGACTTTGTGTGCCAGGTAGCCTCTGTTCTAGCTGCTTGACTCTCTTCTTGTAGTTAGAAAGTAGCCAGAGATAATACACAAATGAAAGAACATAGAAACAGCTAATGATTTTCACTCACTGGAAGATCAAGATCTGTGTTTATTATAGCATTGATTATGGAGGTTGGAATATATTTATGTTAATGTGCACCAGGTTTTCCAATAAAGCTTTATTTACAAAAGTAGGAGCCAGACCTGACCCACCGGCTGGAGTTGCTGACCTTTATTCTGTTTCTTTCTTTTTTTTTTTTTTTAAAGATTTATTTATTTATTTATTTATTTATTTATTTATTTATTTATTTATACAAGCACTGGGTACAGTCAGAAGTGCGGGGAGGGTGAGAGAATTCACCAGAGCCAGAGCGGGGAGCAGAACAGGCAGAAGGACCGAGGTACACTGCTGAGGGGAGCAGCGGGCGGCAGGAGAGGTCTGCGCGCCATGTGGGACCCTCCTCCAGTGGCCGGGAGCAGCCGGGGATCGAACCAGCACTGTAAAGGCTGCGGGCAGCTTCACAACCCAGCGCTCAACTGCTGTGCCACTGGGGAGGCCCTATTCTATGTTTCAATAAAGAGTTTTGGGATGAGGTTTGGTGAGCTGCCATTTACAGAACACATAAAACATGCCAGACACTTTTGTTTCGTCCTCACAAAAATAACTTTGTGAAAGGCACAGTCAATATCTCCCTTTATAGCTGAGAAAACTGAGGTGCAGAGAGGGTAAGTAACTTGATTAAGGTTGCTCAGTTGATACTGGCAGGGCCTAAGCTCAGGAATATGAAGTTTCATAGATTGCACTCTCTCTACACAAACAAAGAAGTATAGAAGCCTGGGGTTAGAGCACACCAAGTCCAATATTCTTATTTTATAGAAAGAAATGCAAATAGTAGGGGAAGATCTGAAACCAACTCACCTTCTTTTCCCAATTTATTTTATTTATTTATTTTTTAAGATTTATTTATTTATGCATACAAGAACTGGGGTACAGGCCAGAGGTGCGGAGGGTGGGTAAGAGGATTCACCAGAGACAGAGTGGGGAACAGAACAGGAAGATTGACTGAAATGCACTGCTGAGGGGAGCAGCGGGCCAGTCAGGAGAGGTCTGCTGTGCCATGTGGGTCACCTCCCTGGCTGGGAATCAAACTTGCGCTGCAATGGCTGTGATAGCTTCACAGTGCTGAGATTTAACCCCTTGCACCACCAGGGAGGGCCCCCTCTTTCCCCAATTTAAACAGAGATGGCCCTGGGGCCTCCCTGGTGGTGCAGGAGTTAAAGTCTCATCACTATCAAGCTATCACCAGCCACTGAAACATGAATGGCATGAGTTTGATCCCTGGCCATGGAGGTGACCCACATGGATCAGCAGACCTCTCCTGTCTTGCCTGCTGCTCCCCTCAGCAGTGTATTTCAGTAGATCCAATTGTTCTGCTCCCCACTGTCTCTGGTGTATCCTCTCACCCCCTGCACCTCTGGCCTTTATCCCAGTTCCTGTATGCATAAATAAATAAAAATAAATCTTAAAAAAAAATAAACAGAGATGGCTCACCTGGGGCCACATCTCTCCTCCTGAAGAAGTGGTCTATAGCAGGGATTCTTACTCCCTCTGGGTGGATACCAGACTCTCTCCTTACAAGCTTCCGATTCTCCTGCCCTTATCTGCTGCTGAACACATCACAGAAACAGGTAATGATTTTCTCTCACTGGAAGATCTGTATTTATTATAGCATTGATTATGGAGGCTGGAATCAGCTGAAAAATTTTATGTTGCAAATAACAGAAACTCCAACTCAACTCTTATATTAAAAAATATAGGTAATCCTCTTCCCAGAAGGGACCGGGGAGAGCGGCAATTGCATGGTGAACACCCCACTTCCTCTTCACTGCCCCTTTACTTTCTTTTTCTTTTTTTAAAAGATTTATTTCTTTACGCATACAAGAAATGGGGTATAGGCCAGAAGTGTGTGGGGGGGGGTAAGAGGATTCACCAGAGACAGAGTGGGGAGCAGAACAGGAAGACTGACTGAAATACACTGCTGAGGGGAGCATCGGGCAAGACAGGAGAGGTCTGCTGCGCCATGTGGGGTAGCTCCCTGGCCGGGGATTGAACTCTGTGTTGCAGTGGCTGCGGATAGCTTCATAGGTTGTGTCTTAACCTCTTGTGCCACCAGAGAGGCCCTGCCCCTTCACTTTCTTGTTGCCTCCTTCCCAGTCTTTGCACATCCACACCTGCCCTGTCCCAGTCCCTCTTCTGTGGCAGGTTTATTGGTTGTACATATAAACTACACTTTCAAAAAACACATACAGGTAATTTATTGGCTTACAGAAACGAACATGTCTGAAATGGGTCTACCTTCAAGTGGGGCTTGACCCAACTTCTCTCTTTGTTTCTCATCTTCCTTAACATTGGTTTTAATCTCAGGCATGTTCTCCTTTAAGGTTGCAAAATGACTGCCAGGAACTTCTAAGGCTACATCCTTCCTTACTTACATATTTCCTTCCAAAGAAGTGGGCTTTTCTTTCCCAGAAATCCTTGCATCATATTGGTTTGGGTTAACCACACATTTTAATCCAGAGGTTGGGACACTGTCTTAAGGCAATGAGGATCCAGTCATGGAACTGTGGGTGGGGTTACTTGTACCCAAACCACAGGGCTGAAAACCAGCAAAGGAATGTTAATTCTTACATGAGAAATCAGGGTGGTGTTGGTGGAAGAGGATTGGCAGACAAAAATGCCTGCTCTGTGTTGAACTGAGTGTCTTCTCCCGTTCCCGAACCTTCACTATTCCATTCTAATTATTTCACCTCACCCCAGAGGGGTCTGTTTTTGCATACATGATCCCTTTCGTATCTTCTTGAAGTTAAGGGTGAGCCTCCATCTACCATCCGCCTGGAACACAAGCCATGTGTGAATTATATCCAGGGTGAACATGGGGCAACTGTGTTCCTAATGGGTGTGTCTTGGAACCAAGTATGTTTGGAAAAGTGAGATGCACAAGTGGACATAGAAGGTTGTGAGACATTTTAAACACAGGAAGATGCCTTGAAAATAGCCACTGATGGGGGCCTCCCTCGTGGTCTAAGGGTTAAGTCTCAGGGCTATCACCTCAAGGGCCTGATTTGATCTCTGGCCAGGGAGCTGACCCACATGGCGCAGCAGACCTCTCCTGTCTCATCCGTTGCTCCCCTCAGCAATATATTTCAGTAAATACGTCTGTTCTGCTCCCTATTCTGTCTCTGGTAAATCCTCTCACTTCCCTACCACCCTGCACCCCAGTTCTTCTATGCAAAAATAGATAAATAAAATCTTTAAAAAAGAAAGAAAGAAAGAAAAGAAAATAGCCATTGACACTATCCTAGGTGAGTAATTGATGCCAGAGAAGTGAGCAGGGCAGAGTGCTTATTTCACTAATTCAGAGATGACTTGGCACAGATCCAAGGCTATTTAGGGTACCCCTGCCCAGATGCCCCCTGAGAGGAGGTCAGAAGGTAATCAACAAATCACTAAGCTTGCAGACTTTTTTCAGAGTTCTCATTAGCAAGCAATACATTAGTGTCCCCACAGGCCATCTTCACTGAGTGCCAAAAAAGATGTGATATTAAGAGGCACAACTCTGGTTCCAATTTACCTATAAGCAGGTAGAAACCACAGACCCATCTGTCCTTCCTATGGGTGGGGATGGGAGGATGCCAGACCGCCTGTGAAGTCCTTCTGTTCCTAGGATAAAGACTGACATAGGATACAACCACAACTGTGGGCCCTTTGTGGAAAAGCAAAGTGGGGGTGGTAATGAAAGCCTGGGGCCATTTAGTGTCTACACATTCCTATTTTACCATATTGGTTAGATGCATGATGTCTAGAAGGTGCTTGACTGTCTTTCATTGTCCAATTGTTTATATTTGAACTTTCTTCCAGATTTTCCTTGCAATTAAGTTTCTTAACCTCTAGTCCTTAATCGTTGAGGAGTATTGCTCTGGTTAGCTCAGTAGGTCCAAAACCAACACTCCCAAGTACATATTCTCAAAAGAATTGGAAGTAGAGACTCAAACAGATCCTTCGGCACCAATGTTCATGGCAACAGTCTTTATAACAAAGTGGAGACAGGGTGGTGCAAGGGGTTAAGACCCAACCTATGGGTCTGTCCGCAGGCACTGTAGCATGAGTTCAATCCCTGGCCAGGGAGATACCCACATGGTTTAGCAGACCTCTCCTGACTCGCCCGCTGCTCCCCTCAGCAGTGTACTTGAGTCAATCTGCCTGTTCTGTTCCCCACTCTGTTTCGGGTGAATCCTCTCACCTTCCCCCACACCTCTGGCCTGTACCCCAGTTCTTATATGCATAAATAAATAATTTTAAAAAACAAAGTGGAGACAACCCACATTTTCATCAACAGATAAATAGGTGACTAAATGAACTATTATTCAGCCACAAAAAAGAATGGAATTCTGGTACATTACAATAAGCAATACAATTTTAAGGGGTGAACCTTCAAAGTATTACACTAAGTTCCACTTCTATGAGCCATCTAGAATGGGCAAACGCATGGGGAGAGAAGGTAGAATAGACATTGCCCAGGGGTAGGAAGAAGGGAGAATGGGAATGGGGGAATTATTGTTTAATAAGTTTAGAGTTTCTGTTTGGGATGATGAAAAAGTCCTGGAGATAGAGGATGGTGATGGCTACACAACATTATAACTTACTTAATGTCATTCAATCATACATTTTGAAAGGTTCAAATGCTAAATTTAATATTATGTATATTTTACCATACTTTAAAATTGTTTATGTCAAAGTAAGGGGTAAATCTAAGCAGGCGCCTGTTAGCTCCATTCTGTCTCATAAACCACACTACCTCTACCCCAAGTTTAGCTCGTGATTGGAGATGCATGCTTTGGGCATTGGTCAGAGAATCTGGCTCAGGTGCCCTCTTCCAGTTGCTTTGAAATATGGTCCATCAGCTGCTTTTATAGTGGGTTAGGAGAGCTGGTCATCACGCTGAAGGGTAGACCCCCAGAGGCATAACACATACTGTTCAAACATCAAATAAATGCATGTAGTAAAAATTCTCTCTATTACCCCTTTCTTTTTTTTTTTTTTTTTTAAAGATTTATTTATGCAAGCACTGGGTACAGTCAGAAGCGCGGGAGGGTGAGAGAATTCACCAGAGCCAGAGCGGGGAACAGAACAGGCAGACCGACGAAATACACTGCTAAGGGGAGCAGTGGGTGCGGCAGGAGAGTTCTCTGCCGCGCCAGGTGGGACCCTCGCCAGCAGGCGGGGATCGAACCGGGCGCTGCAGAGGCTGTGGGCAGCTTGCAAACCAGCACTCGACCGCTGCTCCACCAAGGGAGGCCGTTACCCCTTTCTTTATTACTCAGTTCCCACATTATGTGGGACTCTTTCTTGTTTATCCTTCCTGAAAATGTTTACATATATATATGCACAAGCTACTATGGATACAAGTTTTCCCCTATCCTCTTTGTTTACCCTGTGGTAGCACGCTAGTCTGCATCTTGCTTTATTATTAGTATTAAAATTTACTTGCTGATCTTTCCATAAAATACCCAAAGAACTTCCTTTCTTATTCTTTTTAAAGCTGAAAATATTCCAACATATGGAGGCACCATCATTTATTTAGCCAATCCTTTACCGACAAGCGTTTTGCTGTTTCCAATCTTTTGCATTACATAATTATAATGAGTCACCTAGCATGACTGTCATTTTGCATTTGTATGAAGATATATGTAGGGAAAACTTTGGGAACGAGATAAATAGGTCTGAGAGTACTTGCATTTTAATTTTGATGATGCTGACAACTCACCTTTGACACAAGATGTCACTTTACCTTCCTAGCAGCAATATGTGAGAGTGCTTGCCATCCTATTGCCTGGTCCATGAAATGTGAGAGCAAATGTTTGGATTTTTACTGGCAGAATGGGTGAAAATTTATATCTCAATGTGTTTTAATTTGCATTTATCTTCTGACTCAAGTATCTCTTCCTATTAGAACCATTTTTCTTTTCTGTGAACCATCTGTTTATATCTTTTGCCCATTTTTCTCGGTTCATTTTTTTTTCACATCAATTTATAGGAGCTCTTTATTTATTTATTTATTTTTAAAGATTTATTTATTTATGCACATAAGAATTGGGGTACAGGCCAGGGGTGTGGGGGATGAGAAGAGTCACCAGAGAGAGTGGGGAGCAGAACAGGCAGATCTACTGAAATACACTGCTGAGGGGAACAGCGGGTAAGACAGGAGAGGTCTGCTATGCCATGTGAGTCACCCCCTGGCCTGGGATGGAACTCATGCTGCATGGCTGCGGATAGCTGTCTTAACCCTTTACACCACCAGTGAGGCCCCTATAGGAACTCTTTAAATATTAGGCAATAAACGCTTTACTTATGACATAGTTGAAAATATTTTTCCCAAATTCATTTGTCTCATCTGTTTTCATTTGTCTTACAAACATTTTTTACATAGGCAAATTGAACAATTTCTTTTTAGTGACTTTTGAATTTTGTGAGATAGTGAGAAGGGCCTCATTCACTCTGAACTTATAAAACAATCTGCATAATTTCTCCTATTACTTTCATTCCTCCCACTCCCATTCCAAACGAGGATTGAATAGTGAAAAAACAGGAAAAAAAATTAGATTCTGGTGAGGGTGGAGGCATCAGAAAAGAAAAGAGATAAATAAAATACATAATATATTAAATCAAGCATTAAGGAGGAAAACAAGGTAGGGAGCATATAAGGGAGAGTTTGAGGTGGCCTTTTGGAAAAGGTGCCATTTGAGCCCAGGTTAAGGGAGCCAGTCATGAGGATTTCTTGAGGAGAACATTCTAGGCAAAGGGAAGAGAAGTGTGAACACCTGGAAACAGAGCTTGTCTGGCATACTTGGGGAAGAGCAGGGAGGCCTGTTTGGCAGAAACGTAGTTGAATCTACACAGCTGACATCAACAGACGGTCCATGATGTGGTCTAATGGAGCACTAACACCACACTGGCTCAGATGCCAGGCTCTGTGGTCCAGGCAGCTTCCTTGTCTCACTCTGGGTTTCCCTGACAGCCCAGCTGAGGAAAAGCTCTCAAGCAGTAAGCTTATTTGGGACTTGCTCCCAGACATCATCACAAGAGGGAAAACCAATACAAGAAGAGGATGGAGCTGGCCCTCACTGTGTGCAGTGAGTGTTCCATCCAGTGGTACCTGGTGAGGAGCATCATGAAATGGGTCTTAGGCATGTCCACCTCTGGTCCAAGGCAAGAAAGGCATCATCCATTGGTTCCCTTCCCCATGGATCAAGGGCAGCACAGTGGGGCAACCCACTCCCCACTTCCAGTTGTGTATGTGAGTGTCCAGGGGGTTCCTGTGGCTGAGTCACACTGCAGCATCACAGAAGCCCCCAGGAGGGGGCAAGTAGGGACTGCAGGGAGTGGAATCAGTGTGGCCACAGCAGCAGCTGGAGTTAAAGAAGGGCACAGTGCTATGTCTTTCCTTGTTGCTCTTTTCTTTCAGTTTTCCTGGATCTTTTTATTTGTGTGTGTATTTTTTTTAGAAGTGGGGTACAGGCCATAGTCTCAAGGGGTGAGAAGATTCACCAGACAGAGTGGGGAGCAGAACAGGCAGATGTACTGAAATACACTGCTGAGGGGAGCAGTGGGCGCGACAGGAGAGGTCCCCCGCCAGCTGAGGATCAAACTCACACCGCAAAGGCCATAGACAACTTCACAGTGCTGCGTTCAACCCCCTGTGCCACCAGGGAGGCTCCTGTATTTTTAAATTACATAAATTTTAGGATCATCTTGCTCTAGCTCAAGAAAAAGATCTGTGGCATTTTTACTGGGATTGCATTGTATTTATAAATCCACTGTGGGAGGGTTGATGTCTTTATGGTACCACATCATTCTCTCCAGGAATGTGTTATGTCTTCCCATTGTGCAAGGTTTCTTCACATCAATCTCAAACTCTTCCTGATGAGTTTATTCCTGGAGAGTTTATTTATTTGTCTTTGTTTTTGTGGTACTTTAATAAAAAGAGCCCACAATCATATGTAGAAACAGGGTATTGTTTCTACATCATGTGATTTTGGGTCAGTTAGCTACTTCTCCATGCCTCAGTTTCCTCATCTGTATAGACAGGATGATTAGATTACCTTTTTCATAGAGTTGCTACGATGATTCGCTGAGGTGGTACTTATGAAGCACTCAGGACAGTGCTTATCACATAGCAAGTGCTACTTAGGAGTTGGTTAATATCCAATTTTTATACCTCTCATTTCTCTTTGTCTGCTTCATTAGGGGATCCCTCCACCCTAGTGATATGTGAGTGGTTGTTTTGTTCCTGATTCTCATGGGAATGTTTCTAGTGTTTTGTTACAAAGTGTGATGCTGAGGTATATGATTATTTTCATATTAAAAGAGTTTCATTGACTCTATTTTGTTGACAATCAAAAATAGATGTTGATTTTGTTAAAAGTGAACATCTGTTAATAAGATGGGTTTCCCAATCTAGATCTGTCAGTCAACTTTTGCTTTGTATATTTGGAGGCTATGCTATTAGGTGTATACCAATTTAAAATTATTATTTATTCCTAGGGAAATGGATTTTTTTTTTATCATTATGAAGTGACACTTTTATCCTCTGGAAATTTTATTTTTGCTTTAAATTATATTTTGTCTGAGAAGCAATTATATTTCATTAATTATTTTGTGTTTGTTGCAAATCTGTATCCTTCTGGTTATATTTGATTAGTTTACCTTTTTCCATCTTTTCATGTTCAGTCTTTCTGAGTCCTTAAATATAGATCCATCTTTTGTAAATGGCTTATAATTGAATTTGGTTTCCTAATTAAGTTTGACAACACTTATCCTTTAACTGGGACACTGGTTCATTTAAATTTAATGTAATTACTGATAAATTCTTAGGTTCTAATCTGTTACCTTACCATGTGTTTTCAATGTGTTACACTTATTCTATGTTCCTTTTTTCTCTTCTTGCCTTCTTTTGGATTGATTAGATATTTTTTATTATTCCATTTACCTCTGTTAGTTTAGCAATCCTGTGCTCTTCCTTTATTACTGCTTTCTTTTTTAATATTAAGGTTAAATGAGGTCTAAAAAAGCTCCCAGAAGAGTACTGGGTTCAAGCTAATAAAGACATTTCATTCATGGCCAGCTTGAGTGTGTCCTCAGGGGGCTATAGCTTAAAGAAGAGATTTAATTTCTTTGCCTCAATAGAGTGTATTAACAGCAGTTCCATTCTGGTTTGTATAGATAATGGGATTATTTACCTGGCTGGTTCCACGGTTAATGAGGTGAACCAATAATAGTTGTCATCAAGAATAACATATAAATCTGTTTCAAAGAGATAAGTCATTTGAGTGTCATAGCTTTGAGGTTTACTTTTTGCACATTCCAGAGGTCTTAGCCTTGAATAATCTACAACTAAACTTGTATTTAATAATGACCCTAACCATGTGAATGATATGAAGAGTTAAAAGGATTTGAATGTTGGGCCTCCCTGGTGGTGTAGGAGTTAAAGTCTCAATGCAATCAAGCTATCACCAGCCACTGTGCCATGTGTTCGATCCCCTGCCAGGGAGCTAACCCAAATGGCACAGCAGACCTCTCCTGTCTCACCTGCTGCTCCCCTTAGCAGTGTATTTCAGTCAATCTGCCTGTTCTGCTCCCTACTCTGTCTCTGGTGAATCCTCTCACCCACCCCCAACCACCCCCACAACTCTGGCCTGTACCCCTGTTCTTGTATGCATAAATAAATAAAAATATTTTTAAAATACTTCGTATGGAAATAATACTTTTTATGTAAAGCTAATATAGCAATATGAAAAATGATCAGCCCAATGATACTATTGAGGGTCCAGCAATCAGCATTATGCATTGATATTTTGGTACTTGCCTTGATAAGCTTTTACAAAGGTACATAATATTTTAAACACACAACTTTGTGCAAAGTGAGTTGAAAAACTACAGTCCATTATTGTATATGTTACCATAAAATTATACTATGCATTCTTAACTGGTCCAACCACTATGGAGAGCTGTGTGGAGATTTCTGGACCTACTAAACATAGAGCTTCCATATGATCCAGCAATTCCACTCCTAGGTATTTACCCAAAGGACACAGAAACATCAATTCCAAAGAGCACCTGCACCCCTATGTTTATAGCAGCACTGTTTACAATAGCTAAGCTTTGGAAACAACCCAAATGCCCAAAAATCGATGACTGGATCAAGAAGATGTGGTACATATACACCATGGAATATTACTCAGCATTCAAAAAAGATAAACACATGCAATTTGCAGCAACATGGGTGGCGCTGGAAGGGATCATGCTCAGCGAAATGAGCCAGAAAGAAAAAGAAAAATACCGGATGGTCTCACTCATAGCAGGAATCTAGAAAACTTAAATAAGGGACCAGGAAAATGAATAAATATAAGAAAGTGAAAATCAAAATCAACAAAAAACTATGAACCAGACACTTTTTGGGGGGTGGGGGGCGGGAGGGGAGGATTGGGGTCAGAATGGGGGGGTTGCAATTGTATGGGGAATATAAAAATAAAATTTATTATTTAAAAAAAATTATACTATGCATTCTTAACTTACCAAAGCTTAATAACTCAGTAGTCTTTGATGTCAATCAATTCTTACTATTATGTATTTTAATTCAATGTTTATCTATAATTGAAACTCCTCAGGAAATTATTATTGCTTTATATAGTCAATGTTTAGATTTATACACATATTTATCATTTTTATTACTCTACATTATTTCTTCCATCTCTGTTGGCGGATTCTCTTATTTTCATCTCAAAGTGTCTTTCTTTCCCCAATTTCATTTTTTAAATTAAATTTCCAACTTCATTTTTGCAGGGTATTTTACTGCTTATAAAATTCTAATTGGCAGTTATTTTCTTTCAGCCTAATGAAGATAATATCCCACCATCTTCATTTTCTCTTGTTACTACTGAAAAGTCAACTCAATGTTTCTTTGAGTGTAATTTACTTTTTCTCTGGATATTTTATAAGTTTCTATCTTAGATGTTTGCAATTTATATAATGTGTCTAGGCATGGGCTTCTCTCTCTCTCTTTTTTTTTTAAAAAAAAGATTTATTTATTTATACAAGCACTGGGTACAGTCAGAAGCGCAGGAGGGTGAGAGAATTCACCAGAGCCAGAGCAGGGAGCAGAGCAGGCAGAAGGACCGAAGTTCACTGCTGAGGGGAGCAGCGGGCGGCAGGAGAGGTCTGCGTGCCATGCGGGACCCTTCTCCCGTGGCCGGGGAGCAGCCGGGGATCGAACCCGCACTGCAGAGGCTGCGGGCAGCTTCACAACCCAGCGCTCAACCACTGCGCCACCAGGGAAGCCCTCTCTCTCTTTTTTTATGTCTTGTTTAGAATTTATAGGACTTACTAATTCTGTAGATGCACATCTGTTATTGTTTCTAAAATGTCTCACCATTTGTCTTTTCAAGTATTACTTTTTCTCTGTTCCTGTTCCTAATTCAACTATGTTACCCTGTTTCACCGTAAGCCTATGTCCCTTACCTTCTGTATTTTCCATCATTTTGTGTCTCTGGGCCATTGTCTTCTGACTTCTCCCGTAGTTCACTTATTCTTTATTCTATTGTCTTAAATTTCAGTTTTGTGTTTTTCAGTTCTGTCCCTTCTAATTTGTTCTTCATCCTATCGACTATGCTACCTTTATAGCTTTCAGTTCCCTGGTGATATTTTCAAACTTCTGTTGTCTTGAACATGGGTAAACATCGTTGTTTAGAGTCATTGTATGATAAGGCCCAGTAACTGGAGCCCCTGTGTTCCTGTTAATTCTTGTTTCACGGTTGCTAATATTGTCTTGTTCATCTTCTACCTGGTTAGCTTTGATTTTATGCCAGATATTGTTTCTAAAAAAGTATTTTTTTAAGATTTATTTTATTTATTTATGCATACAAGAACTGGGGTGTAGGCCAGAGATGAGGGGGAGGGTTGAGAGGATTCACCAGAGACAGAGTGGGGAGCAGAACAAGTGATCTACTGAAATACACTGCTGAGGGGAGCAGCCGGGGATACAGGAGAGGTCTGTTGATCCATGTGGGTTAGCTCCCTAGTCAGCGATCCATCAAACTCATGCCACAGTGGCTAGTGATAGCTTGACAGCACTGAAACAGGGAGACCACTCTTGCGCCAACAGGGAGACGACTCTAAAAAAGTATTTGTAGAAATAATTTCAGACTCAAGATGAAGTTATCTTCCTCCAGAGAGAATTTATTGTGCCTATTCCAGGTGTCCTGAACTGCCTTACATCAAGTTTTGAGATTTTTTTGTGTGTTACTGTATGACCAGAAGAAAGATGCAGTCAGAGGGAAGGCTAATTTATACCAGGATTACTTATATCATGAGCCTCTCAGAGTCGCAGCCCAAAACTCTGAGCTAAGTGGTTTACCAGTACCCCTACCTATGGTGGATCCCGCCCTTTGTCCCCCACCCTCTGGGGCTGGCCAAAGGATATCTTAAACTCTTAGCAAATGTTCCTGGAAAAAGTGAGTCTAAGTGTTTTGCTCATCAATATGCACTCTTGGGGCCTGAGTTCATTCCCCAGCTGCCAGGGAGCTACCCATATGATGCAGCAGACCTATCCTGTCTTGCCCGCTGCTCCCCTCAGCAGTGTATTTCAGTGGATCTGCCTGTTCTGCTCCCCACTCTGTCTCTAGTGAATCCTTTCACCACCTGCACCTCTGGCCTGTACCACAGTTCTTGTATGCATAAATAAATAAAATAAATCTTTAAAAAAATATGCATTCCCAGCTTCTTTTGAATCGAATTCAGTAATAGATACCTATCGTGTTAACTGTGATATTTAATTTTTTTTGGTTCTACTTTGCCTAGCTTTTAGATTTTTCTTCATGGAGAGGATTAGGGTACATTACCTAGTCCACTGCTACTGGAAGAGGAAGTTCTGGATAATGGTAGTAGAGTTTCATACTCCTTGTATTCCTACAATAAATAACAGATGGTTATAATCTATTAATTTTAATATGGTATATTCTATTTACTAATATTGACTTTGGACTTTTGGCACTAATATTAATTAGTGAGCTACATCTATATTTAGGTATTTAGTAAAGTCTTTAGTGGTTTTATATCAATCTTTTGCACAAGATTTTGGAAATTTTTTTGTCCTTTTCTATAGTGTATAACAGCTTAAACAGCCCTGGGGTAATTTCCTCTTCCAAGGTTTGGTAGAATTCCCCTGTGAAGCCTTTTAGGACAGTGGTTTTAATTATAGTCATTGGGACCCTTGCTGAGGTGCTGTGGATGGGAGACATGTAATCTCAATGATAGATAGTATTTGATTCACACCAGTGCACACAGTTGGAGCAATTGTGTGATTAAGACATTTAATTCTAATAAATTTTCAATACCATGAAATTATAGAGATTAAATTATTATTTTGTATTGTTGCAAGAGCCAAACAACTATAAAACCTCATCTTATGCTCTAACCTTTCTCAGACTAAAATATGTGCATTGAACCTCATTCCAAACATTTATTCTGCCTTTCTCGGCCAAGCAATCTCTAAAGATGTGTCTTGTTGCTTCAGGCCATAATGATACCACTCCCTCTAACCCCCAGAGCTAATCTCCTATAAAATTTGACATTTGCTCATCAGAAAACAATTGTTATTTCTGGGCTTCTTATCTGTGCTGTTTTCCCTCACAGGGGGAGGGTTTCATCTCTTTGATTACTCCTATAAATGGAGTAAATGTAATCATTAAGAATAAAGATGAAAGCAAGATGGGGAGGTGGAGCATCAAATCTACGCTCTAAAGCAAAATCAAAATAAATAAACAAAACCCCAATAACAGCAAAATTCCATAGCCAAAGGGCTTGGGTGCAAAGTGACCTTTGCAAGAGGGTCAGATTTCCTAGGAAGTATGGTATATGGAGTGTAATTTAGGGCTTCAAAGTAATAGGAGACTGGGGGCAACTGAATTTGAACTCCCTCTTGTGCCCCCTAACCCCCAGACCTGGGGAAGACGGTGGAAGTGAAGGTCACTCCCAAGTTTATAAATGATTGAATTTCAGAGGGATATTGTCTGACTGGCTAGTATGAACCTGCTTGTGTGGCTGATGTGATTTTGCTAGCTAAAGGAAGTTAGTTAACCACTAACAAAGGGAAGCTAGAAATTCTAGTGCACATTCATGCCTGTGTCCCTATCCAGATTGTAATCTCCTTGAGGGCAGGGATTCTATTTTTAATCTCTGATTCCCACTGTCGCAGATTTCATGCCAGTACATTGAAAGAGAGAAATAATTAAAATAACGTTTTACATGAATTGATGTATTCATTCAGTGAGTATTGATCGCATGTCTGTGTCAGGCCCGGTGCTGGTGCCCGCAATAGATCAGAGAAGGGAGGAGGGAGAGGAGAGGCGGGCTCCTCCGACAGTGGATGTGGGTTCACCCTGCGCTCTAGAAAGCCTCCCCATCTGCTGTCGGTGGGATCTGCAGAGGACCTAGCAAAGAGTCTCGGGGTGGGGGTGGGGGTGGGGGTGGGGTGGGGTGGGGTGGGGTGGGGGTGGGGTGGGGTGGGGCTGGGGTGGGGGTGGGGTGGGGCTGGGGTGGGGCTGGGGGAATGATTCAGCCTCTGGTGGCCTCTTGTTGCCGCAACCCCCTAAGAAGTCAGCAGCGGTGAGCTCTCCTTGGGTGTGAAAAGATGAAGAAAACTGGGGCCCTGACAGTCGCTCACAGACCGAGGCCCAGCGTGCAGAGTTTATAATCTGTGCCCTTGCTGTTACCAGAGAAAGAAAATTTGCAGCGAAATTGGGGGTGAGGGAGCACGCCTTTTTCGCAGATGGCGGAGGTGTGGTTTCGGGAGGGACCGCGGCAAGAGCTCTAAATGAGGCGATGGCGCGCCCCCTGCTGGAGTCAGGGCCGTTCTGCAACTAGCGGAGCAAGGACTTAGGGAGCTTGAGAGGGGAGAAAGCGAGCGATTCCTTGTTCCTCCAAAACGCAGGCAACAAATCTCCAAAGGGAAAAATCCATCAAGCTGATCCTGGGATCCCCACCTTCCCTACCTTCTTGGAGAACCCAGAAGGAATCAGGAATGGATACGTGGCAAACAAAACTCCATCAGTAGCCGAGGCCTCTGCTACCCACTCTGCAGGCCAGATCACTACCCCCCGGGTGCTTCAAGGCCCTTCTTGGGCTCACCCTCAGGGGGGAAAGGATTGTGAATTATTGTAAACCATATCGTAAAACATATGGACTTTTTATGCAAATGCCAGGACCCTGTGCGTGGGTAATAATACAGATACAGATAGCGTGGCTTGGAAAGCCTATATCTAACTTACCGACATCTCCCTTCACCGTAACCGGATATAATTTGAGAATTTTCTGAAAAGAAAGACTTTAACGCCCCCAACTAATCTCTTCCAAACAGCGATAATTATAAATTCCAAACAAAAACTTAGAGGCATGTGAGCCTCTTTCAGGCTTTTCATTTCAATAGATTCACTAATTAAAAGCTATAATTTAACAAATAATGATCTAACCATCTCACTTTGAAATCAAACAAAAACCTACCACTAAAACGTTGGGTGAGATAAAGATAATGAATCTGGGCGCATTCAGACTCCTGCTGGGCCCATGTTGGCCCTCTTCCAGCAACTGGGCCTGCAATCTTTGATTAGTAGCAATAGTTTTCCAAACCATTTGGAGCTCACTCACTACAGGGAGGATAAGAGCACAATTTGTGAGGCTAAGTGTTTTTTTGGACCCACTCCCACTGCTGATGAGCAGGATGGAATATTTATTCTTCCTTTGCCCTTATTCATTGTCACTTGGTCAATTTCATTTTCTCCCTGATCCTTCTTTGGCTGTTGGGGAAGAAGGTTGTTTCTGAAGTCACAAGCAGGATGGAGCTGGGAACTAGCAGTGAAACCAGGTGATGCTCACTCAATGCTCACTCAGCAGCCTAAGTGGTTAACAAAATAACAAATGATGAAAGTAAGTTTGCTTCCCACCTACCAGCCACCTCCCTGAGCTGGGAATTGGGCATCTGTGCCAGGCTAAAAATAGCCTTGTGTTCTGGAACCTCCCCCGCAGCCCCTGCTCGCACCACTCACCCTGTATGCCACCCGGGCTGATCTTGGGGAGCGCTGTTCTCCATGGCAGGAGGGTCTCTATCACAGGCCTCTTCTCAGAGAGCTGGGAGGCAAAGAGAAGTGAGTATCTCTAAAAAGGCATCAGGAGGTGGCAAAGGGCACCCCATGGATCTGAGACAGGAAGGGACACTGGGTGAACCCTTGGGAGTGACACCCCAGCTTGGACACTCTGTATCTGCCTGCAGGCTCAGGGAGGAAGGTCCATCCATGTGGCGCGCTTACCTGCGGGTCCTCAGCCCGGGACTGTTAACATCTGCAGAAACTGCTCCTGCTTTGAAACATGAAACCCTGATGTCCCACTCTTGAGCACAATTCCTGTCTTTTATCTCCCCATCCCCATCATTCTATCTGTGCCCATTTTCAGCCTCAACCACACCTCCAACCTTGTCATCCTCATCTATTGTCATCAATATTGTCATCCTCAATGCTACCATATATGGGGTACTTAAGCTGTGCCCAGCACAGTCTGCCTGTTCTGTTCCCCACCCTGGTGAACCCTCTCACCCCTGCAGCTCTGGCCAGTTCTTGTATGCATAAATAAATAAATCTTTAAAAAAAAAAAGAAAAAAAAAGGATATTCCTACTAGTAGTTTTCCAATACACCCTCCAAATCACCCATTCCCTTGTGGGCAAATGCTTAACCAAACAAGACTGGCCCAAAGTGAGGTCACTGAGGCACAAAAGCTCGCCACCAATCTAAGATACCTTCTGGTGGTGAACAGCAAGTCTGGGTTTAGGCAAGTCTTAGAGAGCTGGGACAAAAGGAGATGCCACATCAAGATAATGCTGCCATTGCCAGTCTCCCCACATCTCTCACCCATGTCTCTCCCAATTCTCCTACATCTCCCTCTTCCTTATGTCTCCTTCAAGTCTCCCTAAGTCCCTGGGTGCAAGTCAAGGCTAGAGAAGCAAGCACCCCAAAGCCCACATGCCTTATATATGTGTTATATAACTTTATCTGCTTGCTCAGTTCCACCCCTAATTTCTAGTAGCTCCTTGACTCGGGAAGTGCGGTTCATGGCATACTGGGACTAGTAATCTAAGGTAGCTTCATGTGAGGGTGGGGAAAATGGTGCCGGTTCACTGCCATGCAATGCTCTTTCCCCTTTTACGGTGATGCATTCTATAGCAGAGGAGCCTTGTTTTCCCTCATGTCATATGCCTGAATTATTTTTCTGGTGCTAATGGGTTAGTTTTGGACCTAGCCCAGGTCCAAGGTGGCTGTGATTGTATATGAGCATGACCAACCGGCCATGACCTGGGTCTGTGAGAGTCTGTCCAGTAGGGATGCTCCATGCTGGGTGTAAGTGTCATCCAGTCAGATTTTCTCTGGAGTTATACACGTGAGGTGCACACTCACAATGATGTGTAGACAATGGAAGGCTACTTCCACAAAGATGGCAAGCAATTACCACAGTAACTGTAGGGCCCGGAAGCATGTGAACCTTTCAGCAGTCTGACCATGCAAGGACTGTTACCAACTCTACTTCAGAGAGGAGAAAACATAGACTTAAGCAAGTTCAGAAACTCGGTCATAGTCGTGGTCTGGAGATTCAAACCCAGGCAGTGGAACTGAAGAAACTGTGTCCAAATTTCCCCTTCTTCTAAGGACACTGCAATAGGCCCTACCTTTGTGACTTCATTTTGACTTGATCATCTCTGCAAAAACTCTATTACCAATTACGGTCACATTTGAAGTGCTGGAGTTAGAACTTCAACATATCTTTTTGCGGGGAGCACAATTCAACCCATAACACAATGAAAAACAACCTTATAGCAAAATGATGTAATTTTGACCAGTTTCTGATCCAGCTTTATATCCTTTATGTGCTGGCACATGAGTTTTTCACCATATTTTTTCTTGTTAAGACTGAGCTCCTGTAAGTAAAATAGTTTTGTAAATTGCTCAGAGGTATTTCATACAAAGGGCTTAAGAATTATCATTCAGGGCCTCCCCGTTGGTGCAGCGGGTTGAGTGCTGCATTGTGAAGCTGTCTGCAGCCTCTTCAGCGTGGTTGATTCCCAGCCTGCCAGGGAGAAACCCACATGGCTCAGCAGATCTCTCCTGTCTCGCCCGCTGCTCCCCTCAGCAGTGTTTTTGGTCTGTCTGCCTGTTCTGCTCCCCTCTCTGTCTCTGGTGAATTCTGTCACCCTTCTGCCCCTCTGACCTGTACCCCAGTTCTCGCATAAATAAAATCTTTAAAAAAAAATTCAAGAGCTTATTGCTATCAAGTTGTCCTAATCTGCTTTCCTCTACAGAAATTTCTTTAAAAAAAAAAAAAAAAGAATTATCATGCTGGTGGATTATTACCAAATAGCTTTCAATGGACTGGAGGACAGAGGGAAGCAATCCCTGGTACCCGTGCCAAAGGTGACATGACCAGACTATCTGCTTTGACTTCTTCCCGCCAATTCTGGAACCTCTGCTCACTGACCTTTCCCCACTTTCATCAGCCCTTCCTTCTATGTCTATAGGACTGGCCCAAGTGACACCCAGATATCTGGCTAAGCGCTATTCTGGGCATGTCTGTGAGGGTGTTTCTGGAAGAGATTAGCATTTGAATTGGTGGACTGAGCAAAGCAGATGGCCTCCCCAGTGTGTGTGGGGGGCCTCATCCAATCAATTTAGGGCCAGAACAGAACAAAAAGGTAAAGGAAGGTTGAATTACTTCTCTGCCTGATTTTAAGTTGGTCATTTTCTGCCCTTTTGCCATTGGCTTCCCTGATTCTCAGGCCTGTGGATTTGGCCTGAATTAAAAGATTGACTTTCCTGGGTCCCCATCTTGAAGATAGCAGATAGGGGCACTGCTCAGCCTTCAAAATCATGTAAGCCAATTAATAAATCTCTTTATAATTCTCTTGATCGATCGATGAATAGAGACAGATACAGGTGTAGATATTATCCACATCTCTCTACATCTATATATACTAATTTCCCATTCGTTCTATTTCTCTGGAGGACCCTCCTGGTCAGCGTATTTTCCTAATCAAGTTCTTATTTGTTCCCAGGTAACAAGCTACCTTAAAGGAAAAAGAAAAAGAAAAATAGCCATTTTTCACTGTTACGAATTCATCAGGAATAGGAACAGGAGCAAAACTTTGTTATACTTAAGGATTCCACCAGCCGTTTTTACATTATTTTGTGTCTTCAAGTGAGAGGACGTATATCTTGACAGCATTGTGTTGTTTTGTTATTTAAATAATCCATTTCCCTTTTATTTTTTCATTACTTCTATATTTGGATTAAAAATTATACACGGTGGGCCTCCCTGGTGGCACAAGGGGTTAGGACAAAGCCTGTGAAGCTGTCTGCAGCCTCTGCAGTGCGAGTTCGATGCCCCACCAGGAGCAACCCATGTGGCGCAGCAGACCTCTCCTGACTCGCCAGCTGCTCCCCTCAGCAGTGTACTTTGGTCAATTTGCCTGCTTGGTTCCCCACTCTGTCTCTGGTGAATCCTCCCACCCCCACACCTCTGGCTTATACCCCAGCTCTTGTATGCATAAATAAATAAATCTTTAAAAAAAAAGACGAAAAACTAATACATTCAATTAAAAAAAAATTATACACGGGCCTCCCTGGTGGCTCAAGGGGTTAAAACACAGCACTATGAAGCTGTCCACAGCCAGGGAGGTGACACACATGGAGCAGCAGACCTCTCCTGGCTCCCCCAGGGCTCCACTCAGCAGTGCATTTCAGCAGATCTGCCTGTTCTCCTCCCCACTCTGTCTCTAGTGAATCCTCTCAACACCCCTCCCACCTCTGGCCTGTACCCCAGTTCTTGTATGCATAAATAAATAAATCTTAAAAAAAATTATACACATCTGGGGCCTCCCTGGTGATGCAAGGGGTTAAGATACAACCTATGAAGCGGTCCGCAGCCTCTGCAACACAAGTTCTATCCCTGGTCAGGGAGCTACCCCACATGGCCCAGCAGACTTTCTCCTGACTCGCCCGCTGTTCCCTGCAGCAGTGTATTTCAGTACATCTACCTTTTTTGCTCCCCACTCTCTGTCTCTGGTGAATCCTCTCACCACCTGCACTTCTGGCCTGTACCCCAGTTCTTGTATACATAAATAAAAATAAATCTTAAAAAAAAATAAACACATCTAAAGTATATATATGACAATTTGACAGATATATACGTAGTGAAATGACTACATCAAATTAATTTACATAGCTCCTCACATGATCACCATTGTGTATGTGAGGGGTACCCCTGAAAATTATGTGCTATTTCATGATTTGCATATTATCCTTGGGCAGGGGCCATGCTAATCCTCTCTGTGTCTTTCCAAGTCTGATATATCTGCTGCCAAAGGGAGCATTTGATAGCCTTTTCTTTTGTGATGTCTTTTCTTTCTTTAGGAAGCTTTGAGGATACAGAAACATCTTGTCCTGTAGTGCTAGAAGTTTTAATACTTGATTTTTTAGGCCCTCCATGGTGGTGCAAGGGGTTAAGACACAACCTATGAAGTTATCTGCAGCCACTGCAACATGAGTTCAGTCCCCGGCCAGGGAGCTACCCACATGGCGCAGCAGACCTCTCCTAACTTGTCCACTGCTCCTCTTAGCAGAGTATTTCAGTCAATCTGCCTGTTCCCCGCTCTGTCTCTGGTGAATCCTCTCACCCCCACATCTCTGACCTGCACCCCAACTTTTGTATGCATAAATAAATCTTTAAAAAAAAATAAAAGGCCACATCAGGTTGATCTGTAATGACAGTTTGTCTTGAAACCTAACAGCCTCTGTTTATCAAGTGATGGGTGGTACTCCTGATTTTGCTGTTAAACAAGGTGGAACTTGGCAGCCATTAGGCACAAAATCAGGGGCTTTCTTTAAACTCAAAAGTAAAGTTGGCCACACATGGTCTTGTAGGATTTGGGGTCTCAAAGGCTGCTATTTCTCTGACAAACACTGGATCCCCACGCTGTGCAGTAAAACGGCGTGTAGCCCTCCACATCTCAGAGAATGATGATGGGAGATGGGCTTTCACAGCTGGGCGCTGAGGGTAAGGCTGTTAATTGATTATAAGATCTGTGTGAACTCCTTACAGGGATATTTCCATTTCAAATGAGGTCAGTTTCAAGTTCTCTTCCTTTTCCTCCTCTCCAAAGTGAGAAGGAACTTTTAAGGACAAGAGCCTGATCTTGCAGCATCTCATGCAAAGCCTGATGATCAGTAAATACCCATTTGATAGAATCAAATGGAATCTGACCTACGTGTACATTAGGACTTTTTCTGTGACAAACAACAAGACTACAAATAAATGCACTGCTTAAATAATAAAGAGAATATTGCGGCTCCAGTAACTCAACAGTGTGGGGTAGATCTTTTTGTAAAGCTTCATCTAATCCTCAATTGCCGTGACCAGAAACCTAGTTTTTCTCTCACTGCACTTGCTGGCTCCCCTTCCCTGGGGCTAGCTCCATTCTGAGGTTGCCCTATGGAAAGAGCCTTCTCCCTGGGCCAGAGGCTTGCCCATGCCTGTTGAGCAGCTGAAAGTCTGTTCAAGTAATCCCCACACAGGAAGGCGGAGGGTGTGTGTTCCTGGACGCTCCAGTAAACGTTACTGGGCATCTCGTTGGCTTTGACTGGCAACATCCCTGAACCTCTTATTTCCAGTGAAGAGGCTAGGACTCCCTGCCAGTTTAAGCTGATCCTACCCAATCTGCAGAGAATGAAGGAGCAGTGAATCTCCGACAGAAACCTAAGATCACTTTGGTGGGTGAAGGGGTGGGGGTGGGTGGATGCCAGGAAAAGAACTGTACCATGGTGGTCCCCAGGGAAAGAGAAGTTCCAGGTTCCCTGCTCTACCCAAGGAAATGTGGAGCTGAACAGGGAGGGGGAAAGCTAGAGAGGAGACTGGAGAAGGAAGGAAGAAGACGGAGAGCAAGAAGGAGACCTGGAGGGGGCACGTGGAGCAGAGAGACATGTGAAGAAGCTGCACTTGCTTCTCAGCCTTGGACTTGTAACAGTGACATGGAAGGAGACACTTGAAAAAGACATCCCCCGTGGGGACGTTGAATTGACAGCATTTATCTTGATCTTGATTTTGCTCTTTTTCTTCCAGACTTGTCTGGTCCTTTCTGCCCCTTTCCTATGGGTACTTACCAGAAAGTTCCTTATACTTATGGCAAGCTTTCGGGCCTCAGTGACCCTGCATTGGGCCAACCCTGTTTGTTTTTTTTTTTTTAGTTTATGCATACAAGAGCTGGGGTACAGGCCAGAGGTGTGGGGGGGTGAGAGGATTCACCAGAGACAGAGTGGGGAACAGAACAGGCAGAGTGACTGAAGTGCACTGCTGAGGGGAGCAGCAGGCGAATCAGGAGAGGTCTGCTCTGCCATGTGGGTTCCTCCCAGGCCAGGGAATCGAACTTGTTCTGTAGAAGCTGCGGACAGCTTCATAGGTTGCGTCTTAACCCCTTGTGCCACCAAGGAGGCCAGGCCAACCCTGTTTGGCTGGACATTTACCCACAAGGGGATGGGTAAATTCAGGTGCTTGATTTGGAAACTATATTCTTTGTTGCACACTAATTGTATTACGTTCTTTCCATTAAAGGTCTTACATATTAGTATATTTGTCTTGATGTGGCAGATAGCAGAACCCATTTAGAGTGGGCAGGTTTTGGGGTACCCCTCTTCCTGCCCTGTAACTGAACCAGAAATCAAAACCACTCCAAACAGTTCTGAGGGAGGAGGGATGACTTGGGGCTGTTACTTCGTGGGTACTGCCCACAATTCTCTCAAGGGCCCCTCATGCTGGGACAGCTTCAGGTGAGAGAGGGGAAGGCCACATAGTCCTGGGCCATCCAGCTCGGTGAGAGGGAAAGGAGGAAGGTAGGCCTGACTCCCCACTTCCCATGTCTCCCAACCCCCTACCACTGGCCATATTTCTCCTGGCAATGGCAACTGCCCTTTGCCTTGCTCTCACTGACCAGCTTGTAACCGTTTGATAACATTTGCTTCAACCTCATGCACATGGGGAACAGTTTTCTGTTTCTGGGAAAACATTCATCAGCCTAATTCTTGTAGCCTTAGACTTGTTTGCATTTGCATGACTCAAATAACCATCGCTCGGAGAATTCTTACAGTATTTCCAAATAAATAGTGACGGTGCTATTTCTATTCTGTTACATAGTGACATGGGGGTTGAGAATGAGGCCTCGGACAAGAAAGGCTGCACCCTGACTAACGCAAACTGGAGACATGGCAACCCAGTGCTGCACATGATCCTAGATTGGACCAGGCAGGAAAAAAGATATAGTTTGAAGGGATATTAATGGGGCAACTGACAAAATTTGAGGATGAAGTGTAGAATAGATAATAGTATTATCTGGACAATTGTGCTGCAGTTATGTAAGAGAAAGTCTTTGTTCACATGAAATACACACTGAAGTCTTCAGGGGTAAAAGGAGCATGGTGTCCACATTTTTCAAATTGTTCAGGAGGAAAAAATATACATATAAAGAATAAATGAATAATGCAATTATTATGAGACAAAATACTTAAAATGGATGAATCTGGATAACTAATTATGGGGAAAAAAGGATTATGGAAAGTCTAACTGCTTGGGTTTGAATCCTGGCTCAGCTGCTAACTAATTAGCTCCAGAGTTAACCTAAGTCTCATTTTGCCCATCTATAAAATGGAGGTAATGGTAGCAGTTTGCTCATAGGTTTGTTAGGAGAAATAAATGAGAGAATCCATGAAAAGGAAGACAGGTCTGGCTCATGGTAAGAGCCAAGAGTAATAAATGTTAGCTATTTTATTATTATAATATTACTTTATTATTATTCCACAGTGTTCACAGTCCCTGGGATAAATAAGTAAAATAGAAACTATTCCTTCTAGGAGCATAGAAAGGGACCAGACAGTGGGACTCTTCCCCTTCATACGGGAAAGACTTGATCACATCTCACATTTCCAGCACATAGGGTATTAGGTAGTATTATGATTTATATTATATCTAATAATATGCATTATGCATTTTTCTGTAACTTGCCTTTTTCACTCAGCATGATGTCCTGGAGATCTTTCCCTAATAATACCAACAATCATTAACATTTACTGGAGCTTACCATGTGCTGGCCCAGTTCTGAGCACTGTCTTTCTCCATGCTGGTAAAAGAAAATTTCATTTGAAAGAAAACAGCAGGAAGGAGCGACCCAGTATTTTCACAATGGTTATACCAAAACTCATTGAATCATTTCCCAATAGATGGGCATTTTTTTTTATTTCTAATATTTGCAATTTGAAACAATGTTGCAATAACTCTCCTTGCACAAGCTTGGTAATATGACTTGTCTGGTACCAAATAAAGAAGAAGTTAAAAATAGTGACTGAGGGGTGCAAGGGAGTTAAGACACAGCACTAGGAAGCCATCCACAGCCTCTGCAGCATGGGTTCGATCCCCAGCCAGGAAGGTGACCCACATGGCACAACAGACGTCTCCTGCCTTGCCTGCTGCTCCCCTCAGCAGTGTATTTCAGTCAATCTGTCTGTTCTGCTCCCCACTCTGTCTCTAGTGAATCCTCTCGATCCCCACACTTCTGGCCTATACCGCAGTTCTTGTAGGCATAGATAAATAAATGTTTTTTTAAAAAAAGTGACTGAGAACAATTTGAGTAATAAAATCATAAAGTAGTATTGAACTATAACTCAAAGTTACATTAGATTTAGATTAGATAGATATCTGTGGGTCCATATGACATAAATAAATGTGCAAGAGGGGACAAATTTCCAATGCAGAAGAATTACAAATAATTTAAAATTTCAAATATGATGTGGTCTCCTGGATGGGATCCTGGAACACAAGAAGGATATTTTGCAAAAACTAAGGAAATATGAATAAACAATGGATTTTAGTTAATAATGATAATAATACATTATATTGGCTCATTAATTATAAAATATGCACCAAGGTAATGTATGATGTTAGCAATAAGGGAGACCGAATGTAAAGGATATGGAAATTCTGTACTATCCTCTCATTTTTCTGTAAATGTAAAATAATTTTTAAACATAGTCTATTAAAAAAAAGAGGAAAAAATTTTGGTGAGGGAAGTTATTGATAGAGGAATAAAATTTGGGTTTTTTAAGAGAGAGGAGGGAAGGGTCTCCCCAGCCCAAGAGGATGGATTAGCTTTGGCCAACTGGAGGAAAGAGGGTGCAAGTGGGTTCAGATAGCTGTTTGGGAGGGCACGGTGGGCATTCTTACTGTATGGCCTCTAAGATGCAAGAGATGAGGGTGGCCTATCTGCTGGAAGAGGGCTTATTGAAAAACTGGGTAACAAGTGGCAAAATTTTGGAGAGCCGGGGCCTCCCTGGAGGCGCAAGGGGTTAAGCACAGCACTATGAAGCAATCCGCAGCCTCTGCAGCACAAGTTCGATCCCCGGACAGCCAGGGAGCTACCCACAAGGCAAGGCAGACCTCTCCTGTCTCTCCCACTGCTCCCCTCAGCAGTGTATTTCAGTAGATCTGCCTGTTCTGTTCCCCACTCTGTCTCTGGTGAATCCTCTCACCCCGTGCATCTCTGGCTTGCATCCCAGCTCTTGTATGCATAAGTAAATAAATCTTTAAAAAAATTGGAGAGCCCCTGAGAGGAGTCCTGGGCAAATCTGACCAGGGTCAGGAAAGAACAGTTTACTAGCAAGACAGATTTGTGCTGCCCTGGGCCTCTGAGAGCAGTCTTGGGCTCCAGGCTGTCTAGCTTGACCGTCTCCTTGAAGTTTCACATGGTGACCAGCAGAGGGCACTAAGACACCACCCAATTTTTCCATTGTTTTTCCTCAGGAGGCTTAGACCTTTCAATTTTTTCTTTCCAAAATCCAAAGCCTTTTGATTCTAGGAGTAAAAAGAGGGGGTGGCGGTGGAGTGGTGTGTGTGTGAGTGCGTGTAATAGCTATGTTTGAAGAAATTCTTTGCCCAAAGGAACACCTCTGATGAGAATGAATTTAGTTATGTTTTTGAGAGCTAATTTCTTACCTCTCTCAAGGAAGCTCTGATATAGCAGCGTGCCAGACACCCACTACTGACTACCTACTGTGTGTTAGGTCGTTTTCCAAGTGCTATCTCATTTAATCCTCATGGCCACCTCTGAGGTAGTGTTATCTTCATCCCATTTTACAGTTGAATAAGTTGAGTCTCCAAGAAATTAAAATCATTCTCCTTAGAACAAGTCAAAATACATTCTAGGGCCTCCCCGGTGGCGCAGAGATTGAGCACTGGGTTGCGAAGCTGCCTGCAGCCCCTGCAGCGCCGGTTCCATGCCTGGTTGCTCCCAGGCCACCGGAGGAGGGTCCCACATGGCGCGCAGACCTCTCCTGCCGCCCGCTGCTCCCCTCAGCAGTGTACTTCGGTCCTTCTGCCTGCTCTGCTCCCTGCTCTGGCTCTGGTGAATTCTCTCACCCTCCTGCGCTTCTGACTGTACCCAGTGCTTGTATAAATAAATAAATAAATAAATCTTAAAAAAAAAAAAACATTCTAATTTGGTTTTGTTGACTCCAAACAAAAAGTTATTCCAACATCAAAATGGGGTTTATTCAGAAACGAACAATAGAAAAGAGGAGAGATGGACATTACCTGCCTGTCTTATGGTGACACCCATGGACACCCAAATCAAAGGTCTGGACCCTCCTATGTTTTCCCAAGGACCTTCATCCTTCTGCTGGGATAGAGAAGCAACATCACCTTCCCTCCGAGATGGGGCAGTTGGGTCCTGTGCTGCCTGACTGCGTATGCCTGGACACTCTTCTAACATCTGACCTATTGAAATAGGGTTTCTGAGATTGATGTTCATGGTTTCAATCACCTAACAATTACTCAACAACCATGTGTGCTGGAAAGCTGGGAGATCCTGTGTCTGCTCAAAATAAATTTGCAGAGCTGTTAACTACTTCTGTTGCTGTGTGTATCAGCACACTAGGGAGTCCTGAGGCAGGTAGCGAAGGAACCTGCTTGGCTTTGTTCAAACTGAGTTTGTTATTTCCAAGTTTATTTGCTCAGCACTGCCATGGTGGCAGACTTGCTTGAAAATGGCACCCTGGGTGGCCGGGTGGAGGAAGAGAAAAAGCGTGGATAGACTGAGGCAAGACGACCAGTAAGAATTGTTGGGGGACTTTTCTTCCATGAGGCCTGAATAGAGCAATGGCCATGAGAAAAAAGAAGAGGAGACAGACTCTAAAGGCCATGCCTGCTGGACCACTGGACTGGGGGTACATGGGAGGGTGATAGGCAATGAGTTGGGAGGCATGTCAGGATGGTTCCTGGGCTGAAGCAACCAAGTAAATAATGATTTTGTTCATTCACCAAGATGAGAGGAAGCCAGGGAGAAGAGTTTTAAATTTGAGATGAATTATCTGTAGAACAGTCATCTGGAGATTGGGAACATGGATCTGGAATTTAAGAGAGAACTTGCAGCTTGAATATTTCAGGGGTTGATGGAAGAAGAGGAGCTAACAAAAAAGACAGAAAAGGAGCATGAAGAAACCCAAAAGAGAGGTGCTATCAGGAAACGGGGAACATAGCTTCTAGAAGGAGGGAGTGGTCAGCTGCTTCAGAGGTTACAGGTAGAGCAAGCAAGGGGAAAACTGAAGATGGACATCATGTCAGCCAAGTTGGGGGTCATTGATGAGTGCTGCTTCCACAGAGAGGAGGGAGGCTATTCTAGATTACTATGGGATGAATAAATGAGGGGGAGAGGGCCTCCCCGGTGGCGCAGCGGTTGAGCGCTGGGTTGCGAAGCTGCCCGCAGCCTCTGCGGCGCCGGTTCGATCCCCGGCTGCTCCCCGGCCACTGGAGGAGGGTCCCACATGGCCCGCAGACCTCTCCTGCCGCCCGCTGCTCCCCTCAGCAGTGTATTTCGTCAGTCTGGCTGTTCTGTTCCCCGCTCTGGCTCTGGTGAATTCTCTCACCCTCCCGTGCTTCTGACTGTACCCAGTGCATGTATAAACAAAACAAAACAAACAAACAAATAAATAAATAAATAAAGCATGCCTCTATAAAAAAAATAATAATAAAAAAAAAATAAATGAGGGGGAGAGCGAGGTTGTGAGAAGAGTTCTAGGGTGAAGCAGGATCAGGGGATGTTTGTTATATTCAGGATTGGACTCTTGAACACTTGTGGTAGATATTCCCCAGCTACTGCTGCAAACAGTTCCTATAACCTGTGGATACACACATTGACTATCTAGAAGTGGATTCCATGTTCCTCCCTTTGAATCTGGGCTTTGAGACTTTGACCAAGAGGGTAGGCAGAAGTGGTGCCTTCCAGGTTCAGTCCTTAGGAGAACAGGCAATTTCACCTTTTCTTTCTCTCAGAAGCCAGACACCAGCTCTGAGAAAGTCTAAACTCTGGCTGGAGAGATGGTCCCTGAGAAGAAAGGCTCTGGGGAAGGTGAGAGAGGTCTTCCTGGGCATTTGAGCTTCAGAGAACCTCCCAGATGAATGAAGTCCCATGAGTGACCCTAGCTGACATCACATAAGGCAGAACTGCCAAGGAGACCCACAGATTCATGAAAAACAATAAATTAGTGTCTTAAGCTACTAGGCGAAATGGTTTGTCATGCAGCAATAGATAACTGAGAGAGCACTATCTTTATGGGTTGAAGTTGTGAGGGGAGAGATGCAAATCCTTAACAGAGGAGGAATAACTAATGGGGTCAGTTTGTCCTAGAGGCCAGAGGACTGGTCCTAGGGGGTGGGAGGTGGGGAGAGCTGCCTCTTCCTCTGACATCAAAGCAAACTATAGCCTTACAGGGTGAGAAGAGGGAATAAAGTCACCCCCTCAAGTGACTTCTGTTTTCTTTGTGGACAAAGGGATCCAGGCCTTGCTAAAGTACCAGGATGAGGAGGGGGAGTAGGTGAACCCTAGAGGGTTGGCTCTGTGATGGACCCCATCAACAAAAACATGAACCCACAGAATTCACAGAGCACATGGGATGCCGCAGTTTAGCTGCTCTCTGGCTAAATGGCTCAGCGGACAGGAACACCCAGCAAAGGAGATTTTGATTCAAAAAGTTCTGGCTGGTCCTGTGATCCAAAGGGGGAAGTTACTCCCCTTTGGAGGGATTAAGCTAGATTAATAAATTTCAATATTATTTTGAATTAAGGAGTCCCCTGACAACCTGATAAAAGCCCAGAGATGTAACATTTTATTGACATAATGCTTACTTATTTGTCCCTCTTCACCTACTAGAATCAAGAGGACAGGGTTCATTGTCCATTTTTGTCACTGCCATAGACTAGTACTGGGCCTGACACATGGTAGATGTTCCATAAATGTGGAGGGATTTAGAGATACCCCTCCCTACCGCCACATGCCCCTGAAATTAGGCAAGTTCAGGATCCTGGAATAATACAGTCTCTTCCTGCCTCAGGATTCTAGGAGTCTGAAATTTTATCCTGAGTCCTTCTGATATAGACTATGCAGTTCACTTTAACAAAAATATACAAGATTCTAGCCTTGTACCTAGGGAGGAAATATTTGTTAGACAGCTCCTTTGTGCCCAGGGTTATCTTAAATGCATTCCAGCTTTTATCTTATTCAACCCTCCTACTACCCAATAAGGAGGATTTCATTACCTCTTTTTTTTTTTAAGTAAGGAAACTGAGGCTCAGAGAGGCTAAGTAACTTACCTTAGGTTGTCCATCTTGATCACCAGGATTTGAGCCTGAACTAGCTTGGGTCAAAGTCCATTGAAAGTTCTTTCTTCTAAGTCCTGATGAATCCAAGGTAAGGGTTATGCTTAGTCCTTCCAGCATAAATAATAAGTTATTATGAACAGCGTACTAACTGCTGGGTGGGGAGATCCAGTGCCCTTCAGGAGCTGCCACATACCAAAATGGGCAGAGTGAGTGCGGCTGTATTTGAAGGGAGGCCTGCTATCCCACAGAGGAGTGGCTGGTACCTCACCACAGGATGCCAGGAATATTCCCCAGAGATGGAGACCTGGTTATACCTGCCTCACCAGCCACCTTCTCTGCTGACAGGCCCCTGGAATCAAATCCTCTCCTCACTGAAGCTCTCATAAATTCCTGTGAAGATAGTGAACTCTGCTATGCTCCCATAGGCCCCCCCCCCACCCCACCCTTTGAGACAAACAATGCAGATACCTGGCCTCTGGGAGGCTGTTTCACTTTTAGGAAGCTGGTATAACAATACTCCCGGCAAGAGCTCTGCAGTGTCTGGAGGACGCTGGTTCCTTCTTCCCCACCCCTGACCCACCCAAGCAGGCACCCTGGCCTGGCCTGGCTCCTTTCCCCTCTGGGGGAATGAAACTGCCCATAAGAAAATGAAATCAGGGCCTCCCCGGTGGCGCAGCGGTTGAGCGCTGGGTTGCGAAGCTGCCTGCAGCCTCTGCAGCACCGGTTCGATCCCCGGCTGCTCCCCGGCCACCGGAGGAGGGTCCCGCATGGCGCGCAGACCTCTCCTGCCGCCCGCTGCTCCCCTCAGCAGTGTACTTCGGTCCTTCTGCCTGCTCTGCTCCCCGCTCTGGTTCTGGTGAATTCTCTCACCCTCCTGTGCTTCTGACTGTACCCAGTGCTTGTATGCATGTATGTATCACTCAATCAATCAATAAATCTTAAAAAAAAAAAAAAAGAAAATCAAATCAACCCACATGAAGTAACTGAGATCGGAAGCAGAACACCTGGAATCAGATAACCTGTCTCTGAACAGGCGAAAGATTCGAAAACCCTGCAGGATGTGGCTTAGTCTCAGCCAGCACATGGAATTCCCACCTCAGAACCTGGCCCTGGGACACCGCGCGCGGCAGGCGCCGGGGACTGGGCCCCGCGCCCCGGGTCACTTGCGCCAACCCCCCTCGCGGCAGGAGCGCGCGCAGCCGGCCTGCAGGATTTACGCGGGGGACCAGCGTTCCCTCTCCTCGGGCACCGCGCTCCCAGAGCCCTCCGACACGTAAGGCTGCTCGTCTTAGCTCGTAAATCTCCTTCACACAGAGCAAGATAAATCAGGAGATGGTGGGACGACCTCCCAGCTCTCCGCGCTCCCTTCCTCTCTGGAGAGGGCTGGGGGCCAGGAAGTCCCCGGGACGGGTGGGCGGGGCCGCCCCAGACCCGCCCACCGCGGCTCGGTAATTACAGGCTCCCGGCCAGAGGGCCCTGATTTACAGCGGGGCCGGGCGGGAGCAGAGGGGGACGCTGGGCAAGTCCAGGGAAATCAGGAGGGGCAGGGGGCAGATTTGAGAAGACTCCAAATGTTGAGGGCCTGGTTGAAATAACAACCTTGGTATTGATACACTGTAATACAATTACATGCAAATAACATAAACATAATAGCAATAACTAACATTGATTGGGAGACTGTGTGCCAAGTTGAACTAAAACACTTTATTAATTCATTCATCAAATATTTATTGGGTGCCTATTTGGTGCCAGGAGTCTTGCATATATCATCTCATGAGCTTCCCCAAACAACTCTGCAAGTTGGTCATTATAGCTCCCATTTTGCAGATGGAGAAATACAAGCAAGAAAGGATTAGGGGACTCGCCAAGGTGGCTCCATTAGGTGGGCAGTGGGTCCAGGACGCATATCCTGGGCCTCTGTTTCCCAGCTTAAACTGTTTGGACTAGATTATCCTACCCCTTTGCTACCATTTGCCCCTCAGTTTTCCTGCTTTACCCATGTGCAATATGTGTGACCTTGGGCAAAAGCTTTGCCTCGCTCAATCTCAGTTCCCCACCCTGCCTTCCCTGCAAGGAGTTAAGAGGATCAAATTGAAGTTTATGGAATTGCTTTTTTAAAGTTATATGTAGAATAAAGCAAACAGGAGGGGAATGGATATGGAGACCATGAGAAAGTCTATCCTACTCGTGACTGGGAAAATGTAAGGAAAAAAGCAAAATTCAACAGAAGCAATATTTGAACTTTTAAAGGTGAGAAATTTTAGCAATCTGAGAAGCCATAACAAGCCACAAATTTAATAATCCCAGCAAACCCTAGGCAATCCATGTTTTGAAAATCCAGGCACTAAAATGTGACAGTGAAATATCAAAAATCAAAAACAATGAAAAAGTTCCAAAATTGACCTGGAAAAAAAAATTCTCTTCAAAGGAGAAATAATTACTCTGAAGCTGACGTCTCATCAATAACCATGAAAGTAAGAGACAACATTGTATTTTCAAAGCGATTTTAAAAAAACATAACCATCAACCAAAGCTTTTATAGAACTAAAGGTGAGAGTATCACCAACAGACTCTCACTAGAGGGAATTTAAAGAGCATAATTCAGGCTGAAAAAAAAAAAAAAACCCAGATGGAATTCAGAGACACAGGAGGTAATGAAGAATAAAGAAATTACTATATATGAGCAAGTTAAACATCAATCATATTTAAAAATCAGTAAGATTTTGTAGTAGTCCCCTTTAGCTGTCAACCATGATCCAAAAATATAATGTGTAGTAAGATATTTTGAGAGAGGGTATATTCACTATTACCATGTACTGTTAAATTTTATTATTAGCTATTATTATTACTGTGCTAATTATTAAACTTTATCATAGGTATGTGTATATTGGAAAAAACATAGTATGTATAGGATTTAGTACCATCTGCCCTTCCAGGCATCCATTGGGGGTCTTGGAATGTGTTCCCTGTTGATAAGGGGGTAGAGGGTGCTGTATTAGTTTAGGTGTTATTAGATGTTAGTAGATAAGTTCCTAAATTGCAGTGGCTTAACATAAAGATTTCTTTCTTTTTTCCTTTCTTTTTTTATTTTTTAAAGGTTTTAAATTTTTTTTTAAAAGATTTATTTATTTATATAAGCACTGGGTACAGTCAGAAGCACGGGAGGGTGAGAGAATTCACCAGAGCCAGAGCGGGGAACAGAACAGGCAGACCAACAAAGTACACTGCTGAGGGGAGCAGCGGGCCACAGGAGAGGTCTGCTGGGCCATGTGGGACCCTCCCCGAAGGCCTGGGATCAAACCCGTGCTGCAGAGACTGCAGGCAGCTCTGCAGCCCAGTGCTCCAGCTCCACCGCTGTGCCACCAGGGGAGGTCCTCTTTTTTTTTTTTTTTTTTAAAGATTTATTTATGTATACAAGAACTGGGGTATAGGCCAGAGGTGGGGTGTGTGTGAGTGTGAGAGGATTCACCAGAGACAAAACAGGGAACAGAACAGGCAGACTGACTGAAATACACTGCTGAGGGGAGCAGCCGGCGAGTCAGGAGAGGTTTGCTGCACCCTGTGGGTATCTCCCTGGCCAGGGATTGAACTTGTACTGCAGTGGTTGCGGATAGCTTCATAGGTTTCTTCTTAACCCCTTGTTCATGTCGTCATTGAGTGTGGGTGCTCCAGGTCAGGCAGTTTCCCTGGGCAGCCCTCTTTCAGGCATGAATGCCCAGGCTCCTTCTCCCTGTGACTCTACCATCCTTTACTTGTGGCTCCCATGGCCACCCTAGGTCTTCCAGCCAGGAGGAAGGGGAAGGAGTGTGGAGGCTGTATATGGGAAGTAACTGTGGGCTGGCTTAGGAGTGGAAACCTTTATCTCCTCTCACATTCTCAGTAGAACTCAAGCAACAGCAGGAAAGACTGGGCAATGGTGTGCCTGCTATACTCACTGTTACTATGTAACAAATCACCCTAACAGTTTTTGACTTAATAAACAATGAATGTTTATTGTTTCACCTTCCATGGATGGGGATTTCAGGTGGGTTGGGATTTCAGGAGTTACCTACCTGAATTCCTGTTTTGTGCGCTATAGAGTATGCGTGTGATTCCTGTAGCCTTTTGCCACCATGAGGGAAGCCACCTTGAGAAAGAAACATAGAAGAGGTATGAAAAATCACAGAGAATCATCATAGGGGTGATTAAACTAAACAAAGGGATTCTAAAATTCCCATGGAATTTTAAAGGGCCAAGTGTAGAGGGCCAAGAACACCCACAACAATTTGAAGAAGGAGTCCAAGGAATTGCTAAATCAGACAGGCATTAAACAAAGATGGCTGGAGGTGTCAACACACAGATGTGGCATTACAAATCAGTGGAGACAGAATGAGCCAGTCACCCAATGGAGCAGGAAAAATTGGAATGTGAGTTCCATTGAAAGAAAAAAAAAATGCAACAATAATGAAAACAACAACAGCAATAGCTATCATTTATTGACAACTACAGAGTGCTCGAGATTCACATTTCATTTCACCCGATCCTCACACAGCCTTACAAGGTGAGTATTGTCAATTATTTGCCCCAATTAGTAGATAAGAAAACTCAACTTCAGCAGTGCAGGGATGGCTCCTTGAGCCCACACATGGCTTTTAGCCTTCTTGACACTGGGTCCGAGCCCTGTTACCCCTCCCCACCATAGCAGGGCCCTGTCTTGAGAATTCCAGGCCAGGGCAGAGGCTGCCTCTCCCTGGAGACAGAGAGATGGAGCCTCCATCTACACTAAGTCAGGGCCCCAGGATCCAGCATTCCTGCTTTATCAGTGACAGACCCTGGGGCAGATGTAATGCTGATTAGACCCCTTCTCAAACCACAGAGGCCTCTTTGTCATTTCTTTAATGAGAAGCCAATCACCAGGTCATTAGTGGGTGGAGGAGAAGTTTGGTACTGGGGTGGGAGGGAGGATGATGCTCTTGGCTACCTGGATGATTTATGGCTACAGTGGCCAGGCAGTCTGCGGAAGGCAGGAGTCAAAAATTAATATTCTTAGAGCATCTCAGAGGAGCCAGGCCCTGTGCTGAGAGTGTACCATGCTGTTTTATTTGACCCTCATGCAAATCTGATGAAGCAGATGCTATCCTGTCCCCATTTTACAGACAAGGAAATGGAGGCTCAGATTAATGAAGCATCTTGTCCAAGGCTACATAGCTAATAAATGATGGTCTTCTTCCAGAACCCAAAAAACCAGTCAACTGTGCAGTGTTATAGGCACAGCTGAGGTGAGTCTAGGTGAAGGGCAAATAAATGTTTTGTCTTCAGATCAAGAAGGAAAAAGCTGTCAAGAGGTGCTTGATTCAGGGATGATATTCTGTGGGCTGGGTGTGGGTACAAGGGAAAGGATCCTACACCTGCATGAGCTTGGAATAAAGAATCCCTTGGGTACAGAGTAAGGCTGCCAGAAAGAGAATAACAACAACAACAACAAAATATTCTTAAATGTTTTGTATGTGCCAGGTACTGTTCTAGGGCTTCTGTGCACAGGGTTACTTCATTCTCACAAATCCATTATAAGGCAATTACTAATCTACTTGCAGATGAGAAAACCCAGGCTTGGAGAGGTTAAGTCATCAGCCCCATGACTCAAAGGTGGCGAATGGCAGGTGCAAGGATTGGCCAGGGAGCAGAAAAGAGAAACTGGATGGTTATTTATGCTCTGCTCTGCATTGCCAGGATTCTTGGTTACAAACAACAAAACCTAATCTGATTCACTTGAAAAGAGGAAGTTACTGGGCAGCTCTTAGTTAGCTCATAAAATCAATGGAAAAACACTGGGGAAACTTAGTTACATTTCAGGAATTCTAGGAAACTGGATCACTGGAGCCACTATTCCCTGGCCTCATGAGGTCGCCCTTGTAAGACATGGGAGGCAGGAGCCAGCAGAGAAGGAAAGTGGTAAAACCCAGGTGGGTGTGCAGTTGATGAGCAAGATGTCCAGAAGAGATGGGGCAGAGACAGGAGGGGAGCAGAGAAGACATTACCCCTAGAGCCCAGGCAGGAATAGGTGGGGAAGGAAGAAAGACACTAAGACAAAAAGATAGATGCTGCCTGGAGGGGCGTGGGGTGGAGAGAATTCAGAGTTTTCATTCAGTCCTCAGAGAAAGACAAGCTAATGTTCTTCTTTTGTTTTAGAGATCCCTAAAAGAGAGGGGAAGAAATAAATATTTAATGGCTTCCCATCTCTTGCCAAGTAAAGGCAGGATATATTGCAATAATCACCAACCTGAGCCCAGCTCTTACTCTGCCCCCGGTCCCACTGGTCATCTTGCTGTTCCTGGAACTTCTAGATACACTTCTGCCTCAGGGCCCTTGTGCCTGCTGCTCCCTCTGCCTGGAATTTCTTCCTCAAGATAGCCCTTGCCTCCTTTAAGTCCTCACTCAGTTTGCCTTTCCTGCTGGCTTTCTCTGTCCACCCCCAGCACCCAATTAGTCATACTCCACTTTCTATCATTTCTGGTATTTTTGGGGGTAGCATTTATCATCTAACATACTTCTAATAGTACTTATTTACAAGATAAATTACTAATTTTCAAGAATTACCATTTACAAGATAAAAATTACATTTTACAAGATAAATTACAATATTTGCTCTTCACGCTAGAACGTGACTTCGTGAAAACAAGTTTTTGTCTGTTTTATTCACTATTCTACCCCAGTTACTGGACGTGTGGGCAGTCAATGCATTTTTGTTGAGTGAGTGACTAAGTGAAGGGGCAGAGCCCAAATCTGAGCCCAAATCTGCCAGATTCCAAATTTCCTCTACAACTTTCTCTAAGTTGAAATTCCGAGGGACTCAGCTTAAGCCAGAAGGGCACCTGCTGGCCCGTTCTCCGCAGATGATGGGTTCTCAGGACCGCGTGGACGCGGTTCCCCGGGAACAGCTGGCCCCTCGGTTCTGGGCTTTCTCTCCACGGTGGGAGTTCTGCGCCCCCTCGGGGGAGCGACGCCGGAACTCTCAGAGGATGAGCAGGAATTTCTGAAATCCAGGCCCAGCCGAGCGGTAATAGGCACCTTGGAGGCCGCCAGCGGAACCGCCTGGCTCTAAATCACGGCCCGGCCCCTCCTCCGCGGCTGCGGCTCCGGGCGGCGGGCGGCGCGGCCCCCGGGCAGGGGCGGGGCGGGGCGGGCGGGCGCGGGGCTGAGCCCCCGCCGCGCTGCAGGTGCCGCGGAAATGCGCGCCCCGCCGCTCGCCTTTGAAGTCGTCCCGCGCCCTTGCGCCCGAGCCCCCCGCGGAACTGTGCACCCCAGGATCGCGGCCAGTGACCCCAATGAGTGTCCTCGCGTTCCCGGGGTTCGTGGGAAGAGAGCCCGAGGGGCGAGGGGGCGCTTTTCTCCGGGAGCCTCGGCCATTCGTCAGGACCGTGTAGCCTCAGAATGACTCCTCGGGAGCCGTGGGCGCTTCCCGACAGGTGCGGGGAGGGCGGGGAGCGGCCTGCAAACCTCGGGAACCCGCGATGGAAAAGCCGCACCTTTTTGGGGAAGCGAGGGAAGTTAAGCCCCGCTTCCAGCGCGGGGAAATTTGTGTTGTTTGGGCTTTTTTTTTTTTTTTTTCTGCATTTATTAACCTTATCTTAATGTCTGTTTGAGGGGTCAGAAGGGAAATCTGTGATTCGACCTCATTTTTTTCCTTACTGATTTTCTGTAACTATTTGGCTCCTTCTGAGTCCCGTACTTGGCTATCCCGATGAATTTTTCTGCATGCGTGGGGATGGTCTACTTAGAAAGAAAATTGTGTGTAGTCGAATTATCCTTGAATAAGACTCAAATTGCAGGACACATGGCATTATGTATATAACCCTGAACATTCCCACACAGGCTAAAATTTAATAACGGCTGAGCCAGACTCTGGAAGAACAAATTATATATTATATTATATCTTTCTGAGTAGTCAGACCACTTTGTTTATAAGACAGTCTTGAATTCAATGGATCTGGGGTGGAGCCCAAGAAGTTTTAAGACACTACTTGCCCCTACAACCACACTTTGAGAACCACAGCTTTAAGACAACTATTAAATGCCCCCCAGGTGACTGGGGTGGGTGCGGAATTCTAAAGCATTTCTGTTTGGCTGCCAGGTTTGCTGCCTTCTATTTTATTTTATTTTTTAAAAAATATTTTAGTTATTTTTTGAGCAGAAGAACTGGGGTGTAGGCCAGAGGTGCAGGGGTGGGGGCAGGGAGAGGATTCACCAGAGACAGAGTGAGGATCAGAACAGGCAGATTTACTGAAATACACTGCTGAGGGGAGCAGCGGGGAGACAGGAGAGGTCTGCTGTACCATATGTGAGTTAGCTCCCTGGCTGGGATTGAACTCAAGCCAGGCTATTGAGGTGATAGTGCTGAGACTTAACCCCTAGGCCACCAGGGAGGCCCACTTCCTTCTATTTTAATACTGAGCCTCTGTAGACTTGAGTCAACACCTGTGAAGCCTATAGCACTGGTCCTGGTATTTAGTAGGTACTCACTGTCTACTGGATTTGAATATAGAACTTCTATGTCAGACTAGTGTGGAATTTCCAAAGTTTCATGAATATCTTAAGATCAACATTCAGCAAATATTTCCTTGCACCTACGATGTTCCTGGCATTGTACTAGAGACTGGGAATACAAAGATGACCTAGATGTGGACCCAGTGTAAGTACAGTACAGTCTGCTAAATTCTAAGATGGAATAAAGACACACAGGAGTGGATGCTCAGGGCTGGTTCCATAAAAGAAGGGAGCTCAGCAAGCAGCTGCTTCTGAGGCTGGTGACCCACCGCAGGCTATGAACTCAACCCAGGACCCTGCCAAGTGGAGGCCTGGAGCTTTCCCAGCACATGCACACATGCAGTGAATACCCTTGGGTCCCTGCCCACCTGCAGTGGGGGTGGCAGGTGGGGTCAGCTAGAATCAGCCAAGGAAACCCCAGGCAGCAAATCTCAGTCCCAGGAGGCAGGCCCTTGCATTTCTCCAGCTGTCTTCTGGCTTCTGGCTCATAATCCCCCTTCTTTCCTGCTGGCTTCTCTTCTGTTAGGAGATCCTCTTCACTAGCCCTCTCCCCTTCCAGGTTCTCTATCAGCCAAATTCTTTTTGTTTTTCACACTTGGTTGAAACTATTTAATAGTGGGCCTGCTGGTGCTATGAAGGGGTTGTTCACTGAGCTGAGAGTGCAGGCCCAGCCCAGATGGATTAAGAGTTTTGCTTGCTTCTAGGGACTGCATTTCAGATCCCGGCTCAGCCACAACTCAGTCCTCTGAATTGGACAAGCTACTTACCTCTCTCTAAGTCTGTTTCCGGTCTGTAAAATGGGCATTATAATAATAGTCCCTTCTGTAGAGGATTGTTGTGAGGCTAAGAAAATGTATGCTAAAGAAGCAATTAGTACCATGCTTGGCCTATAATAAACACTCAGTAGAGGTCCATACCAATATTATTAAGGTGATCATTCTGGCTTATTTCACTGAGCATAATTCCTTCTAGCACCATCCATGTTGCTGCGAATGACATGAGTTTATCTTTTTTGATTGCTGAATAATATTCCATTGTGTATATGTACCACATCTTCTTGATCCAGTCATCTATTTTTGGGCATTTGGGTTGTTTCCAAGTTTTACCTATTGTAAATAGTGCTGCAGTAAACATAGGGATACAGATGTTCTTTTGAATCAATATTTTTGTGTCCTTGGATAGTTTCCTAGGAGTGGAATTGCTGGGTCGTATAGTAGAAAGAAAAATATTGGATGGTTTCACTTATAACAGGAATATAGGGGAACCAAATAAGACATCAGAGTAAAAAATAACAGTACAAAACAACAAAGCAAAAACAGACAATTATAAATGAGAGACATCCTGCAGGGGAGGAGGAGGGAGAGGGGTTAGAGGGAGGAGGGAGGAGCACAGGGGACTGAGGTGATGGTGCACAGGTGCCTTGGGGAAGGAAATTCTATGGGGACTCAATCTGAGGGGGTGGGGGGAAGCAAATATTGTTTAAAAATAAAAAAAAAATTTAAAAAGGAAAAATAAAAAAATTATTAAGGTGATCATTGTTATTGAGTAGCATCCTGCCCACGGTGGATTCTGAATCCTCACTGGAGGAAGGAATGGCGCTGGAAGCATTTTGAGCATGGTTACCACCCACTTGCATCCTCCCCTCAGCTCTTGCATCCTCTCCCCAGGCACCCTGTCCCCTTTGTGAGGCTGCCCTGGGGATCAACAGGAGGGGAAGGCTTGCTTGGACAGGCCATCTCATCCTTCCATGGGGACGGGGGCTGTTTTGGCTTGAACCTCTATTTTCTGCTGATTGAGTGGGTCGTGGGCTCCCCAGGAGCACCACAGGGGAGACAAGCCTGTTAATGGTCACACTCAGGTTAATGGTATCACTCAAGATAACCAGAAGCAGTGTTTCTGAGACCCACATTCCCTTTCATGGAATCCTCCAAGGTGGGCATCAGTCCCATTTTGCAGGTAGAGAACTGAGGTTTGGAGCTTTTGCCAAGGTCTGCGTGAACTTGTGCTCATCACTATACTACTCCAGCTGATACTCAGGTCCAGCTTCACAGGCCCACTTAGAAGGGCCCCAAGCTCAGTTTAATGCTTTGCTGTCACCATCTTCAAATCTTGATAATTTTGAACAAGGGGCTCACATTTTCTTCGTGCACTGGGCCTGGCCAAGTTATGTGGCTGGTGCTGCCTACCCTCTTTTGTAGAGAGGATGCCTTCCTTGCAAAGAAAAGGAAAACCAAGGGCCTCCTTGGTGGCACAAGAGGTTAAGCACAGCACTGTGGAGCTATCCGCAAGCCTCTGCAGCACAAGTTCAATCCCTGGGCAGCCAGGGAGCTACCCACATGGAGCAGTAGACCTCTCCTGACTTGCCCGCTGCTCCCCTCAGCAGTGTATTTCAGTCAGTTTGCCTGTTCTGTTCCCTATTCTGTTTCTGGTGAATCCTCTCGCCCCCCACACCTCTGGCCTGTACCCTAGCTCTTGTATGCATAAATAAATAAAAAAGAAAAGGAAAACTGAGATGCAAAAAGGGGGACATCACTGGCACAAAGTCACATAGCAAGTTGGTGGCAGACATGGAACCAAGTCTCCTGACCCTCTGCACAGTGGAATTCTCTGGAAGCACTCATGCCCAACCATGCCCTATGGAGAGAGGGGAGTTCTATGAGGAGCTGTTGGTTGGGAGCGCAGAAGATGGGGAACGCTTACCCACTAAACCACTTCTTCCAGCTGGCCCTACTGGGGCCAAAAGGTTGACCTGCTACTGTTCCTGGTTTGCCCATATTTGGGCCCAGGGGCCAGGCCTTTCTGAGAGGCCTGGCAAGGTCAGTGAGCAGGGAAGAGACTCAGCTTTCTCTAAAGTGGCACTGGGGAGCTAATACACATGAGATGAGGCTGCCAGCAGAGGTGGTCATGGAATGTGACCCAGGAATCAGACTGTTTGGGCTTTGCCCTTATCCTTGCCTCCTACTCTGCAACCCAGCAAGACTGGCATCCTGCCCCTTGAGCTGGGCATGTGGACATGTGTGCTCAGATATCCATGGTTCATAGTAGAATTCTACTTGAGATATGTATTTCTATGTGATCATTTGTGCCTGTGTGTGTGTTTTGTGGTGGGAAACAAATTGAGAGAAAACATTGTCTAATAGTTTTAGCTACATTCATTCCATATATTTCCGACTTGGGGAATACAGCCCCAGAAATACAAACATCCTTAGGATGCTTACACTCTAGTGGGCAAGTGTGGTGCCAGCAACCAAGCACAGAGTGGGCAGGGAGGACTGGGGGCCAGGAGGCTGGCAGACCTCCCAGTCCCTGGCAAATCTCTACTCATTTCTTTGGGCTCTCTCTGGTGTTGTCTTGTGGCCCTGCCTGTCATCACTCATCCTCCCATAGCCACTCTCTGCCACACACCATCCTCTGTGATTCTGCTCTTATAGCCTCAGTCTCTTGGCTCAGGTGTGCCAACTTATGCATGCCCACACCATACTCCAGGTGTCCACCATCTGGCATGCGTGCCCTGAGCCCACATTCCCAAGCACCTCCTACATTCAAGGTCACAGAGGCCAACAGCGCAAAAACTTGAGCATCTCATTTACCCCACAGCAAGACAGACAATAAAACAATCATCAAACAAATACATATATTTGTTTCCTAGTGGCCTGTTCCTTTACTTTATGGAGAAATGCATAGTATGAAATAATGGAGGTTATTGGTGTGCCCTTTTGTGAGATGGTTGGGAACCTCATATTCTACAGCAGGCCCTGGCATTTGGGAAGCATTCATTGTGACTGAGAGTGAGATTGCCCTTAAGGTGCTCCAAATACCTCACCTGTGGATACCTGCAATTCTACTAGAGGTCTTTCTCTAGGGTTAAGCTTTCTTTTTTCTTTTTCCCTGAGACCATGCTAAAATTCCAACCCCTGGGAGTGGGAATGGCAGGTGGGTACACTGAGTTCATAACTTGGCAGTGCTGTATCATGAAAAGGGTTGCACAAGGGTCCTGAACCCCAAAAGAAGTCCCTGGTGGGTACCACAGTGGGAGCCAGAGGGCTACAAGGCAATCGCCATCACCCTCTGCTGCTGACTCAGCCCACCTCCGCCTGCAGAAGGGGCAGCCAAAGGGGGTAGAGGAGAGTAAAATCTAACCAAAACCCAAACTCTAGAATCCGAGTCAGCCTCGCACTGGTAGCTGAGAACGTCCACAGTTCCAGGTCCATCTTGCAGGACCCTGCTGTATCAGCTCTGCCTGCCCTGCAGTCCCCAGGGACAGCCATGCTTTCCTCAGTGACAGCTCCTGGTTGCCTATAAGACTTGACAAGAACTTTAAAGTTTCTCGGGACACTCAACTACTGCTGTGACCTTTTGGGGAGCCTATCAGCTCTCCCTCCCAGAGGCCAACTTTGACACTCTGGCGGGGGTCTGGATAAAGAATGTGGAACCCAGCCACACAGTGAGGCCCAGAGTGAGGCTGAGCAAGTTCTGCATGGTGGCTGGAGCACTGCCCAGGGCGTGACTGGGCTGCCTGTCCTCTCCTACAAGAATCTGCATGCTTCCTCCCTTGCTTGCTTCCTTCCTCTCCCTTCCTCCCTCGCCAACCTACCTGGAGGCAGGTAATAAAGCAGGAGGAGGGAGATGGATGGATGGGGAGGGCTGGGAGCCACGTGGTGTCATAAAGCCCAGCTAGAAAGTGCCTCTCTGGGAGTGTCCAGCCCGCAGAAGCCAAAGCTTAGGAGGTGGACCAGCAGCCTCACTAGCTGGAGTCTGAGCAGCGGGGCCTGGGAGAAGGCCATGCACCAAGGAGCGCCAGGACCAGGCCTCAGGGACCTGAAGGGGGTCCAGAGCCCTGCCAAAGACTTGGAGGTCTCTTGCCTGGAGGCCGCGAGGAATTTTGGGGTGCTGAGGGAGAAGGGCGGCCCCCGCAGCCTGGACGAGGCAGAGGAGGTGGCAGGAGGCAGAAAGCGGGCCCGGCCGGTGCGGTCCAAGGCGCGGCGCATGGCGGCCAATGTGCGCGAGCGCAAGCGCATCCTGGACTACAATGAAGCTTTTAACGCGCTGCGCCGGGCGCTGCGGCACGACCTGGGGGGCAAGAGGCTCTCCAAGATCGCCACGTTGCGCAGAGCCATCCACCGCATCACCGCGCTATCCCTAGTCCTGCGCGCGAGCCCCGCGCCCCGCTGGCCCTGCGGGCACCTGGAGTGCCACCGCCAGGCACAGCGCGCTGGGGGCGCCGGGGACGCGGTGTCCAGCCCACTGCAGCTCGCGCCACCGCCCGCCGGGCCCAGCCTCGCGCGCCGGGACACCGCGGGCCCCTTGGCGCCGCGCTGCCCCTCGTGCTCCCCGCACACGCACCTGGAACGGCACAGGGCGGTGGCCGAGACGCAGGGCTCATCCCAGACCTCTGCGGGGAGCTGGCGCCGGTGTCCGGGGGCTCCTTCTGCGGGGCTGCTGCCTTGGTCGCGGAGCTATCTGCGCGCGGGCCCGGGGCTGGGCTATCAGCACCTCTGACCCGACCGCTGCTCACCCAAGGGCCTGGATGGCGCACTGGCCTGGAAGGAGCCAATGACTGGGTCACTACAAAAGGAAGACTGGAAAGGAAAAACAAAACAAAACAAAACAAAAAAACAACAAAACAAACCAACAATCACAAACAAAAGAAAAAACCTGGTGGAGAACAAATGGGCTGAGGGCAGATGGGGGCAAGGAGGCAATTTGCCAGAGGAAAGAAACTGGAGCCTGGGGCTGCGCTTCCAGACAGCTCTGATGACAAAGAAGCAGGACTCTGCTTTTACTTTTGGACTTGATGAACTCTTACTGTCAAATGACCTTTGCATTCCTGTATCTGAGTCATTTTTTTTCTTACAACTTTGTCAAAGAATGGGGCCTTTTGGGGAGGGGTATTTGTACGTGGGAGTGGCACCTGGTGTGTTGTGATAGCAGTGTGGGCTTCCCTTGCCCTGCCTGTGCTGATGCCCCACATCTGTGATCTGGACGAGGCCATCAGAAGCAGTCAAATAAAAAGGAAAAGCTATCTCTGTCTGCTACCCGGTGGTCTAGGGTGGCCTGAGGGGCTTGAGGCCTGGGGGCTCACCCTGGAATGTTGGCCTTTGGTCTAAAGTCCACAGGTAGGTATCTGGGGGCATTGGTTCATGGCAAGTCCCCAGTTATGGCTGATCACTGTGAGGGGGACTGAAGGAGAAGCCATTATTTGGAAAGGGGGAGCAGGGTCTAAGAGACATTTAACGTGCTGTCAGCCTCATCTCTGGACCCCCTGATGAACTGCAGTGAGCCCCAGTGAAGGCTGCACTTCCCCACCCTCAGGGGAAGGAAGCTGACTGTGGGGCCAAGGACTGGGGGGTCAGAAAGTATCTGACTTGTACCCGTACTCCAAACGATGGATGGAAGGAGTTCCCATGGAAGATTAGACCGTACAGCCAGGGCCCTGGGATTCCAGAGTTGGAATCCTGGAGGGACTATGGGAAAGGAATTCAGGAAAGTGAGATCTCAAGCCAAGGCTACTAAGGGATCGGGAGGCAGAGCTATCCCCAGCCCCCCAAGCCTGGAGAGCAGCTCTGCATCTAAAATAAATGCTCCTAAGTTAGTGTGTGATCTCTCTAAGGCTAATTGGGCTGATGTACAGGTGCAGCTTGGTGGGGTGAGGACCCAGATGTGCCAGGGAGGTGCAGAGAGATTTCTGGTCTCTTTGGAGAGTTGGGCTCTTGCCAGCTGGGGGGCAGGGAGAGATACACAGCTCACAGAGCTAGAAAGATACTCTTAGACCCAAGTAGGAGTGAGGGTTCCCCAGAGTGGTTGAGGTAAGGCTCACTGCCATAATTAAATAAATCTGCTTTTTTGCAAGTAAGACGTGGCTCACTTGGCACATCTTGAGACACTTGGCATGCCGTCTCCATCCCACAGGCTCCTAATTTCACAGGGCAGGTGTCTGTGGCATGGATTACTGGAAGATTTTGACTCTGAGGCAGGGGGGTTATGGGGTTTAAGCCAGGAGTAAAATGTGAGACTTAGTTCCCAGTCCCGCCCACGGAGCCTTCCCTCTCATGGAGAGGCTGACAAGGTCTGACAGTGGAAAGATAGAATTGGGCCAGCCTGGGATCCAGTCTCTGCTCTGCCTCTTACCACATGTGTGACTCACAGTATCACTTAACCTCTCTAAGCCTCTGGTTCCTCACCTCTGACACACATTCCACCTCAGGATGATTAAGGATTAACATTCCTTCATAATGCACAGCTTCTGGCAATTAGGAGGTGTTCCACAAATTGTTAATGTCGTGTATTATTATACTCTTATGACAGACCAGCCTGGACAATGCTTCCACCTTGCTTCAGCCTCAGGTGCTGCTTTCCTAAATTCCAGGATGCAGAGATGAGATTTCTTTGCCTATTGCATTCTCACCGCAGGAATGGTGAGGGCGCCCCCTGCAGGTGGGAGCATGAGTGTGCTGCCAATGTGTGCGCTCACCAGCTGGAATGACCACTGGCAGATGGCTCAGTGCCTTGGTGTTCTCATCCGTGTATATACATATGATCCCATCTTATATAATTTGCATCACAGCCTGAAATAATTCTTTGAAATCACTTAGTATAGTGCCTGGATCAAGCAAGAATTTCCTGAATGGAAGCTATTAAGACATATTCTATTTACCAGGTTTGTTTTATTTTATTTTGGTCAACACCTTTTACTGAAACTGCTCTTGCAGAAGTCACTAGTACCTTAACAAATCCAATAGATAATTCTCAGCTTTTTTCCACTTGAACATATAGTAGCATTTGGCACAGTTGAATACAGGGTCAGTCACTTGGTTGAGAGTTTCATTAATGTCCCAGTGACAAGGTATGGTAGTTAACATCAGAATAGACCAGCATTCTTTGTAGTTATTGAATATATATCTGTACTTCAGTTAACTGTACTTCTTTTTTTATTTTATACATTTTTTACATCATTTTTCATTTTTGCACAATGTATTGCATTTTCATCTTGGTTATAGTCCCCATACAATTCCCACCCGCCTTGTTTTGATCCTACTCTCCCCCACAAAGTGTGTCTCTGGTTTATAGTTGCTTACTGATTTTGATTTTTACTTTATTATAATTTGGTTTTTTCCTGTTTTCTAAATTCCTGCTATGAGTGAGACTATCCAGTATTTTTCTTTTTCTTTCTGGCTTATTTTGCTGAGCATGATCCCTTCCAGCTCCATCCGTGTTGCTGCAAATTGCATGAGTTTATCTTTTTGATTGCTGAGTAACATTCCATTGTGTGTATGTACCACATCTTCTTGATCCAGTCATCTATTTTGGGTCATTTGTGTTGTTTCCATAGCTTACCTATTGTAAACAGTGCTGCTATAAACATAGGGGTGCAGGTGCCCTGTGGAATTAATGTTTCTGTGTCCTTTGGGTAAATATCTAGGAGTGGAATTGCTGGATCATATGGAAGCCCCATCTTTAGCAGGTTGAGGAATCTCCACACAGCTTTCCACACTGGTTGGACTAGTTGGACTCCCACCAGCAGTGCAGGAGAGTTCCTTTTTCTCCACAGTCTTGCCAATATTTGTTGTTGCTAGTTTTTCAAATATGTGCCATTCTCACTGGTGTGAGATGGCATCTCATTGTAGTTTTGATTTGCGTTTCCCTGATTACAAGCGATGTTGAACATTTTTTCATATGCCTGTTGGCCATTTGCATTTCCTCTTTGGAGAAGTTTCTTTCTCTTCTGCCCATTTTCTCTTCTGCCATTTTTTGACTGGATTATTTACTTTGTTTTCGTTGAGTCTCATCAGCTTTTTTTTTTAAAAGTATTATATCCAAGATGGATTTTCTGTGGAGAAAAAATAAATCTGTGATTAAATAAATGGAAGTTATTAACTGAGACCAGTTAGATTTACCCAAGTATAGAGAAATAGTACAAGAGTTGGTATTCAATGAATATGAAAAAGAAAGTAGTACCAAGGGAAAAAATACATATATAGGTAGAACTACAGAAAGTTATGGGCAAAAGATACAGAGGACCCATATAGCTGAGACAGAAATTACATATCTATAAGGTTAATAAATTCAGTTCAATTAAACAATGTTCAAAGGAGAGAAAGACACACAGAGAGGAGAGAGTTAACTTTTACAGGGCAGAGAATAATAACAATTACAGAGCTTGCAGCAGACTGACAGCTCACAAGGACTCTCATCCTTTCAGTCTCTTGGCTTCTCTAAGGAAGTCTGTGCCTTCCAAATCCTTCCATTGTGCTCATTGTCTCTGCCACAGGGAACAATACCTTGTCTCTCTCTAGCAATGAGTGAAACATTTCAGCAAAATAAAAACTGTAAGAGCCAAAGTTGCCAGGGGGTTTCAGTTATACTGTGTATCTGTTCCTTTTTTGGTAGAGAACAATTTGATGAAATCACAATAAAAACAACTCCAAGGGAGTAATCCAAGAGGAAAAACAAATGTGCTGTGAGGTAGTCCCTGCAGCACTGTGTACAGCAGAGAAACACCAGAGACGACACTAGGCATCACCACCAGGCAAACTCTGGAATTCCAATAGCATGAAAATCGTAGTGAGTTAAAAGAGTAGATCACAGGGCCTCCCCAGTGGCGCAGCAGTTGAGCGCTGGGTTGTGAAGCTGCCTGCAGCCTCTGCAGCGCCGGTTCAATCCCCGGCTGCAGGGCGAGGGATGGCTCGCAGACCTCTCCTGCCGCCTGCTGCTCCCCTCAGCAGTGTACCTCATCAGTCTGCCTACTCTGCTCTCCCCTCTGGCTCTGGTGAGTTCTCTCACCCTCCTGCGCTTCTGACTGTACACAGTGCTTATATAAACAAATTAAAAAAAAAAAAGATTAAAAAAAAAAGAGCAGATCACAAAATGGGCTGTGCTCATTGATTATACCTATAGACAAACATGTAGATACATGAACAGACCTTGAGAGAATTTGGGGTGTAAACAGGGTTAATATTTACTGGGTTCTTTGTAATTGTTTTCTAAAAGGTGAAAGCTTTGTCTCTTAGGGCACCTTCCACAGAGAAGGAAGGAAATGCTTTGCCTCCACGTCACTGGATGTGAAGCTGGATTGCTGGCTGATGGGTGCAGGATCACATCAGGTTTCCCTCACACTTGGCATGTGCATGTGAACACGCGTGCAGATGCTTGAAGGCTGCCTTTGCCCCTGGAGCAAGATGAGGTGTGCCCTGGGAGATCTTGGTGAGAAGAGGAACCTGCTTAATCCCTCCTGCCATGTCAGTCCCTTAGGGTTTCCTGATACCCAACCAGATCAACCAGATGCCAGGGGTAGAAAGTGTTAACAGGGGGGGTCCCCAGGAAAAGGGGAGGTTCCAGGTGTTCCCTGCCCCACCCAAGGGAGGGCGGAGCTGGGCAGGGAGGAGGAGAAGCTGGAGAGGAGACTGGGGAAGGGAGGAAGGAAGGAAAAACAATGGGGAGAGCAAGGAGGAGATATGGAGGAGACACATGGAGCAGAGACATGTGAAGAAGCTGCCCTTGCTCTTGGTCCTGGACTGGTGAAACAGATGTGGGTGAGAGGCCCGTGGGGAGGTTAACAAGGGCAGCTTTTATACTGACTTTGATTTTATTCCTTCTATCCCAGATGTGCTGGGCCCCTTCTGCCCCTTTTCTATGGGTCCCCACCGGAAGGTCCCTTAGACTTGTGACAGGCTTTCAGGCCCCAGTGGCCCTGCTTTGGGCCAACCCTATTTGGCTGGGCTTTTACCCACGAGAGGATGGATAACTTCGGGTGCTTGATTTGGAAACTACAATATTTGCCTTTTCTTTATTGCACACTAATTGTATTAAAATTCCTTTCCGTTAAAGGTCTTATACACTAGGGTATGTTTTGTCTTGATGCAGTGGATGGCAGAACCTCTTTAGAGTGGGCAGATTTGGGGGTTCTGGGGTGCCCCTCACCCTGCCCTGTAACGAAAGGATTATGGGGCACAGATCTGAGGAGGCTTTTTACTTCTCTCCAAGGATTTGGCTCAAATTTGCCTATTCTTCTGCATTTGCTTCCCTGCATCCCACAATGGACACCCTCAGGCTGCCGATGGGACAGTGTCAGTGTGGACACATGCCCAGCACTTGGCTGGTGCCTTCACCTTCCCATGGTTCATCCATCCAGCTGTGACTGCCAGTCTCAACTGCAGTGGACTAGGGAGCCGGGCTTACACCAGGGCCTTAGAGAGCAGTGAAGAAGTAAGAAGGAGAGGGGAAGGGCTTTCTTCAGTCTCTTGACTTTCCTCACCAGATCTGGCTGTCAAACAGAACGAGGCTCACCCACCTGTCTAGTGGCTGGCACTCAAAAGTTCAGAACCCTGAGGAAGGCAGGAGTGTGAAGCTGGGGTTGGGGAGAAGCGCAAGGTCGGTCTTCTCAAGGCTGTAACTGACCCAGATGTTTGCTGCTCTGAAGAAAATAAGCCCACAGCTATTAAAAGTCTGAAACCCTATTTTTGTGTGAAATGGATTTTATAAAAATAGTTTGAGTCAGCACTCTGCAAGCCAAACCCAACTCTGTGTGACGAATGTGGCTCGTGGGTCTCCACTGAAGACCTAAACTAGGGGTGGGAAGAGGTAGCAACTGCATACTGGGACAGAAGCAGCTGGTAGGGGTGAGTTCACCAGCCCCAGATCCTCACCAGAAGCCCTTTCAGCCTCACCCCTCCTCTGCCTCTCCCTGGTCCCCAATCCCGCCTCTGGTTATTCCCTTCATCACCACGGGCCACTAGAGGGCGCTGTGAGCCCAGCATCCTTCAGCGGCTGAGCGAACCTGGGTTTCCAAGTCCTAGAATCCCAGCTTAGCCTGGCAACCCTATGGCCAGGGACCACTGCAGGGGTCTCTTGACTTTTTCTTTTCTCTTAGCGTTTTTATTAAGTAAAAAAAAAAAAAAACCCTTTGTGTCAGAGTCATTCTGCCTTTTAGGCCAGCTCTGCCCAATAGAAATATTATGTGAGCCACCTTCTTAATTTGTTATTTTCTAGTTAGATACATTTTGGAAATGTAAAGACATAGTTGACATTACTTTTAATGTTTTATTTAGCCCAATAGACCCATAATACTATCATTTCAACATATAATTAATAGACAAAGGATTGTTGAGATAGATATTTTACATTCTTTTTTTTTTGTTGTTGTTCTGTTTGAAATCCAGTGTGTGCTTTATACTTAGACTACTCTTCACCTTGGACCAGCCACATCTCAACTCTCAGCATTTAGCTAGACCCTCTGGAATTGGATGGGCTGTTGTAGGCCCTGTAGAGGGTCTGGGTTCCTCCCCTACAGGGCCAGATTCCAGTTTGTAACATGAGATTCTGTCCAGGTGGATACTGACTTAGAGTCAAGGGGCTCGCAGATACCCACACTTTTTTTCAGAGATATTTATTTATGCATACAAGAGCTGGGGTACAGGCCAGAGATGCCAGGGGGTAAGAGGATTCACCAGAGACAGCGTGGGGAACAGAACAGGCAGACTGACTGAAATACACTGCTAAGGGGAGCAGTGGGTGAGACAGGAGAGGTCTGCTTCGCCATGTGGGTTGCTCCCTAGCCAGCCGGGGATCGAACTCATGCTGTAGAGGATTTCAAACAGAACAACAACAACAAAAAAAAAAGAATGTAAAATATCTATCTCAACAATCCTTTGTCTATTAATTATATGTTGAAATGATAGTATTATGGGTCTATTGGGCTAAATAAAACATTAAAAGTAATGTCAACTATGTCTTTACATTTCCAAAATGTATCTAACTAGAAAATAACAAATTAAGAAGGTGGCTCACATAATATTTCTATTGGGCAGATGCCAGGGGGTAAGAGGATTCACCAGAGACAGCGTGGGGAACAGAACAGGCAGACTGACTGAAATACACTGCTAAGGGGAGCAGTGGGTGAGACAGGAGAGGTCTGCTTCGCCATGTGGGTTGCTCCCTAGCCAGCCGGGGATCGAACTCATGCTGCAGAGGCTGCGGTTTACTTCATAGTGTGGTGCTTAACCCCTTGCACCACCAGGGAGGCCCCCACACTTTTTTTAAATGGCGCTAACATTGGTTTACAGTGTTGTTTGTGTTTTAGAAGTATAGCATCTCCCCCTTAAAGTGTTGTTACCACACCACTCCCACCACTACAGCACCCACAGTCCATCCCCGTAGTCCATTGTGCTTCCTCCTTACTTTGTTCTCTCCCCACCCCCCACAACCTCCAGGCTCAGTTCTACCATCATATTTCTAGGGCTTGTTGTTAGTTTGGCTTCATCTGACCCTTTGTTTTGCTTTTCTATATTCCTAATTAAAGTGGCACCATCTGGTATTTGTCTTTCTCCTTCTAATTTATATTGCTTAGCATCCATGTTGTCACAAATGGCAAGAGTTTATCTTTTTTTTAATAACTAAGTAGTATTCCACTGTGTATATATACCACAGCTTCCTGATGCACTCATCTGTTTTTGGATACCTGTTTTGGATACCATCTGTTTTTGGACTGTAAGCAGTACTGTAGTGAACATAGGAGTGCATGTTTCCTTTCAAATTAGTGTTCCTATATTGTTCAGGTGGACACCTCGGAGCAGAATTGTTGGGTCTTATGGCAGATCCATCTTTAATATTTTAACGAAGTGCCACACTGTTCTGCATAGGGACTGGAGCCGTCTATATCCCCATCACCAGTATAAGAGGGTCCCCTTTTCTCCACACCTTCACCAGCACTTGTTTCTGGTATTTAGTTATTTAAAGATTTATTTTTATTTATACAAGAGCTGGGGTACAGGCCAGAGTCTTGGGAGGGAGGCCAGAGACAGAGCAGGGAGCAGAACAGGCAGATGGACCGAAAGCACTGCTGAGGGGAGCAGTGGGCAAGGCAGGAGAGGTCTGCCATGCCATGTAGGAATCTCCCTGGCCGGCCAGGAATTGAACCAGTGCTGCAGAGACTGTGGACAGCTTCACAGCACGGTGCTCAACCTGCTGAGCCACCGGGGAGGTCCTCTGGTCTTTTCGATATGGGCTATCCTCACAGGCATGAGATGGGATCTCGTTGTGGTTTTGATGTGCATTTCCCTGATGACAAGTGATGCTAAACATTTTTTTCATTATTTGCAGTCTGTATATCTTCTTTAGAGAAGTGTACTTTTAGCTCTTTGTTAATTGGGTGACTTGTTTTCTTTTTGTTGAGTTGTATGAGTTCTTAGAGATCTTATGTATCGAGCCTTTGTCAGATATATGATGTGCAAATTTCAGGACAATGTTTTGTTGTTGTTGCTGTTTTAGTGGTAGTTTCTTTCACCGTGCAGAAGCCTTTCAGTTTGATATAGTCCCATTTGTTTACATTCTTTTTATTTTGCTTGCAGTTGGAGACAAGTTCACAAAGATAGCTCTGAAGCCTTTGTCATGGAGTGTTTGTTTTTTTTTTTTTAAGATTTATTTATTTATTCATACAAGCACTGGGTACAGTCAGAAGCGCGGGAGGGTGAGAGAATTCACCAGAGCCAGAGCGGGGAGCAGAGCAGGCAGAAGGACCGAAGTACACTGCTGAGGGGAGCAGTGGGCGGCAGGAGAGGTCTGCGCGCCATGTGGGACCCTCCTCTGGTGGCCGGGGAGCAGCCGGGGATCGAACTGGCGCTACAGAGGCTGTGGGCAGCTTTGCAATCCAGCGCTCAATGGCTGCGCCACCAGGGGAGGCCCTGTCATGGAGTGTTTTGCCTATGTTTTCTTCTACATATTTTATGGTAGACCCACACATTTTTTTATTTTGTGAAAGAACTGGGGTGTAGGCCAGAGGTGCGGGGGTTGAGAGGATTCACCAGAGACATAGTGGGGAGCAGAACAGGCAGATCGACTGAAATACACTGCTGAGGGGAGTAGCGGGTGAGTCAGGAGAGGTCTGCCGCACCTTGTGGGTCAGCTCCCTGCCTGGGGATGGATGGACTCACGCTGCAGTGGGATAGGTGAGAATTCTGAAACTTAACCCCGACGCCACCAGGGAGACCCAAACCCATGCATTTTGAAGTGTACTTGCCTCCAGGTAGCCTCCCAGCTTTCTTGGCTCCCACCGGCCCTAGCCTGTTCCCTTCACTGCTGTCCTTCTTTCCCTTGGTGACCAGTTCTCTATTTTCTCTGCAGGGTCATACTCCCACTTCACCTCGGCCCCACCCTTGCTGGAAACAGCATTATGAAACCAGTTTGATACACAACCCACAGTCATTGCTTCAAAACAGCCCTTGGGCTTGAACCAGGGATTAATGTCTAACTGGAATACAGACTGGCGATGCAGTGAAACAGGACAGGTCTCTCTTCTGCCCATCAGAGAAGCATTCCTATCTATTGCATTTAACATGTTTGTCTTCTTGCATTTTCAGGAAAAGGAAGGATATCCCTACGAGAGTGATAAGGAAGTCAAACATCTATGGAAGTTAAACAGCAGGTGTTAACAAAGCAAGCTGGCCTTGCCATCTTCCTTTTGTTTTATTCCTTTGTACAAATACCCTTGTCCTGGGCCAAAGAGCAGCACGTGGTCTTCCAGAAACGTGTCTACTGCCCTCCTCAGTTTGTTGAAAATTAAACTACTTTCCTTCTCAAACTGTTTCCTTTTATTGGCTGAAGGAAACTAAGGCCGGTGTTCAGTATCAATTGGACTAGTTTCTTCTCATTTCCAAGCCTCTGTTTCCTAATTTGTTGTGTCAAAGGATTTGACCTCCACAATTCTGAGATCCCTTCCATCTCTAACTTCTGAGCCACTCTCATATATGACCCTAGAATTTTAAGTTATTTTCTACACCCTCCTTCAAACCACACTGTGTCCTGGTGGTTACGGGTCACCCTTACAAAACACTGTAAGGATGGGTGGGGGGCACAGAAAGGGATGCAGAGAAGGAGGCAGGAACAGAGGGGGAGACATAAGAAAGAGCAAAGAGAGGAAGCAAGAGAGGGCAAGTGGCCAGACCCCAAGCCCTCAGAGCTCTGAGGCATTCCTCTCTTTCCCTGCTCTTCAGAACCACAGAAAAACTCTGATGGGCATGAGATGGGCTCAGCACACCTTCCACAACACCCCTCCGACCCACCTCTTAGTGAGCTGATCAGAAACCCGTTCAGAGAGACTTTAGGTTCCTCCAGGATCCTCCAGGGCCACACTGGAGCACCTCCTCCCTCCTGGAGCCAGAAGCCAGGCTCTGTGGCCTGTCCACTTCTGGGAGTTGGAGGTCAGGGTCAGATGTGTTAGGACAGGTCCAGGGCCTGAATTTCCCAACAGATAGAAGGAAAAAGGAGCTTGCTCCAGAGAAGAAAAGCTGAGGGCTCCTTTTCTCAGGAGAGTTGAAGACACACCCCTTTGTGACCCACTTTGTCTTTTTCCCCCTCTGGAGCCCCCAGCCCTGAGGAGCAGGTCCTGGGATCTCAATGGAAATGAGAAGTTGGCCCACGTCCCTCTGGGCAGGGCTGGGCGGGGCGGGGCTGGCCTGGGCTGAGGCAGGATACTGCTGGGCTGTTCTCTGGGGAGAGGGGGAATTGAAAAGGAAAAGCATCTCTGATGAGGGCAGGGCGGGAGGGAGGGCGACTGTGTGGCGCGTGTGCACGCGCGCGCGCACGCACGCGCGCACACACACACATACACACACACACACAGCCTCTCTGCCTAACTGGAGCCTCACTCAGAAGAGGAGTGTTCTCTGTGCTGGGAGCTGGCTGTTGGTTCCCCGCCCATCTCCTGCAGTCAGCAGCACCAGCAAAGTTGGCTTCAAACTTGAACAAAGCTGAAGGCTCCAGATTCCTGGAACTCTGCGCTGGCAGCAGCAGGGCCCAGCAGCATCAGAACTTATCAGGCCTGGAGAAGCTGACCCTCTCTGCCCTCATCTGGCCTTGCTCCCCTGGGGTGCACTTCTGCCCCTGAGCTGTAGACACCCGGTCTGGGCTGAGGAATGGTACGCTGAGGTCCCTCTGGAGCCCCTCTTCCCAGCCTGTTGGAGCAGCCCAAGATCCAGATCAACATGGCCAACCCTGGGCAGCCTCAGTTTCCTCCAGCACAGGAGCTGGGCTCTGCCGCCTCACCCCTGGATCTGCCCGAGATGGAGAAACTCCTCACTAAGGTGGAGGTCAAGGATGACAAGCCCCTGAAGCTGTCCAAGTCCCTCTCTGGGTCTCTGGATCTGGAGCAGAATGGCCATGGCCTGCCCTTCAAGGTGGTATCTGAGGGGCACCAGGACGCCCCACTTTCCCGCTCACTCTCTCGGGTCAGCTCGAGGCGGGCATCCTCCATTGTCTCTGTCTCTGATGCCCAGGACCGAGAAGTTCCCAAAGATTACCTCATCCTTGCCATTGCCTCTTGCTTCTGCCCTGTCTGGCCCCTCAACCTCATCCCCCTCATCTTTTCTATCATGGTAAGTTCTGCCCTTGGTTCCAGGAGTAGGGGCTGGACCCAGGGGTTGGCAGGCATGTTCCCCTGGCAGACACCTAGGGTGTAGAGAAAAGAGAGCTGGGTGCTGGGTACTTGGGGGAAGATTCCTGTCCCCCCTGACCTGCTGCGCCTCCTTGGAGAGGGGCTCAGGGCCGGGAGGGCTTGTGTGTGTCCTCCTCTAACTCAGCTCCTGGGCATCCCACTTTGACTTTGTACACATCTCTGCTGGGGAGGGAGATTACTGAAGCCAAATCCTGCACTGCAGGACAGCCAGGGTGGGGTCCTACCCTTGGTGGACAGGGCAATTGTCCCAAGGAGTCATTGCTCAGTGGGACTGGGTATCAGCAGAGATCACAGCCAGCATGGGGTCCCAGGGCCCCAAATTCTCAGAAAGGGAGCCTGTTCCCCCTGCCCCACCCCAGTACCACCTGGGGTTTCTACACCTGCCTCTCCGTTTCCAAGAGCAGGCAGTGGTCTCCCTGCTACACTCTGAGGCCCCTGGGGCCTGGCTCCCTCAAGGGGCCCATGAAGAGTGGAGAGTTGCAGTTCTTTCTGTGGCCTTCTATGTCTTGGAGGTGGTTGCCTGCTCTCAGTATTTGTCTTCAGGCTAGGGGGAGTCTGGACTACATGTCTGGAAACCATGGGTGTCAGAGGGCATGGCTGTCCTCGTCAAGGAGGGGCATGTTGCTAGTTTTTACTTCTCACACTCTTGCGCTGTAAGTTTGGGTAAATTGTCCTAACTTGTCCCTAAATCCAAGCACAGACATTAGGATAGAGCTACTTACAGAAAATGTCTGTAGATGTTGGCAAGTGACTTATGAGGTGCAGGAAGGGAAGCGGGGAGAGAGAGACTGGACATGGCAGTAGCTCTCAGAATGAGGCTAGGAGAAGGGCCAGGACTGCCTGCCCCAGGCTGGCAAGGGCCAGAGAACTGCGTGGGGAGACATTGTGTGGTTCCCTCAGGAGCTACTCCACTGCTGAGTCATATATCCCTGAGCCCCCAGGAGCTGTGGCCATTTCTGCTGCCCTCAGGTTGTCTTCTGAGAAAGCCCCTATTTCCTCCACTGAGGCCCAGTCTCCAGCCAAGGATGCCTTCCCCAACCCCCATGAAATCTAGCACCCCTCTCAGGACCCCAGGAGAGTCTGGTAGGCTTGAGTCTGAAGGACTGGGCATGGCACAAGAGCTGGGACTGCGCAGGGCCCAGGGTGGGGCCTTCGAGGAGCTTCCTGTGCAGCCTGTGGCACTTGGGGACAGGTGGAGGCAAAGCCAGGCCCGGGGGTGAGCCAGTGGCTCTGGGCAGGGACAACCTCTTGGTTACAGGAAAAGGCCCCGGGAGAGAAGACAGGCTTTGGGGAGGGAAACCACACCAGGGCCCAAGAGAAACCAGTTGCTAGACTCCAGCTCCTGGAGGGGGTGGTAGGCACAGGCTGCGTAGATACTACCTTTGTTAAAGGGACCTGGGCCCAAGGCTGTGAGACTCCCTCACCCACCCTCAGTACATTTCTATGTCCTTCTAAGCTTCTTGAATCCGGTGTGACACTCACTGGGCCCAGGGCAGGGCAAGATGCTAAGCCAGACATCACCACTAATTCCCTGGAGCCTCCAGTCCAGTGGGGAGAAACTGTAAACAGATCCTCACACCACATTGCAAGATTCGCCTGTGCTAGACCAACCACGAGGTGTGGTGACCCAGGCCAGTCACTCCAAACGCCTCTTCTCCGCAATATTCCCTCTGCAAAATGGGTGTCGCCCTAACACCTACATTACAGAGGAGCTGTGTGAGGAGAAAAGAAGTACACAATGTGTTTAAGAAGAACACTAACATGTAGTGAGTGCTGGTGCATGGTGGTTGTACTTAGTGGCCCCCAAGTGTCTCCCTAGTGGGGGATGGGAAGTCATCATAGGTCTGTTCTTTTTATAGCTTCAAGATGTAACTCACATGTCATGCAATTCACCTACCTATTGTGTACACTACAGTAATTTTTAGCATAGTCACTGATAGTGCAATCATAAACATAGTCAACCAAAGAACATTTTCCTCACTCCAGGAGAAACCTGTCCCCTTTGCTACTCCCTTCCGCCCAGTGCTGGCCAGAACTAGGAAACCACTGACCTTCTTCTGTCTCTAGGGATTTGTCTCTTCTGGACATTTCTTACAAATGGTATCTTACCATATAGGTGGTCCATTGAAACTGGCTGCTTTCACTTGACATGACAGGGTTTGGAGCCAGAAAGGAATGTGGTTAAATGTCTATTTTGGTTGGCTGGTCTGGTAAAGGGGGAAAAGAGGAGCTGAGGGGTCCCTTGGTGCCTGGTATTTGTAGGCAAAAGATGAGATGAAGAAGCCTAGACTGAGATCATGACAAGGGGCAGGAGGGTTTTCTGGAAACCTTGTGAGAGTTGGTAACATACACCTATCATCCAGTCCACTTTTCACTGGAGTCGCAAGTTACTGATGTGGAGGGAGCCAAGTGTAGAGGATGACTGACACCTCATGGGTGAATGTGCCTCTTTCATGACCCGGATGCCATGCTTGGTACGTGGGAAGCAGATGGATAAGACATGGTCTGTTAGGCAGACAGGGCCTGCTCCAGGAATTGTGGTTTTGTCCTAGAGACTATGAGGACTCCCTGGCAATTTTTAAGCAGAGGTGGATGGAGTCAGTTCATATTTTAAACCAACACTCAACTGTATTGTGGGAAACGAGCTAGAGCAGGCAGGACTAGGGACAGGAGGACCCCCGAGGAGGTGTTTGAGATAGTCCGGGCAAGGGTGACAAAGGCCTGAACTAAGCAGTGGCTTACAAAGGAGGGCACTAACGAGTGAATTGTCAAAAGCTGTTAAGAATTTCTCTAGACTCCTGGTTATCCAACTCAAAAATATTGCTATCTTAGAGCTTTGAGAACCTTAAACATTTAAGGGATAAGCAGAAGTGGACAGAAAGGGGCTCTGAAAAGATTCCAGGAGGTCAGAAGAAAGCTATAAAAGAGGGAGAGTCACCTAGGAAGGAACGAGTTTGAAGTGGGAGGCAGAGGTCAAATGCAGATGCAGCAAGGGCGGGAGTGTCCAGTGACTTGGCCATTTATAGGCACCTGGCGACTTTGCGGGTGGAGAGGCTCGAGCAGTGAGGAGAGAGGGGGCTGGTGGGCCTGAAGATCATCCAGAAGAAGGACTCCCCTCCCCAGGAGCCTGCAGGAGAGGACATGAAGGCAGAAGTAGATAGAAATGCTCAAAGAAAAAGAAGTGAATTCTTGCTGTGTGGTCTCCATGCCTCCAGCCATGGCCTCTCGTTGAGATGTAGGCTCCTGGTGACTGAGGAGAGTAGACATAATCAGGGACAGAGAACTCAGTGACCTGAGGGCTTTGCTGAGGCACAAACCCAGAGTCTGAGTTGTTTCAGTCTGCCTGGTAGACTGTTTGTCCTGCCGTCAGCATTGGGCTGACCCCCGGCTGGGTATGACAGAGCTTCCACGAGGACAGGACCAGGCGGCACAGAAGAATGCCAGACTGAGAGTTGAGGCCTGGGGAGGGTAGGTTAGGTACTGTGAGCTTGAGTGGGTGAGTGAGATGCTGGGGGTTGGGATTTCAGAGGAAGAACCAGATGGGGTGATGACAGGTGCAGTATTGTTGTGGAAATGAATTTCCACAGGGGACTGTTAGTAGCCAGGGGGAAGGGACCTGAGGGAGCCCCATTTGAGGGCTAATACTACTAACATTCACTGCATGCTTGCTAAATGTTAGGCTCACATCCAAATTCTGTGTGTACATTAACTTGGTTAATCTAGACTGTTGCCTTATGAGGTCCAGATAATGTTATTATTCATATTTTACAGATGGGAACACAGAAGCAGGAGATGTAATATAGCCTGCTAGTGACTGGGAACCCCAGGGTCAGATGGATGCCTGCAGGCAGCACTCACGATCCTACCTACTACACTAGCTTGCCCCCTTGGGAATGGGGGGACTCTACATGGGGAGCATTGCTGGATGTGCCCAGTTATCTCCTCTCTTCTGGGAGCCTGCTTAGTTCACTGGACACTCCCATCATTCCCCGGGGCGGGAGATACTACTTGTTCCTCTAGGGGTGAAACACTTGGGTTCTCTTCATAGCTATTTCCCCTCCATCTTGCAGATGAGAAAACTAAGACTTCCAGGGCAGTGTGAGCTTTACATTGGATAGCGTCTGTACAGCCTGCTGCAACCAAGTGGCTGCAGTCAGGTCAGCTCTGTTCCATCTGGTCAATCCTAGTGCATTTCCCCCAGTGATATCTCTCAGGCTTGAAAAAACAGTCATGGCTGGGTTGCAGAGGCTGATGGCTCTTTGGATAAAGGAGAGAGATGGAGCTTAGTGTGATCAAGAAATGACCCCTCCCTTCCCCTCCCCATCTCTCATACCCAAGTCACCGGATGTGTACCTCTCTCCATGGTTCTCACTTCTTATTGCACACATGAGTATACTCTGGGAAGGGTGTGGGTGGCAGGACTCATCTCAAACCCTGCGCCCCTCGCTCTGCACCCCCTGCTTACTGCAGAGATGGAGTCCTTTGGTAAGAATTCAAGGTGGTCCCAGAATGTCTAAAGTCAAAGTTCCTGGAAATCCCTGAAGCCTTTCTGTATGTTTCCCCCTCTTCCTCCCAAGGTTCCCTTGGTGTTGAAGTCTTGAGGTCGGTGGCCTGGGCTGGCCATACAGGGAGCTGCAGGTAGCAAGGGTTAGTGGGTGGGACCACAACCCAGATGCCAGATATCTTTCTTATAGGAACTATTGCTCTAATTTTTTCATGAATCTTCTATAAAATTTGAACTTGGCTAAGTTCAATGGTTAGAAAACAGACTCTTCATCCTTTTTCTCTCTCCTTTCATTCTTTACTTCCTCAAACATTTGTTGAATCCCTAACAGGGTCTGTCCCTAGGTCACCTATGAGGGATACCAAAATGGAGGCTGCATGGCCCCAACCTTCAAGGAGCTTACAGTCTAGAGAAAGAGACAGACTTGGCTGTAAGAAATAATGAAGCAAGGTGGTAAGGGAGAAAAAGAGTGAAGCAAGATGCTGTGGGAGCCCTGAGGAGGAGAAGAATAATTGTGTGGGGACCAAAAAAAGTTTTATTGCAGGTGACTCTTAAGAATGTGGAGGAGGGCCTCCCCGGTGGCACAGCGGTTCAGCGCTGGGTTGCAAAGCTGCCCGCAGCTTCTGCAGCGCCATATTGAGGTTGCGATATGGTAACAAAGAAAGGCATTCCTGCAGAAGCAGCACATGCAAAGGCACTGAGGCACAAAAGTATATTTCTTTCATGCGGAACTATGTCACCAGGTTTGGATTTTAAAGCTAAGAAAGAGGTTGCACGAGGGGCCTCCCTGGTGGTGTAGGGGTTATAGCTATGAAGCTATTGCCAGCCAATGCAGCATGAGTTCGAGTCCTGGCCAGGGAGCTACTCACATGGCACAGCAGACCTCTCCTCTCTTACCCACTGCTCCCCTCAGCAGCACCTGTTCTGTTCCCCACTCTGTCTCTGGTGAATGCTCTCACCCCCCCACTCCACATCTCTGACCTGTACCCCAGTTCTTGTATGCATAAATACATAAATCTTAAAAAAAAAAAGAAAAAGGAAGAATGGTAGATTTCCGGACATACTGTCATATAATTAATATCCTAACTGGGACACCTCTGAAAGTGAGAGGGGTGCGATTAGTAATTTCACCAAGACCCGCCCAATAGGCTTTCCTCCTAGAACAGGGTCTCCCTCCTCTGCTGGAGTTGATGGTTATGATTCTTTGTCCTTCACCAACCTAATGCCTATTGGGCATTGGAGGGAAGAAAATCTCCCATAACAACACAGATATTACATTATACTATTTATTGAGCACTTACTATTGCCAGGGCACCATGCTAAGTCCCCTACTTGTATCATCTCATCCAATCCCACCACAAGCCAATGAAGTAGGTTCTGTTTTTACAGATGAGCAAATTGAGGCATAAAAGAGATAAGCCATTTGCCCAGGGCCCCACAGCTGATACATGCCTCTCTGCTGCCAGGAAACAGCATGACACCAATCACTCCTTGGTCTAGTCACTCACTCCCCCTTTGATGGACCTTTTCTCTCCTGTCTTGAAGAAATCCTCGATATGCCTCAACCAGTTGTATCTCCTCTGCCATCACGCTCCTCCTCCATCCGCAGCTGAGCTTTTTTTTTTTTTTAAAGATTTTTAATTTTTATGTATTTATGCATACTAGAACTGGGGTGCAGGCCAGAGGTGCAGGGGTAAGGGGACTCACCAGAGACAGGGTGGGGAGCAGAACAGGTGGATCGACTGAGATACACTGCTGAGGGGAGCAGCGGGGGAGACAGGAGAGGTCTGCTGCGCCATGTGGGTCACCTCCCTGTCAGGGGATCAAACTCACTACAAAGTGGCTGGTGATAGCTTGATGGTGCTGAGATTTTAACCCCCGTGCCACCAGGGAGGCCTGGCAGCTGAGCTTCTAAGAGCTGGCTCCACTTGCATCTAACTTCCTCATCTCTCCCTCATTCGTCATGTCCCTCCATTCTGATTTCTCTTCCCTCACTGCACTGAAACTTCCTCATCAAGATCGTCCATCTCGTCTCGCTGTCACTAGTCATTATCAGCAGCTGAGTCCTCATCTTGCTTTACGGCCATGCATGAGGCGGTGCCGTCGGCACTCCTTCCTTCTTGAGATTTTCCATCTTGGACTTCTGGGATGATTCTCCCCTGCCACTTGCCACCCCTCAGTGGTCTCCCTTGCAGGCTTCTTTCCCCAGCCCTCCCCTCCACCTTCACGATTTGATGTCTCCCATAGGCCCATCTGTGAACCTCGTCTCCCAGCTGCTATCTCCCCGAGTGACCTCATCTGCGCCCAGAGCTCCAGTTGCCGTCCACAGGCTGATGACTCCTGGGCCCCGACCTGTTTATCCAACTGTGTCTGTCTATTCACAGTGCTCAGCCTCCTCTGCCTGAACGAGTTCAGTGATGCATGGTCTCTCTCCCTCCCGCTCGAGGAAAGGAACTTCCCCTCATCCATTGTCCATGCCAGAAACCTGGATCCCAGTCACATCCCTCTCCCACGTACCCTTTGATATGAGCAGAGAATACCTGGATACTCTCCTCATAACTTCTCAAATCCTAATTCCTTTCTCAACCTTCTACTTAGTTTAAGTCTTGAATCTGTCATCTCCCAAATGCCCAGCACTCTGATCCACACCGTCACCACAGAGATGGTCCCCAAAATGCAAATCCAGTTATGTCCCCACTTGCAAATCTTCATTAATTCTTTAACGCTTATAGGACCAAGATTCCTTTGCATGACAGTTGGGGCCCTTCTTGATCTGCCATTTCCCCACTTCTCTAGTGATTTCTCTTACCATATCTGCATGGTGCCCTATGCTCCAGCTTCACCTATAAAATGGGCTAATAACAACGCCTGCCTCAGAAGTATCAGGGGGAAAAATGTTCTAATAGATGGCAAGCACTTAACATAGTTCCTGTCACAAGGTAGATGTTCAAATAATGTGAGGGATTATTACTGCTCTAGTGGAAGTAGCACAGTCATGGTGGGCTTCACAGAGGAGATGGTCTTAGCGCCAGCCCTTGAAGGATGGAGAGGATTTGGACTATTTCCCATCCCCCAGCTTCACATACTAGCTCCCACTGCTTCTGGGATAAGGACCAAATCTTCTGGTGGGCAGATCCCTGCCTGACTGGATCAACCCACTTCTAAGCCCTACCTGCTTCCTCATTTTCTCAACTCCAGCCACATTGGCCTTTGTCCTTTATTTAACAATGATTTATGGAAGGTGTGCGTAATTACCCTGCAGGATGCCCCTCTGGATCTTTATACACACTGTTCTTTCTACTTGGAACACTTTTTTTTCTTTTGAAAAAAAAAAAAAAACATTTAATTCTTATTCATCCTCCACATTTCAATCCATTTGTCCTTACTCCAGGAACTGTTCCCCAAATCTCCCCTTTTGTAAGCTAAGCTGTCATGGTAACAGGTGCCTCTCCTTTGTAACATACCCACAGTTGCAATTTTACTATTGTGTCACATGATGGAGACCAGCCTCCCTCACCAGGCTGGAAGCTCTGTAGCAGGGGAACTGGACTCTCCAGCATGCTCCTGTAGCCTGGGGGCTGAGTACGGTGCTTAGCATAATTTTCTGCCAAATGAGATGGTCTTATGGGGAGGAGAATGGAGAATAGAGTTTGGAGTGGGGTGGGGAATCTTCAGGAAGATGTTTTCATGGCTTCAGTAAGAAGTGGCACCTGGAACGAGGGCAGATGTGAGGAGCTAGAGAGAGGAGAGTCCAAGAGAACTGGCTAGGACAGGATGCTGATTGGTAGGGGGGACAGGAGAGGAATGGCCACCAAAGGGAGGCATTCTAGGCTGTTGCCATAAGCTCGAGTGTGAGCAAATGGAAGGAGGAGCTCAAGACAGAACAGATCTGAGCAGCAGGAACTACAGTTTGGGACAAAGTGAGTTTGACCTCATGGTTTTCTGGAACAGGGACCCACCAGGTGGGGGTGGAGGGTCAGGTAGATTTCTGAAAGGTGAAGAGAAGTGTGGCATCAAGAGAACAGAGAGGGAAGGGTCACTTAGCAGGCGGCCAGGCACAAAGTAAAGGCTCAGTCACTCTTATCATCAAGGTACTGGACTGCATTTCCATGCTGAACTCAGGAGCCTCAAATAATCCAGAAAATCAACTAGGCCTGAGGTCTTGAGAGTAGAGGCTTGGGGAGAGAGGCCTCCATGGAAACACAGCCCCTTTCACCAGTGTCTTATAGTTTTCAGAAACTACAGAAATAGTCTTTCACCTCCTTAAATTTATTAAGTATTTTATTATTTTGATGTGGTTGTAAATGGGATCCATAACTTTCTTTTTCAGAAAATTCATTATTAGTGGGGACACACCTCCTATTGAGTAACCTCAGGGCCCCTCCTCTTTGTCCTTAAACTACTCAACTCTACCCTCACATGCCCAGATTTCACCAAATTAAATGGAGCCAAGGAAAACCAAGCTCCCTGAGAAGAAGTGAAATACCAAGCAGGGCCCCTGTGCAGCTGTGTGTGGCTCTATCTCATCCCCAGCCTTCCTGGTTAAACCCAAGATGCCTCCCCTTTCTGGCTGAACAGGATGAGGCTCCTAGAGGGAGGGAGTACCAGTGGTTTTTAAAAAGTAGCCAGAGATGGGTCACACATGACAAGAGGCTGGCCCATTGGGCTGGAGGAAAAGCCCCCAGTTTGCCTCAGGAAGCCAGTGGGGCTGAGCCTTGGGCTGGGATCTCCAGGTACCTGGTTTATCCAAACCCACCAGCTCAGTGCGGCCTGGACCTGGTTCATCCTCCCAGTCCTCCGTCCCCACTACAGCACTCTTCCCTTCCTGAGAGGAGATGCTGCATTGCTTGGTTCTGCTCCAGCTGTTCCCAGCCAGGGAGAGATAGCCTCGGCTGGGGGTCTGAGAATCTGGACAACTTGAGCCCAGGCTACTTCTCTAGGAGGAACCCAAATCCTCTCCCCTGGGGAAGTGGGGCTGCTGGAGTGTGGGAAGCCATGGGGCCTGGGTGTGTTCTGGAAGCCTCAGCAAGTAGCACCCTGCAGAACTGCAGAGGATGGCTTCCTGGGGTCTCCGGCCCCTCTCTCTACAGTCTCGGAGCAGCGTGCAGCAAGGGGACCTGGATGGAGCCCGGAGGCTGGGCCGCCTGGCCCGGCTGCTCAGCATCACCTTCATCATCATGGGGATCATCATCATTGTCGTGGCTGTGACTGTCAACGTTATAGGTGAGATCCCATTGCAGAAAGAAAAGGAGCCTGTTTGCTGGGTGTGAAGACCGGGGAAGGGCCTAGCCCAGCCCTCTGGGGTGGGGAGAATGAGAGGTGGATGAGAGCATGTGGGGGTCAAAGCCTTATGTCTCACTCCAGAAAAGCCACGCAGTTCCCAGCGGTGAGCTGCTGGGTGGTACTGGCTGTCCGACCTGTCTCTTGCCTGGAGTCCAGCAACAGGAAGCAGGGTAGGAAGCGCACAGGTGAGGGGGTCAGAGGCTACCTGTCTCAGCTCTGCTGGTCCTGGCTCCTGGGCCAGTGTCTGTCTGTCTGATTGAGCCTTGAGGTTGTCATGTCTAAAGTGGTAGGAAGAAGCCCCCCAACACTGAGGCTGCTTTGTAAATTGTGGGGTTTTGGCACATTCTTGCTGAGACAGCCAGCCCAGAGCAGAGGAGGCAACCTAGGGGGTAGGAGTCAGGAAGTGACACTTTTGTGTGCACCCAAAGATGGCCCAGTGACATTATCCAAGCAGGGGACCGTTTTCAAAGGTGACTCAGCTGCTCACAAAGCCCACCCTGCTTTGTGGGTTTCTGGGCTCTGCAGGTCTGGTCTCTGCTTCCCTCCCTTCACACCTCCCACTGGGAGGCCCCCCAGCATCGCCAGCTCTTCAGTGATCACCCTGAGGTAAAGACCTCGCGACTTCCCAGGTGCCTGATGGACCAGCAACAGTGGCCGCTGAGGGCGGGAAGTTACCAGAAATGTGGACTCTCAAATCCCAGCCCAGATCCACTGAAGCAAAATCTGCATTTTAATAAGATTCCCAATCTAAGCATTAAAATTTGCCAGCACTGGCCTGGAGTGTGGAGTGTTAGACTGAGGACAGGAAACCTGGGATCTGGCCACGGGGCTACCAGCAGCCTTGGCCACTTAGCAGAGGGACGAGTTCGGGTTCGCCCTCAGCCTGTCTGAGTTCAAGTTTCAATCCTCTACTTCCTGCGCATCTGAGTGGAATCTCCCTGTGTCTGCCGGGCTCTCAGATACAGGAAAGGCAGGAACCCGCCACCCTGGGCATTAACCTGGGTCGCCTTATGAGGTGTGTTCTTGGGATCCTGCCGCTGCTGTCATGTTAGCCATGACTGTTCTGATGGCGAGTGAGTGCTACTGAACGCAAACTGGCCAAGGGGCTAGTGTAGCTTTCACTCCAGAATTCCAGTCTCGGTGGACCTACATCCAGAGAGCTCATGTGTCTCTGAACTCATCGCCAGGGCCAGTCCTCTGAGTAGCAGGGGTCAGTTCTACCAAGAGCCCCAAACCAGTGATCCCTGTTAACGCTTCCTACTAAGAAACAAAAGCCAAATGCGCAAAATGGGGACTTGAAGACCCATGTTCTGAGTTCTGTTCTACCCTAACTGTTATTTTCTTTACAGTTCAGGAGAAATAAAACTACAGGGTGCTGGGCTCACTGAGGCAGGCCCTGGCCCGCTGGAGGGAGCGCGCCAAACCCACACACCCCACATTCCACAGGAGGATAGGATGGTGACTGCCACGTGCCCACCTGTCCCCGAGCTCCAAAAGCACAGACTCAGAGGGGAACCCCCCAAGTCACTCCACCGTCAGCCCACAGCAGATGGGAAAAGCTAGGACAAGGAAGGAAGGAAGAGAGGAAGGAAGGAAAGAAAGATTAAATTTACTGTGAAACCAATGAATAATGTCCGTCTCGTGGACATATCCTGGCATTTTGACCCCAGTGTTCTGGCTTGTTTCTCAACCCCACAATCTCCTGGGACTTACCAAGCAGCATATACTGCCAGAAAGAGAAGAAACCAGCCCCATAAACATGACAAACTCTGGGGGGGAGAGAAGTGGCAAACACACTCCCTGCGTGTCTGATGCCCAGGAGCAAAGGGGTAGGACTTCATCTTTTGTACTTTCCTTGAGGCGGGGATAAGAGAGATTGCTTGCCTGCCTGTGCCACACGTCTGCTGCAGTCCCAGCCAGTGCCCTGAGGTCAGAGGCCGAGCTGCTGCTCAGCTGCACCCTGGAGTCCCTCGGGCACAGAGGATGAGCATCTGCCTGCAGAGGGCCACAGCCACCCTTAGGTCCTGCATCTCAGGATGGAGGCAGCAAGAGGAACATTGGTGAAGACAGGAACGAGACCACACGAGCCATGGACCTCTTCCCAAACTCTCACACCTGGGAGGACCTCCGCTGAGAACCTGTTCTGGGAGGATCCAGGCCATCTCTCCCTCCCTACCGGCTATAGCCTGGGGCACCAAGACCTCCCAGGGACCTGACCTAGCCCCTTGGTCAGTGAGGAGACAGGAGGCCTGCCATGGCCTCCCTGATAGCCTGGGGTACAAATTTGGGCCCCCATGCAGAGTGGTCAGCGCCCCATGCCCAGAGGCTCAGGGTCTCCTTGCCCAGTGGCTCAGGTGGGGGCCTGGGCTCTTGATTCCCAGCTCAGTTGCATCTGATGGCCTGTGCCTCACCCTGTGAGCTTGGTCTTCCACAAACAGCAAATGTTTTCCCTGGAGGAGACTTTGGAGCCACTCTGGGAGGTGGCTGCTAGCAGTGTTTGTGCTTTCAGCAGGGGAGTGGGGTGAAGAATTTTTTTTTAAAGATTTTTTTATTTATGCATACAAGAGCTGGGATACAGGCCAGAGGTGTGGGTGGTGAGAGGATTCACCAGAGACAGAGTGGGAAACAGAACAGGCAGATTGACTGAAATACACTGCTGAGGGGAGCAGTGGGCGAGACAGGAGAGGTCTGCTGTGCCATGTGGGTAGCTCCCTGGCCAGGGATCGAACTCATGCTGCAGTGGCTGCAAATAGCTTCATAAGTTGCTTCTTAACCCCTTGCACCACCAGGGAAGCCTGGGCTGAAGAATTTTTATGAAGATTTATTGTTTATTGGACCTAGAAAGTTCCAAGACAGAGGAAGGGTTTGTCTGGAGAGTCAGGTCTTCAGGAGAGTGAGGGACCCCAGGTTGAAAACACTTGAGTGCCCGAAGGCAGGGGGCTGGATTCCATGGCTGGTTTCAGGATCAAATGAGAACTGAAAGGAGCCAAGCCTGGCCCCTTGACCTCCTGCCTGGCTTTAGCCCAGGGATTCTCCCCAGACCTTTCTCTTTGGCCCACTGCTCACTATGGTGTCTCCTGTACCACCTCCCCTGCTGGCTTTTGCCCTAGGCCCTCGGTGAGGGGTATTCCAGGCTTTCCCACCCTGGGTGATCCTGTCCAGCAGTCAGGGCTACTGCACTTGTGGGGGTGGGGGCATTGAGAGAGGGTTCTCAGCCACAGCCAGATTGGCACAGACTGGCAATGGATGTTGTCATTCAGAACCCTCGAGCCTCCTCTCCAGGACGTTGCTTGTCTCCCTTCTCATCCTCAGGGGCTCCTGGGAGGGGGCCTGTTAGCACAGAGGTTGAACATCAGGAGGCACCCTGAGAACTGAGTGCAACTCAAATGTTCTAGGGGGCCCTACTTGATGAGGGGGGCAGCAGGGTAGCAGTTGGGGGTTCTGAGAAAACCCCTCTGGGGCTGGTGCTCCTGCATTTGCCCCCACCTGGGGAATAAACTCCAACCTCTCCCCACCCCAAGAAGTGGCCAGGTGGGTTTGTTTATAGGACCTTTGAGGCCAAAATACTGACACCCCTATTTGTCGGTGGAGGGAGGGAGCAAGCCCAGGGTATCTTTGTCACTTTGGGGTCAGATCAGGCTAGGGAAGATAACAGAAGTGGAACCTGCTGTTCACAGGCCCCAACTCTGGAAGGAGGGGTCATGAGTCATAGGCCCCAGGGATCCCCAGGGAGGAGAGAGGCAAAGCAGCTGATTTGGGCAGAGTCTCGTGGGGCAAACGATGGCAGAGGTGGGACAGGAGCTGAGGTCTCTGTGCACACTGGGAACATCCCTTGCCTGCCCTGCCCCCCACAGGCACCCCACACAAATACACACCACTGAGTACCCACTCCCACACATATGCACTGGTTCACCTTCAAAACCCAGAAGAGTTGAGAAAGAGAGAAGCCACCAGCAGAGAGCTGCAGGAACAGGCGCAGCTGGGACATTCCTCCATTCAGCGAGGCCAAATGGAGAGTCCTCTGGTCCTACTAAGGACCTGGCTCAGAGGCCTCTGAAGTATGTGGAAGGAGCGGAGGCCCCCAGAGACCCACCCCCCTGGCAGAGAGGACCACAGGGCCTGAGGATGAGACACCTTCAATGACAGAACTGAGAGGGAGGGTCCCTTGCTGCCCCCACACGCAGACTCTGCCAGACTCTGCCCAAACCAGCCTGGCACCCCCAGGCCGCGATGACTGGTCGGGACATGCCCCCTATCCCAGTTCCCACTCGGCTCATCCCCACTGGCTACATGAACACAGCAGTCCCTGGCTCAGGGCACTGACCAGCCCGTCCCCATCCCCCTGGGGGAGCAGCAAGAACTACTCCCTCACCACTGCCAGCCCCACATTCACCATTTCACCTCCATATTTCTCTGCATGGAAAGAAATAAAACTGAACAACACGCTCCACCGTGGCCCGTGTGTTTGTACTGCTGCGGTTAAGTGACTCCAAACAACTAAGGGGGGGGGGCAGTTCCCTCAGGGCTGGGGCTGCACTGAGGGCGCCTGGGCCCACTTGAGGCACTCCCCTGGGCAGGTCGTTTGTCCTCTCAGGCCTTATTTCTCCAGTATCTTCTGTCCCATCTCGCCTCGCTTGTTCTTTCTGCAGATGAACAAGGATCTCGGGTGTGGGGGGAAGAGGCAGGGAATGACAGGGCACTTTACATGTTGGTAAATCCCCCTGGGGGTGACTGGCATTATCCCAGGCATCATGTCCCAGGTCACACCACGCCTGGCCCAAGGAAGGCACTAAATAATGTTGGTGAACTGGCCCTCCCCGGGGTCTGTCCGATGGCTGCTGTGCTTTGCCTTTCGGAAGGGAAAGGCCCGTGGGAGGAAGGCAGGTGCTAGGAGGGTGGTGAGGCACATGCCGGAGGGCACGTCCATGTCAGGCCTGCAGGACTAAGCAGGAAGGGGGTGCGTCCCGTGGGAGGTGCAAGGGCTTCAGGAGGGCAGGCCGAGGGAAGTCTTGGGTGTGGGTAGAGGCTAAGCTGGGCAAACAGCAGGGAGGAAGGATTGCCAGCTAGCCACAAAGAGCTGTGGGCACAGGGGGCAAGAGGCTGGGAAAAGGAGGGAAGGGTGCAGGGCTGGGTGAGGTGGGGCAGGAAGGGAGGGGGAGGGAGAGTGGCAGGATCTAGGGGCGGTCACAGGAAGTAGAATAGAGTGAGGGAACTGGGGCTAGCCCAGTTGTGTTCAAATCCAGCCTGGCCATTTATTACTGAGTTCCCTTGGGGCAGTTGCTTAAGCTCCCTGTGCTGACGTACCTCACCATCTGCAAACACGAGCATCCAGTGAGGTGATCCACGGAGAGACCCCAGCCTGCAACTTGGGCTGCAGCCTCTTACAGCAGTGAGCCTCAGGGTGAACATGGTGCCGAAGCTAGAAAGTTCATGGGGACTCAGTTCTATTCCCCAGTTCTCTCCCTATCACTGGTCTGCTGCCTCAGCAGTCACAGAGGGCAAGGCCCTGTCCCCCCTCATCCTGCACACAAGGGGTGTGTGTTTTACACACCCAAAGAGCTTGGTGGGAAAATTAATACAGCGCTGACCCTCTAGTGCCCCCCTCCCCACTGCTCTGTGCCTGATTCTCACCCCTGTGCCCCTGGCTTAGCCTCTGAAGGCTGGATAGGTGGGCTCACCGGCCTGGCCTCCCACACACCCCCTGAACAATCAGGAAGCGACTGTGTGCACATCCCTCCGGTTTCATGATTAAGTGCAACAACCTCTGCATGCAGACCTGAGGCCAGCCAGGGGCAGGCAGGCTGAGTCTGACCGAGGCCTTGCTCTGAAGAGCTCCCATGAGAGGGCATGGTAGACAGAGCAGGTGACTATGACGGTGTGTGTCTTCCAGCATTGGAACTGCTGCAGCAAAATACTATAGACTGGAGGGGTGATGAACAACAGAAAACTACTCCTCACAGTTCTGTGGGCTGGGAAGTCCAAGATCAGACTAGGGGTGTGGGGAGGGCTCCCCATGTTCCAGGTGCTGGGCTCGATGTTTTGCACAAATTATGTCATTTAATCCTCACTCCTAACACCTTCATGAGGTGTCTCATATCATTTTCCTGAGAGGAAAATGAAGCTTAGAAAGCCCCAGTGACTTACCCAAGGTCATACAGTCAGACTGCGTGAGCAGGACAGTCTTGTGAACAGGGGCCTCCCCTGCCTCTCATCTGCGAGCTATTCCAAGAGAGTTGGCCATTTCCATGCCCTTCACTGCACTCACGGCTGACATGTGACGGCGTGTTTCTCTGTAACTTCTTGTGTCTGTGCTGCACCATGATCTGCCCCTGGCTGTGGTCACATCCCTTTACCGCCTGATTTGGTTTCTTTGGCACCATTTGTCAGACACCCCTGTCTTAGAAACTTTAAAATGGGGGATAAAAGGAGGGAGCATAGTTTCAGTATCAATGAGAGAAAAGTTGGATCTTCCACAAGACCAAGGCCTCAAATGACAGGTGGCTCTGCCACTGGGACAGGGGACCTGGCCCCTGTGAACCCTGACTCTCCATCTCTAACTGGATGATAAGCTGCACTGCACTCCCACAGGGCGGGTAGAAGCCAATGGCAGGTCCTGGAGAACTGTGGGGACTGGACACACATGAGGGATGTCATTAACAATTTCCTGGGGTGCAGCCTGGCTTTAACCTAAAGAGGACCCCCAAATCTGAGAGGTTCTGGGGTTCCCAGGCTGACCCTTGAGTTCCTGCTCTATGCCCTGCCCTAGCTGCTCTTCCCCCCCTCCCCCCCCCCGCCCCCGCCCCGCTGTATCTGGGTCAGGGGACAACTCTGTGTGCTCAGGGAAGACCTCTGGCCCAGGCCCCAAGTCTTTCCCTCTTTGGCCAGTCATTTCGGGCAGGCCCAGCCTCCATAGGTAAGAATGGGCTGAGCTGGTCTAGAGTGGGCTTCTCAATGCTGGCTGCACAGTGGAATCATTTGGGAATTTTAAAAAATGTTGACGCCTGGCTGCCACTCCCAGAGAATCTGGTCTAAGTGTTCTGGGGTGTGGCCTGAGCGTAGGAGTTTTAAAAGCTTTCCAGATGATCCCAATGGTCATTTGAGGTTGGGAGTCACTGGGATAGACTTTAGAGCCCTGTTACTCCAAGTGTGGCCAGTGGACCATTAGCCTGGGCTCCAAGGGGAGTTGTCAAGGCCTCAGGCCACACCCTGACCCAAGGACTAGAATATCTGCCCTTTAACAAGACCCCAAAGTGGTTCATATGCTATCAATGGCAGGGAAGCCTGGGAGAGATGCCTAACGCAGGAGAGGGCCAGCTTTGGATCCCTCCAAAAGCAATCATCCTTTTCCTTTCCTTCTTACTTGCTAGGGTCTATTGTAACAAACTGAGAAAAACTAAGCAACACTGGGGTGCAAAGAGAAGGACAAAGAGAGAAATCCCAGATAAGTTTAGGAGGTTTCTCCTAGCCTAAGGGATCTATCTGCATGCCACTTCCCAGAGTGTTTGCCAGTGAGGCTGCAGCCCTCATAATGAAGGTGGCCCATGTGTGGGGGTATGCATAGTGGTGGGACTGTCAGGGAAGGTGTGCCCCAAAAGTACAATCCCCAAGAAGCAAGGACATCCCTCCCTGCTGCCACCTCAGTCTGGTTGCCCACTGTGGACCTGCTGGAAACTGCTCAGGCTAGAGGCAGGTCAAGCAGGCTGCCTCGTGAATGGGAACTTGCACCCACAAGCAAAATTAACACCCTGGTCCTCCTGGGGTCTCCATCCCTCCCCCACTCTAGGCCTGGAGGAAGAGCAGAGGAAGGGACTCTTAGATTGTCTCTTGCACCCTATCCTGTGGCAGGAGCTCCTACTCCCAGGGTAGGCCCAGATCCATGCAGTTCTGTTTTGCAGATGGCCAAACAGGTCCCTCCAGGCACAGAATTTACAAATATGTCCCTTCCCTGGGTAGGCTTGCAGCGCCTGCTCCCAGCCAGGTGCTGTGAGGACAGCTGAATTTCAGAGGCTTGCCAAGGCCCCAGTGAGGAGCCAGTGCGGGGGCAATGCTGGTCAGATTGAAGTTGGTCCTGCCTGGGCTTCTGCCTCCTGCATTATTGATCTGCTGCCTGGCCGTGGGCATGAATAATTCATCAGGGGAAGGAAACGCTGAGGATTGTAAATCAGACTCCAGGCTCCTCCCCACCTCTGAGCTAGGGGTTTACTCCTCTCTGCTTAATGGGCTTCAGGGGAGGCCCTGCTGAATCTCCAGTTTATCCTCTGTCCACAGGGCAGGCCCAGGAAAGGGATAGAAGGTTTAGGGTTGCAACAAACCTGGTCTATCAGGGACGGAGCAGCTGTAGTCCCAGAGGCCATGTGCCCCATCCTTACTCAGCTCCAGTTCCCCTGGGACTGTAGAGTCCCAGGACATGTGCCCTTTGATGCTCTGATGAGGTGGGTGGCTATCAGAAGAAGGGCCTTGCTCATCCGGGCCTCAGCGCCTGCTCAGTAGACGCACATTGCGTTGCTGATGGTGTTTATGGTAAATGCTGGCTTGTAAAGGCAGGAAGGCGCACTCAGCAGGTTTTCTATGATCCCATGCAGACGGGGTAAAGGAGGAAATAGTCCTGGAGCCCTCTGTGGCTTTTGCAGCCTTTTATTGGGATTTACCAGGCATACGGCAGGCAGGGGTGCTGGCAGGCCTCCCAGCCCCCAGCAAGTCTTCACTCTATCTGGGCTCTCCTGCTTCTCCACTTCTATTTCTTCTCTTCTCTCTTCTTTTCTCCTGCTGGCATCTCCATGATGCCACCCTTAAAAGCCCAGTCTTAGCCCAGGTGAATCCCATCTACATCTGCCCACACCCTATTCCAGGTGCCCGCCATCAGGCATGTATTCATGACCGCAAGGCTCCATCATCTATCCTAATGGCGGGAGGGCAGAAAAGCCTGATACTTTTTACCTTACCCTACATGGCTTCTTTCATTGTTGCCAGGTCTTGGCGAAGGGCTGGGCATGGATGATGGAAAAGTCTGCTAGGGGTGTGGTAAGAGTTTCTGGATGGGGGGCAAGAAGAGAGCGTGGTGGTGGGACTATCCTATCCTGTGGCAGGAGCGCCTACTCCCAGAGTAGGCCCAGATCCATGCAGTTCTGTTTTACAGATGGCCAAACAGGCCCCTCCAGGCACAGAACTTACAAATATGTCCCTTCCCTGGATAGGTTTGCAGCGTGGTGGATTTCAAAGGAATTATTCCCTCTCTGACCAAAGTTTCCCCAGCTACAGTCTCAGGGCTCCAGAGCTGCAGGAAAGGCAACAGCCTGGCAGTACTGAGGTCGGCCGCTCAGCCCTGTCCAACAGCTCCGTTTGGCACATTTATCCAGGGCAAGGTACAATGTACAGTCTCAGGCACGCCAGAAAATTTTGCTTTTCTTTATACCTATCAGGCCAGGTAGGTTCAATGTCGGTTCTTGCAGACAATAAGATAGTTTTGGAGGCTTCGGTAGATTGTACAGGCCCTCAGTGCTGAAACAGGACAGCCCAGCTCCCCTCTCAGCATTTCCCTGGTGTTCTCCCCACCGCAGCCTGATGCCGCCCTTATATCCCCTCCTGTCTAGGCCCAGGTGTGCACGTTTACACACGTGCATGCACGTGCTCCCTGGGCCCAGGTTTTCCCAATCATGGGCGTGTAAGACCACAGATGCTGGTCACAGAGGTTAACGGTGGGAGGGCATAAAGAAGCCTGAGTTGTAACTCATTTACCCTAAAATAACCAAACCTAATTTCTCCTTTGCCTCCATTCTGCCCAGAGGCAGACATTTAAGTTCAGTTCAGATTTCCTCCCCATTTCCTGGGGACTGCAGCAAATTAAGGTGTCCAGGACCGGGGTGGGAGACTGTTGTGGGGCAAGCCCTCAGGCTGGCAAGGCAGGGAGGGGGGCCTGGAGGCTGATGGGCCTCCCAGCCCCTGGTGAACCTTTACTCTTTCTCTTTCGACTCTCTCTGGCGTTCTCTCGTGGCCATCGCTCGTCTCTTAGCTTTTCAGCCTTAACCCTCCTTTTGTTTCTGAGTGACGCTGCCCTTATAACCTCAGCCGTCAGGCTCAGGTGTGTACACTTAGACACGCCCACACCATGCTCCAGGTGTCCACCATGTGTACCCCACGCCCATGTTCTCAAGCACCTTCTGCATTCAAGGCCACAGGTGATAGCCACTGAGGCCAATGGTATCAAAGCCTGAGCAATTCACTTACCCTACAGAGACAGTCTGTTTCTTGCTGCTGTCTCTGAGACATCCTCATTCCATCTTCCTTGGTCTCTGGAGGTGGGGGCTGTCAACCTTTGGTCCCTATTTCTGTCCAAGCTCTGACTCCACTGGTCCTCTGCTGTCTCCTATGCCCAGGATCATTCTGTTGTTTCCTCGCTGAAATCATCAAGAAATGTTTTTGGGGCCTCCCCGGTGGCGCAGCAGTTGAGCGCTGGGTTGCGAAGCTGCCCGCAGCCTCTGCAGCACCGGTTCGATCCCCGGCTGCTCCCCAGCCACCGGAGGAGGGTCCCACATGGCGCGCAGACCTCTCCTGCCGCCCGCTGCTCCCCTCAGCAGTGTGCTTTGGTCCTTCTGCCTGCTCTGCTCCCCGCTCTGGCTTTGGTGAATTCTCTCACCCTCCCGCGCTTCTGACTGTACCCAGTGCTTGTATAAATAAATAAAAAATAAATAAATCTTTAAAAAAAAATGTTTTTGGCTGATTCAAACTCTGGGGATATTTTTTCTCCAGTGCTTCCAGAATTAGGTAGCCCAGGCAAATGCAAGACCCCCATGATGTCGATGTCCAGGTTCCTTCAGTCTTTTTGCTTCACTACCCTGCCCTAAGGCTTTTGTCCTTATGCATTCTACCCAGTGGCCAGAGGATGGCTGCCACAGCGCCAGCCATTCCAGGTAGTGGGGAGGAGACCAGGAAGGATGAAAAGGACATATGAAAGCTGAGTAGGTGCACTTGAAAATGGTCTGCTGTACACGCTGACCACAACTGTCTCACATGAGCATCCCTCACTGCAAGTCAGGCTGGGAAATAGAGTCTTTTTCGCTGGGTACACAGCTGCCCCAGGGAAAACTAAGATTCTGTGTAGGGTAAGTGATTATCAGGCTTTTCTGCCCCCCGCCCCGCCATTAATGATGGATCCCTGGGGTCCTACACGCATGCCTGATGGCAGACACCTGGAGTAGGGTATGGGCACGCATAGGTGGGTACACCTGGGCTGAGACTGGCTTATAAGGGTGGCATCACGAGGACACCAGCAGAGAAAAAGGAGCAGAAAAAGAGCAGAAGAAGAACGAGAATGCCAGAGAGCCCAGAAAGAGTGAAGATTTGTGGGGGTCTGGGAGGCCTGTCAGCCTCCTGGCCCCCCGGCCTGCCATGTACCTGGTAAGAGGTCAATAAAAACTTGAAAAAGCCACCGAGGGCTCCGGGATTCTCCTTTACCCATCTGCTCGGATCATAGAGATCCTGCTCTGTGCCACCCCACTGCTACATTCTGTTAGAAAGGGAGGATGGAGGCTGGTGCTGCCTGCCATAGTTGCTATATGGGGCTGCAGAAACTCTGTCAGCCGCACCCAGGTGCTGTCGCCCAGATCCGCTGGGTAGTGTCTTCTCTGGGGTGCCTTTCAACCTTCACAGTCAGATGGGAGATTTCAGACCCCTCCTCTCCCCCGTTCTTAGATCCTATTATCTGTTATCAGAGGGTGACATCGCCTACCCTGCTCACTACCACCACCACCACCCCAGACACGCAACCTGAGGGGAACCCACCTTCTCCCCTCCCCTGACCACAGGTTCTTGGGGAGGAGACTTTCTGGACTCATCTTACATCTATTCCTCCAAATCTACTTCTTTAAGCCCCTAGTTCTTTCTGTTCCCCTCTACAGAGCAAGCTTTGGAAACACAAAAGCCAAAAATTGGTTCCTTTTACTTCCTGCTTTTTCCTGGATTCTCTGAGGTAAGGCGTGGGAATGAAGGGCGGAAATGCGCATTAAGGAAACACGGGTGTAGAGGCAGGACTGGACACAGGGCAGGTTTTCTGATCCCATGCAGACCGGGTAAAGAAGGAGTCCTAGAGAGTCCTTAGTGGCTTTTTGCAGGTCTTTTATTGGGATTACCAGGTACACGGCAGGCAGGGGTGCTGGGGGGCCGGGAGACTGGCAGGCCTCCCAGCCCCCAGCAAGTCTTTACTCTATCTGGGCTCTCCTGCCTTCTCTGCTTCTCTCTCGGCTTCTGTTTGTTCTCAGCTTCTTGGCTTCTGCTGATGTCCCCGTGACGCCGCCCTTAAAAAGCACAGTCTTAGCCCAGGTGAATCCCGTCTACCTAGGCCCACACCCTACTCCAGGTGCCCGCTACCAGACATGCATTCAGGACCGCAGGATCCATCATCTATCCTGATGGCGGGAGGGCAGAAAAGCCTGACATTTTTCCTTACCCTACAACGGGAAAAGGCAAAAATGTAGTTACTGTGTGTAACGCAACCAACCCATATCTGGTAGGCTCATTAACAGTTCTAGCAGGCCTGTTGTCTTCATGCTCTCTGCCTTCTGGAGTCACCATACTCCGACGCACCCTGTCACTTTCCATCGCCCTTCTCCCGACGCTCTACTGCACTCCTCCATCCTCGGCACCACGCCACCACACTGCACTCTGCTGCGCCACCCTTATAAACCCAGTCTCTCAGCCCAGGTGTACCCACCTACGCATGCCCACACCCTACTCCAGGTGCCCGCCATCAGGCACGCATTCAGGGCCGCAAGGATCCACCATTAAGCCCAATGGTGGGAGGGCAGAAAAGCCTGATACTTTACCTACCCTACACTATGTCAAAATAATATTGCATCGAGAATACTCTGTGCTGATTGTTGCTCCTGTTGCCACGAGCATGGGAGGAGAGTGGTGTGGGCTCCCTCGCCAGCCTCAGGGTCTAGGAGGCTGGATCCACGTGAAAGTACACAGAAGCCGGGGTGTGTGAAGAGATGCAGAGAGACCGCACTGTGCAGGGCCCCCAGACGCCCCCTGTGAGCAGCGGTGTGGGAAGACTGGGTGTCCCACGAAGGGGACGCCTGAGGGAGACCCAGAGGCCTGCAGTGGATGCAGGTGAAGGACAGTGTGCCATTTGACCCTGGGAGGGCTGGCTGCAGACAGGAGGGAGGTCAAGATTCCAGGAGGGGGGCCTCCCTGGTGGTGCAGGGGTTAATGACACAGCACTATGAAGCTATCCTCATCCACTGCAGCTCGACCTCTGGCCAGGGAGCTACCCACATGGCCCAGCAGACCTCTCCTGTCTCGCCTGCTGCTCCCCTCAGCAGTGTATTTCAGTAGATTCACCTGTTCTGCTCCCCACTCTCTGGTGAATCCTTTCACACACCCTCTGTCCCCCCGCACCTCTGGTCTGCACCCAGGTCTTGTATGCCTAAATAAATAAATCTAAAAAAAAAAAAAAGATTCCAGGAGGCCTGGAAACTCCTGCTCCGCCCCCACTCCTGTCCCCCATCTGTGTTCCCCCACCACTGCGTGCTGCCAGGACACCATCCTTGAAGAGGCTTGATTTGTCCCCAACTCTGCCATCTCCCCAGAAGCACGGCAGGTTGGGCTGCCTACTCTTCAACTTATCGCGGCAGAAGGGGTATTTACTTATCACTCAGCTGCTTTCATCTTCATTATTAACGTGACCAACCTGAAAACTAGCATCATTGTTATTTGCAGTGAGCTTCGTTAGCCACTGCTGACCAGTACAAAGTTGCCTTTCTCTGGCTTTGAAGCAGTATTTGCAATGGACTTCAACCCTGACACTTTTCCTTACCCTTCAAAGTGAAGTAATCATAAATAGAACTTCTTGAGAAATCCTCTAAGTCCAAATGGCATTTTTTTTTTTCTGGTAAGAGCCAGATAGAAAATATTTTAGGCTTTCCAAGTCATATGGTATCTGTTGCAACCACTTACCTCTGCCCTGCAGCACAAAGGACTCGGTTAGAGATAGTCCATAAATAAACGAGCATGACTATTCTGCTAAAACTTAATTTATAAAACATGTGGTTGACAGCCCACGGGCTGTCCTTTGCTGATCTCTGCTCTAAATCCACAGGATAGATTGTTTCTGTGGCAGGAACTGACTAACTTTTCACTAAACTCTCTTTCCTTTTTATCTTGAACAGCTTGTCGTATTTCTCTGCTTCCCTTGCTGTTTGATATGGTTATGTGAGTGGATTTTGGTCAGCTCAATGTGAGAGTTGATGTCTAGCCCTTAAAAACCTCCCAGAGTCCTCCAGTCTCCCAGTCAGCCTTGGAAACCACTGAAAACAGCCGGCAGGCTATCAGCCTGGGTCCCTGGATGACAATATGGAGCAGAGGCTCCCTGCTTCCTTCCTAATCCTCAGCTGCTGATGGGATTTGTGTGTGTTATGCCACTTAAGCTTTCAGGATTTATCTGTAACTAATTCAATTTCCTTCTTTTATTCTACCCATGTTACACACGAGAAAATTAGGTGAGCTCATTTCAGATGTAAAATATCAAGGTATTGGCTAAGTGGTTTAAGAAATGACATGTCAAGTTATAGTTCATTTGCCGAATACATATTTGTTGAAATATTTGCCTGATACATGTCAGACATCGTGCTAAGTGTGTTGGGTGCACTATAGTGAGCAAAACCTATTGAGTCCCTTCCCTCGAGGATTTGTAGTGTCTGAAGAAATTAAATTGTGATTGGTGGTAGGAAGTGTCTATGAAAGTATGTGATGGTGGAGAATGGAATACGGGACACTGTCCCTAATAAAATGACATCTGTGCTCAGTCCCGAAGGGGTTGTCCACTTGTGGAAGTGCTGTGGTCTTCACAAGGCAATGTCAAGGAGACCAGTTAGTATCCCAGGATTCTGCTGGTGGGGATTAATCCCTTATTATAGCTAGATCAGTGACAGTGGTGGAGTTGACTGAGTGCTCATTTCCTGTGGTGAGTACCATTTAAAGAAGAAAGAAGGAAAAGTCAGATAATTAGAATTTAAACTGAAAATAAACATGGACTCTAAGTCCCATCCAAAATCTCTCACTGCAAACTCTGTGTGCCAGGCTATAGGGTGAGAATAGATAGGGGCAGGGAGGGGTGATAGGAAATGCAGCCACCTGGAAGTCCCTAATGGTGCCTCTAGGGGGGTGTGGGGAGTCAGTGACCACCCCAACAGAAAGACAAAGATGCTTAGACACTTTTTCTGGGCCAGGGGACTTTAGAGAAAAGGTCTCTGTCAGGGAAACACCCAGTTAAATAAGCTCAGTAGTCACTGGACTGTAAGACTTCTCAGAGCCTTTAATATACCAAAGTGTAGCACGACTCTCTAAGGAGGGTAGAGGTGCAGTATTTCTTAAGTTTAATGCACTGCCAAGCCCTTTCTTTGAGGAGCATTTTCTTCCAAACCTACTTTAGATTTGCTGAGCCAAGCATTTCCCTATGTTATTAAAGACTCTTCGTAAACATCCTTTTAAATGGCTGTATGACATGTATAAACCCTCACTTATTTATCTTTTCTCCCACTGTGGGCCATATAGGTGGCCAGTTTTTCTCCAATTTTTTTTTTCTTGCCTATAATTTAAAAGAGGGCTGAAGCACTAGGGGAACACATTCTGAAGGTGCTCGGTTTGCTGCTCTCACTGGGAAGGGGGGTGCGGCTCATTGCTCTCCCTGCCCAGGGAGAAGAGCCCCGCCTCCTCACAGGGCAGCTGAGTCGCCATGGCAACCACACTGTCAGGAAGAGGGAGATGCTGGCAGGTGGGGATGGACAAGGATACCCCCAAGCTCAGCTTGGGGTGCTGAGCTTGACCAGACCTGACTATTGGGCGACCCCCTGAGGATGATCGATGGGAGTCTCAGCTGCCTTTACTTTTTTCATGGCTCTTGGGGTCCCCAAGGCTACCAGGGCTTTTACCCAGAATCCTCATTTTGAATTTGCCTTTCGGGATAAACCAGAAGGCAGAGGTCAGCAAGTAGGAAGGTAGGGGGAGCGTTAGCTCTCATTCCTGCCTCAGTTGGCTTTAGTGCCTCCAACATCTCTCCATTTGTTTTTCACTGGGTGGAGAATTTTCTTCTGCGCATTTTGTAATTTGGCTTGAATTCTGGGTTCTTCAAAGAAGTTTTAACAGGATCCCCTTAGGCAGAGTTGCCTGTCAGAGGAAGAGGTTTCTGGGTGAGAGGAGACGTGATCTTCTTGGGAGTCTCCCAGGAATGAGCAGGACTGTGGGGCGAGGAGCAATGTCCCAGGGGCCTCTGTCAGATGGGAAAACGCTACCCCATTGTCCAGGCAAGCCTCTTCCACAAGAATGTCCTAATTCCCCAGCCCAGCCAGTTTTCATTCTTTAAACTTTTTTAAAAGTGAATTACAAGACCTCCATGGTGGCGCAGGCTGTTGAGCACAGCGCTGTGAAGCTGTCCGCAGCCTCTGCAGCGCCGGTTCGATCCCCGCCGGCTGTGGAGCAACCCACATGGCGCAGCAGACCTCTCCTGTCTCGCCCAGTGCTCCCCTCAGCAGTGTGTTTCAGTCAGTCTGCCTGTTCTGCTCCCCCCTCTGTCTCTGGTGAATCCTCTCATCCTCCTGCACATCTGGCTTGTACCCCAATTCTTGTAGAAATAAATCTTTAAAAAAAATAAATTACATACAGTAAAATAATATACACAAAACTGATATCAGCAGTCACCCACAGGGAGAGGGCGTGGCAGTGGGGAGGTGATAAAGGCGGCCTTTCAGTTTTTATTCTGTGTGCCTCATATCATCAGAATCTGACAAGAAGCATTCATTTCTGTATTACTTTTACAATTTATAATTTATTTTTCAAAGCTAGGAATGTGTGAGGGAGGAAAAATATTCCCCATAATCCATTAGCCAAGGCAATCAATGTGAATAGCTGAATGTTTTTCTTCCAAGCTTTTAAAAGGGAATTTGTTTTCAATATACAGCAAGCAGCTTTATAATAAAAGTGCTCAACTAAGTGCTTTTTGCATTGTTGCTGGCGTTTGCTGAGCTTTTAAGTAGTAGGCACCTTCAGTTTCCCTCAAACCTGCCTCCTCGCACATCATGCCAGCCTCACCTGAAGACAAGGACACACCAAGCGGGCACATAGTAGGTGGACGGAGCGGGCGTTGTCCCAGGGGCTGGAGGCCTGCAGAAGTTCTCTCTCCCGCCTCGGACTGACCAGCTGGCCAAGTGGGTCTCCAGCGGGTGTCGCTTCCTGGGCATCGCCTCCAGGGATTATTTTCTGACCTTTGCTTTGGATTCAATTCTTGCTCTTGGCCCTCTTCCTAGAACTGGATCTTCAGACTGCCAGGCTCCTGGCTCCAGTCTCCTCTCAGCCCCGGCCCCACAGTTTCCCTGGCCTCCCACTACCCTGGCTGGGTCCAGGGGCCTCTCGGGCCTCCTCCCGCTAGTGAAGTAGGGACCCCTGCTCCACCTCCTGAGCCTCCTGAGGACCTGTGGCTACAGCGAGGTATCCGTTAAAGGGCGACTTGGCTGCTGGAAAGTTGGTGTAATAGGGCTGCGCCTGAAAGGAAGAACGGGCTCGTGTGATTTCCCTTAATCCTGCAAACCAAACTGCAGGGCTCTCGCCAAACTGTCCATCTCTTGGGGGGGAGTTTGAGAACCTGAGGGAGGCCCCAGGCTTGGCTCCCTCTGGCTGGTTGCCTGAGAGAGACATTCTAGGGTCTCGAGACATTCCTGGAGAGGGGAAACAGGTCCAGGCAGGGCCAGGCCGCCCTCTCGGGAGAGCCAAGCCCAGTGAACCAATGTTTTGATCACGGTCCTGCGGGACCTGCTCTTGCGCTGGTTAGACAGGTAGGAGATAAACACGCACCGAGGAGACCAAGGTCGGCGGCTCCCAGCGCAGCGGGTTTAATTATAAGTGCAACATAATGACGACAGGACAGAAAGTGGGGAAAACTCTCCCCCAGCCCCGGCTTCTACCTTTCCACGGCCCTGCTCATGCCCCCGCCCCGTGGCTTCCCCAGTACATGGAGTAGTTTCTTCTTTAAATTTGTTCCCATTACGAAATGAATCCCACCTCACTGTGGCAAACTTGGGAAATGAAAAAGTATAATGGACATGATTTAATTTTTATATAATATTTGATTTCTGTCCTCACATGCGGTCCCCATAACTCGCCCACCACTGGGCACCCGCGACCATCACCGTAGTCCTCTGTGCTTCCCTCCCCTGCCTTGACCCCTCTCCCTCCTCCCCTGCTGTATGCCTCAGCTCTGTGGTCGCCTGCAAGTTTTGTCTTTTCCTGATCCTTTGTTCGCTTTGCCTGTATTTCCCAGGTATTTTTCTTTTTCCTTCTGGCTCATGTGGCCTAGTATAATCCCTCCCAGCTCTGTCCCATGAAGTCCTCAATTTTAACTGAGGAAAACAGCAGCCTCTAGTTGCACACTCGGGACACTTTCTCACATTAAGCAATCTTAGTTTTGGGGTGACATTGCCACCCTCTGAATTCATCCCGTTGATTTGTTTACTGTTTCTCGGACTACAATCTTCCGTCTATATTGTGTTCCGTTAATGTTCAGGGCCCCAGACAGGACCTGGCACAAGAGTTGGTGCTTTACTGCATGTCTGATGAATGAAGGAATCAAGGGGAGGGTGTATGCTTTTGCTCAATAACCACCCAGTTCGTGCTATTCACGCTCCGTTGTATACTGATTTCTTCTTGTTCTTCAAGCCAATCAGGGTGGGGGCGGCTCTGGATTCAGGCCTAGGCCCAGGGAGTACAGGGGGGAGGCATAGAGAAAGCAGATCATAGTCTTGACATCCAGTTCACATGCCTGCCCATAAGGGGACTATATCTCATAACTCTTTGTAAAAATCTTGTTTGTACAGACATCTAAGAAGTTAAGTGAACTTGCTTACATTCTCGAAGTTGGTCACCAGTGCAGACAGACCTGGAGTGGCAGATACTATAATAAAAGCTCTATCTTGCAGAAAAAAGATCTCAAATCAAAAGTATAGGTGACCTTCTAAGAAGGCTTTTAATTAAAAAGAATCTCTGAAGTACAGGTCAGGGATCTAAATGCCCTTTTCATTTGGATATTGGTCTGTCAAACGCCTTAGTCTGTGCTGATAAGAAAATGGATCTCACAAGACTGAATTCAACAAAGAGGCTTAGTCACCTCAATTACCTGAGTTGAAAGTCTCATAAGAATTTAAAATTGGGTGACCCCTTGTCTCATTCAATGCAGGAAGATGAAAATTCTCTTACTGTCAGACTGGTTTAATATGAGGCCACCTTTATTCTTCTGATATGTAAAGCTTCATGTTTATAAAACAAACTTTAGGCAATTGTTAAAAATTGTGGTTGTGGGACCTCCCTGGTGGCACAGGGCTTAAAGTCTCAGTGCTGTCAAGCTATCAGCAGCCACTGCAGCACGAGTTCAGTCCCCAGCCAGGGAGCAACCCACATGGCTCAACAGACCCCTCCTGTCTCGCCTGCTGCTCCCCTCAGCAGTGTATTTCAGTAGATTTGCCGGTTCTGCTCTCCACTCTGTCTCTGGTGAATCCTCTCACTCCCCCCTCCCATACCTCTGGCCTGCACCCCAGTTCTTGTAATTTATGCATGCAAGAGCTGGGGTGCAGGCCAGAGGTGTGGGGGTGAGAGGATTCCCCAGAGACAGAGTGGGGAACAGAACAGGCAAATTGACTGAAGGATGCTGCTGAGGGGAGCAGTGGGCAAGTCAGGAGAGGTCTGCTGTGCCATGTGAGTAGCTCCCCGGCCTGGTATCAAACTCCTGCTGCAGTGGCTGCAGATAGCTTCATACGTTGCATCTTAACCCCTTGAGCCACCAGGGAGGCCCAAATAAATCAATCTTTAAAAAAAATTTGAAAAAAATCTCAGTATGGTTTTGATATGACTGTTGTAATTTTCTTTCTCCCAGTAGCAACAGTTTACCGGTATGGTCCAACAAAAGAATTTCTAACACTTTTTCATTAGGTCTAGCTGCCTCCTCTGACACTATCATTGCCTTTCTGATGACTGTCCTGAGCCATCAGCACTTACCCAGCCAGAATTACATCTGGCATGGATTGAACTCACAGGCCAAGCTGTCATTTTAATAAGAAGCCTTGGGGTTCTCCTATATGGATTTATGCTCATGTTTCTGGTGAATCTGTTCCTAAAAGTTTCATCAAGCTCAATCCTGGCCCCAATGGTGGCTCCGACCAGTTTATCTACGTCAAAGGCAAAGTCTTGCTTGCCCAAGGAGCCTACTTGAGGGGCCCAGGTCCCAGCAGGTTGTACTCCCTAGAGAAGCTCTGCCCCAGGACACCTCCCTTGCTCAGAGGCATCTCCTCAGGGCAGGGCAGGTATGTGGGGGCAGGGGTCAGGGCTTCCAGGGAGTTGAGCCCTGGAGGTTCTTCTCAGGAGGGTACTTGGTCCTGCAAGGAAGGAAAACCACTTCCCTTGAGCCTTCTTCCTGCTGGAAGTAGGGATTCAGTGATACAGAAATCTTGAAAACCTTCTAGCTGGGGACATGAGCTTGTTACTGGAGAGAAAGTGACTTGAAAATATCTCATCCTTTACATACAGTTAATAGAGCACAGATGAATTAAATTCAAAGCATTTTAATCAAAAACTTCTGTCTTGTTCTCAATGCTTCTCATCTGGGGGGAAATCGTGAGATACCCCATTCCACTTTCAGCTCTGTTTGGCATGAACAGATTCACATTCAGATAATATTTACTAAACATTTACTATGTACTTTTTCAATACACAACCTCATTTGATCCTCCTGATAACCTATTTAAATAGGGATTAGTCATCTCATTTTACAGATTAAAAAACAAAAGCTTATAAGTGATGAAGTTATTAACCAAGGACACAGTCATAAGCACAGAAAAAAAGTCAACATCTTTTCCTTCTATCTCAACAGCAAAAAATTTCTTCTAATTAATTTTAAGTCCACAGTTAAATTTTTTTACATTGTGGTAAAATACACATAAAATTGTCATTTTAATTGTACAGTTAAATAGTGTTAAGCACATTCACGCTGCTGTGCAGCCATCACCACCACGCACCTCCAGAACCCTTTTCATCTTGCAAAACTGATACTCTGTTCCCACTAAACATGAACTTCCATCCCTTTCCTTCCCCAGCCTCTGGAGCCCCCCTTTTACTTCCCTCTCTATGAATTTGACCAAGTATTTCATATAAGTAGATTGGCTTCTCACAGCGTAAGGTCCCCAACTTTCATCGATGTTTTAGCAGGTGTCTAAATTTCCTTTCTGTTTAGGACTCAATAACATAACAAATTTTGTTGACTCATTCATCCATCAATAGATACTTGGGTTGCTTCTATCTGGTTATTGTGAATAATGCTGCTATGAGCATGGGGGTACAGATACCTCTTAGAGTCACTGCTTTCAATTCTTTGGGGTATAGACGCAGAGATGGAGTTGCTGGATCATATAGTATTTCCATTTATACTTTTTTAAAAAAAGATTTATTTATGCATACAAGAGCTGGGGTGCAGGCCAGAAATGTGGGGGTGGGTGAGAGGATTCACCAGAGACAGAATGAGGAGCAGAATAGGCAGATGCACTGAAATACACGGTTGAGGGGAGCAGCGGGCAAGACGGGAGAGGTCTGCTGCACCATGTGGGTAGCTCCCTGCCCGGGGATCGAACATGTGCTGCAGTGGCTGCGGATAGCTTCATAGTGCTGCATCTTAACCCCTTGTGCCACCAGGGAGGCCCCTCCATTTATAATTTTTTAAGTGACCATAATACAGTTTTCTATAGTGACTGCATGATTTTACATCCTCCCAACAATGCACAAGGGAAACATTTTTCCACATTCTTGCCACTCACCAGGGGATGGGAGCAAAGCATTAGCCCACAGTTTTATAACCTGTTTGTTGTCCCCAACTACAGGGAGGATGTGAAGAAAAAGGTCTCTAGAATATTGGGAAAGAGATTCAAGACGACGGTTTGAGCAGCTGCCTCTGGGAAACAAAATGAGTAGACTGCAGATCACAGATGAGAAGTTCTCTTACTTTTTCACCTGGCATGTCCTGCATTTTAAAATTGTTTGTTTTTGAAACAAAAAATAGGCTGCTTTGGAAAATGTCTGTATTGAAACCATGTTTTTAACAGATGGATGGAGACTATTCTATTTAGCCAAGAACACTTCAGAAATTCCACACTGTAGGAAACTGGAACACTGCATCGTTAATGGAACTGTGAACATTTTACATCTTATATTTAATCATTTACAGTGGGTCACACAGTGATGATGACATCTGCACCATAATTCCTCTGAGACCCCCCTCAAGCAGGACTTGGTGGTACTTTTATTTAAATGAATTCTGTTTCAGTTTTTAAATTTCCTCCCTCTTTCCTGCTGAAGGTAGCCTTGGAAAGAGAACCCAAGAGTGGCTCCCCCAACTGGTCTGTGAAAAAAGATTTGGCATATTTTCCTTTTCAGTGCCTGCTTTCTGCTTCCAGTGCTGCTTTCCTAGTTGAAACACGATTTAGATTTGTAGCTTTGTGTTGCAGACCTGTTCGATGAATGCCTCATCCAAATTGATGTTCTTTTAAGAAAGCAATGGTGAATTGACAAGAAATCATATTTTAATACCTCTTTGTGACTCCATTCTGACCCTGCTCTTTGATCCAACCTAATTGATCCAACCAATTAGTTTTGTGAATGCATTAGTTCATAAAAATTTCACATAAACTAAAATTCATTTCCAAGGCTGAGTTCTATTAAATTAATATTTAGCTCCAAGGAAACATGAACATGTGCCTTAAAAGAGTTGTTTATTCCAGGGAAGTATCTATGTTATTATGTGAATGTCATTGATTATGCAATGAAATTTTATTTCAGCCTAAACTCTCTTTATCTCTCTATTGAAAATGGCAAATTCTTTGGGTGTATGTTCGTTGTAGAAGTAAGGATCGAATGGAAAAATACAAAAAAATGAAAATTTCCTACTTCCCTAACATTTGTTGATAATCACTGTTAAGCATTTTGCATTTTTTCATTTTTTAAATGTCTAGGCATTTACATGCATATTATTAAAATAAAGTTGGGATTTCATTGTGCATTTGTTCTCGTGACCAGATTTCTTCATGTCATACAGCACAGACACTGTCCCATGCCATTAAATTTTTATAGGCAGCTTACTTTTTCTTTTTTTTAAAGATTTATTTATTTATTTATTTACACAAGCACTGGGTACAATCAGAAGCAGGAGGGTGAGAGAATTCACCAGAGCCAGAGTGGGGAACAGAAGAGTCAGAATGATGAAATACATCGCTGAGGGGAGCAGCGAGCATGGCAGGAGAGGTCTGCGCGCCATGTTGTGTCCTTGCTGGTGGCCGGGGATCGAACCTGCACTGCAGAGGCTGTGGGCAGCTTCGCAGCCCAGCGCTCAACCGCTGCGCCACTGGGGAGGCCCTAGGCAGCTTACTTTTCAATGCCTGCATTGAATTTCATGATGCAGACACCTCACTCTTGATTTAGTTATAACCAACACCCCCTTTTTAAAATATAAAAGTGGTTTCCAATTTTTATCCCATTATAAGGGTTGTTCAGATAACCCTTAATTTTTCTTTTTAAAACCTTGAAAGTAAGATAAATTCTGCTAACTCCCAAACTATGTTTGCAACCTCTTGGTTTCTTTCTGGGAGTGTGTGTGTGTGTGTGTGTGTGCACGTTTTGAATTGGACCCAGTTTTGTTCTCCACGTTGCCATGAAGAATGCTTAGACTATTTCTAATGGCTGTGAGAAGGGAGCCCAAGGAATATGATGCCAGAATGAAGAGAGTTGAAGTAATTTACAGTAGTCCAGGAATAGTTTTCATAAAAGCAGGGCTGAGGAGCAGAACTAAATAACCTCCCCCACAAGGTCCCTTTTAATCTATATTGTCATGGTCACCTAGTGCTGCCCATTCTGTGGAATACTTCACCTTGTATTTGCTGATTTATTACTACAGTCATTCTCAATCCATGTCACATATTAGAATCACTTGAGGTAAAGTAGTCTAAAAAAGATTCATGCCGCAAGTTTTTATCTGGGGTGGAACCCGCATATTGTTTTGTGTGTGTTTGTATTTAAAGACAGCATTCTAGGTGATTCCAAGGTGCCCTGGCTGAGAATTTTCACTTTATGGCTTCTTGGTCACTAGCGAGCCTTGAGTTGCTGGCCTTGGTGCTGAATTTCTTCATGTCACGGCCTGCTCCCAAGTTGTCCCCACTTCCCAAGCTGTAAGCAACTGTTCCCAAAATGCTGATTCACGGAGGTAACAGTAACCCAGCTCTTTCTGAGTGATTAGGCTAAAAGATCAGCATTTCACTGCAGCTGCTCACCTCCCCACACAGGCAATTAGCCACAGAAACACACAGACACTGTCTAAAAGATCCCTTTCTGGGCTGAGCTTTTAATGCCCAGAAGCACAATATGTAGCTATATTCACATCAGATAAAAATCATCTGGCTTTGGGGTGTAGTATTTGCTCCCTGGAGAAAGGAGACCTTGCCTTGGATCTGCAGTTTGGTAGTACCTAATGGGTGGAGAAGAGGGAAATGCTTGCCTGGCACTCTGGGGAGCCAGACAGCTATGCAGGAGGGGGCATGAGACCCAGTCAGAAGGTGTGGGTTTCATGCTCATCTCTACTTTTGCCTAGCCACAGGACTTTGCAATTAATCCAGCTAATGATCAATTTATTCTCTATAAAATGGGGATAAAGATGACTGCCATAATTATAACCATGCCCTAGTTACGATGTCATAGTAATATGAGGTAAGGATATGTATATCAAGAAAGTCAGGGGTGCAGGGCTTACCTGTCAGAGAGATTTCTGTGTTTGTAAAATGGTCAGAAAACAGACCTCTTATGTCTTCTTTGTCCCCTATCTTGCTGAGGGGCACAAGGAAACTGTTGGGGGTGATGGATATGTTCACTACTTGGATTATGGTGCTCAACTGTTCACCTTAAATATACTGAGTTTACTATATGTCAATTATACCTCAATAAAACCGCTTTTAAAAAAAGGTGGTGTATATAATACACACCTATCATTCCCCACTTAACAACATATCTCAGAGATTCCATATCAGTCTGTAAGTTACCTTTCATTTTGACAGCTATAGATTATTTCATGATGTAGAATTATGTGATTATTTAGTCATCTTCCTACCAATGGACATTTAGGTTATTTATAGTCTTTCTTTTACAGCCAATGCTGCTATGAACATCCTTATATACACATTGCTTTGCATCTACAAGGTGAATTCTTACAAGTGGAATTGCCAAGTCAAAGATCACTCAGAGGTTTTATTTATTTATGATTTCCATAGTTTCACTTATTTACGATTTCCATAGATACTATGCAAGGCTCAAGTCCTGCCTACACTGAACTGGAAGGGATGGGTTCCCCTCTGGGTGTGACAAAGTACCGAGCAGCCGAGCTCTACAAAGTGGGATTTCCTTGGTGATCACTCTCCCAAGAGTAAATGGTGCAGTCCTGTTTGCAGTCACTGTTTGGCCCCACTTTTTCTTTGGCAACAGGATGTCTAGAAATAGTTGTGGAAAGCCAGGCCCCTCATACCATGGTGCCTACTTTACCTGACTGGTCACAGAGAAAGAGAACAGAAGGACTGGGCAGCTGTAAAAACAGTGAGGCAGTAGTGAAAGAAGAGGCAAAGCAGCCGATGACATCCCTTTCCAGGCATTACATTCCTTCCACTTATCTCTCCTCTCAATATTTATTGACAGCCAAGTAAGCAAGCTAAGTTTCTGTTTCTATGGACTTGATGGGGACTGTGGGTACACACAAGAGAGCCAGGTGAGGGAATCTTCCCAGAAGAAGAGCTGTTTGCTTCCTTTTTTAAAAAAGTTGAGGTGAAATTCATATAACATAGTTGGTCCAGTGGCATTTGGTATACTCACACTGTGTACAGCCACTTCTGTGTACTTCTGAAACACTTCATTACTGAAAAAAGGAAGCCCTGTACCCATTAAGCAATCACCCCAGACAGTTAGGGTTTTTAATTCAAGGAGGAAGTATGTCACAGGCAGGCATGGAGAGGAAGCCATTCTAAGACACGCTGTTTTACAAAAGCCTAGGACATCAAATCAGAGGTGTATACCATTGGGATGAGGAAGTGACGGGATAAGGCAGGAAGGAAAGGTGATTGCAAGGGGGAGATCGCATGTGCCAGCTTTGTCCTACAGGCAGCAAATTGGTCGAGGGTGGTAAGAAGGGATTAGTGGTTATAGGACACATTTGAGTAACTTCTTCCCTGGAGGGATCTGGTCAACTTTAATATGAATTCAGTTTGAGCCATGATTTCTCAATACTGGCACTACTGACATCTTGGGCTGAATAATTCTTTGCTGATGGGAGCTGCCCAGTGCATTATAGGATATTTAGCAGTTATCTCTGACCTCCACCAGGTAACTAGCAGTAGCATCCACCTCACCCCACTCCGGCTGTGATAACCAATGTCTCCAGACATTGCCAAAAGATTATCAAGGCAGAGAGGCAAATTCCAACGCCCACCACCTCCATCTGAGACTGCTGAACTGTGACCCTGAACTCCACAATTTTAGGGAGAGGGCAAATTACAGGTGCTGTGGGAGACACCCCTTGGAGCTATGGACACACAGGAGCTATGGACACAAGACCTCTGAGGTCTGGACCTTACAAACATGAACAAATTAAAACTTTGGAGCTTTTTTCAATTTCTTCCTCCATTCATTCAAACAACCACTTATGTGCCAAGTACTAGGAGTTCACCATTAAGCTAAGTTCTGTTTCTAACAGAGAGGCTCATCCCAGGAGGGCAAGGAAGGAGAAAGGTGGGAAGACTTCCTGTGGAAGACAGGGAGTGGGGTCTCTTGGTGTCAGCTTTCTGCCTTTCTCCCTGCCAGTCTTCCAGACCCTCCCAGTGCTCCCAGGAAGGGCTGTGGAGTGAGATGTCCCAGGGTGGCTGAACCCAGGACCCAGGGGCTCCTTGCCAAAGATCCAGTGCCCAAAGGTGATACAGATGCAGAGCCACTGGTGGCTTCAAGAAGTATGTGGGTTCAGGAAGTGAGGACATCCGTGGGATACTGTGTAGGCTAGAGCGCCGCCTCAAGTGTTCTGGACCATGAGCGATTCCGGGGAGCTTTGCACAATCCAAGAGGCAAAGGGCAGATTTGGCAATTAGGAGCAATTGATTTGTTTCTCTTCTTTTTGCTAAGCCCAGTAGGATAGGGGCTATGAGCCAGATTTAATTGAGAAGTTATGCGACAGTTTCTGCATCAAGTTCATACATGTCATATAAAGATGAACAGATCCCTGCCTTTGCTCTCCAGCACTTGCAGTTGAGTGGTGGACCCTCCCTCCACATTACTTCTTGAGAGCATTCTAAGGAATTTTGTACTGTTCTCTTTGATGTGAATCCACTTTACAAATTAGAAAACTGAACTGAACGGTTTAAAGACTTGCCATCGGCTGTAAAGTATCAACCCAGTGTCAGAACATACAACTTCAAGACCTGTTCTTTCCGCTGCACCACATGCTTCTGCTAATTACAATTCATAAGAGGAAATGCCTTCGGCAAAGGGCAGCTGAGAGACAACTGGAGACCCTGATCTCAAGCAAAGTACTTACTCCCTCGGGCTTGCTTTCCTGCCTGTGAAAGGAGAATGCTGCCTCCCCAAGTGGACACGGTTTTATTTGTATGTGTGTTGCCTGTCTGTCATACGAAGCAAAGTGCTGGGTGTACATTCCAAGGGTCACCTATAACACACTGCCATAGATAAGAGGGAGCTGTAAGAGTTTGGAAGCTGTTTAGGGAGATAAACTTGGCAGCTATGTGTAGAGTGGAGTGAGCTCCGTGTAGGCGTGAGTGAGAGCCTGGAAACCCAGCCCAGAGGGCGCGCGATACAGTCTGGCCCAACAGGGCCTCAATTTGTGGGACGTGCAAAGAGAGTCAGGAGAGGAAAATGGAGAGGACTGAGGATTAACTCCAGGGTGAGAACACAAAATGCCACAAAATTCTCAGCAAATTATCCATGATGAGGAAGAACTGTAAGAATTAAATGTCACATTCATTTAGAGATAACTTATCACTTTGGGAGAAATGTTTAATTAAACCATACCTTTTTGGCACTGAATTAAAAGTAGCTACTAACCATGTTTGCTTGCTCCCCTTCAAGTTGTAATTTCATTGGTAAGACTCATTGGATCTTTGAGAATAACTAAAATAAATGTACTAATTAAAAGAAAGTGACCGTTTCCTAAGAGTTTTGTATCTCAAAGGAGGGAAACTGAATATCTTAGTCTAGGACAACAAATTAAATTTATGACGGTGAAAAGAGCATCAAGTGATCTCTGGGATTCCTCTAAACAGAAAGTTAGACTTTTCAGCACCCAACCTTTTTAGCTTTTAAGTGTCTTCAGAGAATTAGTAATAAAGAGCTTTGTAAGCTGAGCAGCTCTGCCGAGGTGGGAAATCTCAGCTGAGTAGAGCGGAAGGCATCAAGCTAAAGTGCATTTCTCTCTGTTCCAATGAAGCCAGCAAATACGTATCTTCAAAAAGAAAAACATAATTGTTTTTCTCCTGCCATTTGTGTTAGAGAAACAAGGGGAAACGGCCTGATAGCAATTACCTTCAGTGGGATTCTCTAGCTCTGATATCAGTCAGACAAAGCAGCTGGGCAGTCTCAGCTCCTTCGGGAAACAAAGGTCAGTGGAGTAAGAGTGGCAGCCATTCCACCTGGAAAGGAAAAGCACCACCACTGTAGTTTGGATGGCATCACTGGGATCTGTGCTGAGGTGTCTCTGCCATTTCTAAGAACTCTGAAGTTCTAAACTAGAAAGAAGATTAGGAAGGGTTGGGCAGGAAGTTTGATCGAACTCAAGTCACTAAAAAAAATTTTGTGCAACTTCAGTGCATTAGTTCTTGCAAACAAACAGTGATTGACAAACAAATCCTTTTTGTCAAGCACTTGGCTAATAGTTAGCTTTCCTTGAAAATGCCCAAGTCGCAGGGCCACCTATATATTCTAAATGCATCACCTTTAAAATCAGTTCTTTTATAGCTTTTTCCCTAATCATGCCACGAGTTAAATTTTTTGTAGAACTAGTGTATTAGAGGTATCAAGGAACCCTCAAGATTCAAACCCTTCCTTTGCTATACTCACTGATATCAAGCAAATTACTTAATCCTTCTAGTCTTGTTTTACTATCTGTAAAAGGGAAGTCTACCTTCCTTTTTAAAAAGTGGGGTTGAATTTGATCTATGTCTGTGGAGGTGTGTGCACATACAGAGCTGGATGCAGAGTAGGTAGCTAAAAAGTTAGGATCCCAGTGAAGAGGTGGCAGTTAGATGTCAAGTGAATGGATGGCAGGGAAAAGCTGGGGTGATCAAGAAAGGAAAGAATAAGGTCTCCCTAGGGGTTAAGTCTCAGCGCTATCATCTCTAAGGCCTGAGTTCAATCCCCGGCCAGGGAGCTGGCCCACATGGCGCAGCAGAGCTCTCTTGTCTTGCCCGCTGCTCCCCTCAGCAGTGTGTTTCAGTAGATCTGCCTGTTCTGCTCCCCACTTTGGTGAATCCTCTCACCCCCTTCCCCGCACCTCTGGCCTACACCCCAGTTCTTCTACACAAAAATAAAACGTAAAAAAAAAAGAATGAATGTGGCTTAATTGAAAAAAAGAAAGAAGAATGTGCTCCTAGGATGGATGAAGTAAGGGATGAGGAGTCACTACTAATGGGGACAGGGTTCCTTTGGGTGGGGGTGCGAAGAAAATGCTCTTAAGTTAGTGCTTCTGGTTGCACAATACACTAAAAGTCATCTGTACTATGCCTTAAAAGGTGAATTTTCTGGCATGTGTATTATATCTCGATTACAAGATTATTGTTTAAAAAGATGCAAAAAACATAAATAAGAACATTTGAAGAGGTAATAGGAAATGAGGGATTTTCAGATTCTCTGGTGGAGTGGAGAATCAACCTCTGGATGGATCTATAGGATGATTTAGGGAGGTTTTCTTGCTAAATCCTACAATTTTAATTCCCATCTTATCTTCTAATGTTTCTTTGTGGTAAGAGATTCTCCTTCACTTCCTGGGCTAAAGTATGTGAAATGCTCACACAATTTTTCTGAATGACAGGTGACATTGTTTCACCTGGATTTTTTTTTAAAATAATAAATTTTATTGTTATATTCCCCATACATTTGCAACCCCCCCATTCTGACCCCAATCCCTCCCCTCCTGCCCCCCACACCCCAAAAAGTGTCTCTGGTTCATAGTTTTTTGTTGATTTTGATTTTCACTTTCTTATAGTTATTCTTTTTCCTGGTCCCTTATTTAAGTTTTCTAGATTCCTGCTATGAGTGAGACCATCCGGTATTTTTCTTTTTCTTTCTGGTTTATTTCGCTGAGCATGATCCCTTCCAGCGCCATCCATGTTGCTGCAAATTGCATGTGTTTATCTTTTTTGAATGCTGAGTAATATTCCATGGTATATATGTACCACATCTTCTTGTTTCACCTGGATTTTAAGACATTGTGAGAAATACTTAACATTTTCATAACCACTATTCCCAAGCTGCCTTGATAGTTACTGTTTCAATACAAACCACCATAGGCACAACCATTTAGGCTTCTAATTTATTATTAAATTACATAACAAAGCTTCTTTTGTACAGTCAGAAAATGCATATTTAGATGAGAACAAAAACTAAATACAAATACAACAAAAAAGTTTGGTCCAAATTCAAGTTCCAAAGAAGCCATTTTAAAAGCAAAAAATTCTAGAAAGTGCATTTGGAATAGATTTTTTAAAAACTGTATTGGCATTTTTCATCATGATAAATTATGATTGGAATTGATTTAAGAGGAAATGGATGCAAATACTATGATACTAAAGTGAGACCTTAGGTACAAATTAAAAAAAAAAAATTCCCTCAAGACATGGCCCAGGTTTGTCTCAGTTTCTTATCCAATAAACATCCTTAAGATTTACTTCTCTTAAGGTATGCAGAGGCTTATGTAAAGGAACAAGATTAGTTTATAAAGACCATGATGAAAAGCTCTGCATCTTTTTGAAGATCAGGCCAAACAATTCGTAGTCCCAAAGGAGAACGGTACATAATTTCAATTTTCTAAGAATTCCTCTGCTTTTTAGGTACATTTCCCCACAAAATTCAATGAACGCAGTCAACTTCCAAGAAATTATATCGGATGATCAAATGTGAGGCATTAGAAAGCAAAAGGCTGGTCCAGTCCTTTAAAGTCCTTCCTATCAGGTTGAGATAAATAGTGAAAGAGAAAATTAATGGTGGGGATGCAAGTCCAAGGTGTCTTGATTACACAGAGGCATCAAGACTCAATGAGTATGTTTTTCTAGTCTGATGCAGTCAGCATCTAAATGGAAAGAACCAAAATAAATATTTGGTTCCAGATACAAAAAGATCCCTCCTAAGCGTCTGCTTTTACCATCTTATTTTCTCCTTGGGATTTTACTCCCATACCTGATCTGGGCACCAGGCAGTATGGAAAAAAGCCTTCTCTGTAAAAGCAAATTTTGGAAAAAAGAATAGTGGAAAAGGAAAGCCCCTTTATAACATTAGGAAAGTAAAATGAGCAATGCAGATTACAGGGAATCCTTCATCATCATCTTCAATAATAAGATTAATAATAAAATGAATGCAGAGATAGCCAGGATGGATCAGCTAAAGCACTTGGATATCTGGGCTTGAACTTGAGTAGATTTATTAAATATTTTTCACTATAGTTATCAGCACACATGAAAATAAAACCTCAGAAGTATATCTTATGGAATCTTCTGTACTTTTTGTTGCCATGGTTTTTCATACTTTATTTAGTGAAACAAAAAGTTTTGAGTGGTTACTAAAAACATCCAAATATAAGACAATAACAAAGGGAGAATAATTTCCCCTAAGAGACAACATTTGGGAGTAGATACAGAAAATTCCTCTGACCTCCCAAGCTCTGACTGACTCTAACAAGCAACTCACCATTAGCCCCTGTGGCTAGCAAAAAAGGGCAAAAAATCAAGATGACTGAAAAAAAAATTAAACGGCACATCACTGCAAGAGTTCAAATCATCTATCAAAGGATCTACACTGAGCCTCTACTTCTAAGTGGCACATACACTTCTATTTCCTTGCTCCAGGGTTTCTTCTGCTAACGAAGGAACCCGAAGAGCAAAGGATAAGCAAGCGCAGTCCTAGCTTTCCATATTTGGCCCTGGGTCACCTTACTACGGGCTACAGCACTGGGAGATTAGTCAGACCTATCTGACACCAACATCTACACCAAACTTTTCAACTTCCTTGGAAGAACAAGTTTATTTTCACAAAGAAAATAACCAACATAATTCTGTTACTTCATTTAAGCATAATTTTAATGGCAAGGCCCATCAGCCATCAAAAGTATGTGTGTGTGATTAGTTGCAGCAAGCTAGATTAGCTTGTATCCTAGTTTTATTCTCACACAATCAGCTTTAACAAATGCACCAAATAATCAGACCAGTAAAAAAGACTGGTAGTATAATTAAATAAATAACTTTATTTATGATACTTCAGATTTTATAAATGCAAACTAGGTAGCAACCAAAGTCCCATAAATTCTAGCTGAGGCACAACCATCAATCAAGGCGCTTTGAAAAATCAAAGATAATAAAGTGTCAGGGGAAAGAAGTTTTGTTCTCCCAAGAGAGACTTCAATAAACAATCTTACTTCCCTAATCCTTTAAAGTTTACGTTGGGAAAACCTAAACTTAATTTTAAGGGTGCCACCAATCAAAGAAATGATCAATCAACCCATATTTAGAAAAACAAACCCCAGAATTAAAAAAAAATATATCAAATACCCTTCATACCCAGAACATAATAAAACTTTGACACCAGAATAAAAAATCTCTCAGTTTGTACCAGACCAGGGGTTAGTCTACCCATCGACCTAGATATCAAGTTGTCTGAAACATCAACACATTATGATGTAGTAACATCTACATGCTAATATCCTCTCATTTCCTGTAGTACAACTGGAAGCCAATATTATAAATACCATAGTAAGATCCAATGGTGAAGCGCAGACTTCTTTCTCGCTGAGTACAGAAAGTTTTCAAATCTACTTGTAGTTCATTTAGACAAGAAATTATAGAAACAGAGAAATAGTTAAACTTGAAACAAAGTCTGGTGGATGATTTAAAATATTGTCACTCTCTAGGGATGACCATAGAAGACAGATGCAGACAGAGATAAATTCTGTCACAAGCACCTTCAATAGTGAAACCATTCTCTGGATGTTTGGAAAAGCTTAACAGATTTGGAATGAACAGATTTTTATAAAATACAGAATCCCTGGTACAGACAGTTCTTAAACTTTTGTTCTTAAATTATGAAGCATTTACAAATGGAATTATCTGGGTGGTGGCCCTTTTATTTCTTCTTACATGTGGCTTGTTGAACAGATCTCATGGAAAATTGAGCAGTCCCCTCAGTGAGTTTACCAGTGTTAATCCTGACATGATGAGAAATATTTAGGCGCATTGACATTGGCTATTAGTTTCTTTTGTCATGGTAGAAATGACATTTAATTTTCTTATACAGCAATATTATTCCAATGGAAGAAATAACAAAAAAATCAAAACAATGACTGCCTCCTTCTCAAAAAGCCTGTCATTCTTGACTTAATGCAGTTAAGCCCAGGTTGTACGCACACACAAAAAGAATTTAAAAAATCTTTTTTGCAGTGTGTGTCTTCTGTTTTATACAAACCTATCAGCATCTTCAAGAATCATGAGAAATGGAATTTTCCTTGATACCAAGAATTGGGGAAACAGTAGAAATTTATAACACAGATTATTGAGAAATGACTTGTGATTTCTCATCATGAGCATAAAATAAAGGGACAAGAATTATTTTTATTCACAACCCAATCTAGTGGTTTGAAAGGAAAGCAGTCTTTGGATATAAGGAAACCTGGTTTTCTGAAGAGTTCAGCCAGCCATCAGACTTGGCTTGTCAACAGCCTTTAAACACTGTCACTGAAACACAGAAACTTAGTTTCTGACTGGTTTACTTACCTTCTGGGGAGACAAAAGCAACTGAAAACACATTTTTTTTTTTTAAACTAAACACAGAAGAAAATGTGTGTTAGAAAAGACAGCACAGGAAAACTGTGGCTTCAGCTGAACCTGACCATGTCACAGAATATTTCACTATGAGTCTTGAGTTAATCCTGCTGGTCAGGCTAATTATCAGGGCAACTTCTCCTTCCTTTTTTCCTTATTCCAGATCAGGGTGTGAAAGCAGTGGTTGTCAAGAGTCTCTGGAGATGTCCCATCAATGGAAAGCATACAGCAACAATAGGATGGTACAGACACCAATAACACCACCCAAGATAAGGGAGTCTCGTCGCTTCCGGAGGTTGATCCGTTGGATGAGACTGTTCACAGCAGGAAAGCGATCTTTGAGAAATTTTTATTAAGGTCATATCTGGAAGAAGCCTCTTCAGTGAGAAGTCACAGGTATTATAAATATAGAGATCAGTGGGGTCCAGAAATGAAGTGATGAGATAAAAGAAGGAAAGAAAATTTTACTGAGAAAGTCTTGGGCACACATATGTCAAAACTAGGAATGCTCTACTGCTCAGTCACAGTCATCCCAATATATTATATTACACAAATAAGAATGAAAATTAAAAATAGACAGGGAGAAGAAAGTAACAATAGTGACAGCTACCTGTACAGAGGGATTACTGCAAGCTTCAGGGAGCCACTGTGGTCAGGAACAAAGGAATCGTGCAGAGTAGGGAGGCCCAGGTGTATCGGTATACAGAGCGATCACCACCTCTCACTTTCACCTCTTCTCTCTCAGAAGACTGAGAAGTTTTGCCAAAGAGTTTCAAGAAGTATCTGATTCTTTCCTCAGAGTGATAAGATTCTCATGGATTCAGACAATAAGAACCAACTCTAGGATCTGTATAATCAGGCATTGGTGAGTTATTTAAATATTTTTATTTATTTTGCAGTAGTAGATAGAATATGGAAGGAAAGTGGGTTAAAGTGATCTTGGTGTTCTATTTGGGGAACATAAAAAAAGAGATAGATTGCAGGGAGTTTGGTGCCATGCATGTCTCACACCATTTTCCTGCTACAGCAGAAGGCAGAATGTGTGCTGACCATAGATCTGTGAATGTGTTTGTAAAATGTATTAAGAATATCTGAAGAGAATGAATCTAACAGCCCTTCTGTCACATATCAGTTGTTTGATGTTATTGATGATTGGGCAGACCACACTTGCCTTGTTTACTGAGTTGATATCCACACATACCAGTGTTTTTATCAAGACTGGATTAAAGATAAGATTTAAGTGCTTCTTCATCAGCTAGCCCAATTGGCCAGGAAATAGTTGAGCTGGAAGTATTAGCTGGATGGGATGGCTTCGAACACAGGCATATACAGTGTGCTGTAGTATAAGATTTGTATTATAGTAATACTGTTTCCACTGATACACTCTGTCAGGACTGAGTATTAGATAAAATGTGAGGATTTGTTTAATCTGAAACCCTCACTGCCTGCTCCTTCTCTCCCCTCCACCCCCCCCCCTTTTTTTTCACTTAAAACACTTTTATGATGTTTTAGAGAGAGGCTATTCATTATCAGTTAATGTTGGTTCCAATCCTCCCAACTTCATATCTGCTTTAATAATATTTACTGTACCTCTTCAAGGGGGTAGGTGGTGAAGAGACAACACTGCAGTTATGTCCTCAAGGTAAAGTCTTAGTGAAAAACAAATAAATATTCTTTAGTTATTAAAAAAAAGAAAAAGAAAATTTTCAAACTTAGGGGTTTTATAGTCGCCACAACTGTATTTTTACTTAGTAGTTAAAAATACCTTCACGCTTTTACTTCTTTATATGTTGCAGACCAAAGTACATGCTTCCGCATCCTGTATTGTTCTGCATTTCTAGCAATGGTTTCTGACTATACACCTGCAGGTGCAGCCTTCTTGTTAAGAGACATTATATTAAGGTCAGAGAAGCTACCAACAAAATCACCTGAGATATGAGATAGCTGGAATAATTCCTATTCCCTGTGAATTCTCACTGCATTTTCCTGTAATGAAATGACTTTCAGCAGGGAATATATTTATTTGCAGACTTAAATAATCTACACATTGTGTGATTAAGACCATGTCTTCTTTGCATCTTGAACTTCATTGTGCATCTAGAATAGAGCTTTACACACTGCAGCCATTAATGTGTTTTTCAATTATTAATGAAAAAAAGCAAGAACTTGCAGAGACAATTTTAAAATGTAGTACAGGAAACATGAAGTAATGAGCAAGAACTATGATAAGGTACAAATCTCATTAAAGTAAATGCTTAATCTTTTCTTGCTTAGTAAAAAAAGATCAACAAATCCTCTTGGAAGAGTGTGAGAACTTTCAGCATTAGGAAACCCTTTCTACAGCAGACATGTTTCTGTCCAGTTCACCTCTAGGGAACGCCCTCTTTCCTTTTCTATAGATAGTTCATAGATAGTCCATGTAATAGGGCAGAACTCACCTTTTTCTCTGCTATCATGTATACATGCAAATTCAGGATTGATCAGAAATATCCCTCCCCCTTCTTGGCCAGTGACGGGGCTAGACAGTGATTCAAGCTGGGGCAATCACAGACCTCTTGGGACTTTTACCATAGCATTAGAAAAGATATCCTTCTTCCATGGGGATTTTCAAAATGGCAGGAAGTGACACTTGTAGCCATCTCTATCACTGACAAAGCCTTCTAGAGAATGAGGTCAGCCAACACACAGGAAAACAGAATGATATGGAATTGTCAGAGAGAAGACAGATTTGTGATAGTAAAATTTGATCCCTGAATATTGTCATATGTTAAGCCAGATTCCACCCCTGAATTTACAGATACTTGAACAAATTCTCTCCTTTCCCTTTTTAAGTCAGTGAATTAGGTTTCTATTACTACCTTAGTAGTCTTGACTAATTCATACCCATTTTATTTATTTTTTTAAACACGCATTCTTTTGGAATGATTATACCACTACTCTGTAAACTGTAGAATCCCATGTAAACTATAAACTATTTTAGATGTGTGGTTTTATTCTTTATAAAAAGAATAAAATTCATCAAAAAGAAAAAAAGCCTGGAAAATACCAATACATCAAATAAGGTACCAAACTAAAAAGTAGCCTTGAATTACCTAGGAGCAGATAATCAACTTGAAAATTACAGGTCTTTCCACCTTATTAATTGGGGAAGGAAACTTTTTCCCTAGTAGGTTTGACTTCTCAGAGAGAAAACAAATGTTTCAGAGTAGCAGATCTAGCAGTTTCTCCAAGAAAGGAAGAACTAGTAATTCTGATTTAAATTGGGAAACTGAAGAGTTGAAAAGGTCGCAGTTACAACAAACAAGCAGAGAATCATGAAAATATTCTACCAGCAATGGTAACTCATCTACACATGCGGCTGTTTGTGCTTTCCCCTTCCAAGTGCCTGCCACTGACATACTCTCCAAATTGGAAAAAGAAACAAAAATATATAACTTTTGAAGTACTCTTTCAGGAAAAAACAAACAACAAAACACTGAATAGTATGAAGTAGATGTGCAGGATACATTTATATTATGTAATTACTAACGTTCTCTTACTGGAACCGATGATTGTAACCTGACAGAAGAAGAGAAAAAGAAAAAGTACTCCCACAGACCCCGCCCCCCAAAAAACCCACAAATATAAACTTTCAAAAAGGATACTGGCCAAAGTGTTCATTTTGCTCTGAATTGACTTTAACATTCCTCTTTGTGAAGTCATATTTTCTTTTGTTGCCATAGCAATGCTGTAAGGGGGGAAAAGAGGATAATTAAATTGGCATTTCAGATTATTGTGCATGGACCCATCATATCCTTAAAAGTAAACAGAAAACTAAGGTGAGTAATATCATCTTGAAAAGTACTAGGCAGAAAAAAGAAAAAAAATCATTTTCTAAGTCACCTTCCCATGTCCTTTTTCTCAATGACCACTCCATCCTTACTGCTATCTCTGATTTCCTTTTTGGACTACACAGTAAATCATTTCCTGTGGGTTCTTTTTTCAAAGTAACACATGACACAAGACATTAACAGACACATTTACCAAAGTATCTTAAAATGGTTTTAAAAGGGATTCGCTATTAACATGCCTTCATAATCAGGAAAAACCATGGAGAGGGAAGTAGGGAATTACAACAATAAAAATAGAACCAAAGATGCAATATATCATAAAGTATTCATATACAAACAGTTCTGAATTTGTGAAAATATTATGTTCCAAAATCTACTTGTGAGCCAACTAGGCAGGTTTTAGGACACACATGCAACACTATGTTTGCCTTCCAAGCCAGATGGTAATGGTCATAGATTCATTAAGTGATTAGAAAGAAGGGGAGGGGCCTCCCTGGTGGCGCACGGGTTAAAGTCAGTGCTATCAAGATAATGGGCAGCCATTGCGGCATGTATTCGATCCTCAGCCAGGTAGCTAACCCACATGGGGCAGCAGACCTCTCCTGTCTCGCCTGTGGCTCCCCTCAGCAGTGTAGTTCAGCAGACCTGCCTGTTCTGCTCCCCGCTCTGTCTCTGGTGAATCCTCTCACCCCCTGTACCCTTGGTCTTTACCCCAGTTCTTGTATGCACAAATAAAAATAAATCTTTAAAAAGAAAGAAAGAAGGGGAAAAGTTACTCTTTGTGTATCTTCTCCATGTGTCTACTCTGATGTCCTATTTAAATGAATCTCAGTTAATATCTTTTAGCTATCACTACTAGGATTATTAACTTTATTTTTTATTTTTTTTTTACTTTTTTTTTTCCAAAGATTTATTTATTTATACAAGCACTGGGTACAGTCAGAAGCGCGGGAGGGTGAGAGAATTCACCAGAGCCAGAGCGGGGAGCAGAGCAGGCAGAAGGACCAAAGCACACTGCTGAGGGGAGCAGCGGGCGGCAGGAGAGGTCTGCGCGCCATGTGGGACCCTTCTCTGGTGGCTGGGGAGCAGCCGGGGATCGATCCGGTGCTGCAGAGGCTGCAGGCAGCTTTGCAACCCAGCACTCAACAGTTGCGCCACCGGGGAGGCCCGGATTATTAACTTTAAACAGTCGTATCTCCCTGGACATTAGAATCCTAGAGAGCAGGGTCAGTATCCATTTTAATATGTAACACACAGGGGAGTGCTTTTCATAATGACATTATAAAAAGTAACAGGTAACAGAATGTTCCAGAGAATAATTCCAAAAATAGGTGAAATACTGAAAAAAAAAAAGCAACAGAAATAAAGTGAGTTTAGGAAGATGGCGATTCAGAGCACAAAATTCCTGATCTCAGGACAAATTTTCTTCTCTATGGAGGAAACCAAGAACTAAAGCAGACATACTAGGGCAGTTCCATCTGAGGTCCCAAGTTCTTCTGAGATCTCCAGGGAAGAAAGAAAGACAAAGGGGTATACTCTCTCAGTGAGGAAAGTACCAAGGAACTAGATATTCTAGTTGACAGGGAAGGCTAGATTTTCTTCAAGCCTGGTGCAAACACAGGTTTTCACTGCATCCTGAGGAGCCCAGACAGTGGAGGATATGGCTCTCCATGTACAGGGACTGCAGCAATGGACTGAAATGCTCCCAATCCTGGCAGCTAGGAAAGGACTGTTATATACAACCAAAGACCTATAAGCAGAGAGCTGACAGTCTACCAACTGGTGTGGATGCCCAGCTCCTAAAAGAAAAAAATCGCTGAGCCATCTACTACCACCCAGCATGCCGCTGCTTTAGGGTCTCTAAAAGCCTGACTTATCAAGGAGTTATCTTAATAGAGGAAAATGCTAGGAGTACTCTAAGCAAATGACAAATGAATCAAAATTGACATGTCAAGATTTAAGAAGGCAAAGAATAAAACTGTATAAGAAGTTATGTGAAAGCATATTTATTGAAGCATTATTTAGAATAGTAAAAGACAAACATAAAAACACTGAATCCCTCCCTGCTCCCAAACTGGAAAGTTTCCAGTTTAGATTATGTTGTGATGACACTATGAAATAATATTTGGTTATTTAAAAAACAAGCTATATTATTTTTATTAATCTGAACGGACACTTTTGATACACTGAATAAGCAAGTCACAGAATGTGCAGGGTATGAGTCCTTTTTTATTTTAAGAATATCAAAACATCTCTATTATTTCAGGATAAGGATGAAAAGTCATTCCTGGACCAGGACAGTGTAGAGAACAACCAGTGAAGATTAGAGTAGAAGGAAACAAGAATTGTCAATTTTATAAAACATTGAATTTTAGATCCAAAAAACAAAAAGCACAAGAAAAGTCAAATTAACAACTTCCTTACATCATTAGCTTTATTTAATAATTTTTCAATGTATAACTTCATGCTATTCATAAAATTTCAATGTAAAAAATGAGACATAAATGCATGTCTATGAAAGAACAGGATACATTTAAAACGTGGTTGTTTCAAAATAACTTTATAAGATATTTTAAAATAGGCATTAGGCCCTTGTACAAAACAACAGAATTCAAACTTAAGCTGAGCAATCTGAGGCAATCTTTGAAAATATATATGCTTCTGTTTTTTAAACGGGGTCTGTCACCATCTTCCATATACTTTGACTCAGAAGTAAATAGAGAAGATTAAAAAATAATTTCCGCAAAGCACTTTGTATTCCTTGGAGACTGGATATTATCATCATACATTATGTTATTATCTTGTTGAATATGCATGATTTCCAGTACCACACAAAGTATATCTAAACATACTTTCCCATCTCATTCCATCATTTGGAGTCAAGCTGAGTGAAATCTAGACTGTTGTTATTTCAAGGGTCAAATACTCAGGCAAAACATAAGCTCCAAATAATATATAATGCTTTTAAAATGATAAATCATTGATGTGCTTACTGGAACTTCAACTTTCTTAGTTGTACTATGAACCAAACCCAGACATTTATTTTTTCAACAACAGACAATAATATTAGTTATACATTTAAAACTTAAGAGTAAATACTAAAAATATTAGTTTTTTTCAATAGATGACCTCAAGGTCTATATTCAGTTGTGTATGTATTTTAATATGTATTGCCAAATGTAAATTTTTACATATAGGATATGTAAAAGTAATTATTTGACACTTAACTTTTATATTTTCTGTAAATAATTGTAACTAGTTTTATACTGAATGGAATTTTAATTGTGAGAAATATCATATTTTGAAAAAATAAATAGTAAAAGATCTTGAACTGTAAGTGTTCTACTTCTTAACTATCTTAATATTGGTTAGCAAATATTCCTATCTTATCAGGTACTCTAAATTTTTATACTTTTATTACCAGTCCTTAAATGGGCCAGTTTCAAATTAAAAAGTTTAGTTAACGCAGTCTGGTCCTAGAAGATTAGGCATAAAGAGAAGAAAAAAAGGAAAAGGACTATAGGGAAACTTGAAGAATCCCTGGCAAAATATGATCTGACTTATGGACAAATGAAAAGGGAAGAGTCACAATGGAGATAATTCAGTCGATAATTAGGCAACTTTGTTCAGGTGGAAGATCCAGTACATAAAATTTAAACAAAATTCCATGACATGGTAATTGTATCTTTTATACAAGGTAACAATTTAAGACTGTTAAATAATGACAAGAACATATTATAACCCATCGAATACTACTATTGTTCATGTATTAATATAAATACAGTTAGGATATTAGCACTGAAACATTTAGCAATAAAGAAGCATCATATCAACAACTTATTTTCAAGAAGTTCAGGGGGAAAATTATGAGAAAACAAATGTGGCAAATAAAGTGTATATGGGAGTTCTATGTACTATTATAACTTCTCAGAAATGATATAAAACTAGAAAGTTAAAAGAATTTTTGTATTAATAGTTACCACTTACAGATTACGTCATAGCAATCAAGCATTGTGCTAAGTTTTACTAATTACCTTTAATCTTGACAACAATTTTTTTTTTAAAGATTTATTTATATATTTATACAAGGACTGGGTACAGTCAGAAGTGCGGGAGAGTGAGAGAATTCACCAGAGCCAGAGCGGAGAGCAGAACAGGCAGTCTGAGGAAACACACTGCTGAGGGGGAGCAGCGAGCTCAGCAGGAGAGGTCTGCGCGCCATGTGGGACTCTCACCCGGTGGCTGGGGAATGATCCTGATCCGGCACTGCAGAGGCTGCGGGCAGCTTCACAGCCCAGCGCTCAACCGCTGCGCCACCGGGGAGGTCCTCTTCACAACAATCTTTTACTGTAGGTACTATCAATTCCTTGTTTTAAATCAAGTAAGAAAGTGAAAGTTCCAAGTAATATCCAAGAACAAAGATCTAAAAAGCAGTACAGCCAGATATGAAACCAAATCATACTCCAAAGCTTGTACTCTTTCTATGAGGTGGTAAAGATTATTAACAGGAGTGGTTTATACAGAGCTCTGGTTCTAGAGTTAAGACTCAAAATTGAGGATTTGAATCTTTGACACTATTAATTATGTGACCACAGGCAAATTACTTACCTTAATTTCTCCTTTTGTTTTGGAGAGTGTCTATTTCATGGATTTTTTGGAGATTAAATAAAATAAAGCATGTAAAGCACTTGAGCTATATAATACCAAAGCCGATGGTAAGAATACAAATGTTTGTTGTTGTTTGCATGTAGTTCATTCAACCTCTCCTGAAAAGCACTACTTAAGCTATCACTAAATTCTTAAGTGTAGAGACCATACCTAGTTAATTTCCTTTTCACTGACAAAAAGTATTTAACACTAGGTGGAGAGTAAATCTGTTTATGCACAAACAAAAAAATTCACAATAAAGTAAAACAAAAAGAAAAATTCCTACCTTATTGTCTCTTCTATCAGACGATCTGAGCTACAAATAAAAGAAATGTCAAAATTTGGAATTATTAAAAGCACATTTAAAATTTGGACTTCATTTTTCTACATTTTATAGATAGGTTAACTTTTATATCATTTATGTAAATAGAATACTCAGATCTTTGAAAACATCTGAAGGAAATTCTAGATTCTGAAATAAATTTATCCACATAAAATTTTTGTTGTACTTTAAGTATTTCTTCCACAGATACACATAATGATTAAAGTCAGAATAATTTTAATAACAGCACAAATGAATGAAACTTCTTTAATATAGATAGCTCAAAGTCATCACCATCATCTATTCAAAACTTAAGAATTACAAGCACATGGTTGAGCCAGGAGGAGCAAATACAGTTCTGATGCCAATACATCTTAAAGTCCCTTCTCTTTTTCTCTTTCTCTTTCTCTTTTTTTTGGCAACAAAACCAGTGCTCATTTACCATATTTTAGAATTCAAGCCTGAATAAAAACACCAAATGTACCTCTCATCTATAAAACAATGGCCGTTATACACTACACATTGGAAAAAAACAAACAAAAAGTCATATTGAGAAGGAATTTACAGGCAGATAAATTGGGCAAAAGGGCAGCTATAAAGCAAAAAGTAGGAAAACAACTCCTAGACATCTGCATCCATTTGACACATTTAAGGTATAAAGGTAGGCACTCCAAATAAATACTTGCATTTTCCCCCCAACTACTTCTTTACAAAAGAATTTCTAAGCTCATTCTATAATCTAGTAAGTATAGCTTTCAATATCAACTAGTGAATCAGGAAATCTAAATTATTGCATGAATTATGGAACAGAGATGATCTTTTCAAATGTCACACATACCTTATATAAATCCTGTGACTAAAAATTTCAAACATTACAAAGATAATAGAGGGATTAAAAGCCAGGCTGTGTGGCTTTCAAATGTCAGCTCTATCACTTATTGGGCTTTCTGATATTAGACAAGTTACTCTGTGTCTCAGTATTCTTATCTGTAAAATGGCAATGATAATAAAAGCTACTTAACAGAATTAGAGAAGTTTTATATAGTGATTAGAAGTTCCTGGTACATAGTAAGCACTGTTTTTGCTATTACAATAGCAATTTCTCAGAAACTACAAACACTCTCTCTAAATCTAAGCATAAAGTTGATATAAATCTCCAGATAAATCCACAGTTCTTGTAAAATTTTATTGATTATAAAGTATGCATTTATTTTATTAACGAATATGTAAGGAACTGCCCCTGGAGAGTAGTGGGCCAGACAGAGGCTACAAAGATAATGCACTGACCTCCCCAGATCTTATAATAGATACACAACACATATATCTACAATTGTCTAGGTAAAGTGGTCAAATGGTCACAAAAGATAATGGTTAACTGATTTAAGGTTAATACCTCCTTGTCCGATACAATGGTTTGATTCACTATCCTCATCAATGTATCCTAGTACATCAAAGGGCATAAAAATAAGATATTTATGAATCTAGGCCATGAAATATGAAAACAAATAATTTTATTGCCAAGATAAATGAATTAGTTTTGTGGTAATTGCCTAAATGAAGGTAAAAACAATTAAATAAACTGCTAAATTAGTACAAAACAGTAAACAATATTAATTTCCTAATACTTATGAAAAGGTTATTTTGAACCATGTACTGTTCTAAATGCCTTATTTATTTTAACTTCATCCACAAACTCTGAGATTCTACCACTTTCATCATTTACAGATAAACCAATTAAGGTCTGGAGAAATAACTCCCCCAATGAGCAACACAGTAATTGGCAGAGATAGGATTCAAACTCTAGTAATCTGACTTTAGAGATTTAATTCTTACCATCTTGATAAATAATAGCTCCGTTCCTCTCTTTTTCTCCCCAGCCAGTTTGTTTTCCTCTACTACTTCTAGATCATCACTTGCCCCTACACTAGCAAACAATCTATAATCTTGAGATTCATTCCATCTCTCTAACCCTCCCTTTCTCTCATCTAGTAAACTCCAGGTAATTGGAAGATCTCCTCATTGCAAATTTTATCATTCTAGACAATTTAAGTAGCTAAAAAGGACATACTAGCATACTCTAGGCAGACAATTCCTTGGCCACTTTTACTCCAAAGAATGACCACATTAATGCTCCTATAATTTCTTAGTTTTTCTCAGATTTGTAAGTTCTCTCCTTTTCTAGTCATCATTCAATTTTTGTCTTACTACCAGGTAAAGGGCTGCTCAAAAGGTTCTTGAGACAAAATTAACTTGGTTCCCCTGATTTCCAAAAATTTAACATGGAACCCAGCAATATAAAAAAAAGAATTATACACCATGAAAAAGTGTGTGTGTGTGTGTTTTTTTAAAGATTTATTTATTTATTTTATACAAGAACCAGGGTACAGGCCAGATGTGCGGGAGGGTGAGAGGATTCACCAGAGACAAAGCGGGGAACAGAACAGGCAGAGTGATGAAACACACTGCTGAGGGGAGCAGCGGGGCTGACAGGATAGGTCTGCTCGCCATCTGGGACCCTTGCCAGCTGGCCGGGATTGAACTAGCGCTGCAGGCTGCGGACAGCTCCACAGCGCAGCGCTCAACAGCCTGTGCCACCAGGGGAAGCCCAACAAAGTGCGGTTTAATCCACCCCCAGGATGCAAGGCTGGTTCAATAATCAAAAATCAGTCAGTATAATTCACTATAAGAACAGGAGAAAAAAAGCACTTAACAAAATCCAACAACCATTCATGAGAAAAATTCTCAGAAAAATAGGAATAGAGGGGCACTTTCTCAACTTGAGAGAGCATCTATAAGAACTAAGATCTGGAAGAGGGCAAGGAAACCCATTCTCATCATTTTTATTCAACAGTACTAGAAGTTCTCAACAATGGAATAGAGCAAGAAAAGGAAGTAAAAAAGGCATAAAAATTGGCATGGAAAAATTAAAACTATTTGCAGATGACAAATTGTCTACATGGAAAATCCCAAATAATCTATACAAACGCTCCTAGACGTGAGTTCAGCAAAGTTGCAGGATACAATAAAACAGGCAAAAGCAACTTTATTTCTATATACTAGCAATAAAATGTGTTGCCAAACTTAAAAAAATACATCATTTATAATTGTTCAAAAAAGAAATACTTAAGTATAAATCTAATAAAACCTATATATAGATTTTTGTGTTGAAAACTAGAAAATGCTGATGAAAGAAATCAAAGAAGATCTAAATAAATGGAGGGACATACCATGTTCATGGATTGGAAGACTTAACATAGTAAAGATGTCAATTCTCCCCATTATACAGGTTTAATGCAACTCCTAGATATAGACAAGATTATTCTAACATTCATATAGAAATTCAAAAGAATTAGAATAGCTAAAGGAATTTTGAAAATAAAGGAATGAGAGAAATCAGTTTACAATTTCATGACTTATTATATAACTATAGTAATCAAGGCTGTAAAGTACTGGCAGAAAGACAGACAGAAGGGTCAATGAAACAGAACAGGGAATCAAGAAATAGTCCCACACAGATATGCCAAATCCCCCCCCCCCATTTAAATCTCATAATAAGCTCTTGTGGTGACTATCGAAAGAAGTGATTTTTTTATTGAGATGAATTTCATATAACATAAAACCATTTTAAAGTGTACAATTCAATGGTATAGTCGCATAGTTGTTCAATCACCTAGTTCCACTAGTTCCAAATAATTTCATCACCCCCCCCCAAAAAAAAACCCTGTACCCATTAAGGAATTCTGATTTTTTGACAAAGATACAAAAGAAATTCAAAGTAGAAAAGACTATCTTTTCAACAATTGGTGCTGAAACAACTGGATACCCATAGGCAAAAACTGAAACTTTACTGAGGTCACACATAGAAAAATTAACTTAAAATGGACCACAGATTTAAATGTGTAAAACATAAAATCATAGAATTTTTAGGAAAAGAGAAAGACTTTGAGATCTAGAGCTAAGCACAGAGTTCTAAATTTAACAAAAAAAAAAAGTACAATCCAGAAAAGGAAAAAAAAATGCTAAATTGGAGCTCATCAAAATAAATCCACTGTGAGCAGTGGATGGAATACTATAAAAAGATGCAGCTATAAAAAGATAAACACTTGCTATTTGCAACAACATGATGGAACCAGAGGGGATTATGCTAAATGAAATAAGTAAGAAGGCGAAAGAATTACCTGATTTCACTCATATGGCATATATATATATATAAAAAGAAGCAAAACAAAGGAAATAAAAAAACTAAGCCAAAACAAACTCTAGACATATGACTGTAGACTGAGGCTACTAGATGGAGAGGGATGAGAGTAGAAACAAAGCAGGGAGTGACCCAATGGTCTGTGGTAAAGGATCATGTGTGCTTTGGTGGATGAGGTGTGATACATATCTGAGGATGTATGAACTATTCCCTTTAATATTATACAATGTAAATCAATGCTATCTAAAAAAAGGAAAGATAAGAAGACAACTGTGACTCTGGGAAGAAAAAGAAATGATATACAGGCTGGGAAAAATATTTGTAAACCATGTACCTGACAAAGGATTAGTTTCTATAATATATAAAAAACTCTCAAATGTCTACAGAAAAAAATCAGTTAGAAAATGGGCGAAAGACACTTCACCAGATAGATACATGAAAATATGCACATGGAAGGAAATCTTACACCATTAGCCATTAGGGGGATGCAAATTAGAATCACAGTGAGATATCTCCAGACCAAAATGACTAAAATAAAGTGACAAATGCTGGTGAAGATATGGAGAAAATAGATAATTCAATACATTACTAGTGGGACTGTGAGACTGTATAGTCACTTTGGAAAACAGTTTTAAAACTAGCTAAAACCTAAACACGTAACTACCATATGAAACCCAGTAACTACACTCCTGGGCATTTATTCTAGAGAAATAAAAGTTATGTCCACACAAAAATTTGTACACAAACATTTACAGCAACTTTTCATATAATAGCTAAAAATGGAAACAACCCAGGTATTCCTTCTTGGACGAAGTGTTAAACTAAAATATTAAGACTACGGGATACTAAACATTCAGCAAGAATATGAAATGAGCTATCAATACAAGCAACAACTTGTTTGCGTCTCCAGGGAAACATGCAAAAATATTCAATCTTAAAAGGTCACATACTATATGATTCCACATACCTCCCTGAGATGACAAAATTATGGAAGTGGAGAACATGGTTGCCAGAAGATAATGAGGGGTGCGGAAGGTAGGAGGGAAGTGAGTATGGCTATAAAAGGGCAATGTGAGGAATCTTTGTGATAAATAAGATCTAAAACATATAATATTAGTATTTTGATTGTGATAGTGTTATAACTTTATAAAATGCTAATTAAAATAAAAAGCTAAACATTTAAAAACCGAAGTGTTGACTACTATACCAAAAAACAACAAAAAATCCATTTTCAAGGTAGCTGAATATACAGGTAATTATATTAAGTAGAATACATACGACTGTGAAGGGTGTTTAAAACAAGACAGAAACTATTCTATGGGAAACATAGTTCTATCTAACTAATAAACTCAATCTGTCTAGAAGGAATGTAAACATATAAAGATAAGCACTTCACATAACTCATCAGAAAATCAGTCAGATATACTTCATTATTATTAACATTATCTGCTTTCTGTAATATTTCAAGATATAGCAATACCTCTCTCCCTTTTTTTCTTTTAGGTAACAATGGTTTACAACACTGTACATGATTTATAGGTACAGGATCACACTACTTCAGATGTATGTTATACTACCACCAAGGCACCCATAGTCCTACAACAGCATCTCTTTTGTATCTGTTCTCACCCATAGATATCAGAGCTTTAGCTGGACTAACTAGCTAATAAGCTAACCTAAATACTAGACTTTAGTTAAAAAACAAACTCACTATATTTTTGTATTCCTTAAGAAGTGGGGTTGAAGAGGCCAGTAAGAAACAACTTTGTATGTAACAGAGAATGAAAATTCTTTGGTGGTATTTGTGGCATACAGCTATGATCCTTGTTTTATGTAACAAGTGCTTTGTGTAAAAAGTATGTTTTCCATAGGTTAAACACTACAAGACATACATCTTGGTAACATTTTTTTTTAAAGATTTATTTATTTATACAAGCACTGGGTACAGTCAGAAGTGTGGGAGGGTGAGAGAATTCACCAGAGCCAGAGCGGGGAACAGAACAGGCAGACCGACTAAATACACTGCTGAGGGGAGCAGTGGGCGTGGCAGGAGAGGTCTGTTGTGCCATGTGGGACCATCGCCACTGGCCAGGGATCGAACTGGCACTGCAGAGGCTGCGGGCAGCTTTGTAGCCCAGCGCTCAACCACTGCACCACCAGGGTAGGCCCATCTCAGTAACATTTTTAAAAACTCATCCCCCGAAACAAAAAGAAGGTAAACATAAACAGCTGGGATTACATCAAACTAAAAAGCTCTGTCGGGCCTCCCTGGTGGCAAAAGGGGTTGAGCATAGCACTATGAAGCTATTCGCAGCCACTGCAGCACGAATTTGATCCCCACCCCACCCAGGGAGCTACCCACATGGCGCAGCAGACCTCCTGACTCGGCCGCTGCTCCCCTCAGCAGTGTATTTCAGTAGATATGCCTGTTCTGCTCCCCACTCTGTCTCTGGTGAGTCCTCTCACCCCGTCTGTACCCCAGTTCTTATATGCATAAATAAATCTTAAAATAAATAAATAAAAAGCTTCTGTGCAGCAAAAGAGACATTAACCAGAGCAGAGAGACACCCTACTGATTGGGTGACAATTTTTGCACTCCACACAACTGATAAGGGGTTGATCACAAAGATTTACAAAGAACTCACATGATTCAACCAAAAAAAGTAAACAATCCTGTTAAAAAAATGGGCAGAGGGCCTCCCTGGTGGTGCAGGCAGTTGAGCGCAGCGCTGTGAAGCTGTCTGCAGCCTCTGCAGTGCTGGTTCGATCCCCCTGGCCTTGGAGCAACCCACATGGTGAGCAGACCTCTCTTGTCTCTCCCGCTGCTCCCCTCAGCAGTTTTTAAAATAAAATCTTTAAAAAAAAAATGGGCAGAAAACTTAAACGACACTTCTCCAAAAGGAAATGCAAATGGCCAACAGATATGAAAAAATGTTCCACATTCCTCATAATCCACGAAATGCAAATCAAAACCACAATGAGATACCACCTTACACCAGTGAGAATGGCACATATTAAAAAAACTAGCAACAAAAAGATTTATTTATTTATACAAGAACAGGGGTACAGGCCAGATGCACGGGAGGGTGAGAGGATTCACCAGAGATAGAGCGCGGAACAGAAGAGGCAGATTGACGAAATACGCTGAAGGGAGCAGCAGGTGTGACAGGAGAGGTCTGCTCGCCATGTGGGACCCTCACCGGCAGGCCGGGATTGAACTGGCACTGCGGAGGCTGAGGACAGCTTCACGGCGTGGCACTCAACTGCCTGAGCCACCAGGGGAGGTCCCTTGGACATACATTTTCAATTGACTTAGATAAATACCTAGGACCATGACTGCTAGATCATATGCTAAGACTTCATTTAGTGTTTTAAGAAAACTGCCAAATTAGTTTTTAAAGTTGCTGTGTCATTTTGTATTCCTACCAGCAATGACTGAGAGCATGTTATTCTATATGCTTGCTAGCATTTGGTGTTGTCAGTATGTTGGGTTTTAGCCATTCTATTAGATGTATGGTGGTGTCTATTTGTTTTAATTTGCATTTCCCTACTGACATATGACAAGGAGCACTTTTTCATATGCTTATTTACCATCTGCATTTTTTCTCAGATGAAGTGTGTTCAGATCTTTTGTCCATTTTTTGTCATTTTAAGAGTTCTGGTTTTTTTTAAAGATTTATTTTATTTATGCATACAAGAACTGTGGTGTAGGCCAGAAGTGCAGGGGTCTGTGTGTGTGAGGGTCACCAAAGATAGAGTGGGGGGCAGAACAGGTGGATCCACTGAAATACACTGCTGAGGGGAGCAGTGGGCATGACAGGAGAGGGCTGCTGCGCATGTAGGTCAGCTCCCTAGTGGGGGACAGGGGAGTCAAACTCATGCTGCAGCAGCTGGCGATAGCTTGATAGGGAGGCCCCGTAAGAGTTCTTTTTATCTTTTGGATAATAATTTTTTATCAGATATGTTTTGCAAATGTTTTCTTCATTCTGTGGTTTGTCTTTTCATACTCTTAACAATTGTCTTTGGTCAAGTGAAAGTAAATTTTAAAGCAGTCCTTATTACTAATTTTTTTTTTTAGTAGATAGCTTTGTTGTTGCAGCTGAAAACTCACTGCCAAATCCAGAGTCAGCTAGATTTTCTCCTGTGTTGAAGTTTCTAGAAGTTTTACATTTAGGTCTATGATCTGTTCTGAGCTATTTTGTGGAAAGCTGTAAGGTCAGCATCTATATTCATTTTTGGGGATGTGGCTATTCCATTGTTTTAACATCATTTGTTGAAAGACTGTCTTTTTCAATTAAATTGCCTTTACCCCCATGGCAAAGATCAGTTGACTATATGTGTGCAAGTCTCTTTCTGGCTTTTGATTCTGTTCATTGATTCTCTCTTCCTTCACAACACCACACTGCCTTGTGTGTGTCCACAAGACACAACACATACAACAGGAAGTCACATATAAATCAGGAAGTTTTTCCCCCTCTTTTTTCTCCTTAAAGTATTTTAACCAAACAATTTGATGCAGAAAATAAAATTTATTTATCAACAAATCTGTTCAATTATAGAACAAACAGCTTAAGAGAGAATGTGAAGGTTTTGATTTTGCTGTTTTTCAGATAAATGATTTAAAAGAACTGAAAAATTCTGAAAAATTATCTGCATCATTAGGAATCTATGAAATAGTAAGCACTTTCTAATTACTTTCTGGAACCTCTAAAAAATGTATGTGTATCAATATAAGCTAATCTGCTTCCATAAATAAAAATGGAACTACACTTTTCATTATATGCATGTGCTTCTTTGACATACTTAAAAGTCAGAAGACAATTCTTACATAATTATAATCAATATTAGCAACCACGACTTTCATGAAACTATAAGGAAGAAAATGGTTAGTTCCTCTCTCCTATACACTAAAACCATGGTTATAGTAAAGGCTCAAGCATTTGGTTGTATGAACTCACTTCATGGAGTTGTTACGAGGCTCAAAAAAGACAATGCAAACAAAAGCACCTTGTCAATTGTATAAGCCTACAGATGCTTGACTGATAAAGATCAAAAGCACTTTGACTTTCCTAATTCTCAACATAAATTGCTTACATTTCAAAATATAACTTGAAAGTCATACTTTCTATGAGTCTTCCCCCACTCTATTACACATTCAGGCAGAACTAATTCCTTTTTAAACTGTAATATTATGCTTTCATAGCTCTCTGTTCTTTATTAATTTATTCAAGAATAGTACAAACATTTAAGATGTCAGATATATGACACACTGGAGAAAAAATATGAAAAGCCACACACTTTTATCACATATCTCACCTAATATTTAAAACATATTTCACAGGCTATCATAATTATATGCTTATTATTTTTCTATCCAGAATGAATTACCAAGGTGTAGAGATTGTGTCTGGTTCATCTTTGATTCCCTAGAGTTTAGTACAATATGTAGCACACAGGAGACACGCATTAAATGCTTGATAAATGAATCAATGAGCAACATACAGTAATTGGATTAGTAAAATATCAAATAGCATTAACAGTAAAATAAACCTTACAAGTTTCTCTGGGGGAGGGAAAAATATATATATTTTACAAACACATATCTGGGGAGAGAAATTCCTCACTATAGCGAAGGACTTCCAACTCAAGTTTTTTCCTGTTCAAAAAAGCTATTTACCAACTGAAGATGGATATGATTTTACTACAGACCCAAGTGAAGAAAAATGAGTTCTGTACAAAAACTCCTAACTATGTTACTCTGCTTTGTAAATTTGGACAATATCACATGAATAAAAAAACAAGCCAAGTATTGCTCGGGGAAATACTATTTTGTTTCATCACCTATTTCAATATGGTAGATAATTATACCACCTGAGACAAATGGAGCTTTGTTAGGTGAGTTTACAATACCTGATGAAAGGAGTGACAGATATATAGTAAATAATCAAATGCTATCAGTTTCACAGGCTAAAACTTCGGCTCCCTATTATACAAATGATCCCTGATATAGATAAGGCATGTATCTTAAGATCTTTTCATATTCCTATGTTTATGATTAATACTATTACATATAATTTTGGGCCTCCCTGGTTAAAGACAGGGGTTAAAGACAGTGCTACCAAGCTATTGCCAGCCACTGCAGCAGAGGTCAATCCCCTGCCAGCCAGGAAGCAACCCAGATGGCACAGCAGACCTCTCCTGTCTCACCTGCTACTCCCCTCAGCAGTGTATTTCAGTAGATCTGCCTGTTCTGCTCCCCATTCTCTCTGGTGAATTCTCTTACCCTCTGCACCTCTGGCTTATACCCCAGTTCTTGTATGCATAAATAAATAAATCTTTAAAAAAAATTTTGTCTATAAACTCCCCATTTTCCTCCTGTTTCCTCAGAGTCACTTCACTATCATTACCTTTATTAATGGTGTTTTCTCCTTGGAACAATGGTTCACAAGGAAAGTATAAGTATGTGTGTATACATATAAATCATTTTATGATAATTATCAAATAATAGTGAGCAGCAAATAAAAAGAAGTGAGGCTGAAGTATAAATGCCATTGTCCAACTAGATTAGATGTATGCATTAGCTAATAACTTCCTCACTACCAGCTCTACAGCACATAACATTCTGGTTTGGTTCATAAGAAACTGTCATATATCTTTAGGATTTATGAATAGTTGAGGAAGAAGTTAATATCAAATCCTGAATGCCAAGAGTCTGCTATATTATCCCATTCATGACATCTCATAATCTGATCAGTGGTTAACTGGAATCAGAAGGTGATCATTTTGTTTCATATTTTACAAATATGGTCATGGCCCATTAATACAATTAGAATTTCATGTCACAAAGACTATTCTGGCATCTAAAGTATCTCAATTTGATGTTTATAGCAGCACTATTTACAATAGCTAAGCTTTGGAAACAACCCAAATGCCCAAAAATAGATGACTGGATCAAGAAGATGTGGTACATATATACCATGGAATATTACTCAGCATTCAAAAAAGATAAACACATGCAATTTGCAGCAACATGGATGGCGCTGGAAGGGATCATGCTCAGTGAAATAAGCCAGAAAGAAAAAGAAAAATACCGGATGGTCTCACTCATAGCAGGAATCTAGAAAACTTAAATAAGGGACCAGGAAAATGAATAACTATAAGAAAGTGAAAATCAAAATCAACAAAAAACTATGAACCAGAGACACTCTATGGGGGGTAGGGGGCGGGAGGGGAGAGATTGGGGTCAAAATAAGGGGGTTGCAATTGTATGGGGAATATAAAAATAAAATTTATTATAAAAAAATAAAGTATCTCAAGTTGATTTAAGAAATGTAAATTGACAGGACATACAAAAGGTTTTCTCCTTTAACATTTGCTTTTCTTACTCTTTTAATTTTTAATTTATACACCCTCTTCTTCAAATGTATTTTTTTTATTGAGATAACACTGGTTTACAACATTGCATAGGATTTAGAAGTACAGGACCAAAACTCCTTCAGGTGTTGTTATCACACCATCCTCTGTTTTGCTGTACACAAAACTGCCTCACAGTTTACAAAGCCCTTTTACATGCACTATCTTAGCAACATTACGAAGCAGAAATCATAAAAATCATTTTGATGAAGCAATGTGGTATTGTAGAAGCAACAGAGGGTGTGGGTTTGAATCTCAGCTTTTACTAACTGTAAAAGGGAAAGTTGGTTAAAATTATGAAACAAACAAAATGTGGGGGAAAAAAACTATTCTGCAACTACAGCTTTGGATCACCCAACTGACAAGGCTGGTAAAATTTAAAAATTCAAAATTTAAATAATCTAAACAGAGCATAGGAAATGTCGTAAGAAAAACTGTCAGCAGAGAAAAGGTAAACTCTAACAGAGATAAGATGACTCTACTCATTTATGAACATATTTACACCTAAATGTACAATTACAATACAAACACAAATGCCATCTCAGATAATAACACAATCATAATCGCTAATCAATGGCATGATGAAAACAAATTTCCAGCTAAATACTGTAATTGATCCTGTTGTTTAAATCTAAATGTTGCTTTATTTATGCAGTCCCATATTTGAAAAGTTACATGAAACAAAATCTTTAGATTCTGAGTGCTTTTCATTTTGTAAATACCTGAACTCTTATTCTCTCATGTAACATAAGACAGCTACTACCATCATTTTAAAGATGGAAAAATAATCCCCACACGGTAAGAGGCCAGGTCACTTGAATTTTATAGAAACGACTGGTCTTTCAATTCTCAATAGTGTTATGCCATGTTGGCTCCCTAATACAATAAAAAATAAAAATTTAAAGAACCAATCACAGAGAAAACAATGTGATGTAGAACAAGTATGGAAATATATTAGACAACATGGATTTTAGTAAGAGCTATATTAGTAAACAGTTATGAGACCTTGGCCCATGTCCTCTCTGAATCTTGTTTCCTCATATGTAAATAAGATGCTCATCGAAGAATTTCATTATATACCATATAAGAATCTGAACTGGGAATTTAACAAGGAATTCATTTTACAAAGCAAGGGAAAAAAATTTTTTCCCACCACATTAATAAGTTACCTTTAGTTCTCAAAATTAGATTTCATATATAATTAAAGCATCTGTACCACTACCTCATGCATAGTATGCATTCAATAAATATTTGGGAAATAAGTAAATGAATGAAACAGGTTTCTTTACTGGTGCACACATGTATATATACATATGGATATGAAACCAAAATTAATACCTCTGTTTACATCATTTATTCATGTAACGATAAATATTAAGTATTTGTGATCTTAAAAAATAAAACTGTTAAGCCGAGAAGTCTTTTATGTGTTCTTACAAACTGATGTGTTAAATGTAATTTTACTTTAAGGCCTCCCTGGTGGCGCAGCAGTTGAGTGCTGGGTTGTGACGCTGCCCGCAGCCTCTACAGCGCCAGTTTGATCCCCGGTGGCTGGGTGAGGGTCCCACATGGCACGCAGACCTCTCCTGCCCCCCGCTGCTCCCCTCAGCAGTGTACTTCGTCACTCTGCCTGCTGTGCTCTCCCCTCTGGCTCTGGTGAATTCTCTCACCCTCCTGTGCTTCTGACTGTACCCAGTGATTGTATAAATAAATAAATAAATCTTTTTTAAAAAAATGTAATTTTCCTTTAGGAACTGAAAAATTATACTACTATTTTAAATATGCTGACTACTTTTAAATATGCTGATAACATTGTAAAGATCTATTTTTAAATTTCTGGAATTTTCAAGCTGAGTGCTTAATATAGCTAGTCTGCAATTCCAGGTGTAATAGTGACATGCCCACAAATTGGAGGACTTACATAAAAACCTCGCCCTTCCCAAATTATGGCTGAAATTTTTCAGTTTTACTCTCTAACTGGTTGTATATAATTTCTATTTTAAGCAATAAAAATCTCACCAACTGCTTTTCCCATAAATTTATAAATGAAAATTTCAATTTCTCTTTGTTAGGTCTTCTTTTTGGCTGCTATCTCTAGGGAGGGGGAAGTGTTGTTACAATGTGTGTCAAGAACAAATAATTGGGTTAAAATGAGAGAGAGGGTACATGGCAAATATGTTTCATTTTGTGGAATAACTCCAACTAATTTTGCCTGGAACACTATGTAAAAGGAGACTGCGACTGCATCTGGAGGCACTCCAGAAGGAAACCAAATAACAACAGTTGAGAGAGTTAAGTGGAGAACCAGTAAATTTCAGTGTTACAGCAGCCTACATTTTCAACTAAGGAAGAACTAATAGTATCGCATGAGGCAGAGCAGTAATATTAAAAGGAAAAGTGACTATTGGATTGAGCATTCAGGAGATCATGGATGTTCCTAGTAACAACTGTTCAGTAGAGTTGTGAGGGAAGAAGTCAATAGGCTAAGGAGAAAATGAATACTGACACAGACAGCAAGTATATTGACATGCTAGAGCTCTAGAGTCAGTAAATAAGATGACTCAAAAGTAGAATATTTGATGTAGCAGAAAAGGAGAGTGACAAAAGGCAGATGGATATATTGAACTAGCCAGGAGAAATGCCCATTCCTTTAAAAGCTATAGGAAAGCATAAAGGAGAAAGAGGAATTCCTATAGCTAAATTTGTAGTAAAGAGCCCAAAAGTTAAAAATTTCAATGATGTATGAGGTAAGGACTTGTTTTAGGTGATGGGACAAGAAAGTTAAGAAAGAGAATGAGAAGTTTTAGTAGAGAATGAGAGAAAGAACAAAAGACTATGAAGTAAGCAAAAGATATTAGATAATGCTGACTACTCAGATGACTTGGAAACAATGAATTTAAATTAATCTGTATATTGGTTGCTTTTTCGCTAGCCCTCAGATACAGTAGTAGAAAAGTTGACTGTGGATTGGGATGGCATTTCACAGATTAAGAGTGGAAAGACAGGAATTTAGGAAAGGCCAAATTGTTGGAAGTATTTCAGTTAATCAAATGATAAAAAGCAGCTGATTTCACCTGGGAGGATGGTGAACTCCCCCCAGAAATTTGTGGTCAGATTACTGAGTGTATCACTTTAGACAAATCATAGCATTTTAACATTTGAAGTAATCTAGACAACCTTTACTTTGTTCTGACAGTAGAAAGTTTTGCAGCAGCAGTAATTTAATATTCATTACATTAAACATATTTGCCCAAAACTTTGAGGATTATCCAGCTATCCAGTTTTAGGTTTTTACTTCCACAGATTATCTTGGAAAATTAATTTTTATTGCTTTTCTATCTATGTTTTTGTGTTTAATCATATGCCAAGTCAACATCAAGTCATCCTTAAAGTAATGAAAAGACTACATTTCTAATTGTTTAATTTCTTTTGAGGCAATAAATATAGAAACACTGATACAATCTAATCCCTTTTTTGTGCTACTTGAGTATACTATCCCTTAAATTACTTCATACCCCAAGATTGTATGAATATGGTTCTGGATGTAATGAACAAATCTTTTTATGGTGATCTTTATAAAATATAAAAAGAACTACCAAAGACATGAGTAACTACAAACTAAGTATCTTTCTAGGAAAGACTGCCCCCTTGTGCGAAACAACAATATTCAACAATTAAAAAGAACATGAATAAACTATGTCTAATACTAGAAGCAACCAAGCTTCTAAAAAGATCTTGATCTTTTATGTTATCTCAGCAGCTTATATTCAATGAACTGAACAGTACAGTAAGCTCATGTGGACTATTTTATGACAGACAAAATGTGGACTATTTTATGTGGACTATTTTATGTGGACTATTTTCATGTGGACTATTTTATGACAGACAAATGACTATTTTATGACAAAATTCATAACACTCAACTATCATGGATACTAGTTCAAGTGCTTGAAGGCTGAGCTCACAGAGATAAGCAAAGCTCTGAACCTCAGTTCTACAACAAAAACATAAATACTAAAGAAACGAATACATGCCAGATTAAAAGTAGATGAAAGAAGGATGGAATATGAAAATTTGTTTTAAAATGTATTATATATAGTTCATCTCAGTTTTTTTTTTATATTTTCTTTTGAATTCTTGGAAAACAAGGTATTTCCTGTGGATTTGAGGTATAGACAATTATCCTTTCAAAGTTTCTTGATGTATAGAAGTGATAATAGGTCACTCAAAAATTAAGTCATTATAACATTATCACTATTATTAATGATATTATTAATAAATAATGGACAAAAGTATTAGAACAAAGACTTGTTAAAGAAACATTAAAAACAATAAAAACCAGAAATATTCAGGTAACAAGTGATAGGAATGCAGACGTTTGATACTTGACAGCATAATATTTTTCTTAATTAGGTCAAAATAGTGCAATTCCATTTCTGTCAAACAAGGTCCTTAGAAGAACTAAGTGCATTAGCATTTGATAAAGTATGTCTTATAAATAAACATCATAAAATATCTGTTATGTAAGTAAATGAGTTAATAAGAACAGTAATCACATAGCATGCATACATTCAGTAATACCTACTTTCGCAGGTGGTCATGTTCTTTCAAAAATAGTTCAGTTCTTCTGTTGTTGACTCCAGACCCACTTTTATATGATCTAGAATAAAATAGAAAAAGTTTAAGAACATTTTGGGCAGATACTACAAAAAAAAAAAAAGATTAAATGACTGATTCTCATAATATGCAAAGTGGACAAATTGAGCTTCTCCAAAGTTTTGAAGTCACCTCCTTCTAAAAATGACATCTATTTTTTTTAAATTTTTTTTAAAGATTTATTTATTTATTTATACAAGCACTGGGTACAGTCAGAAGCGCGGGAGGGTGAGAAAATTCACCAGAGCCAGAGCAGAGAGTAGAACAGGCAGAGTGACGAAGTACACTGCTGAGGGGAGCAGCGCGCAGCAGGAGAGGTCTGTGCACCATGTGGGACCCTCGCCTGGTGGCCGGGGATTGAACCGGTGCTGCAGAGGCTGCGGGCAGCTTTGCAACCCAGCGCTCAACCTCTGCGCCACCAGGGAGGCCCTAAGAACGACATCTATTATAAATAAATATGATTGCCTCTCTAATTTAGGTCTAAGATATTATTATTAACCAAAATAATCCAATCGTTTAAAAAAAGATTTATTTATTTATTTATTTATTTATACAGGCACTGGGTACAGTTAGAAGTGCGGGAGGGTGAGAGAATTCACCAGATCCAGAGCGGGGTGCAGGGCAGGCAGAAGGACCGAAGTACACTGCTGAGGGGAGCAGCGGGTGGCAGGAGAAGTCTACGCGCTATGTGGGACCCTCCTCCATTGGCCAGAGAGCAGCCGGGTATCGAACTGGCGCTGCAGAGGCTGTGGGCAGCTTCGAAACCCAGCACTCAACTGCTGCGCCACCGGGGAGGCCCCTAATCTAGCATTCTTAAGTAAAAAAACTTTATTATCTCATATCTTGATTTTCTCCAAGTGGAAGTAAAACATTGAATTGACTAGTACACAGTACATGGATGGGAAAGCTACTGAAATAGAGTGGTTTCCTTTACAATGGTGCATGCAGTGCAGCAACTGAAGCCTCAGGAGCCCTGAAATGAAGCTGAAGATTGAAATCACAATAAAAATGTTGGAAATTGTCAAATAATTTGATATAAATCTGGCATACTTAGGGATTCTATCTTGATTTTAAGTGATTTGAAATTTACAAGAAAAAGTTTTAATCATTATTATGAACACTTTTATGTTTCTGCTCTTACAGTATCAAAATTTTAAAATTGGGCCTCCACGGTGGCGAAGCAGTTGAGCGCTGGGTTGCAAAGCTGCCCGCAGCCTCTGCAGTGCCGGTTCAATAAATTAAATAAATAAATAAATAAATAAATCTTCAAAAAAATTTTTTTTTAAAACTCAAGTAACTGCACATATACTGCAGTAAGACAAAAGAAAGTCATGCTACTTTTTTTTTTTTTTTTTTTTTTTGGTGGGACCCTCACCGGTAGCCAGGGATCAAACCGGCGCTGCAGAGGCTGTGGGCAGCCTCACAACCCAGTGCTCAACCGCTGTGCCACCAGGGGAGGCCCAGGTCATGCTACTTTTTAAAAGTAAACTATTGCTGAGGCTCACATGTACAAAGCACAGTGGAAATGAGAACACCAGGAAAAGCGACAATATAACATGAGAACACACTGAACTTGGAAGACTGATGATTCAAATTTGCATCTATACAAATTCATTTATTAGCCAGTTAACCATAAAGTCTCTTAATAGTTTTGTAAAAGTAAAATCAAACCCCACAAAAATGCCAATACTACTAATTATTACTAGCATATTTCACTTCATGAATTACAATCTGCCTCATGTTAATTTGAGCATATGCCTCATACAGGACCAGACTGTGCCTACAGGACAAGATTGGTCTTTTTCAATTTCTGCCTTTTACTGTGACATATTATCTTATTCATGGTTCATAATCAATAAGTTTAATGAATGGATGAATATATTTATGATCATTCAGAAAACAAATTATTATGATGAGCTGTATTCTATTATTTCCCACAAATTGTGGGGGGACTAAATGCCTATACATTAAAGGTTCTTCCCTATATTGGTTCTCAATGTATTTCTTAAAAGTATTTATGTAAATACACTGTACAGCAATTAAAAGAGTTACATGTTCCTGAGAACTAAAAATATTATAAATACGTAGTTATGGCAAAACATTTTAAATTTCTATATGTTATACAGAGTACATGACTCAACATAAAAAAACAGATCCATCCAAGAAAAGCAGTAAAAATTAACTTTCCAAGATAATTTGTGGAGGTAGAAACCTAAAACTGGTAGCTGGCTAATCCTCAGTTTTGGGCAAAAATGTTTAATGTAATGAATATCAAATTACTGCTGCTGCAAAACTTTCTACTATCAGAACAAAATAAAGGATGTCTAGGAAAATGTAACTCAGAATACACATTATATATATCATTTATGATATGATAATATATATGATAATTTATGAAACGTAAGTAATATAAACTTATCACAAGTAAGACAACAGGCATCAATAGATGACCCAAAAGTGGAAAGTCTTCTATTTTAATTAGATGGATCTAGTACAAGTGGATTTAACCTTGTCAGTCATGCTCAGTTGTGAACAAAATGTCAAAAATGAGAGGAAATGCTAAAACATATCATTGAAGGTGAGGTAAAAGGATGAAAGAACAAGTTTTTTAAATTATGGATTGAGATGGGATAAAAATGTTGGAAATCCTTAAATAATTAACATAAGGCTTTATAAAGAGTTTGTAAAAAATTTAGAAAAAGCAGATATTTCAGATTCCAGGGAAGTAAAGGCTACTTTGATAGCTACTCAATAATGGGTGGTACAGGGCCTCCCTGGTTGAGCACACGCTGTGAGGCTGTCCACAGTCTCTGCAGTGCCGGTTCGATTCCCGGCTGGCTAGTGAGATACCCACATGGCATGGTAGACCTCTCCTGTCTCGCCTGTTGCTCCCCTCAGCAGTGTTTTTGGCCCTTCTGCCTGTTCTGCTCCTTACTCTGTCTCTGGTGAATTCTCTCACCCTCCCGGACTTCTGGCCTGTACCCCAGTGCTTGTATAAATAAATAAATCTTAAAAAAAAAAAATCGGTGGGACAAGGGAATGGGTAGGTAGTAATCAGGAAGGAGAACATGGAGAGTTTCAGTTATTTGGTAATATTATCATTCTTAAGGCAGGTGGCAGGAGATGAGAGAAAAACATATGAATATATCATCCAAGTTGGATTTTGAATAAAGATAGGAAAGACAAGGTTGGCAGGAGCCAATTATAAAATTAGGGGAAACTGGAGATAAGACTAGAGCAGATTAGGACCATATACAGCGATAATGTTTAAATAATAGTGAAATGGGAATTAGAAACCTTGAAATCTAAATCATGGTTCTGCTACTCAATTTGCTGTTAATCATGAATATATTCTAAATATAAATCTGAATAATCATCCTACAAAATAAAATAAGATGTAACTTACTCAATATCTTTTCGTACAGATCCCATGAGATTTTCCCTTTCCCGTATTGCCACAAAGTTTGCTTTGGTTTTATGGAATTCATGTGTATAATCCTGCAATAAATCAACATCTAGTTTCAACACAAGCTAATTATATATATCTTCATCCTATTCAACCAGTTATTATGCATTGCCATCATACTATAAATTTTTGTCAAGAAAATTTCTATTTAAGAAATCAAATTGCCATGAGGTAAAAATAACATTATAATCACTTTCCTGAAGAGAGATTAACTTCTTTCAATTCAGCGCGTGGAAAATAGTGCCCGAAATCATTATCTTTTGTGTATTCTAGTATCTTATATGGCAGAATTATAAAGAAAAAAAACAATTCTGAGATAAATGACTTCAAATAGCCTAGGATAAAACTTTTTACTCATCAGTGCACCTCATGGAACTTATTTTCAAATTTCACTTTCACAGAAATTTTGGAACTTTCTTTTGGAATTTCCACAGAAATTTAATTTCTAAACCTGCAAAGGAATAACAGAAGCAAGAGAATTAAAAATAATAATCTTTAAGTAGTTTTCTTTTTCTACTACATTTTTTTTAAATATTAAGGAATAATGATTATTTTTTTAAATTCAGAGAAGTATATAAAGAAGAGGAAACTGATATTCCCATCTCCCAGAGAGCTCCTATTGGCCTTTTAAAAATAAAAATAATATATAAACATGGGGGAAATACTAAAAGAACAGCAAAAGTAATAAAGTAAAAATCATCCTTCTCCACATCTCATATTATCATCACTTTCTTTCAGGAAAAATGCTTTTACATAAAAAAATGCTTTTTTATATGCTTTTTACATATACAAGCTTAGCTATTATTCCTTTCTAAAGAAATCATACCACATTCTGCTGTACACTTTGTTTTTTGTAGTTGATAAAATATCAATGGATTTTATATCAGCAAACAGAAAATTACATTCTTTATAATAACTATATAAAATTCTACTTATGACTTTATGTAATTTAATAAATTCCCTAGTGATAAACATTAGTTGCTTTTATTTTTCTTGCTTTTAAAAATGAATAAACATTCTTACATATATATATTTTTACTGAACTCTCTCTTTATAGTAGTAAAGAGTAAATGCCTTGTTGAATAACTTGATGAAAGAATCTTACCTTTAAATGTAGTCAGTACTAAACTACCTTCAAAAAAGATTACTGATTTATGTTCTCAGCAACAGTGGATGAGTGTCCATTTTCTACTCTTGTTAATAATGCATTAGAAATGTTTCAATATTTGCTAATCTGACAGGTAAAAATCATGTCTCATTTTGTTTTGTATTTTTTATTTGGGGATGTGGCTGAATATCTTTTTTATGGTTTTGGCCACTAATTTTCTGTAAACAGGTTCACATTATTTGCCCATATTCTTGTTGGACAGTTTCTTTTCTTATTTCTATTATTTCTTGGTATATTAAGGAAATTAGTGATTTATTAGTTCTTGGTATTTGGTTTTACTTAGAAAGTCCTTTAATAGCCAAAATGTATAATTTCACCCATGCTGTATTCTGAACTCTGATAGTTACTTTGATAGTTTATTTTTCTAAATATAAATCTTTCAACCATTTGGAATTTATTCTGGATGTGAGAACTGACATAGAAAGTAAGGTTTCCCCCCACAAAATAATTAGCCAATTGTCATAGCCCTACTTTAAAAATAGTCCCTTTATCCCCCAACTGATTCCAAATGCCACCTTTATCAAAAACTTAATTTCCATATATATTTGGACCTATGTGTGAATTTGATTTTGTTCTATTAGTCACTCTTTTCTCTAGAATCAAACTGCCTTAATTATTCTAGCTTCTTAAAAGGCTTTAATATCTGAAAGAAGTAGCATTTTTTACTACTTGTCTTCATTTTCATTTTTTTTTTTGCTTATTCTTGTATATCTATAGTTCCATTTTGCCAATTTTTGGTGTCATTTTGCCAATTTTTGTGTGTGTGTAGAACTTGGTTGTAGGCCAGAGGTGCACAGGTTGAGAGGACTCACCAGAGACAGAGTGGGGAGCAGAACAGGCAGATACACTGAAATACACTGCTAGGGGAACAACGGGCAAGATAGGAGAGGTCTGCTGTGCCATATGTGTTAGCTCCCCGGCCAAGATTGAACTCAGATAGCATATATAGTGCTGAGACTTAATCCTTAGGCCACCAGAGAGGCCCCCCAATTTTTTTTTTTAATGAAACAAAAACTCCTGCTATTTCCATTAGGATGGCACTCAATTTACAGATTAATTTAGAGAAATTTTCTCATTCAAAAGGTTTAACTCTTTTTTTTACTTAAATCTTTTATCAAAAAATATTGGATTTCACTTATAGGAAGAATATAGGGGAACTAAATAAGACATCAGGGGAAAAAACAGTAACAATACAAAATACAACAAAACAAAAACAAACAGATAATTATAAACTAGAGACATCCTGCAGGGGAGGAGGAGGAAGGGAGGCGCACAGGGGACTGAGGAGATGGTGCATGGGTACATTAGTGAAGGAAATTCTATAGGGACTACACCTGCGGTGGTGGGGTGGGGGGAATCAAACATTGTTTAAAAATAAACAATGATGTAAAATATATATAAATAAAACAAAAAAATCTTTTACGTTTCTAGGTAAGGAAACTTCATACATGTAAGTTCTATACATTCTTAATAAATTTTGTTTCATTTATTAAAGTTATATTTATTGGTCATTTGAAAGTTGTTAATCACTTTTCTAGGGGCCTAACATACTTTAAAGAATGAAACCGAGGCATACATGCCCTCCTTAAACTTATATTTAGTGGAGTGAATAATAAATAGAAAATATAACAAGAAAATTACAGTGTGTGTGAAATACAAAACTACCATGGAAATATACATGCTTACATACATATTTATATACACTAGATTGGGGCTGTAGCCAAGTGTGGAGGAAAAACTTTTGGAGGCAATGTTAATGTTAAGTGGATGACTGTTGGGATCTTCTCTAGCAGAGGGTCACAGGCAGGGTTTCTCTCTCATGTGGATTTTCTCGAGCCTGAATTTTAGTTTTGTGGCAGAAGGACTTTCCACACATATGTCACGTGAAACGTTCCTCTCCTTCATGAATTCTGTGAGGCAGATGTAGGGCTGATGCCTGAAGAAGCCTTTAGGACACTAGGCACAAACAAATGTCCTCTCTTTATTGTCTTCTCTGATGGGCTTTTAACTGAACTACCTAAACTTCTTCAGATGTTTCTCCATTTGCATGATATGAAGGCTCCATGGAGTATTTTTTGGTGTCCTCCACATGTGGAGTTTCCTGGTAGACAGGAATGACTCAAGGGTACTCTGGTCTGGCCTGGAAGGAAACTCTGATCCCACCTCTGTAAGGACATCATGATAGGGGGATTATTTCAGGGTTGCTTCCTAATAGCTGGAGGTAAACAGAATCGCTTTTCTAGAGCTGAGTGAAATCTCCAAAGAAACACCTTCCTCTTTAGGCCTAGGTCAGCTCCCTTCCTGGGTAATGAGCAGGGAAGGTATTTCATTGCCTTGACTAGTAAGTAATACCGTCATTAATGTGACAAGTTGCCAAAGAACTGTTGCTACCATGTAGTTTATCTTCATCTACTTATCCTGTTTGCAGGGAAGTATACTAGGAGACCAGGGGGGTATCCCCATGATCTTCCCTGTTAAGTTCCTATTGACAACTATTTGTTAGATGAACAATGATTTCTCTTAAGGGCGTATTTTCAGAAAAAAGGGCTTCCTGTCCCTGCCTGTGGATGTGGGTCTCCTCCTCCAACTTCAAACTGGTTAATCCTGGGTTTAAGCTGAGCTGCTGTGTGGCTGGCTTTCTATACTGGGGATATCTAACATTCTTATTAAATTTATACATAAGGATTTTATATTTTCTATCATAATATTATCTAATAGGTTACTGTTTATATGTAGAAAAACTATGTACTTTTATATATTAATTTTTGCAATCTACCATCTTGCTGAGTTTGTTTCTAATATATTTTCAAATTTATATATAATCTTATCATTGCCACATAACTCAAATTTTGCCTTTTCCTTTCCCATATTTACATCATTTCTTTTTACTGTCTAATAGTACCACCAAAAACTTCAAAAATAACATTAAATATCTAGGTATTGTTGTCTTGTTTTTTTTTTTCCTTCAGTGAAATGCTTTTAGTATTTTATTAAGTGTGATACCAATTTTTAAATCTGATACACATGTTTTTGCATTGGAAATATTCTTTTACTCACATTTTTAACAAGTATTTTAAATATTAGAAATGGATACTGAATTTTTAGTATTAAAAATATTTGCCTTCCTATTTGACAACTTATTTTTAATATAAACACATACCCTTTAGACTTTATTTCATTTGTATATTTTTACTATTTTTTCAATGTAGTAAATTTACTCCCCCCTTCCATGTTATCTTCAAGATCTAATGAAACTGTACTCTCTATCACCACATTATTACCATACTATTAGCATATTACCACCTATGTCTGATCATTAACTATTTCACTGTGGGAGCTAGCTAGCTAGGGCTCCTACAGTATATGTATATTGACCTAGTGATGAACATTATTCAGTTTTACCAGGCAAAAGCAAGACATTTTCAGAATCTTGTAAAACCAAAAGCAAAAAAGAAAACAAATATCTTAAGCATGGTATTTATCCTCTCAGCAGAGATTCCCCATCATTCTCTTAAATACACATGTAGACATTTTGTTTGGGAATTTAAAAAGCAAACAAGTTATAATAACATAAAAATCTCAAGCCCAATATATTACCTGTAATATGTCTCTATGTCGCTGTAATGTATGCATCAGGGCTGCATTCAAAGAAGGAACACCAGCATTGTTTGTATATTCTGCCATTTTATCATTCACTCCTGTAAGCTAAAGAGAAAAAAAAAAGAAAAACAATAAAATACTCTAGAAAGCACTAAAAAATGATAAAAGTAAATTATTTGCCTGTATACACTTTTGGCTAACAGATCAAAAAAAGTAGTAGCCAAAAATTCAGTGTTTCTCCCATTTTATCCACAAAAGCAAAAATAACACCCATAGGACCTGAGAATGACTGTTATCAAATTCAAGTGGCCTAGCTTAGAGACGCATACATCTCGAATGAAAGGATGACTTCAATAAACATGTCTGCATTAACATAATCTAGTGCCATATCTAACAAGCACACAATTATTAGCAAAATTATTTAACAGCAAGCACTCACCCTTGCCAAAAGTTGTTCAATCTCAATTGCCATTGTCTCAAACATTCTGTCTTGGCTTGATCCATTTAAAAGGGGTGTAGTATCAGAGCTAAAGAGAAGTTCAAGGAAAGAGAATCAATTCTTAAACCTAACCTTTTAAAACATATTTAAAATAATGTGATTATCCTTAAAGAGGTCAAATGGCACCGAGATATTATTTCTTAAGATGCTATAATTTTTATAGTCTTCCTATAAAAAGCACACGTGCTGTAAATATTAACAGTTTAAAATATAATTGAGGGCCTCCCTGGTGGTGCAAGAGGTTAAGTATCAGCACTACGAAGCTATCGGAAGCCACTGCAGCACGAGTTCCATACCCCACCAGGGAACTGACCCACACAGCACAGCAGACCTCCTCTGTCTCATCTGCTGCTCCCTTCAGCAGTGTACTTCAGTCAATCCGCCTGTTCTGCTCCCTATTCTGTCTCTGGTGAATCTTCTCACTCCTCCCCCAGACCCTGTACTTCTGGCCTACACCCCAGTTCTTGTATGCATAAATAAATAAATCTTAAAATATATATATAAATGAATGTAAAATTTTCCCAAACTTTAATACCTTCAATCTCAATAATGTAAAGAAATTCCAAATGCTTGCTTGCTATTTCCCAAATGAAAGGAACTTAATGGCAGTGCCCAATTAAATGCTCAATCTAAGGGAACAAATTATGTGAAATAAAACTGTAGAACTAAATATTACAGTATAAAAGAGGAATCATAAAATGTATTTGGATTATATAATTGGGTTCTATGAGTAATAACCTTTTATATGTTTACCCCAAAACAATTATGGTTCCTGGGGCCTGAAATTAAATGCTCTCTTCTTCCTTGACTGTTACCAAGAAGGAAATAAAAGTTAGATTTAAATTACCCACAGATTGGATAACTAGTAATTTAAAAATCAGGAAACAGAATTGTTTAATACAAATAGCCATGTCTAACAGGTAAGTTTTAGTACCAACTCTACATTTCCACTTACATTATGCAATTGTTTCAGTTTTGTTTTGCAAATATATGCTGAAATATCTTTTAAAATCTGGTCAGTCAAAAAACTAATTTTTACAAGTGAAACATGCTTGACAGATTCAAATTCTGAAAATTTCCTTTGCCTCTTCTGAAAAACCACTAATCTTTATGTCCCCAAGTGGTACGTATTATAGGTCAATCGAGATCTTAATTAGATTTAACATACATAAAACCCAGGCAATAACTATGCTCTTCAATCTTATTAAAGACTTTGTCCTGTTCAGTGAGAGTGCTTGGTTGTGGTGAATGAAAACAAATTTGTTGTTGGCTTACCATCAAAAAAGTACCTGGTACTACTTCCCTTATCTAATAGTAACTTCTAAATAGCTATTACTATTTCCCTTCTTCATGCACATATTTCCACAGCAATAGTAATAAGTTGTGAAATAGCCAGAAAGTAATTTTTTATGGAGGCTATTTTAAGATTCTTTTCCTTTTTTTTCAAGATTTTTATTTATTTATACAAGAACAGGGGTACAGGTCAGAGGTGCGGGAGGGTGAGAGAATTCACCAGAGACAGAGCGGGGAGCAGAACAGGCAGATGGACTGAAGACACTGCTGAGAGGAGCAGCGGGCAAGGCAGAAGATGTCTGCCATGCCCTGTGGGTTTCTCCCTGGCTGGCCAGCAATTGAACCCGCGCTGCAGAGGCTGCAGACAGCTTCACAGCGCGGCGCTCAATCCGCAGCGCCACTGGGGTGGCCCTGTTTTAAGATTCTTAACTAGGTGCAAATTTTTATTTCTTCTCAAAACATTTCAACTCACTTGTCATAAAACATATCAAACTATCTAGTTCTTTAATATGTGTCAGAGCTAACCCAAGGTTTTGTGGTTATCTCTTAGAATGTGCCCAGATCCTCCCCTACCAGATATATGAAAAAAAAATAAAATAAAATAAAAACAATGGGTCAATGAATGTAGGTTCCATGAGGAGGAAAACTGCCTATGTCTATTCACACATGCATGCCTAGCACCCAGATTAATGCTTGGCACATGGCAGATGCTCATTAAACACTTGATGAATAAGGAGGTGATCTCTACATTTACTATTCTCAGGAGAGTTCCTGAGACAAGGCAAATGGCAAAACATTTGGCAAATGGCAAAACATCATCCACAATACTAAGACTCATCTCAATTTAATTTCAACTTATAGATGTGTGATAATTCATAGACCATAAAGTTTTCAAAATACAGAAGATAAAACATTAACCCTGGAAGAATAATTTTGGTCACTTTCAAAAGTATCATTAGGACATACAATAAACAGAACACTTTAGAATACACATGGCCTTAGGCTTCTTACTGAAGGGAGAGTTAGGTTGAAGTAATTCTACAAAGTCAATCCCAATTTGTTGAATTTCTTAAAAAATTGTGTTTTCAAGAAAAATTTTCCTTTAGTGGAGTACAAAAGTATTCAGTTCACAAAGCATAGAGAACATTAAAAAAGCATCATGTAATCAAGTGGGGGTTTTAAAATTGGTACTCACTGGCATAGCCAAACTGGAGATCTAAATTCCAAGAAAAGTGCTTTATAATGATAAAATACATTTATTAATAGAAAAGAACATTCCTCGTCCTCTTTTCTTTTTTTTTTTAAAGATTTATTTATTTATGCATACAAGAACTGGGGTGTAGGCCAGAGGTGTATGGGGCGAGAGGATTCACCAGAGACAGAGTGGGGAATAGAACAGGCAGATCCACTGAAATACACTGCTGAGGGGAGCAGTGGGCGAGACAGGAAATGTCTGCTGCTCCATGTGGATTAGCTCCCTGGCTGGGGATCAAACTTGTGCTGCAATGGCTGTGGACAGCTTCATGATGCTGTGTCCAACCCCCAGAGCCACCAGGGAGGTCCTCTCTTCCTCTTTTCTTACTTAATAAAGGTGAGCCCAAAGCAATGTACTACAATCAAAACTATGTGACATGCCAATCGTATACTTTTAGGTCCCAGAATCAACATCTTTGGTCCTGCTGTCTTTTAAGTATTTAGTAATGTGCTCTTATTAAAAAAGAAGAAACACTTTGGCTATAGTACTGGGGACTCTGGAGACAGAAATACCTGGATTCAAATCCAAACTTACTTTTTATTGTTTTTATTATTAGTTGAAAAATATTTCACCCACCACCATTCTCAAAAAGGTATGTAAAATAAAGAGAGGATAACAAATAAATCTGCTACCAGTAATGCCACTGTTAGATATAAACTATCTTTTTTTAAAATATTGATCTTTTAGGATAAAACCTGAGAACCTTCTACCCAGCTCCTCTTTAAAAAAAAAAAAAAAACAACTTATTTTTGCACACAAGAGCTAGGGTGTAGTCCAGAGGAGCAGGGTGGTGAGAGGATTCACCAGAGACAGAGTGGGGAGCAGAACAGGCAGATTGACTGAAATACACTGCTGAGGGGAGCAGCGGGAGAGACAGCAGAGGACTGCTGGGTCATGTGGGTTAGGTCCCTGGCTGGGATCGAACTCATGCCAGCTGAGCAAAAAGGGAGGCCCTATACAGAAACATTTTTATCCATAAGGATGTTCCCAATAGTCTTTCTATAAAGCTCTAATAGCAGAACCTGACCCATGAGGAACACTCTGCCAGCCACTGAAATGATTATTAGCAAATAACAGAAACACAGTCCATCTAAAATATAAATTGTGATATAGTTACAAAATGTAATACTAAATGTAGCAAATGAGTGCACCAGAGTTAAATGTATCCATGGTTTAATCTCAAAGATAATGTTAAACAAAAAAGCAAGCTGGGCCTCTCCTCGAGGCACAGCGGTTGAGTGCTAGGCTGCGAAGCTGCCCGCAGCCTCTGCAGTGTGGCTTTGATCCCGGGCCACCCGCGAGGGTCCCACATGGTGCAACAGACCTCTCCTGCTGCGCCTGCTGCTCCCCTCAGCAGTGTATTTCATCAGTCTGCCTGTTCTGTTCCCCGCTCTGGCTCTGGTGAATTCTCTCACCCTCCCGCGCTTCGGACTGTACCCAGTGCTTGTATAAAAATAAATAAATCTTTAAAAAAAAAAAAGTAAGCTGCAAAATAGCTACAGTAGAATACTACCAATTGTTTGTTAGGGACATAAATGTAAAAATACATGGAGAGTGGGCCTCCCCTATGGTGCAGTGGTTGAGCGCTGGGTTGCTAAGCTGTCGCAGCCTCTGCAGCGCCGGTTCGATCCCTGGCTGCTCCCCGGCCACAGGAGGAGGGTCCCACATGGCGCGCAGACCTCTCCTGCCACCCGCTGCTCCCCTCAGCAGTGTACTTCGGTGCTTCTGCCTGCTCTGCTCCCCGCTCTGGCTCTGGTGAATTCTCTCACCCTCCCGTGCTTCTGACTGTACCCAGTGCTTGTATAAATAAATAAATAAATCTTTAAAAAAAAAAAAATATGGAGATGATGGGTAGGGAGAATATATCTTAATTTTTATTTCTTATGTGGGAATCAGGCACATGGTGGTATATGATTCTTTACACTTTCTAACAGTCATACTTCCTAATACTTTTGAAATGGCCTAAAGTGATAAGATTCAAATAATTGATTTTTGATATATTCAAATAGTAATATATAGGTTTTCCAGAAAAGCACCAAAATTAAAAATATCTCTGATGATTAATAGTGAGGATATACACACCTCATTAGATTCTGTCTAAAACACCAGAAAGTAGTATATACAGTTTGCATAAGATCTATTTAGCAATTAAAGATATAAATATAAGAAATATGATGCAGGCAAATCAACCACATTTTCTTATATTGGCTGAAGAGAAAGTTATTTCTGACACATAAGCTCTCTTAAGCCTTAGCATTTCCTCCTAACACTGTCATAATCTTTGCCTAAAAACAAATAAATGCTTGTCTCAAGTATTAAGAATTTTTATAAATCACTAAAAAATAAATTCATTAACAAAGAAAACACCAGAAATTCACCAAATGAACAAGTTACAGAGTTATATATTTCAGTTTAGTTTTTAATAACTTATAAACACTATGTACATTAAAACATAAAAGACAGAATCGGGTAGTACCTATACCTGTCGCGTCTTCCATCTCGGGCACTGCTGTGGCTATAACTTGTACATAGTTTACTGAAGGAAACTAGTTTCAGGTCAAGTTCATTTTCTAGCTGTCGAGCCTGTTTCCTGAGATCTTTAACAAAATTATAAAAGGAAATAATTAGACACATATAAAAATCCATCAGTAGAGGGCCTCCCCGGTGGCGCAGGGTTGAGCGCTGGGTTGCGAAGCTGCCCGCAGCCTCTGCAGCACTGGTTTGATCCCCGGCCACCAGGAGAGGGTCCCACATGGCGCGCAGACCTCTCCTGCTGCCTGCTGCTCCCCTCAGCAGTGTACTTCGTGAGTCTGCCTGCTCTGCTCTCCCCTCTGGCTCTGGTGAATTCTCTCACCCTCCCGCACTTCTGTGCTTGTATAAATAAATAAATATTTTAAAAAAAATCCATCAGTAGACATGAAAATCATAAAATCATTCTGAAGAAAACAAATTAAGCAAATACTCATATATTGATCTAGTTCCCCCCCATAAAGAAAAGTGTCATAAGTAGGGAACCAAAGACTTATACACGAAATACATTGTCACTTATTTAAATTTCAAGACAAGAAAGGGAGAGGAAGTGAGAGAAGCAAAATTGCAGCTTTATCAAAAAGACATCTTGACAGGGAATGTCCTAATATCCCCAAAATTATTTCTACATCAAAACTAATATTTCATAATTCAGAATATGAATCACAGTGGAAGTGTTCTATGAACATAGCTAGCTTTATAAAACAGAAACCACTGTAATTGACAGTGATTTTCCTATTTCTTTATTTTCCAAAGCTGCACCAGGCTTACAAATTTTTTTTCTTACTTGAAGAATGACTTGAATGTAAAGAAAAAATAGTCATTAACAAAGATGTCAAAAACTCTTTTTTTAAAAAAAAATATTTATTTATACAAGCACTGGGTACAGTCAAAAATGTGGGAGGGTGAGAGAATTCACCAGAGCCAGAGCAGGGAACAGAACAGGCAGAATGACGAAATACACTGCTGAGGGGAGCAGCGGGTGGCAGGAGAGGTCTGTTGCGCTATGTGGGACCCTCGCCCGGTGGCCGGGGATTGAACTGGCGCTGCAGAGGCTGCCGGCAGCTTCGCAGCTCAGCGCTCAACCGCTGCGCCACCAGGGGAGGCCCCCAAAAACTCTTTTGATAACCTTACTGAAAGGAATTTGTAGAGGCTAAAAGTAACAAACAATGTGCAATACTAATAAGGTCAAATTAAATATGACAGATAAGAGAGAGTAAGTTTTAAGAACTGACACAAATATGCAAGCAGAAAAACTGAGATAGTAGTTTGGCATCTAAGTGGTTGAATGTGAGAAACCATTCTCTGGAAATGCACATCTAGATTTAAGTACTCTGCCTCATAATGAAGTGAGGTCAAAATAAAAGAAGGAATGGTGTAAGAATCTCAGCTTTCCAGAAAAAACACAAAACATGATTTCAAATTACTTCTCATCAACCAGAAATAGGAAGCAGAGTAATATAGTAGAATATATTTGCCCAAAGACTCTCAGTCTAAGATTTTGAGATTTGAGAACTGGCTCTAAGATTTCTTGACAATCTACTTAAGCTACAGACTTCAGCTTTTTGTATTTTAAACCCCTACTTTCAGGTTTTTTTTTTAAAGCACTAACTACAATGTTCAAAGCACCTGGCACAGAGAATAGGTTGCTAATAATGAGCTGCCATAATTACTACATGGTGCTTCAAAAAAGCGTAACCTAATGCCTAGTATTAAAGATACCTGTAAGCCACTCCAACAAATTTTTAAATAGTCTCTAGCTACTACACACATTTCAAATAGGCACCTGAATACAAGTTTTAACCATAAGCATGCTTCTCTGTAACTAATAACCGTCTTCTCTAATAAAAAACATCAAATGAAAGCATTTTGAAAGTATGACAGGCAATTATGGATGAACTTAGACTAAGTGGCTATTTGTGGTGGTTTCCAGAGTGGGTAGCAATAGGAAATAGGTTAAAAGGGAAAGTGGACTCAGAAAGCAGTTTCTATCTTGCAGTAAAGCAAACAGAATTTAAAGAAAAAAGATGAGTCCTCTCTGATGTTTGTTGAATTTAAAGTAAAAGGTGAGTTTTCCTGATGTTTGTTGAACACCGTTTACGTGAGCCCACTTTATCAGATCATATTTTCAGGAATTAATGTATCTCCACAGAACAAGATAAAAGTTATTTCCTCTGCTTTCAGACGCGACTTGACATCCAGTCCTCGAAGTCTGAAGCTGCGAAGGGAACTCGGCAAATGACACTCCGCTCACACGACTTTCCTCCAAGGACCGGGTAGACAAGTTCCTCCTTTTTCTTTTCCTACTCAACTGCCCAACAGTGACCTCAACTCTTAGGGCGCTGACTTGTCTAGTCCTCTGGGCTCGGGATCTTCTCGGTCAACACTCGTTTCCTCTCAAAGCTACTTCAAACCCCTTCGGCCGAGTTCCCCGACCACCTAAACCTAGCTCTCACCCAGCAACTCAGACGCCTCTCACTCTGGTCCCTCCTCAACCCTCTCCGCCCAATCCCTGCTTCCAGGTCCCGCCGCCTCTGGGTCAGCCCCCTGGCCCAGACCGTTCGGTCTCCTCAGCCCCCAAGCCCCGGGGCTCCCACTAGATAGGCCCCGCCCCTTTCTTCGGCCGCTCCGGAGTCAAACCCTTTCCTCTGCGCTCACCGCCAAGCCCCGTCCTCACTCAGCCCCTTTGCTAGACCCACCCGGAGGCCCCGTCCTCACCTTCCCAGTAATTGCTGGTTCCTGCCGCCATCTTTGTTGTCCAACGTCAGTCGGGGTAAGAGAGTAGAGGTGGTGCGAGCCAGAGCGTCACCTCCGCGCCTTCTTCCGCCTTGGCGCCAGGACCTATGGGATACATAAGCTTCCGCAAACACCGCCACCTGGCGGTTAACGCGTTGCTTTACCCCTTTTACGGTAGCGACACTGAAAACCCATATTTAGCGCCTGACATTCCCGAAGTATGTATTACTAGGGATCATATCCCCTTTCCGCTCCCCAACCCCGCTTCGTTGCCCTCAGCTCCGCTTACCCCTCCTCTCAGTGGGCGCCAGGTTGCCTGAGAAGAAAGTCAACCTCAGACGCTACTCCCTGCTGCCCCTCTCTTCTCAGAGTCAGAGAGCTCTTCCCAGCACCAGCCTGACGTCTACCTGTGCACCAGGTTCCCACTCTCTCTAGCTTTTGTGTTCTTCTCCACCAGCCGCTTTCCCCATGTCTACAGTAGCGACAGACCCAGCCCTCTTTCCTTTCCAACCCCAAATCTAGACAGTGTTTGCTAACTGCTTCCATGTAGTCTCATCCTCACCCCTCAACCTGTAAAACCGACTGTCCAAACCCACCCTTCATAGGTACATAAATGATCACAACCTATTTGTGTCCACACTACCACTTCTAGTGAAAGTGTAAAAATCTTACCTCCTGTAAAGTCCTTTTACCCTCTCCCATTTATAATAGACTTTATTATTTCCTTTACATTCAGTGAAAACCGTATCAGATAATGTTATAATTTTTGCCTCAACTGTCCAACTAATTTACAGAATACAAAAGAAGGAAAGCCTATTGTATTTACCCATAATTATAATCTTCCCTTTTTTTCCTTCCTCAGGTTCCAAGATTCCTCTTATCATTTTCTTTCTGCTTCAAGGATTTCGTTGGCCATTTTTTTCTTTTTAACAGAGCACATGGGCCAGAGACAAAATCTATTAGTTTTTCTTCAGCTGAGAAGGTCTTGATTTCCCCTTTGTACCTGAAGGATATTGTTGCCAGATATTTTTTTCAGCACTTGAGAAATGTGCTAATTCTTTCTGGAAACTTCAGTTTCTGATGAGAAACTGGCTATCATTTGACTTGTCTTTCCACTATATTTAAGGTATATTTTCTCTCACTGCTTTCAAAGCTTTTCCTTTCGTTTTCAAACGTTTGATTTTGATGTGTTTTAGTGTGGATTTCTTGGGTTTTATCCTACTTGGGATTTATTCAGCTTCTTCAATCTGAAGTTTATGTCTTTTATAAAATTTGGGAAAATTTCAGCCATTATTTCTTTGACTACTTTTCCTACACTATACTCTTTCTCCTCTTCTTTGGGACTCAGATGACATGAATGATTGATCTTTTATTGGTTTTACTCCCATATGTCCCTGAGATTCTGATAATTTTTTTTTCATTAGTCAGTTTTCTGTTGGATAATTTCTACTGTTCTGTCTTTGAGTTCTCGGACAGGGATGTCTTCCTTCCAGTTCCCCCCATTCTGCTGTTGAACCCACTGAGTTTTTTATCTATGTTTTTCAGACCTAAAATTTCTATTTGGTTTCTCATTATATCTTTTGGTTCTTTGCTGAGACTCCCCCCACCCCAGTTTTTTAAAGATAATTTGTTTTAAGCTTATTTGTAATTGTTCATTAAAATGTGTTTTGTTATATACTTGTCAGATAATTCCAACCTCTGTATCATCTTAATGTTGACATCTGTTAAATGTCTTTTTTCCTTCCAGTTGAATTTGTCTGTGTTCTTGGTATAATGAGTGATTATCTTTTAGAGCATGGCTGTTCTGTGACCAAAGTGAGACCTCTGGGAGAGCACTTTTTTTTCCTCTTTAAATTTTGGAAACTGCCTTTAGCCTTTGATGAGTTATCATTTTTATACTAATCAAATTTTTTCTTTTTCTAATTTGTTTTTATTTTTTTCCCTACCACTATCTCTTATATTTGGTTGCCAATTTTCCTTCCCCCTCCCTCTAAACATTATGATGTTTATTGATTTTGACTACTTTTTCTAAACATTTTACTTTATTGTATTGTCAGTGTGCAGTATTTGTTTTTATTATTCTAACTTGCTTTACTGTACATAATTCTCTCAAATTTCCTCAATTTTGTTGAAAATGGCTGCATTTCACCTTTTCTTATGGCTGAATATAATTCTATAATTCTGAATATAATTCTATGGTGTGAATATACCACATTTTCTTGAACCTGTCATCTATTTTTTAAAAAATATTTATTTATTTATTTATTTATACAAGCACTGGGTACAGTCAGAAGTGTGGGAGGGTGAGAGGATTCACCAGAGCCAGAGTGGGGAACAGAACAGAAAAACTGATGAAGTACACTGCTGAGGGGAGCAGTGGGCACGGCAGGAGAGGTCTGCGCGCCATGTGGGACCCTCTCCGGTGGCTAGGGATCAAACCGGCGCTGTAGAGGCTGGTGGGGGGGCAACCCAGCGCTCAACCGCTGCGCCACCAGGGGAGGCCCCGAACCTGTCATCTATTGATGGGCATCTAGGCTGCTTCTATATCCTAGCTATTGTAAATAATGTTGCTGTGTATGTGTGTGTGTGTGTGTGTATATATATATATATATATATATTATATATATATATGTTTTTGTGTGTGTTGATGGTTTCATATTCTTTGGATAGATAACTGAGAGTAGATTGTTGGGTTGTACAATATTTCCATTTTTAGTGTTTTAAGGTAAACCTAAATTGCTTTCCATAATGGCTGGACCAGTTTACACCCCAATAATAGTGTAACAGAGTTCCTTTTTCTCTGCATCCTCTCCAACACTTGTTATTGGAGGTCTTCTTAATATGTGCCATTCTCATGAATGTGAGATGGTATCTCATTGTGGTTTTAACCTGCATCTCTCTTACTGAAAGTGATGATTAATACTTTTTCATATGTGTTGACCATGTTGGCTAGCCTCTTTGGTGAATTGTCTTTTAATGTCCGCTGCCCACTTATTATTTGGGTTGTTTGTTTTTTAATTGTTGGATTGTGTAGTTTTTAAAAATTTTGGATATTAACCCCTTATTAGTTACTCATGGTGTGAATGTTTTCTCCCATTTAATAGGGTATCTCCTTATATTTTTTCTTGCTTTAGAAAAGCTTTTTAAGGGCCTCCCCAGTGGTGCAGTGGGTTGAGTGCAGCGCTGTGAAGCTGTCCTCAGCCTCTGCAGTGCTGGTTCGATTCCCCCGCCGGCCAGAGAGATGCCCACATGGCAGGGAAGACCTCTCCTGTCTCCCCTCTGCTCCCCTCAGCAGTGTTTTCAGTCAGTCTGCCTGTTCTGTTCCCCGCTCTATCTCTGGTGAATCCTCTCACCCTCCTGCGCCTCTGGCCTAAAACCCAGCTCTTGTATAAATATTTTGTTTTTTTAAAAAAGCTTTTTAACTTGAGGTAATTCCAATTACTTTTGTTTTTATTTCCCTTGTCATGGGGTCAAATCACCAAAAACATATTGTTTATGACATGGAAATTATCACCAATGTTTTCATCTATATATTTTATTGTTGCCTTACATTTAAATATTTAATTCATTGGTAGTTTATTTTTGCATATAGAGCTAGTGAGTGATCCAATTTCATTCTTTCGCATGTGGCTTTCCAATTGTCCAAGTACAATTTATAAAAGACACTGCCCTTTCTCCATTGTATGTTCATAGCTACTCTATCATAGATTATGTACTGATATGTATATGGATTTATTTCTGGGTTTTTTTATTTTATTCCATTGATCTCTGTATCTATTTTTATGCCAATTATCATAGTGGGTTTAGGATTGTTGCTTTATAGTAAAGTTTGAAATCAGTTAATGTGATACCTGTTTCTCTTTTTTTCTCAGGATTGCTTTTGCACATTGAGGCCTTTTGTGGTTCCATATACATTTTAATTATTTTTGTTCTGTTTCTTTGAAAAATAGTGCTGGTATTTAGATGGAGATTACATGAAATTTATATATCACCTTAGATAGTACAGTCATTTTAATTATATTGATTCTTTCCATCCTCGGGCATGGGATATCCTTCCATTTCTTTATATTGCTACCTACATTCCTTAATAACTTCTTGTATTTCTCAATGTACAGGACTTTTACCTCCTTAGCTTAATTCCAAGGTCTATAATTCATTTTGAAGCAATCATAAATGAAGTTCTTTTCTTATTTCTTTTGCTTCTTGCTTGTTGTTTGTATATAAAATATATAAAATAAGATATGGACTTTTGTATGTTGATTTTGTAACCTGCCACTTTCCTGTAATTTATTTTTTCTAATAACTTTAGTGGAGTCCATAGGATTTTCAATATATAGTATCATCAGTGGTTGTTTCACTTTTCTAACTTGGATTCCCTTTATTTCTGTTTTTGTCTGATGGCTGTGGCCAAAACCTTTAATACCTAGTTAAACCAAAATGGTGACAGTGATCATCCTTGTTCCTGACCTTAAGAGGAAAATTTTCAGTTTTTCATCATTAGTATTATATTGGCTGTTGGTTTGTGACATGTAGGTTTTATTATATTGCAATAGATTCTTTCTGTTCCCATCTTGTCTAGACTATCACAAATGGGTGCTGAATCTTATCAAATACTTTCTCTTCATCTATTGGCATTATTGTATGATTTTAACTTGATATATTTCATTGATTTGTAAATATTTAGCCACCCTTGTGTTCCTGTGATAAATCCTGCTTGATCATGCTATATAATTTGTGTTGAATTCATTTTGATGAGGATTTTTGATCTATATTCATCAAGAATATTGGTCTATGCTAGTCCCGTCTTTATGTTTTCATTATTGTGATAATTTTGGCATTGTAAAATGTATTAGGTAGTGTTCCCTCTTCTTGTATTTTTGAAAACAATTTGAGCAAGATGCACCTTAATTTTTCTTTAAAGATTTGATAAAATTCATTTATAAAAAGTTTGATAAAGTTCATTTATAAAACTGTTGAGTCCTGACCTTTTGGTTTTCGGAAATATATGTATTTTTTTTTTTTTTTTATATAGAGGCATGTTTTTATTTATTTATTTTATTTGTTTGTTTGTTTTGTTTATACATGCACTGGGTACAGACAGAAGCGCGGGAGGGTGAGAGAATTCACCAGAGCCAGAGTGGGGAGCAGAGCAGGCAGAAGGACTGAAGTACACTGCTGAGGGGAGCAGCGGGTGGCAGGAGAGGTCTGCGCACCATGTGGGATCCTCCTCTGGTGGCCGGGGAGCAGCCGGGGATCGAACCGGCGCCGCAGAGGCCGCAGGCAGCTTCGCAACCCAGCGCTCAACCGCTGCGCCACCGGGGAGGCCCAATATATGTATTTTTTTTAAAGATTTATCTATCTATCTATCTATCTATCTATCTATCTATCTATCTATCTATCTATCTATCTATCTATCTATTTATTGTACAAGCACTGGGTACAGTCAGAAGCGTGGGAGGATGAGAGGATTCACCAGAGACAGAGTGGGGAAGAGAGCAGGCAGACCAACGAAACACGCTGCTACGAGGAGCAGTGGGCGGCAGGAGAGGTCTGCATGCCATGTGGGACCCTCGCTGGCGGCTAGGGATTGAACCAGCGCTGCAGAGGCTACGGGCAGCTTGGCAGCCCAGTGCTCAACCGCTGTGCCACCAGAGGAGGCCTCGGAAATATTTTTTTATTGCTCTTTCAATTTCCATGCTTGAGATTAATTTGTTCAACTCATCTACTTCTTTCTGGGTTATTGCTAGATTATGCCGATTTAGAAATTTTTCCATTACCTTAAGGTTGTCACATTTATTGGCATGGTTATGCATAATAATCTCTTATGATCCTTTGCATTTCTGTGGTAATTTCTCCTCTTTCATTTCTGATTCTGTTTATTAATATTTCATCTCTTCTTTGTTAGCCTAACTAGCTGCCTCTCCCTCATGGTTGGTTCTGCTCAGGTGTCACGATAAACAAAAGACCTACCTGTGGTGACTTACTCCCTGAGGTCTCAAGTTGCCATGTGTTGTTTTTGGGGGTTTTTTTTTGTCTGCCCATTTTACTCTTTAGATGTTCTCTCCAGGAATTCTGCACTCTTCAGCAGTAGCAAGAGCTTCAGGGGAAGCCCAAGAGGCAGGTACCTCTACTGACATTCCACACGGGCCACCAGGAACCGGGATGACCTTGTTTGCATGCTGTGTTCACTGTAGTTTGTTTGTAGTTTCTAATTACATACTCTAGGCCCAGAGGTCTCCCAGGTGGCAAGGTTGGGTGACGTCCCTGGCTTTCCCAAGCCAGTTGCCCCCTGCAGATGGTGCTATGAGCAGTACACCCAAAAGACCTACAATCTCCCACTGTCCATCAAAATGGGTCCCAGAAACCCCGCCAGTTTCAGGCCTGTGCTTCCATTGATTCCCCAAGGAGGGCACAAAAAAACCACTGGGCAGACTGAATTCATTGTAGTTATTAGCACTTTCTATGCACTTGAGGCACAGGTTTCATGGGGCAGGGGTGGTGGTGGGAGAGTTGCATTTGTGTTGTTTTTCCAAAGTCTGTGGTCTACTTGTCCCCTGCTGAAAAGGCTACAGTTACAAGCATGTGCTTTGATTGACTCCCCAATGCAGGCACCAAAAAACCTACTGGGAAGACCGAGTTTCACTGCAGCTATTTGCAGTTTTTTTTTCTATGCATTCTAGAAGGCAAGGAGTGGGGTGCATTGGCAAAATTTTTAAAACTTTACTGCCATGCTATACACAATCTATGGAACCACATGATGGAAACTTTTATAGTTATTAGTATTCATGTCTAGGAATTTCTTCTAAATTAAAAAGGACCACCTGTAACAAGTCTGTTTATATTTTTGATACAGTAATTTTCAAATGGATCAGAAACAGAAAATGAAGGCAAATGATGCTGGTTAGCACAGGCATTCAGTTCTGAGTCAGTTATTATATTGGGCCTTTTGCTAACATTATGTCATTTAATTCACATCACAATCCTATCATGTACTACGCCTTAACTGATAGAGAAACTGAGACTCAGGGAATGTTAAGAAACTTGTACAAGGTTACATAGGAAACAAGTGGCAGTCAAGAACCAGACACAGTCCAACTCCAAAGTCCATGCTGGACTCTATGCCAATATTTCTCTTTTGGTAGAGGATTCAGTCACTACAGAATTACAGCTGATTCCTATTTATATTTCTCTGGTCTGGATTATGAGTTCATGCCAGCAGAGCCCATATTTCTAACATAATTCTGCTTTCCCAGTCCATATTAGAAAAACACTATCAACAAGTTATTGTTAAGTGAAAAGAAGATATTGAATTCATCACCACTATGCCTAAAAGTGCTAGAACACTCCTAACTGGGTTCTTTTGGAAAAAGCACAACATTTTTAACAAGTTTGAAACGGGTTTATAAACATTTCAATGACCAGCTATGTGGTATTCACTGTGCAATGACTGGGCATACAGCAATCCAGGTGAGCTACAAACAGAAAAGAGAACTGTCTACTATGTGATGTGATTATTTCAGAAAACAGCTTTCTTTTGAGTCAATTCATGAAGACAAAAACACTCTACAAATGATATCCTGTCTTCCTAGTCTAATGCTGGTTTTCCTCTACTAGAAGTAGAAAACAAAATACATAACCTTAAAATTGGAACAAAAAATTTCTCTGGTCTATTGATTTTGAAAAAAGGTTATGAGACAAAACACAAAGACAAACATCATAAAATAACTTTTATACAGGATTAGTAAATCTGTTTACATATAAAAAACAGAAAGGACCTCATTACAGTTAGATTTCACATAAATTACACAAATTGACTTTTTGAAACTACTATTCAATTTCATTTAAAGTTCCTTTTAAAAATTTCATTTTGAAGGCACAGTGCATGAAATAAACCAAAGACTGAAGCACTTGAGATGAATTAGTGTTGGGCACCTCATATAAATAGCTATAGATTGTTCTGAAGCTGGGGAAAATCATACTGAAGAAATGGAGAGGTGAGAAGATGAGTTTTTGATCTGAGCATTAAAAAAATACCTTTGTCATACCTCCAGGAAATCTGCATCATGGCCAGCATAGAATGTAGCTAGTACACTTATGTTATACCATTTATAAAATTCAGAATCATACATATTTACATAATTTATATCCAGTTGTCTCAAGTGGCAGGCTACTGTCAGATTTCATAATATATTCTGTCAAATCAAAATCAACTAGGACTATAATCTGAAAGTCAAGTGGAGTATTAATTATTGCTAAAAATATGAGAAATCGGTGTTGGGCGATGTATCTTCATGAACTAGAAATCCAAGTTCAATCTGATAATAATCAAGGGTCCTAATCATAAAAGTAAAATCTTTAATTAAAACAAATCAGACACCCAAAAAGTTACCAAACAGTTGCTAGATGAAAATCATTGACCATCTATCCTTGTGGAATCTTTTGTAATAACAATAAAGTTGCTAATGTTAAAAACAATTCCACCAGAGAATTGTAACATAGGGCACTATTACAGAATTCACAGCCAAGAAGCTTTTAATACAGCAGGGACAAAACCTGGCACAAGTGCATTACTGGTGACAAGAAGACTGTTTACCTCTGAGAATAAGTGGAAATGGAGAAGCAGGTCATGGTTACTGAGTATTAGCTCAGAAACACAATAAATTCATGCATAAGAACTACCTTTTATTTATTATCAACTCATAATTTTAAGCTCAACATTCATTCAGCAAATCCCATTCAAGTGAAAATCACCAAAGATTAACCAATCAGTCACACTGGGTCAAATATACATCATGGTTCCTTCTTAGAGGATGATGAAGTCCCAAAGCAAATTCCCTCCAATGAGAACTGTAAGAATTCCTCAATTGGATGGGATCCCAGTCACTACCCAAGTGTTCAGTATGACAACCAAAGGATCTTTCCTTCTGAAATTAACTTGAGTTCATCTTCCTGAACTGCATAATCAATCAAGTACAATTTACACGGCAAACACTTGAAAATCACCTATTATTCAATCACTTGTTTTTATTAAGGAGCTGGGAGGGAAGAGGCTTACAAACTGATCATGAGAACAAAAAAACATGCCTTGTGAGTAAAGAAAGGCACAACTCAGATTTGGGCAAATTTCTTAATACTGTGATACTTACTTGCCTCCATGACGCTAAGGAAATGGAAAGTCTTTAGGAAAAACACTGAAGTAATGCATTTCCCATCCATATGGCTTCAATGCCTTAAGCAGTTAATGTGGTCTAATGTTAGATTAGATCCACAAATTAAAGACAAAGCAGGGCTGAGAACACAGTAGTCATGATCCTGTACATTCATGTTAACAGGTAACACAGGCTGAGAAGGCCTTGTTTACCAGCACAATGCACTATTTAGAAATTCATTAAAGATTCAAGATTTATAGAATTTGGTTTTCCTTGCAGGAAAAATTACTAAGAGAACTACTTATATGTTTATTTCTATAAAATATTTGTATGATACATGCTTAAAAGGCATGGCCTCCAGCGACTATGATGCATAAAGACATGTTAATCTAACAGAGAAATGAATTGAAAAGGCAACTTCTAGTGAAGACCAATAAAAGTAAAGGCTGTCACATCAACTTTGTTTCATTTCTACCTGCAATGTCCCAAGCAGGGTCAGCCATACAAAGGCCCCTTGTTGGCTTTCTGGTTTTGCACTCTTAAAAATAAAGCTGAAAAGAACAATACCACCTCATCATCTCCCTAAAGAAAATATATTATTAGAAATTAAATCATGTCTATTTTATTAAGTATTAGTACCCCACAAACTATTCTGTGTATGTGGTGGGGTGAAAGTAGGGTGGCAAGGGCTCAAAATTTAAAGTTGTTGATAACTATTAATACCAGAATAGCTTAACCTTGAACCATCCAAATTTATCACAGATATTCAACTAGCAAATGTCATGACCTCATTATTCCTGCTAAGCCAAATCTCTTTTGTTAAAGCCATTTTGGGTGCATTCCTCACAAAATTTGGTTAAATGACCTACATGGGTGGTAAACCACTTCCCATGAAGGCTTTGGGATGACTGATACATTAACGGATACAAAACATGAGAGCAAGTTTTTTGATCCCCTGATTTAGTCTAAGTTCAGCAGCAACTTGGCCATTAAAACATTCAAAGGTATTAAACCATTAGATCATTGGTAACACTTATACTTAAAAAAAAGCATCATTTCCATTGAGTAGCTTTATACGACAGACATAATAAAATGCAAATCTTTCAGGTCTTTGTAGTAACCTGACTGGCAGTGAAGATGACAACTTTCTCGCCATTGTTATATCCAGCGACAGTCTAGAGCACTATTCTTAGTGGAGGGAGCCATATTTAAATACTTTCAACTGCACTTTTAACAAAATTATCAAAAAGAGACTGTCAAATGAAATATTAGGACAAAGACCCCAATCACTTGCAGAGGCCTGCAACACTGGCCAAACTATTTCATTAACAGTATGCTATTGCAGGGTGTCGGCTTGGGCTGGAGCATGAAGTGTAGATATTGTGTGTTCAAATACAGGTTAAGAATATACAATTATGTCTCTTCCACACTTCCAGATATTTCAGTAGAATTCAGATCTTGTAGATTGCTGAGTCATCTGAAAACCATAAGTGTACAACATGTAAAAGGGTTCAAATGTAGGAAATAATAAAGAATTAGGCATTCCCAGAATAAACTAGTGCTTCACAGATAAAAGCAGCAGCACCTGTGGGTTTTCACCAAGTTAAAAGATAGGCAACATGAATCTTAGCTTTTGCGAGATCTCCCTCTCAGCTCCATTTGAATGGACATGTAGATCTTTTACAACAAAGTCAATAAATTCTCCCTTAAAATGGGGATATTTAGAACTTTTCTAAACCTTGTAAGAGAGGTAGTGAAATCCTGCTTAGAGCACAGCCCATTAGTTCTGATCTAGCCTTGGAACAGGTAGAAAGCCAAATGTGGAAGCCCATTTATTCATTTCCTAATGTTATATGTTTAGAAAGCAATCCAGTCTCCATTAAACTGGAATTACAAGAGAAATTCCAGCTTTTAATATCTAGCGAAAAGTATTCCTCAGTAGGTTGAGGAAACCTTGAGTTTTTTAAAGCTTTATGTCAGATTCTGACTGCTGTCCCTGCCTTAATGTTTCTGGATTCTTTTGGCCATTTAAAACAAAGAAAAAAAGCTAAAGCCACTAGTAAACAGCTGATGTGCAAAATACAACATCCACTAGTTGGCTTTATGTAGTTACTAACATAAGCTTCAAACAGCTCATCTTAAATTAAAAAGAAATATAAAGTGGCTGTCCCATCTCTGCTGCATAAATAGAAAGCAGATTTTTTTTTTTAAAAGGTAAGAGTACTTTAAGGAGGGGAAGTTCAAAACTGCCACCAAATTCACAAAGAATACAAATTTAGCAAGTTAACTTCCCAAAGCTCTTTGAAGAAGCAAAATAGTCTCTTCTTAATGCAGTGTCTCCCAAAAGGAACTGTAATTTTGCTTGGTACTTATGCTGGGAGAGATGCAAGGTTTGTTTCAATGTTTGCTAGAATATAACGTTTCTTCTTCAGTATCCGTTTCATCCTGGAACTCATGGCTTAAGAGGGACTTCTTGGAGCCAGTTGACATCATGCGGATTTCATCTTCATACTCATCATGATGCTGCCTGAGTCGATGAAAGCCATCCTTGTGTCTGTTAGACTTGATTGAGCAGATGCACCAAATTATGCAAGCTGTTAGGATTAATGCTGACATGGTAGCACCTGCCAAATAAAGCCATCCCATGAGTTGTGGTCTACTTTAAAGTTATACATAAACAACTGCTTAATGGCACATTCTATAATGTGCCCTTCACTTATTTTAGTATTTTTTAAAGATTTTTTTTTAATTTATGCGTACAAGAGCTGGGGTGTAAGCCAGAGGTGGGGGGGGTGGAGCGCAGGAGAGAGGATTCATCAGAGACAGAGTGGGGAGCAGCACAGGCAGACTGACTGGAATACACTGCTGAAGGGAGCAGCGGGCGAGATAGGAGAGGTCTGCTGCGCCATGTGGGCTAACTTTCTGGCTGGGCAGGGATCGAACTCTGCTGCAGTGGCTGTGGATAGCTCCATAGTGCTGAGAGTTAACTCCCTGCGCCACCAGGGAGGCCTTGTTTGTTTGTTTGTTTTAATTAAGTCAGTCTAATTTTTTTTTAAGATTTATTTTTATTTATTTATACAAGCATTGGGTACAGTCAGAAGCGTGGGAGGGTGAGAGAATTCACCAGAGCCAGAGCGGGGAGCAGAGCAGGCAGACTCACGAAGCACACTGCTGAGGGGAGCAGCGGGTGGCAGGAGAGGTCTGCGCGCCATGTGGGACCCTCCTCCGGAGGCCGGGGAGCAGCTGGGGATCGAACCGGCGCTGCAGAGGCTGTGGGCAGCCTCGCAACCCAGCGCTCAACCGCTGCGCCACCGGGGAGGCCAGGAGGCCTTGTTTTAATTTTAGCTAGTGCACTTCAAAAAAACCCTTTTATTGTTAGAGAAGCAGTATATGTATATATGGCATGCAAAATTAGAAAAAAATACAGATAAGCAAAAATACCTAAAATCCAAACCCCCACATCTTCACATTTTTGTTACCCACAGATCATTTTTAAAAACCCTGGTGTATATTCTTTCAGATCTTTCTTCATGCATGTGTGTGTGAAATTTTTTTTTCTTTTGCCACATGAAATCAAACTCTGCCTATTTTTCTGCCACCTGCTTTTTATCAATGACATTTACTTTTCCTTTCTGGTAAATTTTCATCTCATTGAAAACTCCTCATTTATTTAAAATATTTGTACTTAAGGTTATCAGAATAGGTGTCTTAGTAGCAGAAAATAATACTAATAAACTCACATTAGAAACTGAGTTCACAAAAGCAAGGAAATTCTGCAGGGACTACACCTGAGGGGGTGAGGGGAAGCAAATATTGTTTAAAAATGAACAGTGTTGGGGCCTCCCTGGTGGCGCAGCAGTTGTGCGCTGGGTTGCGAAGCTGCCTGCAGCCTCTGCTGTGCAGGTTCGATCCCCGGCTGTTCCCCGGCCACCAGAGGAGGGTCCCACATGGCGTGCAGACCACCCCTGTCACCAGCTGCTCCCCTCAGCAGTGTACTTCGGTCCTTCTGCCTGCTCTGCTCCCCACTCTGGCTCTGGTGAATTCTCTCACCCTCCTGCACTTCTGACTGTACCCAGTGCTTGTATAAATAAATAAATCTTCAAAAAAATAAAAATGAACAGCGATGTAAAAAATAAAAAATTAAAAAAAAAAAAAAAGAAATTGAGTTCACAATAGCAGATGGGCAGCAGAGCCAGATTTCCATGACTGAATCCTAGCTTCTGTGTTTCTAAACCAGTAAATGATTCAGTTTATTTGATTTAAAAATTCTTTAAACACTCCACAACAGCGCCTCCCCTGTGGCACAACGGGTTGAGCACCGCGCTGTGATGCTGTCCGCAGCCTCTGCAGTGACGGTTCGACTCCCAGCGGGCCAGGGAGAATTCCACATGGCGAGGCAGACCTCTCCTGTCTCGCCCACTGCTCCCCTCAGCAGTGCCTTCAGTCCCTGTCTGCCTGTTCTGCTCCCTGCTCTGTCTCTGGTGAATTCTCTCACCCTCCCGCAACTCTGGCCTGTACTCCAGCTCTTGTATAAATAAAAACAAGTCTTTAAAAAAAAACAAAACAAAACTCCACAACAGGTTCTATGATTTGACCAGGTTTCCCATATGCCACTTTCTGTTATCTAAGGACCTCCCCTCACACACAGTAATAAAACTTGGTTATTTTGCATCAAGTCCAAGTTGTACTTAGAAATGAAGCAGGGTTCTTTGTGTCAACAATATGCAATAGAGCAGTATTTATAAATTTTACCGCAATGTTTTTCCTTTTAGCCTTTCAGTAATTCAAGTAATTCTGGAGAAAACAAATATTCCCTCCTTCTAGGATCTTGGAAAACAAGAACTAATGTAAGTCAAAGCCCAACAGACTTATGAGCTTACTAAAAAGCAAATAATTTAGTCAACAACTCTTCATTGAGTCCCACTATATGGAGATGCAGAAAAACTCACTACTCTCTCAGAGCTTACGTTTCAGTGGCAGAGACTGGAAATAGACAAATGACTAAATATATAATATGTCATGTAGTGATAAATGGTATAGAAAAAAGGGGGATGGAGATAGTGACAGGGGTAAAATTTTAGTTAGGGTGTTCAGGGAAGGCCTCTCTGTATTGGTGACATTTGATTACAATCATGAAAGAGCCATGAGACATATGGGAAAACAGTGTTCCAGGAAAATCATGCTTAAATAAGCAGAGAAAAAAAAAGTGATTAGGTTTAGGTGATTATGGAGGTGATCCTTTCTCAAACTGTAATGTTAGGAGGGCGGGTTTTAAGTTCATTCACTAAAAATTTAAATTTCTTTCTTTCTTTCTTTTTTTTTTAAAAAAGACTGATATATTTATGCATACAAGAGCTGGGGTTTAGGCAGAGGTGTGGGGGGTGAGAGGATTCACCAGAGACAGAGTGAGGAACAGAACAGGCAGACTGACCAAAGTACGCTGTTGAGGGGAGCAGCAGGCACAACAGGAGAGGTCTGCAGCGCCACGGTGGGCAACTGCTCCCTGGCTGGCCGGGGAATCGAACTCGTGTTGGAAAGGCTGCAGACAGCTTCACAGGTTGCGTCTTAACCCCTTGCACCACCAGGGAGGCCCAAAAATTTAAATTTCTTTACCTGATACAGTTACCACAAGTTCTCTTGGTAAACCAAATATTCGATTATCTGTGTCGAAAACTATTACCACAGAACTAGCAGCATCATGATGCACAAAGACCTAGAAGGATAAGGTGCAAGAATTATGAAAGAGTTTATTATTTACAGCACATTGTATCCCTGCTATATTACTAGAACCTTTAAAGATGATTCACTGTCAAGTACACAAAGAGCTATAAAAATTTCCCTTTTGTTAAGATAAAACTTGTAGTTGCTATAAACCTATAGCAACTAAAAAGCTGAGGCTTACAGCAGGGGATCAAAACAGGGGTGGGATGAGCACAAGGGACCATGGTGATATTCACAGGTGATGTGATGGTGGGAGATTTACAGGAACTGCACCTGAGGGGAGAAATCAAATACTGTACAAAAATGAACAATGTAAGAAAATGAAAAAATTAATAAAAGAAAAAAATTCTCTTTTGTTGCCTAAGGACAGAGAAATAACAAGTTATTGTAACCAAGAGATGATCACTTATTTATTTTTTAATTCCCTACAGGTTTTCTGGCAAGAGTTTCAAAATAAAATGGAAATACTATTAATAAGAAGAACTTACATGATATCTCTCAGTTTGCATTTCTCACCTGTGAATGTTGCTGCTGATATCCATCAGCAATGGCATTGATGTTATGGACACCTGGGGCTAAGAGCACATGGAAATAACCTCCTTCTTTTGTGTGTACTTTTATGCCTTCATTGAGTACAATGACTGCTTTAGAGATTGGTTTTCCAGTCTTATCTTTGACAAATCCATGAACTCCCTTGTGAACCTGAAAAAAATGTTTAAAATAGAAATTTGTTGTTATTACCAGACAGTTTAAAAACAATACTTTGAGGTCTGACAAAAACAACAAACACAACAACAACAGAAATTCTTATAAGATTCCTTAGTTACTATCATTCACTGCTTCAGAGGCACAGAGATATAGATAAAAGAAAACTCTAATATAGCCAAAGGTTGAAGTGTTAGAATCCAAATCTTTTGATGTCTTGAATGATTTTTCTACCATAATACATTGTGTCCAGTAACTGTTGATACTCAAATGAAAGAACCTATATTTCACAGGGTTAAATTAACTAAACACAATAGATTCCAGATATGTGAACTTATAGCATCAATTTGGGCAACATAATGAATAAACTCTCCCTTCTATATACATATAAAATAATATAAAATTTTGTTAAAAGATTAAGAAAAACTTAAAGGTTTTTAATTGAACATATTTTGGGAGTTTGCTTCTAGTTGAAAGAGAAAGACTCACCTCCACCAACATGCTAAGAAGAGATTTTTTATTCTCTGCCCACAAGGAAGGGAGTTGTGCCGCACTAGGAAAGTAGCAGCAGCTTGTGTACACTGTGATTTCTGGACAGTGGCCATAGGTAACGCTATAATCCTGGAATACATCAAATTCAAAAGCAATGTAGGAAAATTAGTAAAAATAAGAATAAGACTTTGGGCCTCCCCTGGTGGCGCAGACCTCTCCTGTTGTGCCCGCTGCTCCCCTCAGCAGTGTATTTTGTCAGTCTGCCTGTTCTGCTCCCCACTCTGTCTCTGGTGAATCCTCTCACCCTCCCACGAATCTGGCCTGTACCCCGGCTCTTGTATAAATAAATAAATCTTTTAAAAAAAAAAGAATAAGACTTTGAAGTACAACAGATGGAATAAATGGAATAAAAAGAAAACCTGGGTGATGTGTACAAAGAATCCATAAAATATTTCACAGCAAATATAAACAAACTACTCATATGTAATCAGTTAAAAACATGACCACTCCTAAGAGAGGCCTTGAAAACAGGGCCTCTCTAGTTCATTTTTATATCTCCATTGTTTTCCACAGTGTCTGGTAGGTAGAGGGGGTTTATTGAATAAGTACATGCAGATGGCCAGTTTCCCTCTAAACCCAGGAACTTCACAGATATTCTCAGAATTCTGGAGGCAGAAGCACAAGGACAAGCCCTTTGGTACTCTTAACTTACAGGCTTAAGTGTCAAGTCTGTTGGTGACAAAAGCAACTGCTTGCACTATAGCAATTACCCAGGAACTGCTTGTGTGGGCAGGTTCAAAATATAACTACTTTCCCCCACTAAACCTTGTCTTTTTCCTAATTCAGTTATTGGAATTAACTAATTTTTCTCAAAAAGACATAAAATCTCATCTTTGACTTCAATAGCTTGCTATCATCCATAACTAGTCAAATTCTGTTAGTTCCATCTTTATAGTATCTCTGAAACCTCATTCCCTGACTCTACTTCCATTACCACTACTCTAATCTAGGCACTCATTATTTATTGTCTAGGCTATTCTAAATCAGTCTCTCTGCACCATAGTGTCTCCTTTCTCCAAACGATCTTAACTCACTGTTAAGAGATTAGTTTTTCCATTGCACAGCTCAGATCATGTTACTGTACTTGCTCAAAACCTTCAGTGGCTTTCTATTTCTTACTAAAACAAAGCATTCATACTCTAGACTGTTTGTATTGACTTCTACCCATACTCTTTCTGAAATGTCTTGCTTTACTGTCTCTAAATCCCAAATTCCAGGGCCTGTATCTCTCTGACTAGGTTTTAACCTTTTCTGCCTTTAACTTCTCATGATACATCGAGAGTTGCTCTTTTCTAGATAAATGAATTGATTCTCTAACCCTGTTATTTGTTCAATGGGATAGGGAGCATACTTTATTTATCACTAAAATCACAAATTGGCCTCACATAGAAGCCCTTAGTAAACAAGAGAAAAGTCAATTTTCTGGTTGCACACTTGAACAAAATGATTAGCTTACCATCCACTTGCTAACAACTCCTGACTAACTTGAAGTGGATGGAAAACCAATTAAAATGCTATTAGAAAGAAATTAAAGAATACCTAAGTAAATGAAAGACATATTGTGTTAACGGATAGGAAGACAATGCTGTTGAGTTGTTAATACAACCTGAAGTTCTATAGATTCGACACAACCCCTACCAAAATTCCAAGTCTTTTTGCAGAAAAAGACTTGCCAACATTCAAATTCAATTGGAATTGGAAGAAGCTTTGAATAGTCAAAACAATCTTAAAAAGTAACATTGTTGGAGGGTTCACAATTCCTGATTTCAGATTTTACTATAATTACAGTAGTTGAAAGAGTGGTATTGGCATATGAGTAGACATGCACATATAAACCAATGGAATAGATTGAGAGTCCAGAAATAAACCCATACATCTATGGTAAACTTTGAGAAGGGTGCCAAGATCATTCTGTTGGGGAAAGAACAGTCTTTACAACAAATGGTGCTATGACAATTGGATTTTCACATGCAAACAAAGTTGAGCTCCTACACATATTATATATAAAAATAAACTCAAAATGTATCAATGACCTAAATATGGTACCTAAGTCCATAGAATTCTTAGACGAAAACATTGGGGTTAAATCTTCAAGGTCTTGGGCTTGGCAATGAATTTAGATATGACAACAAAAGACAAAAACAGATAAATTTCACTTCATCAAAATTAAAAATTGTGTATCAAAGGTCATTATCAAAAAATGAAAAGACAATCTACAGAATGGGACAAAATTTGGCAAATCAAATATCTGATAAAGATTTAGCATCTGAAACATATAGGGCCCATCCTGCTGGTGCAGGGGTTAAAGACAGTGCTATCAAGCTATCGCCAGCCACTGCAGCATGAGTCTGATCCCCCGCCTGGCAGGGAGCAACCCACATGGTGCAGCAGACCCCTCCTGCCTTGCCTGCTACTACCCTCAGCAGTGTATTTCAGTAGATCTGCCTGTTCTGCTCCCCACTCTGGTGAATCCTCTTACCCGCCGCACCTCTGGCTTACACCCCAGATCTTGTATGCATAAATAAATAAATCTTAAAAAAATATACAAAATATATAAAAAAGTCTTATTCAACAACAAGAAGACAACCCAGTGGGTAATGGACTTGAACAGAGAGTTCTCCAAAGAAAATGAACAAATACACAATAAGCACATGAAAAGATGCTCAACATCATTGTCAATTAGGAAATGCAAGTCAAAACTACAGTGAACCACCATGCCGCACCTACTAGAGTGGCTATGATAAAAAAGTGGAAAATATGAAATGTTGCTGAGGATGTGGAGAAATCGAAAACCCTTGTGCACTGCCAGTTAAGCTGGAAAAAAGTTCCTCAAAAAGTTAAACATAGATTCACAACATGACCAGCAATTCACTTCTAGGTATATATTCAAAAGAATTAACGGGCCTCCCTGGTGGCGCAAGGACTAAAGTCTCAGCATTATCAAGCTATCAGTACCCACTATGGCCTGAGTTTGATCCCTGGCCAGGGAGGTGACCCACATGGCACAGGAGACCTCTCCTGTCTCATCCACTGCTCCCTTTAGCAGTGTATTTCAGTAAAGCAGCCTGTTCTGCTCCCTACTCTGTCTCTGGTGAATCCTCTCATTCCCCCGCACCTACTATGTCCTACACCCCAGTTCTTGTATGCATAAACAAATAATGAATCTTTAAAGAAAAAGAATTAAAAGTAGATATTTACACTCAAATTTTTCAACTGTAAAAATGATTAAAATGGCAAAAAAAAGTAAAATGCTGTCAAAGGTTAATTTAAGGACTATTATGTGAAGAAAGCCATGAGACAGGTGCCAATCACTTTTCTATGTTAGAAAATCCACCTATTCTTTCACTAATGGCCCATTCTTACTGCATTCCATACAGTATACCTTCATGCTGCCCAGGTGACTGTGCCATTCTGCGCCACGCATTACTCCTCCTGGAATATTCTCATCTATAAAAACATTGAGAGATGTAAGATCAACAAGACCATAAAGCAAGACTCTCTCCCCACCAAAAGCAACATTAACAAAGGGTAGGAAAAATACCTACCTGATTTATTTGGGCAACTGGGCTGACCCATATGCATTGATGGGTGATTATTTGCATAAAGAGATGCTAGATGCTTCAATGTTTCTTTGTTTTCCACTACAAAAAAAAAAAAAGAAAAAATTCAAGAGTCAGAGGAGAAATTCAAAATGTTTTCTCCAAGTTAAAATTCATGGTCACAAAAGTAATCTTTGTCTCCTTCTGGTATATCTTGCAATCCGCTAATGCTTATGATCAGTTTATGCAACAGGCTACCATAATAAAATACAAACTTGTTTTATATGTTTCACTACTTTTGGGGGCAAATGGAGTAACAACAATATTCATTATAAGTGTCTTTGAAAATAATACAAATGAGGGCCTCCCCACTGGCGCAGCTGTTGAGCGCTAGGTTAGGAAGCTGCCCGCAGCCTCTGCAGTGCCGGTTCGATCCCCGGCTGTTCCCAGGCCACCGGAGGAGGGTCCCACATGGCGCGCAGATCTCTCCTGCCCCTCGCTGCTCCCCTCAGCAGTGTACTTCAGTCCTTCTGCCTGCTCTGCTCCCCGCTCTGGCTCTGGTGAATCCTCTCACCCTCCCGCGCTTCTGACTGTACCCAGTGCTTGTATAAATAAATAAATAAATCTTAAAAAAAAAAAATACAAATGAGCTATGTATACGATGGCACCAGAGGTTCAACAAGTAACTGTTTAATTCACCAGAGGTGGTATCAGTCAGTAGATATGAATATGAATTTCTTAAGGCAGATATTGAGTCTTATCTTTTTTATGTTACAAACATGATAATTGTTCAATAAGTATTTGTATACTAAATTGAACAGAAGTGACAAGATGGCTATACTCAATAAAGCAAAGTCATCATTACATCTGACCTTCTTCCTCCAGGTAACTTTGAATGGTGATTTATGTATAATCTTCTTAGATTGGTTATTGCTCATAGATAATGCTCAAATGTTCATTACTTTAAAAAAAATTAGAAGGGACAGTACCTAATTGGAATTTCCTATCTAAGTTTAAAATAATATATATGGAAAATGACATTTTACATACCTGTTTGTACTGGTTTATCATATGGGTATGTGACAAGCACTGAACCACCATCTAAAGCTACAGAGAGACTGAAGTCCTGCTTTTGAATCAAATTCTCAATGATGGCTTTAGTCTCAGGCTGGGAGGCATTATCTGAAATATAGAAAAGTCAAATACAAATAACAAGTTAAAAACTTTTAGGATGGGTTAAGTATGAGCTAAGAAAACATACTCGAACATAATCAAAAGTCGGCTTTATTAAATCTATAGATACTTTATTACTCCATTAAGTCACTATCTCAGACAAAAGATATTTTGAGTTTTACACATTTCAGGATAATGTATAAAGATAATGACTCTGAGCATGTTTAAGAAAATCTACTCGAAACAAAAGGGATGGACATATCCTCCTTTTATAATATTGTAGGCCACATATAAAGGAATGAAGTTGGATTACTCACTAATACTACACACAAAAATAAATCCCAAATAGATTAAAGATTTAGATGTAAGACTGCAACAATAAAATGTATAGAAGAAAACATTGGTGATAAGTTACACAGTACCAACATAAAGATATTTTTAGTGATTCAACCCCTATGGCAAGGGAATTAAAAACAAACAGTTGTGATTACCTCTAGTTAGAAATCTCATACACAATAAAAGAAAATGTAAGATGATTAAATAGACATCCTACTAAATGGGAGAAAATATTTACACAATATATAGCTGCTAAGGGATTAATATCCAAGATATATAAAAATCTCATACACTTGAACAATTAAAGCAACAACAATAAAATACCCCAATTAACAAATGGGCAGCAAATATGAACAGACAGTTCACCAAAGAGAATATATAGAAGGTCAAAAGGCATGAAAAAATGGTCAGCATCATTTTCAATAAGACAGATGCTGATTAAAATTACAATGAAATACCACTCACACTTGTGAGAATGGTACATATTAAAAAGGCCCCAAATGGTGGAGAGGATGTGGAGAAAAAGGGACTGTTTTACACTGCTGATGGGAATGTAAACTGATAAAATTATGGAAAGCAGTCTGGATTTACCTTAAAAAATTAAAAATGGAAATACCATACGACCTAGCAGTTTCACTCTTTAACATATATAGTAGAATATGAACCATCAACAAAAAAACCCGTGTTCTACAATAATTAGAGCAATATTATTTATAATAGCTGGGACATGGAAGCAGTGTAAATCTCCTTCAACAGAAGGAGCGGTATATACCTATGATGGAGTATTATATAGTCACAAGAAAGCATGAAATGCAGCCATTTGCAACAAAAATTGGACATTTGCAAAACACACAATTCAACAACATAAAACTCTTTAAAAAAACTAATGGACATCAACAAACATCCCGAGGGTTCTGAGGTTAAAAGGAAGGGACAGGGGAAAGGACAAAGGATGGTCCTTTGTCCCACTACCAAAGGATGGTAGTGGGGGAAAAAAACATGAAAGAATTCATACTGGAGAGAAACCCTATGAATATCAGGAACGTGGCAAAACTTTCACATGGTATGGAAGTTTACAAATACATGAAAGGTCTCACATAGAAGAGATACCCTATGAGAATAAAAGCAGTGTGGCAAAAGTTTAAAAACTGTACAAAAGTTTAAAAAATTCATTTAAAAATAAGTAAAAATAATTTAGGTGATAAATAATCTATCTTTGAAAGCAGTTTTCTTTTTCGCATTTTTTGTAAGAACAAAAAATCAGAAACAAACTAGATATCCATGAGTAGGGAAACAGATGAATAAACTAGAGTACAGCCATTAAGATTGTTAGAGATTTATAAGCACTGAAATGGGAAGATTTTAATGATATATTCAATTAAAAAAAGGTACAGTGGCGTCCCTGGTGGCGCAATGGGCTAAGATGCAACCTACGAAGCTATCCACCGCCACTGCAGCACGAGTTCGATCCCTGGGCAGGGAGATACCCACATGGCGCAGCAGACCTCTCCTGACTCACCTGCTGCTCCCCTCAGCAGTGTATTTTGGTCGATCTGCCTGTTCTGCTCCCCACTTTGTCTCAGGTGAATCCTCTCACCCCCCATGCCTCTGGCCTGTACCCCAGTTCTTGTATGCATAAATAAATATTTAAAAAAAAAAGGTACAGAACAGTACATATAGTTAATGATTCTATTTAAGTAAATAAGAAATATACCCCTTCAAATCAACTTACACACATACATATGGGAGAAAGGAGAAAGAATATACAATTCAGTATGATTAGTGTTGGCACCATCTCAATATTACTGGTTGAATTTCTAAGAGTTTTTAATGCTTTTGTAAATGAAAAAGGAGGAAAGTAAAAAAAAAATTCTGTATTTCTAATGTTCACTTATATCCATAACCTAGACAAGAAATCACTTCACTACTCATCTACAAAACAGGATCAACCAATTTCCCAACAAGAGAACTAAAATTTCTATAAAGTACTATAATGTCATAAAAATGAGTCTTACTTGTAAAGTCTGTATCCAGGTCTTTGCCATGAGCATTTGTCTGTCCTGTCTTTGAACTACAGTCTTTCTCTTGTGCTCTCTCCCGCCCATCTGGATTTAGAGAAGGGACAATCACAATTCTAGTCCTGTCAACCAACTAAAACAGAAACAGAAATCAATTAGTTTATTAGCTCTATGTGGAATCAAATGGTACCCTTGTGCATGCCATAAATAGGAAGTCTTTATTGCTTATTTTAAACACAGACATAATAGATAAAACTAAGAAATAAAAACAAAATTATCTCTTGCTTCAAATATTAAAAAAGAAACAAAAAACTACTGCACCGATAATGTCCCCAGATATCCCCTGATGACTGTCCAGCAGGGGTCAGAAACCACAGTCTGCAGGCTAAGTTTAGCCTGCTGCTTATAAATAAATTTTATTGGCACCTACTAACATCCATTCATATGACTATTTTTGTGCTGGGATGAAAAAGTTGTGTAGTTGTAATACAGAGTATCTATACCACAAACCTTAAAACATATACTATTTGGCCCATTACAGAAAAATTTGCTGACCACTGACTTAGATTAATAGTGAGATATTTTCCAGACCAAAACTGGAATGTATAATCTGACAATTATCGGTGTATGTGACAGAACTGAAATCTGCATGTCTAAAAAAGAAGTGGGATATTTGTCTTAGCCATAATAATATCTCTCCAACTTATCCAAAGACATTAATACCTACATTTGTGGCATGAAATAATTTCTGATATACTTCATCCTGTATATTTCTTTTCTTTTTTTTTTAAAGATTGATTGATTGATTGATTTATACATACATGCATACAAGCACTGGGTACAGTCAGAAGCGCGGGAGGGTGAGAGAATTCACCAGAGCCAGAGCAGGGAGCAGAGCAGGCAGAAGGACCGAAGTACACTGCTGAGGGGAACAGCAGGTGGCAGGAGAGGTCTGCACGCCATGTGGGACCCTCCTCCGGTGGCCAGGCAGCAGCCGGGGATCAAACCAGTGCTGCAGAGGCTGCGGGCAGCTTCGCAACCCAGCACTCAACCGCTGCGCCACCGGGGAGGCCCCATCCTGTATATTTCTAATAGTAAATCAGAATAAATGGTTCCTAGTTTATTTATTCTAGTAAGACAGTCTATAGCTTGAAAATATTAGAGACCTTTTGACTCATTGTTTTGTTTTTTTTTTTTAAGATTTATTTATTTATTATTACTCAGCAATCAAAAAAGATAAGCACATGCAATTTGCAGCAACATGGATGGCGCTGGAAGGGATCATGCTCAGCGAAATAAGCCAAAAAGAAAAAGAAAAATACCGGATGGTCTCACTCATAGCAGGAATCTAGAAAACTTAAATAAGGGACCAGGAAAATGAATAACTATAAGAAAGTGAAAATCAGAATCAACAAAAAACTATGAACCAGAGACACTTTTGGGGGGGTGGGTGGCGGGAGGGGAGGGATTGGGATCAGAAAGGGGGGGTTGCAACTGTATGGGGAATATAAAAATAAAATTTATTATTAAAATAAAAAAAATGAAAAAAAAATAAAAATGAAAGTTTATTGAAAATGCTGGGGGAAAAAATTATTTATTTATTTATTTTTGTTTGTACAAGAACCAGGGTACAGGCCAGATGCGCGAGAGGGTGAGAGGATTCACCAGAGACAGAGCGGGGAACAGAACAGGCAGACTGATGAAAAACTGCTGAGGGGAGGAGCGGGCGCGACAGGAAAGGTCTGCCGTGCCATGTGGGACCCTCACATGGGACCCTTACCGGCCGGCTGGAATGGAACCAGTGCTGCAGAGGCTGTGGACAGCTTCACCACGCTGCACTCAAGTGCCTGCACCAGCAGGGGAGGCCCTGATTTACTGGTTTTTAAATCTCTCCCCTGGAGGGAGATCATGTTCTAAAATTTATGTGCATAGGCTTCACGACAGGTCTCTGGATATGTATATATTTTCTCCAACTTTCCAGATTATTCTCACTCTTAGCTCAGAGCAAATAACAATCTAAAATTCAAGTCCAATTAGAACAGTGAGGTAAATTCTCATAAACAAGAAATTTTTAAATTCCAAGGAGATATTTTACTGAGGCTATATGGTCTATAACAACCATAAAATCAGTAGGTGCCAACTCTGGTCAAATACTAGGATAATCTAAGGAGTTACTAAGCGGCTACTAATGCCTCCTGGGCTAGGTCCCAGGTATTGGTATTTTTAAAAACTCTCCAAATACTTCTTGTGTGTAGCCAGGGTTGAAAGTCATGGCTCTAGGTACTCTCCTGTATTAAAAGTAAAAATAACACAAACAGAAAAATACCTTTCAGATACTCCTTGGAAGTTATAGGAAAAAGTAAATACTTGTTTTGCTGAAGATGGTAAAATAATTTTTGATCAAGTCCAATTTAATTTCCTCTCCTCTAATCCCACTGGTCCCTTCTGATCCTAATCATGATATCAGTTCTTTCTCTATTTCTTTTGGGGGAGGCAGTATGATATAGCAAAAGAGCATAAGGTTTTGAGTGAGACACACTTGGGTTTAAACCCCAAGTTTACCACTTACTAGCTGTGTGACCTCCTGTAAGTTATCAACTATCTCTGTTTTAGCTTTCACATCTACAAAATAACATAATTACAGGTTGAGGGTTAAATTATAAACGTACTTAGTATAGTACCTACACAGTTAAGTATTAAATATTAGTTTCTTTCCCCTATCCTAAATTCTTTATAGATGATGCCAATTAGTGTTTTTGAAGCATGCACATTCTCTCTTTTCTCTTAAGAAAACACATAATTGGGTTGTTTAACACACATGACCAAATCTCTGGATCAAAGTTCTTTTCTATACTCATGGATGGCTAACATAGACAATGCCATATTATTTTTTCTGAAATCTCTTAGCAGCCAAGATGTCCCATAATTTTGTATTTATTATAGGAAAAGATAAATTTATTTTCTATCTTATTTTTCAATATAGTTCTTTACAGGAACTGGGAATGGAGATTCCTCAAGTTAAAATACACAAAAATGTGAGTAAAGATGGAGGTGTGATCTATTAAAAAAAAAAGGAATAGAAGATTGAATGTAATCTCTAGTACTTGTTACTCTATGCCTCTTAGTTTTACAAAAAAAAAAAAAAAAAGAGGAAAGACACTATTGAATATATAATAAAGATGATCTGTTTTTAAGAGTAAAATCTAACAGGAAATTAAAACATTTTTAAATGATGCCTTGATATCAATGTATCACTGAGCTTTTTCCTTGTAAAATATGTCTAAACCGGTCATTCTCTTACTTGTGTAACAGCTGGGATCTTTTTGTAGTTCAGACAGAGAAATTCTGCCAGAGCCAAAAGCAGTTCAGTTCCAACTGGAGCATTTCCATGGATACCAGCGACAAAACGAATCTTTGGTTCTTCAGGCTCAGACATGTTGGGTTTATTGGAGATTTCAAGGGACCAAATGTGACGATATTCAACACTCTGTCCCAAACTTTTAAGAACCAGAACAAAAAGTTACAAATACTCAAGCATTATTATGTCAATGACAACTTAGAGTTTAAAGTCTTTAAAGAATGAACCATTGTATCAGATAACATTAAGAAAATTAGTTTTCCTTGACCAAAGAAGTCAAATAGAAGTGAGGTATTCTCAGAGTTAGAAGAAATTATGGCTTAGTTCTTCAGCATTCCTCTAAATCCAGTCATTCTCATTCCATCCTCACAATATCTCCCCTGAGAGGTGTGAATCTCTACCTCTGAATCTTACACAGTGTTGTACACCAATACCAATGCAATAAAAAAAAAAAATATTTACCCTATCTTTTATAATCCATACTATTTAATGTCTTAAATTCATGTAAGTGTAGAGAACCTCACTTGTTAAGATCTAAATTAACATATGTAAATTAGATACTTTATAAATATATTGTATGTAATATAAATATAAGTGCAATACCAGTATCACAGTAAAATAATTTTAATTGATCTGCTTGTCCAAGGTCTGAGTTTTATTTGATATAAAATTCTGAGCTTATGGCCTGCTTTATTCGCTATATAGGAACACTTATAAGAGTCAGATAGAAACAAAATATTGTTAAACTGAGAAGGAGTAACAGAACAGAAAAAAAAATGCTTTCTCATGATGCTCTTCAGGATACTTAGTGCCTATTGGAGGACCACCTCAAACTGCCTCATGTTCTACCACTGACAGATGTTGCATATTTTGGGAAAAATACCTGAAAAGTGTATCTTGAATTTGAAGGTAAAAGAAATTTAAATGAACTCAGTAAATTGACAGCAAAATAATATCCAAATTTTTATTTTAAAATATGAAAATCTATAAGCTCCATGTAACACTAAAATGGATAATATTAAAATCTGAACTGAGAAGAAATATTCAGGAATAAGTTGAGGAAGACAAGCAATTGGTATTGCCAAAGTAATTAGCATTTTTTGTATCTATTTTTGAAAATCATAAACCTGTATTCAAGAAGTTAAACTTGCTTGTAAAATAAAATACTTGCTTGTAAAAGGTTAGATAATATTCATTAGTTATGTAGTGGAGAACTATAAGCTCAGGGGAAAATGTAAAGTAAAGGCCTTACAATAGGCAAACAATAGGAATCAAAATATCAAAGAAATAATTTTGGAGTACTGTAATAAGGAAATAATTTAAAATAATTTTTTAAGTCCTAAAGAGGACTTAAGATGAAACAACGAAAGTGAGGCAAAAGGCCTCAGAGATGAAGGTAAAGGCTGTCTCAGCTATCAGTTTTATATAATTCAGTATTGAGTATTTTCCCCAGATCCTCAATCATTTATATCTTAAGGCTTTATGCAACAGAGATTAAATAGAGAGTAATAGAGGAAATGACAGCATTTCATTTTCTAATTTGAAAAAAATATTACACATTATCCCTGACAGGTTAGCTTATAGTTCCAAATTCCTTCTTTGCCCCCAGCAAGATGTGACAAAGTAATATTTAGTCAGAACATGAATTTGCAGCTGAGAAGTGGAAAGGGTTTTGAAATCAAAGTAATCATTGGGAAGAGTAATTTTACATTTCCTGGAGGCACAGGCCATACATTGCTAATGTAATAAGTAATTCTACTCCATAGTACCTCATACAAGTTTACAGGTTTCATTACTAGAAAATCTCCAAGAAAATACCTGTTTCAAAATAAGTAAGCTCCAACTTTCTGTACGTTGAGCTCCCAAATATTTCTATTAATAAATTACTACAAAAACTATTCAACATAGCTAGTGCTAATTGTAACCTTAAAAAAAGGCAATAAAAAGGTAATGCTTACTTGGTAAGATTTGTAATATGTGGATAGTTCATCACAAGTCCTCTCAGAAACTCTGATAAGTCTTTGTATGAATGGTATCGATAAAGAGCCAGATTTGAGGAGGAATGTAACATGAGGCCTTCCAAACCATTCTCAGCTGAAAGGTCTTTAATTAACATTTCGAACTCTTTACTAACTGGGTCACTGGTGTCCTCTGTGTGGGTGCTCTCCCCCTTTCCTTTCTTTGAGTCACTGTTTGAATCTGTTGAAGATCTCACAAGTGTGAAGTTGACCTGAATAGCACCTTCACTCTTTACGGTCACATTCTTGGTAACTGGATTATATCTGTAAGAAAGGAGACAGTTTAGAGCCACGTCTTCAGCTAGAGTACCTAAGCCCTGTGGAAACATAAGTGTAGAGGATGTGAATCCTTGAGATTAATGTGGTGCCTCTTCTTAACTGTCAAATTTTTAACTTCATGATAATTTAATATTTGTCTTAAACATCAACAAAGAACAGACATGAGAAGACTGTAAAATATGAGTAAGTTAAGATTAAATATATGACTTTCAAACAAAGTTTGTACATACAGTGTATATTTCTATGTCTGAGTTCACTTGTCTGCCATCAGGGTACATAGGTGGAAAAGTTTGGAGGTATTTTTTAGAACATTCTCTATCAAAAACAGTGTTCTGGCCCTTTTTTTCAGCTACCTTGTTGCTTCAGTTTTTCTAATACTACACCAAAACTGAAGACAGTGAACAGCTTATTACTCATTGATGTAAAGTTCTAACCTGTCGATTTATGGGCCACAAAATATTTGAAAATATTTTTTTAAGAAAGGTATATAAGTTTGTTCACATGCTTATCCTTACTTTAATGGATGGTCAAACTAATTCGTCAGAAATAAGGTAGCTAATGGGAGGAAGAGAAAATAGCCTATGATAACATCTACACTTATCAAAACACAAAAAAGAAAACTACAAAAAGTAAAAACAATGAGTTTCAGATTAAGTAGGCAGTTGGTTCCAATTCTAAGCTGTCTGCAAAGGAGGAGGAAGATAAAAAAATTTTTTTTTCCATGGAAAAACAGGTCCTAAGTTCTTTTTTACCATTTAAGTAAATATACTTAATCTTTGTGGAAAGAAGTACTTATCTTTATGGAAAATAAATATACTTTTCTTTTTAGAAAATAAATATAGTTATCTTTGTGGGAAAAAAGCCATAAAAAAGATGAAAAAGGCCTTTCTTTGAGAAAGACTCTCACTGAAACAATCAGGGAAACATACAATGAATGTGAAGAATTTTCAAAGGGTACACATGTGAAGTGGTAGTTTTTGTTGGGCAACATGACTAGAAGCATGCAACAAAGTTGTTTTCCAACTAACAGGTACAATTGTTACTATCAAGGAGGAAACCACTCATGACAGATGATGGCTCCCTTTGTATTTAGATAGAAGGCAGGTGATCTGAGAGAAGGACAAAAGAGGCCATTGTCCAAGGTGCATAATTTCACCCATCTGATAAGTCTTTTTTTTTTTTTTTTTTTCATTTTTCTACTAAAGGTAAGTCAAATGTGTAACCAGTTCTGAACTTATTAGCGTTAAGCTCAAGGTTGCTTGGAAGGCTTTCTAGGGCTTTCTAGCAATACAGAATGAAATCACATTTGTCTTATCTCTAGCACACAATTTCAGAGCCGTAGTCACTCACCCTCGAGCAGAGGCTGTGATTTTATAAATTCCAGGAACCAAGAGACGCCAGTAATCTCCCATTTTGTAAGTAGTCACTGGGTGATTAATTTCAGCAACACTAATAGTGGCATTTAATATACCCCTGCCATCTGTAGCATCTAGTACAAATCCTTTGACACCTTGATGAACCTGGATAAATACAGGGATACCAGATTTTAGTTAATCATCATGAAATTATTTTGGGAGCTCATATCCAAAATAACATTGTTAATAATGGTAAACATGTGAAACAGAAATTTAGGAGTTCAGTATAAAGCTCAACGTAAATGTCCATTACACAAAATATTTTAGCTTCTGAAAGGCTATTTTCTCATAGGACAGTTTTGTCTTTACCATGAGGAATATAAATAACACTGTTTAAAGAGTAGCACATGTGACAACTTCAGAATATAGAACATTTTGCAACAGGGTGGTCCCCAGGAAAGGGGGAGGTTATAGGACAGAGAGAGGGGCAGCCCAAACCCCGCAAACCTGCCTATTCTAAATGGGTTCTGCCATCCGCCGCATCAACACAAAACATAGGAGACTTTAATGGGAAGGAACTTTAATAAAACTAGGAAACAATACAGGTAAGGCAAATAATCTAGTTTCTAAATGAAGCACCCAAAGTTACCCGTCCCCTCGTGGGTAAAAGTCCATCCATATGGGAATGGCGCAGAGCAAGGCCCCAAAGCCTGCCACAAGTCTAAAGCATCTTCCAGTGGGGACCCACAGAAAAGGGTCACAAACAACCGGACAAGCCCGGAAGGAAAAGAGCAAAATCAACATCAAGATAAAAACTGCCATTGTCACCTCCCCACAGGGTCTCACCCACGTCTGTGTCACCCAGTCCACAACCCAAAGACAAGCGCAGTTTCTCCACGTGTCTCTAGGCTCCATGTGCCTCCTCCAGGTCTCCTGGCTCCATCCTGCTTCCTCCCTTCCTCAGTCTCTTCTCCAGCTTCTCCTCTTCCTGCTCAGCTCCACCCTTCCTTGGGTGGGGCAGGGAACCTGGAACCTCCCCCTTTCCTGGGGACCACCCTGTTGCAATCTTACAAGAAAACTGTCCTAGTCTCTTTAAAATGAAAATGTTTTTGAAAAATGAGGACTATTCTATATTAAAGAGATAGAATGATTAAATGCAATGCATAAAACTTGACTAGATCCTGGTTCTTAACTATAGCTATAAAGACATTTTGGGGACAAGATGAGGAAATTGAATATAGACTATGTAGCAGGCAATATTTTAGAATTATTGCTAATTTTCTTAGGTGAGATTATGGCATTAGAGATGGCATGTAGGGAAACATCCTTATTTCCACAAAATGTATTCTCAAATACTCAGGCATAAAATAGCATAATACTTGCAATTAATATTAGATTAGTTCAACAAAAATGTGTATATATATGCAATTTAAATATAAATAAAGCAAATACAGCAAAATGTTAAAAATTGTTAAATCTAGGGGAAGTATTTACTGTATTAGTCTTATTTTTCTGTATATTTAAAATTACTCAGAATGAAATTTTTTTAAAAATTAGTATGTAAATGCCACTCCACTCAGCAAAAGGAATGAAGAAGAAGGATAATTACTGACACAAAGTATTAGTCAGACTACCCTAATAACCATATTAGCATATTTCTTATATTCTTTACCTATTGGCCACCATGAATATCCAAACAAAAGGTAATTAATCATTTCACAGCTAATCACTGGCAAAAAGAAAAATAAAAAATATTTACCCCCATAGCCCATCTTTCTATCATTTGAAAAATGCTTAGGCATGCATCCAATTTATGTTAGCCTTTCATAAAGATTAACTTACCTTTACGTTAGTCTTTATAAAATATAAGGGTAAAAAATTGACCACTTTTTAAGAGTAAAACAGCACTACATTGTTTAATCATTTCAACTCTTCCCATTAATACAAATAAACTTCTAAAATCCATCAATTTCTTTATAAATTACTAAAATATTAGTAGGCTAAATTGGAATTCAAAAGAGTATATTCTAAAATCATTCTCTGAAAATCCTATCTATACACAGAAATCTTCTTGCTCTTAGGAGAAATTTCAGTTTAACTCCTGAATAGTCACCTGCTTCATAAACTGGATGAGTGATCTTCGATTCTGTTCCCAAAATTTTGGCAGCTCATTTTCAAATGGGTATTTCATACAACCTAATTCAATAGTTACTTCAAAGCAATTTGTTTGTAAATAGTTCCAGTCCTGCATACCACCTAAAGGATGAAAAAATTTATATCAGTCTTTCTGAAGATGTTCCAACTAGTTCAGATCCCAAAAGGTAAACAACTTTCCTAGTAAAAAGCAAAAGTCATCTTTTATCAACATCAGCTGAGAAATATTCATGCCTTCTTTTGAGAGTTCTTTGCTGCTTGTGGTTCGGGTAAAACATCCATACATTAATATTGACGAAGAATCCACATGTAGCTTACACTCTTCTTACTAGTACATCTGAGATGTTTTATAATAACCAGAAGTAAAATACAACACTTTCATCAGTTTTAGTTCATTTTACTCAAAACTCAAAGTGTGACAAAGTGTAAAATAGTTGAAAGGTTTATGTGCTCTTAACTACTTAAACAATATTTTAAAAGAATGATTTTTTCTGAAAATTAGAAAAATCAATAGCAATAGCAATTCAGAGGGGACAAAAAATCCACCAAGTTATATGGCCTTGATACAAAATAAGGTTTACCTGGGACATTATACCAGCTAGCTCCATTTGTTATTCCATGAGGAAAATATTCATTAGGGTACATATTCTTACAAGGTCTGCCTTGAAACATCTGGGAATTTTCCTGAAAAAAAAAAAAAATTCTTGCATTTATTTGTATTTGCATCAAAAAACATGGGAAGGATAAGGGAAAATAATAAAAGTAGTTACCAAATAGGGTGTATATAGGGGTGAGAATGGGGTAGTTGGGGCCATAGGAAGCAGTGAGACTTTTCAATGTGTAACTTTCTATGCCATTTTGAATTTTTTTAATATTTTATTTTATATAATTCTTACATCATTTTTCATTTTTGCACAATGTATGCATTTTCATTTTGGTTATATTCCCCATACAATTGCACCACCCCCCTTATTTTGACCCTAGTCCTTCCTCTCCCCGATCCTCCCCCCAACCCCGTAGTGTGTCTCTGGTTTATAGTTGCTTGTTGATTTTGATTTTCACTTTGTATTAATTAGTCTTTTTTCTGGTCCCTTATTTAGGTTTTCTAAATTCCTGCTATGAGTGAGGCCATCCGGTATCTACTTTTTAAAATCAAACTTAATAAACATGCTTTGTAAAAAAAAATGGAGGAACTTTTATTTACTATTCACAATTACAAGTAATATAAAATCCAACCCTCTTCAAAGCAAAAAAAATGTTCATAGTCATACTTTCATTTCATAGTCTTAATAAGGTTAAAGTTCAGAAAAGATAATTCACATATAGTGTAGAATAGGCAGCTTTCTCTCACTTCTGTGGGAAATTTGACTCTGTGCTTAGACTACTACACTTTGCACAATTATCCTGGCACAACTGGTTGCATCTTTTATTGCCCTAAAGACAATATACTGCTCCTCAAAACAGCCCATGTTTGTGTGTCCTCAGCATCTACCACAGAGTCTAGCATAATATGTGTGCATCATAGCATATCTAACGGAGAGTAAGAAAAACTGCCAGGGAATTATAAATAAATGCTATCGAAATCTAGAAAAGAGAGATTATCTCTGACTGAAGTGTCAGGTAAAATATCTTGAAGAAATTGTTATAAAAGGTAGTCAAAATAACATTTCTCTCTTTTGGAAATGGTGGAGGGAAATACAGAAAAACATGAAGAGAAAAATAATAATTTCTCATTTTCCCATCACTGAGAATGAACCATTTTACTTTAAATATATAAGCAACCCTCTTCCATAGACTTAGTATACCAAGTCTTATGAGTCCACCACTCTCTGGTTAAATAAAAATCATTTTAGATGATTGCAGTAATTGTAAGCTTTCTGAGCTTACAATTACAGACTTATGAGTCCACCACTCTCTGGTTAAATAAAAATCATTTTAGATGATTGCAGTAATTGTATACTTTTACTTTGTTTTTTCCCCCCGCTAAAGACTTGCACACATCTTCTATTTCCATCAGTATCTATCAATTTATCCATTTAGTGATATGTTATATAAATATAGTACTATTCTACTACATTAATATAATACACATGTATATCTTTTATAAACATGCAAATAATTTTTAAAAAGTTAAAAGATAAATTAAAAAATTAAATATAATATTTTCTTTTTACACCTTAATGGCCCATCTAGCACACCTTAATGGCCCACTCTGAATACCATATTCTAGGCAGTCGTTATTAATATTTACACTTTATTCTCACTGATTAGGGAGTCAGTGAAGAGCTCAGAAAAAGGATACTAGATAATATATTCATGGATTTAGAAGTTTATTGTAATAAAAATGTGATGTGAAAAATGAACCAAAGCCAGGGAGATTCATCAGATTACTGCTGAAATAATCCAATTGAGGGATAATAAGCACCTGGGAGGCTGTGGCAATTTGATTTTACTATGTACACTTTATTATCTTCATGCTTTTCACTACTCTACTTTGATAATTTTTAAAGACCTAATTAAAACTTTTAATGTAAACAGTTTGACAACTTAAAGACAACTAGGGGTAAGGATGTAGGTGACCAGTCTCAGTATATTTATAAACAAACAACAGAGTTTAAAAGTTACATACCAAGACATTCAAGAATTGATGATCTCTAAGTTTATTTTCTTCTCTTTGTTTGCCTATATTTTATAGTTTATTCTATTTTTTATTTTATTTTATATATTTTTTACATCATTTTTCATTTTGCACAATGTATGCATTTTCATCTTGGTTATAGTCCCCATACAATCCCCACCCCCCTTATTTTGACCCTAATCCCTCCACCCCACCCCATAGTGTATCTCTGGTTTACAGTTGCTTGTTGATTTTGATTTTTACTTTATTATAATATTTTTACAGTAAAGCTTCATTATGTGAAACAATTTTTTAAAGAGGCATTTACATAGTGATAACAGGCAAATTGCCAAGACAGTAAAAATGACTAAGAACACAGTAAGGAATGGTGGGGGGGGGGGCCGCGGGGAATAAGAGATGAAGTTAAGTCAATGAAAGAGAAAAAGAAGAGAGTTTTCTTTTATTACACAATGTAACAGATATCAAGGGGAGAAGACAATAGTGTCAGATTCAGGGGTCAAGAAAGTTTAAAAAAGCAGATTTCGGATAAGCTTTGAGGGAGCACTTCCTGGTAAGATAATGTAGGCAGAAATCAGATGATAAGAAACTGAGGCATGAGAGAACTAGTAGACACTTTTCTTTTGTCTTATTTTGAATTAATTTTAGACTTGCAGTAAGTTGCAAAAAAAGTACTGTTGGTATACCCTTGATCCAGCTTTCTCTAGTGCCAGCATCTTACATAACTACAGTACAATTATCAAAACAAGGAAATTAACACTGATATAATACATTCTATTTAAAGATTACCAGTTTTTCCACCAATGTCCCCTGGAAATTATGTCACAATATACAGTACAAAGCTGCTTTTTTCCCCACTTAATTGAATTTCATTATACTTAAAATATAATTAAATTTATTATAGAAAGATTAGAAAATTCAGGCAAGCAAAATGAAAAGGCATATGAATCTAGAAGTCATCAATCACTTAACATTTTGGTATATAAATTTTAGGACTTTTGGGGCCTATATATGAACTGTGAATGAATATCTCTTAGTCTTCTTTAGTCTACCTAATTGAGATATAGTTCACTAGCCACTCAACTCACCCATTTAAAGTGTACAACTCAATAGTATTTGGAATATTCACTGACTTGTGTAATTATCACCACAGTAAATTTTAAGATATTTTCATCACCCCAAAAGAAACCCATACCCAACACTACCCCCTCTTTTCTCTCCTACCTTTTTCCTGCCTCTCCTTGATTCCAAGTCTTAGGCAACCACCAATCTATTTTGTCTCTGTGAATTTGCCTGTTATGGATACTTTATATAGATGGAATCATATAATACATGGTTGCTTGAGACTGAGACTTATTTGGCATGTTTTCAAGGATCATTCAAGTTGTAGTCTGTATCAGTACTGCATTCCTTTTTATGACTGAATGAAATTCATATTTTTTTATCTACTCATCAATTAATGGACATTTGGGTTATTTCCATTCTTCCACTGTTATGGACAATAGAGGAGCAAAAGCAGTATATAGCTGCCGAAAATGAATCATGAAAGGCCTAACCAAGAAGAAATCACTTTACCTGAGTCTTGAAGGACTTTGTTTTAAGGTATATTTTAAATGAAAAAATTACTTCTATAGCATTTTATGCTTAAGCACAAGCATACCTTGGAATAAGAAAGTGCTATTTGTTGAAACACAGCATCATCTGGTGATTTACTGTATGTGGCAAGCCCTTGTTCATCATCATCAAAAGGGTAGTTAACCACCAAAGAACCTACAAGGGAAAGGAAGAAAATGTATCATGTTGTCTGTTTCAAGATGGATCATTAAAGTAAGCATTTCACGATATTGCCAGAGACAAGAAACCAATGCAATTTCCTAAGACTAATATCCTCAGGCGAAATGTAAAGGTTGCTAATTTCTTCATACTTCGAAACCAAAGTAGATAAGTGAGAAGGGAAGCAAGTGCTTAACACCTAGAAGTTCCTTAAATGGAAAGGTCTTGGGAATTTAACTGAATTTATATGTGTAATATATAAGCCAACACTGAAACTAGAAGTATTAAATGATTTCATATTTTACATTATTTAAAATCAGAAAAATTGAGCAAAATTTGATACTACTCAATAAAATTCAGACATTTATAAGGTAGTGGGATTTTAAAAAAAGAAGGGATCCCTGAAACCCAATTAACCCATCCTCCTCATTCCAGACATGGAATCAAAAAGTTTACATGACTTATATATAGATAACAAAGCAATCTTGACCTACACTCAGAAAAAAGATGCTCACGTTAGAAACTAATCAAATGGAGTTATATGAACATTCATGTACAAGTGTTTGGGTGGACATATATTTTCATTTCTTTTGGGCACATGGTGCCTTTTTTGTGAGTTTAGCAGGTCAGGTAGTTAAGCGTGGATTGTTTGTTTGCTTTCAGCTTGGTGGTGATGCTGTGAGTCCTCTAATTTTATGGTTCTCTTTTCTATCCTGGACAGCCCCACATTTCCCCCTCTTTTCTTTTCTTCCCCCTTACTAACTAATTGCCAAAGGGTCCTCCTTCATTTCTTTTTGCCTTTTTTCTCCCCCAGAAGCTACAAGTTTAGAAGATTTCCCTTTAAATCCTAATTGTGCCTATCCATTCAAATTGTACCAGATATTTTACATTGTATGCACTTTGAAATTTCTTCCCTCTATTTCTCACCTCACTTTTGAACACATGGCCTGTCTTTCCACATTAGACTATAGATTCAGGTAGTGTATTTTCATCTTTTAAACATACTGGAACATAGTAAACTAAACACAATAAATGTAAACAAGCATGCTAGTTTATTTCATATGACAAATACTTCAGTTGTAAACCTAATAAAGTAGTCTAAGGTTGACAGACTGTATCTCTAAGGTGAAATATTTCTAGCCTATCACCTGTTTTTTGTAATTAAAGTTTTATTGACACACAGCCATTTCCACTCTTTTACATATCATCTATGGCTGCTTTCCCTTTCAACATGTGAAAATAAGTAATTCACCATATTCATAGACTGTTGGAGGCGGCCACCCCGCATAGTGAGCAGAAGGGCCTTGACCCGAGTCCCTAAGGCATGTGAAAACACATGTGTCTCGGAGGAAAACCTCTGAGTGACAGGACTTGGTGTTGAGAGCCTGGAAAGTGACCTGCATGGAGTCAGGCTTCTACAACTCCACAGTCTGAGAATAACAAAATGGAGAGACCCTGAGCAATGAGCAGAAGGGCCTTGACCCAAATCTTTAAGGCATGTGAAAACACATGTGTCTCAGAGGAAAACCTCTGAGTGACAGGACTTGGTGTTGAGAGCCTGGAAGTGACCTGCGTACATCTCCACAGTTTGAGAATAACAAAAATAATGAGTGAGCTTCCCAGGCTCTGGCTAGGGGATGATAAGATTATGTGTGTGAGAACTAACCACCTGGTACCCTACTGTCTGAAGTAAATAGATAATAGTAAGAAAATAGACTAATCATTCATACATGTTATCATTATATGGTATGCTTTGATGTTACACCTGCTGCAATTAAAATAGTATATAATGAGCACTAAGACAATAAAGATTTACTGCATGCTGGACATAGCAGTCCCCCATGTCTGATTTCCCTCCCAGTCGTGCCATCACATATCAACTGCAATACTTCTTCTGGACATGCTAACAAATATTGACATTAAGTTACTTCCCCACTAGCTATCATTCCATTCTTTCCCACTGCTCCCCACTCCAGCCTGAGACAATCACTGATCTACTTTCTATCTCTAATGATTTGCCTTTTCTGGACATTTCACAAAAAATACTCACACCATGAATGATCTCTTGTAGTCAGCTTCTATCACCTTAATGTGTTCAAGATTTCTCTATGTTTAAGAAACGCATGCATATGTTTATGTTTCATATGCATGTGTTTCATAAACATAAGCATCAGTACTTCATTCCTTTTTATGGACAACATATTCTATTACATTGTTATATCATACTTTATTTATCCATCTATTAGTTGATGTTACTTGAGTTATTTCTACATTTTGTTTATTATAGTATTATTATGAACATTCAGGACAAGTTTATATGTGGACATGTTTTCAGCTTTCTTGGGTACTGACACCTTCACTCACTCTTATTCATACAACCCTAGTTGGATACTGATGATTTTTAATTTTAATCTCTCATTCTATTTAACTGCTCCATTCCCACGGAATTATAGGAGCTATTCAAGCTCAGACAGTACAAGAAAATGAAGATATTTTGTTGCAGTTAAATATATAGCAGATAAAAGATGATAAAATCTACACATACTAAAAAGATTTATTAAACTTTAAAGAGAATGAGGAGAAGGAAAAACAGCCAGGAAACTGGCTTAAAAAGTAATGAGAAAAGGTCTTTATTATTGTTTACCATACAGCATAACAGGATACCCATCTTTCAAGAAAGCTTAAGATTATAAACAGATAAAATTCTACCAGGATTTTCAAATGCTCTCAACAAGAATTAATTAGTAGAATATCAAGTTGCTATTACCTCCATGCAGGTTTGCTGACAGTACGAATGGAAAGGATTTCATCCAGCTCATTACAGCAATAGTTTCTGGTTGGGTAGGATCTGTGATCTGAACAAACTGGTCTGGGAAATTTCGGTTCAGGTCAAAGTTGTTGCTGTTGTTTCTGCCAATTACACTTAATGAATCTCCTGTATAATAAAGGATTCTAATTTAAGCCATGTTTCATTTATATTTTAATCCAACACATGCTACTTCAAATATCTTATCTCAAAGGTCAATGTGAACTTATTAATGTACACTATAACCAATCACACTATGTTTAAAAAATGCATCTTTTTACACTGTATACTGTACACTGTGTGTCTATATATACATATACAGACACTGTGTGTCTATATATACATAATAGACATGTATTACATGTGTATTATATGTGTATGTATCTTTTTCAGATCTTTTGAACAGAGAGGTAAAATCATTATCTCTCTGTTTTGGCCCTCTGGCCATTCTTTGAGGGGAAAAAGCCAATCATACAAATTATATTTAAGTATTTTTAATTATTAATAATCCACATTACTGGGCCTCCCCGGTGGCGCAGCGGTTGAGCACTGGGTTGCGAAGCTGCCCGCAGCCTCTGCAGCACTGGTTTGATCCCCGGCTGCTCCCGGGCCACCGGAGGAGGGTCCCACATGGCACGCAGACCTCTCCTGCCGCCCGCTGCTCCCCTCAGCAGTGTACTTCGGTCCTTCTGCCTGCTCTGCTCCCTGCTCTGGCTCTGGTGAATTCTCTCACCCTCCCGCGCTTCTGACTGTACCCAGTGCTTGTATAAATAAATAAATAAATAAATCTTTAAAAAAAAAATAAAAATCCACATTACTGACACAATCACAATGTTGAACAGACATTATTAATGAGAGGGGTACTCTATTGTGCTAGTATACGGTTCACTAAGACATCATAAAGAAACAGACTGAATGAAAAGGAGAAAACTGTGGTGTGCTTCACTAAAGTGATCACAAAAAGGTAAAGTTAGTCAACAATATAAGTTGGGGCCTCCCTGGTGGCACAAGAGGTTAAGATACAACCTATGAAGCTATCTGCAGCACTGCATCATGAGTTCGATACCCGGCAAGGGAGCTACCCACATGGCGCAGCAGACCTCTCCTGACTAGCCTGCTCCTCCCCTCAGCAGTGTACTTCAGTCAATCTGCCAGTTCTGTTCCCCACTCTGTCTCCGGTGAATCCTCTCACCCCCCACATCTCAGGCCTGTACCCCAGTACTTGCGTACATAAATAAATAAATCTTTAAAAAAAAGAATATAAGTTGGAAGTCTGCTCTGATGGAAGAGAAAGGGTTCAACTTAAGCTTATTTCATTTAAATATGGGGTAGAAACCCTATTATTGTCATTATAGTGAAAAAAATATTGCAAGTGAATGAAAGAAAACTGTAGTAGAAGGCTCACTAGTGGTTAGTAGTTTCACCTTTCAGAAAGGTCTAGAGGAATGTCTGAGGGATTTGTGAGACTGACAAAGAATGAGGTCCTTAGGGAAAGGGCTTGAACTATATTTGTAAGGATTAACCCAGTCAGTCACTGGTTGATTTTCTCCGAGATCAGTGTGTGAGTAATAAATCATGTGGCTGTATAGTCATATTATGGTACTTATTCTACTTACTGGTATCATTTTCTGGAGGGAATCAACAGGTAGGAAGATATAGACATTCATTCTCCTAGTGAGAGCACTGCCCTTACCATGTTGCCCCAGGAAAGATGGGCATGCATGGAGAATAAATTGGGAGTAAAAACCATGACTGTCTTCAAAAGATATTTGGTTTAATTTTTCACTTATGAGTTAAGGTTCCTAATACAATAATTTAATAAGAATTACTGTCAAAATAGAATAATTTGTAAATATCTTCTATTATTTTTAGTTAGTAAGAGTCACTAGTGAAGAGAACTCCATTAAATATAAACTTTTTCACATAAATTATTGAATGAACTAACCTATCTTACAATAATATAAGAGCTAAACCCAGGCCTCCCCGGTGGCGCAACAGTTGAGTGCTGGGTTGCAAAGCTGCCCGCAGCCTCTGCAGCACCGGTTCGATCCCCGGGTGAGGGTCCCACATGGCGCTCAGACCTCACCTGCCGCCCGCTGCTCCCCTCAGCAGTGTACTTTGTCATTCTGCCTGCTCTGCTCTCCGCTCTGACTCTGATGAATTCTCTCATCCTCCCATGCTTCTGACAGTACCCAGTACTTGTATAAATAAATAAATAAAAATAAATCTTAAAAAAAAAAAAAAAGAGCTAAACTCTAACTAGGAATGACAAGGAAAACAGGACAAAATCCCATGGAAACAACCAGCTAAAATTATCTTCTACTCACAAATCATTAGAACATCTGATAATCAAAAAGTTTAAGCACAAGTAGTGAGCTATGATTTACCTTCCTGGGCCTTTTCATATCCATCAGGATTCATGGATGGCATGAGGTGAATTCTAGTGTTACGAACCAAATCTGTTACTTCAGGGTCTGTTCCAAAGTTCTTACAAAGGTATTCAATAAGGTTCAATAGCACTTCTCGTCCAACCACTTCATTTCCATGCATATTTCCAATGTACTTAAATTCTGGTTCACCTACAAACAGAATAATTACATGAAAGACCTTTTTTCCTTTTCAGTTATCATGGACTCTGTTTTCATCCCAACATATGTTAAAACCCTAAACTAAAAATTTAAAAAAATTAAATTGGCAAAAGCAGCAGAAAAAAAAATCTAAGAAAGTAGCTTCCTTACTAATACATATGTGTATGTGTTACACATATACACAATATGAAAATACCATTAGTAAAAAGAATCCAGTCTGTGCAGCATATTAAGCACTGTCTAACATAATCTAATTAATTGTCTTCTTTTCTGGCAAAAGATTGGTTACATTTTCTTTGTTCCAGTTATACACACTATTAGTGACCTTTCTTGATGAAGCATAGTAATATACAACTCTTGTGAGGTCTGATTGAAATTATCTGTAAGACCACACCAATTACCTGGTTCATGGACACCTGGATTATCAGATATCTCCATTACATAAAGTTCTCTTGACTCTACTGATTTTCCCAATGAATAAAGCCGGGTGATGTTAGGATATTCATTAGCAAATCTTCTCAAGAAGATTTCCATATCAGGGAAATGGTGGTGATGAAAGTCCTTTGGTTGAATTGGCTGGGGGGAGGATTTTGTTTCAGATGGACTATTAAGTATAGCAACTGTGCTAGCAGTTGCTACAACCTCAGTTGTGTCAAGGATTACCGGAGTGACAGTTGGCCGAAGGGAAAAGTTGAGCTTTGTGGCTGGCCCTTCTTTCACTATTATATTATTAACAGTTAGCGGTATATACCTAGGGAGAAAAAAAATTGAAAAAGTAGCAACTTAGAGTTAAATTAAAACACAATGCTTTAACATTATAACAGTACAAAAACCTTTTCATTCTCTTGTACTTGGTGATCTATCAAAGTTCAAATGAAATAAAGACAGATATGTAAATACAAGACTTTCAGGCACATCATCTCATGAATAATTTGTCTACAGAGAGTTATTTCTATTACCATTTTCTCAGGTCTACACATTAGAATATTTACCAAAAATTACACTCAAAGGAAGAGAATATGATAAAAGAGGGAGGTCATTTTGCTACAATACTCAAAGAAGGGATAAATTATCCAATTGTTTGCAGTGCATTATTAAACTGGCATTCAAATTACTTTCCCAAATAGGGATGTTCAAAATTAAAGGTTATCAAGTAAATCATTATCAAAGTGAGCATTCAGAAAGATTTCCAGGGGAGGTAGGAGACTACTTGTTTAATAAATTAGAAAGCTGATAAGACAGCTCTTCAAAATGTCTTTTAGAGAGCTTCTACTCTGGTATTCAGTTAGCTTTGAGGCAATGGTTTACACAGTTTGATCATCTTTTCAAGATTTTAATACTCTTTCCTCCCAATTTTACAATTTTACCTAGTTGTGCTTAGACTATACGACATAAAAACCACAAAAATATTTTTCATTATAAAATAGGAAAAAATCAAAAAACAAGGGAAAATAAAAGCCAGGTATAGTAAATAAAATTTCCTAGACTATAGTTCTAAGACATAAGAAGATCTGATATTCTAAGAGTCTAATTTAAATTCTTACCCAGTTAAAACTGCTGTAATGTTATAAGTTCCAGGAATAAGTAATCTGTGAAAATCACCAAATCTGCCTGTTGTGATATTATGATTAATACCAGCCACTGAGATGGTTGCATTCTCTAAGCCAGATCCTGTTACTGAATCTTTAACAAATCCTTCAACTCCAATGTGAACCTGAAAAAAACAGAATCAAAGTAGACAGTTCAGAGACAATCAATATGGAATGCAAAAGAACATAACCTCCCTGCACTGATGCTAGAATTTCTAAAAAACAAGGTTAAAGGGTATCTACTATAGACTATTACTGATACACAACCAAATCATTTAATCCATCATTTCCATACCCCAACTTTCCAGTTAGCTACTTTACCTTTTCAATCAATGTGATCAGAGACTCACGATTATTCTCCCATTCTTGTTTAAGCTGTGAAGCAGGTGGGTACTTGCAACACGATAGTTCTAGTGTGATTTCAAAACAGTTGGCCCACACATAATTGTAATCTTGCATACCGCCTGTAATAAGATGTAAAAAATAAGTTTACTCTCAGAATTTCACTCTTAAAAAAAAAAGATCAAAAAATCTGTATCAGCCTCTCTGCATGTATAAATTTTATTTTCATTAAATTGTTTTTTTTTTATTTCAATATTTTATTTTATATAATTCTTACATTTTTTTCATCTTTGCACAATGTATGCATTTTCGTTTTGGTTATATTCCCCATACAATTGCACCCCACATTTTGACTCTAGTTCTTCCTTTCCCCTCTCCTCCCCCCCACCCCCAGTGTGTCTCTGGTTTATAGTTGCTTGTTAATTTTGATTTTTACTTTGTATTGATTAGTCTTTTTCCTGGTCTCTTATTTAGGTTTTCTAAATTCCTGCTATGAGTGAAACCATCCAGTATTTTTCTTTTTCTTTCTGACTTATTTCACTGAGCATGATCCCTTCTAGCTCCATCCATGTTGCTGCAAATTGCATGTGTTTATCTTTTTTGAATGCTGAGTAATATTCCATGGTATATATGTACCACATCTTCTTTTTTTTTTTTTTTTAAATATTAAATTTTATTTTTATATTCCCCCATACAATTGCAAACGCCCCATTCTGACCCCAATCCTTCCCCTCCCGCCCCCCACCCCCCAAAAAGTGTCTCTGGTTCATAGTTTTTTGTTGATTTTGATTTTCACTTTCTTATATTCATTTTCCTGGTCCCTTATTTAAGTTTTCTAGATTCCTGCTATGAGTGAGACCATCCGGTATTTTTCTTTTTCTTTTTGGCTTATTTCGCTGAGCATGATCCCTTCCAGTGAAGAAGTTTTTTGAATTATAAAGGAGCCAAAGAAGATTAAAGGAATGAATATACATAAAAAAGGAATATACATAAAGGAAATAAATTTGGTTGATAGGATAAACATGAAGAGAAAAAACATACCCGTTAGTAACAGCAGCAATAATAACAGCTCTACATTTGAGTGTTTACTACATGCCAGATATGTTCCATGATTTTTATTGTAAATGTGTATTAACATTTATTCTTTTTTTTTAATACCTTTTTTTTAAGATTTATTTATTTATTTACTCATACAAGCACTGGGTACAGTCAAAAGCATGGGAGGGTGAGAGAATTCACCAGAGCCAGAGCAGAGAACAGAACAGACAGAAGGACCAAAGTACACTGCTGAGGGGAGCAGCAGGCGACAGGAGAGGTCTGTCGCGCCATGTGGGACCCTCACCCGGCAGCCAGGGATTGAACCGGCACTGCAGAGGCTGCAGGCAGCTTCGCAGCCCAGAGCTCAACTGCTGTGCCACCGGGGAGGCCCTTAACATTTCTTCTTTATAACAACTTATGAGGTAGGTATTACTAGTTACCCATTTTACAGATACGTAAAGTGAGGCACAGAAAGGTTAAGATTTTTGTCAGAATGAGCATGAAGGGTATATACATGATTTTAAAGTTGTGAAGGATATTCATGTTAAAGAATTAAGTGGCTACTATTCTAAATATACTCTCGTTTGTCAAGGGGATGACACGAGAAATAAGAAAAACTACAGATCTAGAGTGAAACAACTACACAAATCAGGGGAGGGAGGAATAAAAGACAACCTTTCAAACATGTTTAATGGAAGAAGAAAGAAAGAGGAACAAGCATCCATCATTAACCACCTTTTCCACTTCTACCCCCAAATAAGCCCACACACACTCATTTCATAGAGAGCCTATTATCATTCCTGTGACTTGATTTTTTTAATAGACTTTATTTTTAGGGCAATTTTAATTTCATAGCAAAATTAAAGGAACCAAAGGTACAGAGACTTTTCTATGTACCCCTGCCCCTATACACACATAGCTTCCCACATTATCAACATTTACCCCACTAGAATTACAACTGATGAACCTACACTGACACATTCCCACTCAAACTCAGTAATTTACATTAGGGTTCACTCTTGGTGTGGTACATTCTATGGGTTTCCACAAATGTGTAATAACATGTTTCCATCATTACAGTATCATACAGAGTAGTTTTACTGCCCTGAAAATCCTCTGTCCTCCTTCTGTTTACTTCTTCCTCCTCTCTAACCCATGGCAATCATTTACCTTTTTACTATCTCCATATGGTTTTGCCTATCTCCAGAATGTCATATAGTTGGAATCATATAGTATGTACCCTTTTCAGATTGGTTTATTTTACTTATAATATGTATTGTTGGTTCTTTCCAGTCTTTTCATGACTTGATAGCTCATTCCTTTTCTTTAAAGATTTATTTTTATTTATTTACGCATACAAGAACTGGGGTGTAGGCCAGAGGTGAGTGTGTGTTTGTGTGGAGGGCAGTGGTGAGATGATTCACCAGAGACAGAGTAGGGAACAGAACAGGCAGATCTACTGAAATATACTGCTGAGGGGAGCAGCAGGTGAGCCAGGAGAGGTCAGCTCCCTGGTGGGGGATCAAATCCAGGCCTCAACAGTAGCGGGGGATAGCATGATAGCAGTAGACTTAACCCCTACACCACCATGGCAGCCTCTCATTTCTTTTTAGTACTGAATAATGTGCTATTATCTGGACATACCACACTGTATTTATCCATTCACCTACTGAAGGACATTTGGTTGCTTTCAAGTTTTGGCAACTATGAATAAAGTTGCTATAAACATCTCGGTGCAAAATTTGGTTCACACCCACTTTTAACTACTTTGGGTAAATACCAAGAAGCATAAATTGTTTGACTGCATGGTAAGAATATGTTCAGTTTTTAAAGAAACCAAGACTCTCTTCCAAAGTAGCTGTACCATTTTGCATTCCCACCAAGGATTATAAAAAGGAGAGTTGTTCCACATCCTCACCAACATTTGCTATTGCCAGTGTTCCAGATTTAGGCCACTGGTATAGGTGTGTAGTGACAACTCATTTAATTCTAACTTCTCTGATGACACATGACAGAGCATCTTTTCATGTCTGTCATCTGTGTATCTTCTTTAGTGAAGTGTCTGTTTCGGTGTTGGCCTATTTTTTAAATTGGGTTGTTGTTTTCTTATTGTTGAATCTTCTTTTAAAAGATTTTTTATTTTTGCATAGAAAAACTGGGGTATAGGCCACCAGAGATGTGGGGGATGAGAGGATTCTCCAGAGACAGAATGGAGCAGAGCAGCTAAGGGAAGCAGCAGGCAAGACAGGAGATAATGCTGTGCCATATGTGGGTTAGCTCCCTGGCTGGGAATCAAACACAGGCCATTGCTGTGGGCCATCACAATGATAGCACTGAGACTTAACCCCTAGGTCACTAGAGAGGCCCTTATTGTTGAGTCTTAAGAGTTCTTTATGTAGTTAGATAACAGTCCTTTATCAGATGTGATGCCCTTTTGGGGGTTGAATAATAAGTCCATTGTATATGTGTGTGTGTGTGTGTGTGTGTGTGTGTGTGTCTCACATTTGTTTCATCCATTCATTCGTCAATGAACATTTAGTTGTTTTTTTGCAATTGTGAATAATGCTACAGTAAACATTTTTTCATTTGCAGCAAACATATTTTCAAGAACCTGTTTTCAATTCTTCTATATATATCCCAAAGCAGGATTGCCGAATCATTGGTAATTTCATCATTAGCTCAAAAAGTTTTTCATAATGGCTACACCACTTTATATTCCCACCAACCAAGCAAAGGGCTTCAAATTCACCTCATCAACATTGCTTTTCTTTTTTCAAAAAGTGGCCATCCTGAGGGTTGTAAGATATGTCATTGTGATTTTGGCTTGCATTTCTCTAATGATTCATGATACTGATCATCTTTACAAATACTTTTTGGCCATTTGTATGTCTTTTTTGAAGAAATACCTATTCAAATTCTTTGCCCATTTATCAACTCAACTTCTTCTTTTGAGTTGTAGGAGTTTTTTATAGATTCTAAATGGTCACCCCTTTTCAGATATATGGTTTGCAACTTTTGCCTTTTCAAGCAGCTGCTTCCCTTGCTGTACAGATCTTTGGCAAATTTTGAGCAAAGGTGTAATTTGATTTGAACTGCCTTTCAAAAAGAGCATTCTGATTACTGGGTAAAAATGACTGTGGGAGGTAGCAAAAAGGGAAGCAGGTAGAGGAATTAGAAGAGAATGATGGCTTAGACCAGGTTGGATGGAATGAAGATGAAGTGGATGGGTCAGGATGTAGAAAGGATTTTATAAAGAATCAAGGAAGACTTCTAGACTTCTGACAAGAAATTATGGTGCTAGTAGTGTGACTGACTGAGGAGATGAAGGAGAACAAAGGAAACAGATATGGCATGTCTATGGCTGCTTTTGGTCCTCTTCTCTTATTTCCTTGGTGCATCATAGAGCCCCATGATTTTAAATATTATCTACAGGCTGATACTGCTGCCTGACCTCTTTCCTAGACTTCAGACTTGTATATCCTATTGCCTGTTCAGTATCTCTAATTGGATATTGAAAACTTAACATCACTTCTCGGCCTTTTGGGCTAAGAGCAAGTGAAAACATATCCTCATCTTCCCCAAAACAGCTCCAAATGCAAACCCTCCACCTTGGTTAATAGAATTTTCATCCTTTCAGTTGATCATGCCAAAAGTCTTGGAATCACATTCCATATCCAGAGTATAAGGAAATTATGCCACCCCTAATCTCAAAATATATCCAAATTCCAAAGATTTCTCCTCGCCTCCAGTGCTTCTGTCTTGGTACAAGCCACCATTCTTTCTCTGCCTGGATTTCTGCAATCACTGTTAATAGGCTCCCTGTTCCTGCCCTTGTCCTTCTATTTTTTTTTTTTTTTCCTCAACAGGGATGCCAGAGTGATTGTTAAAATGCAAGTCAGATGTCTTTTCTCTGTACAGTGACTCCCTATTTCACTCAGCCAAAGTCTTTACAGTGACTTAAGGTCTTATATGATTTGTCCATCTTCTTTAACGTTCTTTCATGTTTTCCCCATCACTAGCTACATTGCTCCCCTTCAGCTCACTGGACGACCAGCTCTCTTCTGACTTTGGGTCTTTGCTTGAACTACTCCCACACTTGGAATGTTCTTCTTCCCAGTTATCCCTACTTGACTAATACCCTCTCCTCCAGCTCTTTGCTCCAGTTTCAGCTTCAAAATAAATTCACCCTGACCTCATTATTTAAAGTTGCTACTTTTCCCCATCATTATCTGAAGCCCATCCCACCAGCACTTGCAATTCCTCCCACCCTTTTCTACCTTTTTCTATAGCACTTCGCAACTATTATTTAGCCTTTATTTTTCCATGCTAAATTATAAGCCACATGAGGGCAGAGCAGAGACATTTATTATGCCCACTGGTGGGTCTTCTAGGCACTAGAACAGAACCTGGTACATAGTAGTCTTCAATAAATATTTGTGGAAGGGATGGAAATAGACTGAAACAGTGGCAAATTAGGACTTCTATTTTTAATGCATTAAATTTGAAATGTCCACTGAAGATCCATGTGGAGATGTCAAATAAATTTTTCTGCTACAATATATACAGGTTTATACCCACCACAAGCCCAAGTAATTTGGTCTTAACTTTTTTGGAAGGCAAGATATTAATTTTTTTTACTTTCTCTTACCTTCTAGCGTCATGGTACTCATTTTAGGCATGACAGGAAATTAGTTAGATGCTGGTTGTCATATCCCTACCTCATCATATTTAGTCATTAAGGTGACATTAGTCACCTTTAGTTGTTGTTGACCTATGATCACCTCTGATATCTGACTTGTATGTATACACATGGATATATATTATACACGCTATTCATCATACATGGCATTTATTAAAGTTTTCCAATTTTTATTACTATATTGGTCAGAGTATAGTGGGCATTGTGTATAAGACACTATCCTACAATTATAGAATCTTGGTAAGGAAGTAACACAGAACACACAAAAGTAACAGTCTCAGAACAATGCAAATGTGAGTGAATCTAAGTTTTTTGCATATGTAAAGCTTAATAGCTGTGTTTAATTACAAACATGTCCAAATCACACATTAGTTACACTAGAAGGCCGTGAAGTAGCCTACTTAAAACACTATAATCACCAGGCTTGAGTTATAGCATTCTTTTACCTTCCCTTAATTATCTTACTTCATAAAAACTTCTGAAATTCTAGCTAAGAGCAATAAGAAAACGAGGTTATAGCAGTATTTTAGAGGGTTATCTACTCAGCTTCTTAGACACAGCTTTAAAAGGAACTGTAACTAGACAGCTTTAGTCAATGACAACATACTAATTATTCCTCGAGCAGGGGATGTGAAGGAAGGTCAGACAAAAGTCTTTTAAAATAAAACTTAATGACTGGGAGAAAATTTTTGCATACAATGCTAATGATAAAGTACTGATCAAAAAATATATATAAAGAGCTGATGAGACTCAACAAAAACAAAGAAAATAATCCAGTCAAAAAATGGGCAGAAGAACTAAAAAGAAACTTCTCCAAAGAGGAAATGCAAATGGCCAACAGGCATATGAAAAAATGTTCGACATCACTTGTAATCGGGGAAATGCAAATCAAAACTACAATGAGATAACCATCTTACACCAGTGAGAATGGCACATATTAAAAAAACTAACAACAAATGTTGGTGAGGATGTGAAGAAAAAGGAACTCTCCTGCACTGCTGGCGGGAGTGCAAACTGGTCCAACCACTATGGAAAGCTGGGTGGTGGTTCCTCAATCTGCTAAAAATGGAGCTTCCATATGATCCAGCAATCCCACTCCTAGGTATTTACCCAAAGGATACAAAAACTTTAATTCAAAAGGACGCCTGCACCCTTGTGTTTATTGCAGCACTATTTACAATAGGTAAGCTATGGAAACAACCCAAATGCCCAAAAATAGATGACTGGATCAAGAAGATGTGATACATAAACACAATGGAATATTACTCAGCAATCAAAAAAGATAAACTCATGACATTTGCAGCAATATGGATGAAGCTGGAAGTGACCATGCTCAGCAAAGTAAGCCAGAAAGAAAAAGAAAAATACCAGATGGTCTCACTCATAGCAGGAATTTAGAAAACCTAAATAAGGGATCAGGAAAAAGACTAATTATAATAAAGTAAAAATCAAAATAAAGAGATGACTATAAACCAGAGACACACTACATGGGGGGAGAAGGGAGTAGGATCAAAACAAGGGGGGGTGGGAATTTTATAGGGACGATAACCAAGATGAAAATGCATACACTGTACCAAAAAAATGATGTAAAAATATATATAAAATAAAAATTTTAAAAAATAAAATAAAATTAATTCCAAGTAAAGAAACTACATTCAGTGGCCTCCAGTACTAAAAATCAAACACTGCAGTGATTTTTTTGTAAATATACAGCTCTATGAACAATCCAAAACTCACAGAGGCAAAACTTCTTTTGTAGTTTCTATCAATGGGAGCAAATTTGCAATGAACAGTGTAAATGCTACAATGGACTATGCCACATCTTTGTAGAATTAAAATTAGCTTCACACTGTGGAATATAGTACAGAGAAAATTAATTAAATCTTAGTACAGAGAAAATTAATTAAATCTTAGTACATTTCACCCAACAACAGCAGAGTACACATTCTTTTCAAGTATACATGAAACAGTCACCAAGATAGATCATATCCTGGATTAAAACATAAAAACTTTAAAAGAACTGATATCATACAAAGTACATTCTTTGACATGATGGAATTATATAGAAATCAGTAACAGCAAGCTAGCAACAAAACATCCTTCTCTCAGTAAAATCTCATAAAAGTGAAACACATTTTCTCTAAGTTTGTAATAACTATTCCTAGAAGGCAAGTAGTCAGTTACATAGGCATCATTATCAGAAGAGTAAATCACTCTTAAAAATAATAAAGTTATCTAACTTAATATCAAAAAGGTTTCATTTACCAACTTCAAGTTTAGTTTAGAATTTTTTATTTTTTTAATTTTAAAATTTTTTTTATTTTTTAAAGATTTATTTATTTATATATACAAGAACTGGGGTACAGGCCAGATGTGCGGGAGGGTGAGAGGATTCACCAGAGACAGAGCGGGGAGCAGAACAGGCAGACTGACGAAATAGACCACTGAGGGGAGCAGCGGGCATAACAGGAGAGGTCTGCTGCGCCATGTGGGACCCTCACTGGCCGGCCAGGATCGCACAGCGCTGCGCTCAACCACCTGTGCCACCAGGGGAGGCCCTAGAATTTAGTTTTTAAATTATCTAAAAATCTGGACACAAATGGGGCTATTAACTGAGTTATGAATAATTTAAGACTGCTTTGTGAGATGCCACAAATAGGCATTATTTGCCATCTGTGTTAAACTTAAAATTTGTTTTTCTAGTATTAAATGTCAATGACTATATAATAAGTATTCTTAACTAAGTAGCTGGTTCAGATCTGTTGTTTTGATTTTTTAACAAAAAAAACCTACTTATACAAAGCTTGAGTTCACTGATCAGTAGGTGGGCCTGATGTTCCTAACAACTGCAGTTACTATCAGATTCAGTTAATGCATCTATTTTTTTTTTAAGATTTATTTATTTATTTATACAAGCACTGGGTACAGTCAGAAGCACGGGAGGGTGAGAGAATTCACCAGTGCCAGAGCAGAGAGCAGAACAGGCAGAAGGACCAAAGTACACTGTTGAGGGGAGCAGCGGGCGACAGGAGAGGTCTGTCGCGCCATGTGGGACCCTCACCTGGCGGCCGGGCATCGAACCAGCACTGCAGAGGCTGCGGGCAGCTTCGCAGCCCAGAGCTCAACCGCTGCGCCACCGGAGGGGCCCAATACATCTATTTTTTTAAGTTGACTGTGTCTTGTGGTTCAACTAAATGATGAAATGTCAGCTTTCCAAACAGTCGTCAGTCAAAGAAAAATTTAATTTTGGGATTGAAGTATTCTCTATAGGCATACCTCAAAGCAAGAAAAGCACTTGACTAATAGTGTAAAGAATCTGTTCTTTATCCAACTTATTAACAATCATAAATAAGCAATACCCTATTACCCATTAGTCTCTCAGGGGACTAGCCAAACAAATGATCTTCAAATTTTATTACAGTAAAATAATTTTGAAAAATATGCAAGACCATACATTTTTTAAATTTTTATTATTTTTATACATATTATTTTATATCATTCTTCTTTTTTATACAATGTATGCTTTCTCCTCTCAGGTGTAGTCCCCATAAAGTTCCCACCACCAATTTACCCGTGCACCATCACCATAGTCCCTGTGTTCTTCCCTCCCTTTTTAAAAACTTTTTAATAATTTTACTTATTTTGTAATATATTTTTTATATCGTTCTTCTTCTTTTTTTTTTACAATGTTAAGTTTTCTCATCTCAGTTATAGTCCCCGTGAAATCCCATCAAGTCACCTGTGCACCATCACCAAAGTGATGGTATGGTACATAGTCCTCTTCCCATCCGTTTTGATCCTACTCCCTTCTCCCCCACTGCAGAATGTCTGTTTTATAGCTGCTTGTTGATTCCGCCACTGTTTTGATCCCTCTCTCTCCCCCTCCCCTGCAGACCATACATTTTTTACATTGGTATCTAAAAGTTTTCATTTTAAGTTTAAATAATTGCAAGCAATGTAATCACCTGCATAATATAAATTTTTATATTTTAAGTAACTTTTATATTATTTTGGATTATCCAAATATATAAAAATACCATAGTAATTTGATTCCTATCATCAACTATTTGAAACTGTTCTTGCTGCTTGACTAGGTCTCCCAGACTCCCTGATGCCCCCTGCATCTTTCCCCCAGAATGAGGGGCCAAACCTCCACCCCCACCCATGTCCTGAGCTAAGGAGTATGGGGAGGGAGAGGAGCAGAGCAACCAAGGGAGTTAAAAGTTGTAACACACGTGGCCAACCAGTATTCTTCTTCCTATGGACAGTGACCTGCACAGACAAACTTCTCTCTTTCCATGGGCTTGCACTGGTGTAGTTCCTGCAGCTTTAGTTACTAGCCTCTAGTGCCCCTCCCTCACTCTGGCTCTTGACATTTTGGTGGTGGATAATGCCAAATCCTGTGGCTCTCTAGTCTCCTCTTCAGTGGGCTGCCCAAGTTGTTCAACATGTGTAGATGACTCAGGGTTTGCCACCAGGCCTCAACAGGCCAGCTCTCTACACATTAGGCCAGCTTCCTGCCCCCAGGTTTGCCCTTAGGTCCCAATACCTGGGTATGCTACAACTGATTGCCCCAGGATCCATCCCTTTTTACTTGCTGCTGGCTTTTTCCTCCACATGTGCGGATGGCTCTAGTCTTAAGAGAAAGTCTAAAGAGCAAATTTTTCCTGACTTCCCTCAGTAGATCAACTACAAAGTATCAAACTGAATTATACAAGGACCTTATAAATCTTTCTTAGAAAAAAACTGCCATGTATATTTTAATAAGAAAAGTATTTTAGAGTGTGAGAATATAGATTGAAAATTTCCATTCTAAATTTAAATTTGGAGTTTACTATTGTTTAATAAGACTATTTCAAAGGAATAAATTTTGGTTTCTGTGAATGATTTATAATAAATTAATTACTAAGTGATAATTTTGTATTCTTTGAGATATTTTTAAAGCTAATGAATGAAAAAAAGTCTCTTCTTGAAAAAAAATTCCCCATTTTCATATCCTTTAAATTCAAATTCACTTCGACAGAATCTTAACTGAACTTCGTCTTTGTATTCTGAGTAACTTATCTTATGAAAATCTATTTCCTTCACCACTCCCGCTGAATATATATTTGCTAATGACATGGCTCACAAAGTTAAACTAAATTACATACTCCTGCATCTAAGTTGGTAAACACTATCTCTCACACAGCTTTGTACTACTTTTTTAAAAAACTGCTTTCCCATTCTCTACCACCTGTATTAAAGAGGAAAAAAAGAAGAAAAAGCACACTTAATTTAGACATTGGATCTGAAGATTTAGGGGCCAAATCATAAAATAATATTTAGTGTTTGGTTATCAACCTTTATGCTCCTGTCATCATATTACAAAATACACAACTGCATGGCTCCTAAAGGTCAGATGTTATATAAGGCTATTATTTCAGTTTACTAAAGCAAACTTGTGACTCAAGTAGAAGCAAATATTGAATATTGTTTTACCTTTTGGCTTTCCTTATAAATTAGGCAGCAGATTAAATAAGAAGAAAGGGAAGAGATCCAGGCAGCTCTTATACAAGAGCAGAAAAGACCTAAGGTACTTTACTAATACATCTTTGAGTGTCAATAGTGTTCTTAAAACAGACTGAGAATTAGTATCTGAATTATCAGCGTTCCTTAAACATCCCAATACAAAATGTCAAAGCACATTCACTTTGGAGGTGAAAAAGCACTCACCTGTTATATGAGGGTGTGTGTGTGTGTGTGTTTTCTTGCTGAACTGCTGAATTTCTGGCTCCAAGCACATACACTTTGGAGGTGAAAAAGCACTCACCTGTTATATGAGTGTGTGTGTGTGTGTGTGTGTGTGTGTGGGTTTGGGGGTGTGTGTGTGTGTGTTTTCTTGCTGAACTGCTGAATTTCTGGCTCCAGGTAATTAAATTATTCCAGGAAATAGCATCAGTGCAATTTTCAAAATAACGTACATTACCATATGTTTTCCAATTATCTTATAACGTCTAAATCCCTTTATCATATCTCTCTTCCAAGCTCCAGAGCCTATTTCCCAACTGCCCATTAGAATTTGTGACCAGTACTTTAAGTAACACCTCCAATTTTTACATACACATTCCTCCAGTTGGTTTTTACTACTTCCTTTATCAGTCTTGTCCAGACTCAAAACTTCAAAATTTTATCTTTGGATCCTTTATCCTGGTGACAACCTGCTCGACCATCTAACTGAAGGTCAGTCCTGCAACTCTTCTTGCATATTTCATACTTCCTTCTATTTTCTAAAGTATCACCCCTCTAGATAAAGCCTACATCTTGGAGGGAAAAAAAAGACCTCATTCTTATTGACAGAAAAACCTCCCTAGTCTCTTTTCCTCTAGGACTCTTCCCCTACCAATGCATTCTGCATAAAGATAACTATAGAATAAATTAACAGCATACTATCCTTACTATCAAAGAAGTCACACAAGCAAGAGACAAAAAACTACTCACAACATAAATAGAAAAGCATTATATGACGGTATAAACAAAAGAATTCTAGAAAGGCAGGAGAATGACAGTGACAATTATTATAGGAGAGGTTTGAGAGGAGATTACAGCTGAATTGGAGAAAGGCACTCCAGAGAATAATCCAACATGTGAAAGTTCACATTTGGGGGGGGGAAAAAGTAATTCAGTGGCAGGAGAGAAGATAGGAGAGTAGACTAGAAATGGAGACTTGAGTCACAATGTAGGAAGTTCAATATCAAGCTAAGTAGTTTAGACTTGATCTTATCACGATGTGAAACAAACTACAATATAGGAATGTTTTAAATTATTATACATTTGCTATTTTATTTTTAATATGCAATTTTTAAAAAGAAGTAACACATGGCAAAAGTGTGGAGGAAAAGGAACCCTCCATTTTTGTTGCAAATGTAAACTGGTCTAGCTCTACGGAAAATAGCATGGAGGTTTCTCAAAATATGTCCTTACTGGTGTTTTGTCTTCATGATCTAAAAAGTGCTGAGAAAGGTATCTTTAAGATCTTCTTCTGTATTTCTGGATTTGCCTGTTAATGTCAAATAGTATATTATTTCAGCTCTACACTCTCCATTTGATTCTTTTCTGTATTCAATAGATTCCAACTTTCTGGTGTCATATGGTTTAATCTATATACTCTGTTTAATGACACAGAAAATGCTCCTCAAGAATAAGCTTTTCCATTTTTCACCAAATCTATTCTCTTACACTGTTCAAAACAACTGGGTAATTGTTTTCCGTATGCTCTTCACTTTCTGTCAGCTATCTACTTCAAGCCAAATACACCTCAATTTTTAGAGTATATTAATGAGGCTTAGTCTGACTTCCACTTATACACAGAATAGTTGCCCATATGATCAAAAGAGTTTATAGTCACAAAAACAAACAAACAAAAATTAATTTCATTATACACTCTCTGGTCACATTTCATACCTGTCTACCTGTAGTTATAAAAGGGACTGAGGAGAAAGACTCAGTCCCAAGTTAGCAGTGCCTTAAAAGGACATAAACATAGCTTTATGCCAACCATCCCGACTAATCATAGATTGCATAGACCCCTATCAGCAACACAAAGGCCTGATAACTATATTTCTGACCAATTTCCCATCTCAATACTCATTCATATGATAAGGAAGGCAATGTTAAAGTAGGTCAGCTGGGATAAACTTTTGTGGCTTAGTCCTCATTGGAAATGACATATAAACAAAGTAAGACAAAAGAAAAAGCCTAAATAAGTAGTTCCTCCTTATCTGTGGTTTCACTTTTCACAGTCTCAGTTACCTAATACACAAAGGTAAATAACAGAGCATATAGATTTCAGTAGTGAGATTTCAAGCAGTTCCTTTTCTCTTTCTCTCTTTCTTTGTGTGTGTGTGTGTGTGTGTGAGAGAGAGAGAGAGAGCACGCACACGTGTGAGCACGAGCATGTGTGCACATGCACTGGAATTCAAACACAAAGCTCTGTTCTTAGCCATTATACTACACTGCCTTCTAGAATTCTTCTATATGCAGGAAAATAAAGTATAGCAATTTTCTGCCCAAGAAAATTTCTAAAAGTTACACAAAATTGTGATCTTAAATTATATAATTCCAATTATAAGTAATATGGGATTAATTACCCCTTTAGAAATGTTAACAAGTTGAAAAAAGGCAATTTTTAAAGGTCTTCAAGTTTCATTAAATTTGCTTGGAAATAAAACATACTAAACCATCAGATGATTTTTATATCTTCAAAACTGTGAAATAAAAAAAAAGATTGGTAGATAAAACATACACAATTCATTACACTGTGGTTAAAAAAATAGAAGGTCTGTTCCATGAATATGTTCCGGTTAATCTCTTACAATAAGACTTGAGCAAAGGAATGTGACTATTCACAGCTTTATTAGGTTAGTCATTCCCTAGAGGGATCTTGCAGTTTTGAGAGACATGTTGAGAACAGTAAGGTTCACCTACATAGGCAGCTAGATTTGCTGAGTCAACACAGGCAATGAAGGTAAAAGTGCTGAGGGCCAGATAAACCCACATTCCATATTAATGCACTGTTGTCTGATCTTTGCGAGCAGGAATCATCTCTATTTTGCTCCCATAGTATTCCCATATACTATAGGACATGGCAGATGCTCAGTAAATATTTGCTAAGTGAATAAATGATACTGCACAAACTATTTCCTCTCTTGGACCTTGATTTCTCATAAAACACAAGAGTTAGATTAAATCAATATATTCACTTTCAGCTCTAAAAGCCTATACTTCTTGGAGCTAGAATGTCAGATTACATCACATAAAGTATCAGTAAATTACTCCAGGACATCTGGGTCTGAATATATCCCTAGTCATAAGGTTTCACAACATCTTACTCATTGCAGTCCCATATAAGATAAACAAAATAGATTTGCCCTGTGGAAAATGTTCAATACTGCTAAGGTAGGAAGAGACAGAAACTGGTTGATAGAAATAACATAAAATAATCTGATCATTCAGCTAAAACAGAAGAAAAGGTAATGCTTATAAAAGCAATAAAAATGGTAGTAGCAAAATTTAGCTTCCTGACATGTTCAAATAATGAGAAAAACCTGGTATTTAGTTTAAATAATCTTATTTCCTGTGAAGGCGGCACACTTATTTCTTAAAATAGTACAAAAAAGAGTTACCTTCTTTAATCAAATGTCAATTAGAAATTGCTTTCTAATTTTTACAACTTTCTCCAAAATAGAAGTGAATTATTTTTAACATATTATTTTAACATCTCAAATTAATAAAGCAACTTACTACATCACAAAACCACTAGATCATGAAGTCAGCTTTTATTAAATATATTTGAAGACTGTAATGGAATTAATCACCAAAGTATGTTCTTATTTTATTTTATTTTTTTAAAGTCCCTTATTGGCCTCCTTGGTGGCCTAGGGGTTAAGTTTCAGTGCTGTCATCTCTATGGTTTAGGTTCAACCCCCGGCCAGGGAGCTAACCCACATATGGTGCAGCAGACCTCTCCTGTCTCACTCCCTGCACCCCTTAGCAGTGTATTTCAGTGGGTCTGCCTGTTCTGCTCCCCACTCTGTCTCTGGGGAATCCTCTCATCCCTGCACCTCTGGCCTATACTCCAGTCCTTTGAAACTAAATAAATAAATAAATTTGATTTGATGTAGATTAAGTCTGATTTGAAAAAAACAAGTCCCTAATTAAAAAAAAAAGTTAAATAATTTTCAGTTCACCTCTAATTGTTAAGAGCAGAAAGTTTGGCTTCTAAAATACTTTAAACAAGCATATGGATGCTTGTTACATACAAGAAACAGTGGTAGAAACTATACAGGAATCAAAACATTATAAGGTATCAAGGCCTCAAATTTAGAACCCAATTTGGTACACACTTCTTGACAAAGTAAGTTAGTGACTTCAATAAAAACACGTTAAGAGAAATGTCATGAGACACTTTATGACTGACAATAAAAAGATAAGGAAGACCTAGGCCATTTCACCATGGACAGGGTCTAATAAGAGAAAAAGTTATAGTGATGACATTTCTATGGATTGACTTGTTCCTTATGTTTACTCTTAAATAGTCTAACCCCGCCCATAAAAACAGAGAAGGTATTATTCGACAGATATCAAAAGTTTAAAAAGCTTGAGAGCTGATTTCTCTAAAAAGAAAAGGTAAATAGGGCCTCCCCTGGTGGCGCAGCAGTTGAGCGCCAGTTTGTTCCCCAGCTGCCTAGTGGGTCCCACAAAAAAAAAAAACAAAAGAAAAGGTAAATAATTCAAGCTTGTGTTAACAATTCTTTAAAAAAAAAAAAAATAACATTCCAGATGTTTTAGATGGTGAATCTGATTCACCATCATTAAAAAAATAAAGTAATGATTATGGTTGTTTTAGACTGGAGAAACTAAAAAAGCACAAGACCCAAATATAGTGCTTAAACCTTGACTGGATCTGATTTGGAGGAAAAGGAGCTATAAAGAATACTTTTGGGAAAACAGAGGAAATTTGAGTTATGGACAGCATGTGAGACAGTGGTGAATTATTATTCATTTCTCAATAATGGTTATGGTACATAAGTTATGGTACATAATTGTACACAAAAATGTCCCTAAACTTTGGAAATAAATGTTGAGCTGCTTACTGGTGAGTGTCATAAAATCTGCAATTAACATTTGGCAGCTTTGAGAGGGAGAGAGAAAGAGCACGTGTGTGCATACATTTGGAGTAAGATAATGATAAATTCACATGAAGGATGTGATGTGTTTGTATAGTTTTCTTTCAATTTTGCTGTGGATTTGAAATTCTCAAAATAAAGATTCTTCAAAATTAAAATTCTTCAAAAACTCCCGTTTTTCAGTCAGAAAAATGTTAAGAAAGCTAAATGAACAAAGGGAAATACAGAACAAATACTGTGCTTTACATACCTTCCACATCATACCAATGTGCACCATTTGTGATCCCATCTTTGAAAGTCTCGTCTTCATCTCCTGGGCAATGGGGCGCACCAGTTTTCATTATGGGGTGGTTTGAAGCATAGGCTCTTGCCAAGTATTTAAAAACTTCATCATCTGAGGTTTTACTATAGATTCCAGTAGCCTTATGTCCTGGAGAATCATCAAAAGGATAGCTTGCTACCACTGAGCCACCATGCAGATTTCCAGAAAGAATAAACCTTTGAAAACACAAGTAAATTACATATTACTTTTAAAAAGTTTAGAAAACACCATGTATTTAAAAAGTCTACAACAGCTTTCATAAATGAACTCAGTTATACCTCTCTTGAAGACCTAGAAAACACCTCTATCAGCTGTTATAAAAAATCAATAAAAGAAAATGAAAAAAGCATCATAAATTTAACAAATTTCAGTCAAACTATTTTTATAATTCAAGTTAACCTCAAATAACTTTAAAGAATTTTTCCATGATTGAAAAAGTAGCTGAAGAACCCAATATAAATTTTTATGTATCAGGACAATCCTATTCACTGAATTCCAAATTCATGTATTAGGTTAGACAATATGAACTTTCCAATATTCAGCCATTTTTTTACTTACAAAAATGACTATTTCATACAGTTCAACCTAATGCTTGTATTTCATAACATGCAAAGTTTATAAAGTGCCTTGTATAGTTACCTATTTGCTGACTATATGAATAAGGTAAATAGCTTTCATATTTACTGTCCAAAATTTTTAAAGATAGAGAATCTAATTTAAAACAGGATGTATTTTGCCTCAAATCAGTTTCCAATACACTACATTCACATTTTCAAGAGAGAAGCCACAGTTGAGAATATTTGGGGAAGTAAGAGAGAGACTGCTTTCAGAGAAAAATACAGCACATAAAGACTAGTCCTCCATTGCACGACCATAAAGCAGTTCTCTTTCTAGGCCCAAGATTTCTGAATGAGTCATTAAAAAATAAATTGATGTAGATAGGGCTATTCCTATAAAAGATGGGAACCAATTTACAATTTGGTTAAATTTATAAATATAAAATTACTTAAAGTTTATAGTGAAAACTAAGGCAAAAACATGCTCAACTTCTATTTATACATCTTTCCCCTCATATAACAGTTCAAACTATTCATTACTATGAATAGAGATTAAACACCTTTCTCTTTGAACTCTAAACTAAATTTTTCTACTTTTTTCTGCCCTTTTGTGGTTGAAAGGAACTGACTGACAAATTCTAAAGGGGGTTGATATATAACATTTCTTTCTACATACTCAAAAGAAAATTAAACACATGGTATGTCTAATTTGAAAGATTATTTTAAGTATGATCAGTACCACCCATATCAGAGATCAAACAATGAAAATTACTTGTAACAAAGATTCTGTTCATCAAAAGACAGAACTTAGCCAATAAAAACAGTGATTAAATACTAGACTATTGAAAAATACTAGTTAAAAACTAATATAATTATAATTAGCACTCTTCCAGACACCAGAGAATGTTATTTGGCATAGCAGCAACAGCACAGCTTCAGAGCCAGGCAAATATGGCGAACAACATTTGGTCTCCCCAACCTGTCAGTTGCCAGTAATATAACATGATCAGAAGTAGTTACTCCCTGTAAAGTCATTGAACCCCAATTTCTCTCTCATCTGTAAAACTGGGATTAATGCTATCTGCTTTCCAGGTTTGTTATGAGAATTAAATAAGATAATACACATACAACATCTTCCAGCACGACTGCATTATGGCACCTACTCAACAAATGTTTGTTCCTTTGGTGAGATCCAGCATCCTACTCAGGGAATCACTGCCTTGGGGACTATCATTCCACTCCCTACTTCCATTCCAGCCCCCAGATGACAGAATGATACAGAACAAAATGTATTCTAACATGGTAACTCCACCATAACCATAATTTATTTCCTCCCACTGACTTTGGGAAAACTACAAGAAGGCAAACCAGTTCAGGCAATCCATTCAGTAACAAATGTACTTGAGTATCAAGATTCTAGGCACCAGGGGACATATCATTGAAAACACACACACACACACACCCTCAGGGCATTCACATGCTAGTACACAATATTCTAAATAAGTGAAGCATGCTACTTTAATTACTTATTTTCAATTTAAACTTTAAAATCCAAGGTGTCTACTAAATGCTGCTTTTCACTTTATTGGACAGTTCTTGCAACACATCTCAGAAATACCATTAAAATGGCCTAACTGGACATTTCCAAAAGAATGAATTATTTGAAATTTACTTGAGTGATAAAGTTCAACTAATTACTTAAAACTACAAATGCCATCTTTATAATAAGAGTTTCAAGAGAAAGTGACACCTTTCAGAGTGGCTATAACATTACTGCTTTCTGTCTTTGTGAAGCCAACTTTGTATATCAAGAAAGTACCTTTAGGGGCCTCCCTGGTGGCACAAGGGGTTAAGATGCAGCACTGTGAAGCTAGCTGCAGCCACTGCAGCCACTGCAGCACAAGTTCAATTCCGGGGCAGGGAGGTGACCCACATGGCGCAGCAGACCTCTCCTGACTTGCCCGCTGCTCCCCTCAGCAGTGTATTTCAGTATATCTGCCTGGTCTGCTCCCCACTCTGTCTCTGGTGAATCCTCTCACCCTCCACATCTCTGGCCTGCACCCTAGCTTCTGCATGCATAAATAAATAAATCTCTAAAAAATAATAATAATAAAGTACCTTTATTTGAAAGGTAGTTTATGGTTTCCATTCAAATCAATCAATTCTCTTAAGTGTTTCTCATACATGAATCCAGTATCATATATCTATCATTCCTTGCATAAGATTTAGAGTTGCTGTTAAGTATATTAAAATTTATAAATAAGGGTCTATAAATTTTATAAAATTAGCCTCTAAGTTGTTGCTCTCCAGCTAACCATATAAATGAAAACTTAAGAGAACCTGCTGTCTCACAAACTAAATTCTAAAGATTCAGGAAACTGTTGCTATATACACACATGACCCCCAAAATAATCTGTACCCACCTTCGACAATATAATGCTTTTCACAAACATACCAAATAGAGTATTTATGCATTAACCTCCTATTGAAGTCTAAGCAGGTATATTTAACTAAATAAGTGCAAAAATGGAGGTCAAATAAATTGCAAAATCTTAATCACGGAATTTAAAATCTTGTTATTTTCATAAGTACACATCTTAATTATCAATAGGAAAAAAACAACTATTGTATGAAATGTAAAGTGAAACAAAGAAAATAAACTTCTATCCTAAGCAAGAGGACATAAATCTTAAACATTTATATATGCAAAATAAAATCTATTTCTTATATAAATGAGTGAATAGCATATTAAGAAACTATCCAATTTCTTATTCGATTGTCTTCCATAGCTACAAAACAAAATGACTTACTTTGTAATATCAATTGACATACAATCAGCTTTCAAAATCCTCACAAGCTCTCCTCTTTGAATTAATTTATAATCATTAAATACTGGTAATATGAAAAAGCTAATTTAGATTAGCTTAATCTAAATTTAAATTTCAAGTTTTTAGTATAGCCTCAAGGTGACCTGTCCCAAAACAAAGTTCACTGTCATTTTTGGTCACAGTGGAACTAATAACGGAAGAGAAAAATTTAGTCACAGAATTTATACCCCTGCAAGGGTTATAATAGAGCATTTTAAACAGGTCATTTAAGCATTGCAAACGGTATGCGTGATAGATACATAATCTCAGAAAAGTTCTGACCATAACAGCTGCTGACAGTTGAGATGTTCTTTCATGTTCTAGTTCTTATACTAATGGTCAGAGGTCATGATACAATTCTCTTTAAAGGTGAAAAATCGTTCCAGAAAAGTGTATGTGAAATTAAAAATCTACAAGGGATCTTAAAGGGAGGAGTAAAGTGAAAGGTGGAAATTAAAAAGACTCTGGAATTGTCATAATACCCACAAATTTTCTAGACCTGCCACATATGACTGAAATCTTGTTAAAGAAATGATTCCAAGTTCTGCAGAGAAAGTTCTTTACTCATGATTACTTTTATCTTATCTGCCTCTCAGAAATCTTCCTCACATCAAGATGGAAATATTGACTAGCTTTACAATCCTTTTGAAAGCACAAAAATGGGGGATATGCTGGCAAAGCAGCTGTTTGAAAAAGAGAAGAGATGATGCTCACTTCGGACATGATTCCATCTGGAGTAAGTTCCCGCTTTCTTTATTCCTCTATTTTTTTTTTTGCTGAAAATCCTACCCATCTCTCAAGATTCAGTTCAAGTGCTACCTCTTCCACACAGATGATCCATATTATTGCACCCATACACATGTTGCTAGTAGGAACAATTCTTGTAAAGTTTAACTGGCTACATAAACACACCTCAGATATAATATTCTGTTGTTATATACCAATTTCTTGAGGTCCTCGTGCTTCCAATTTTTAATTTTTTAAACATCGCATTTCTTAATAACACTTAAGGTATGTGTTAAATGTGACATTAGCCACTAAGCCTTAGCCCACTAGTAAACTGCGCACATGGCATCAGAAACCCTTCAGAGAATCTAAAAAGCAGCAGCTCACAGATGAAGATTCCAGATCTGTGCAAGTTCTCCAGTCATATCCATATGCTCCTTAGCTGAGTCAGAGGTAAAGACTGGAAGAGAACCAGTTTTTGTCAAATAACCAAGAGGAAGACCCAGGGAGTGTCATTTATCGTTTCTAGGCTACAGTCTTCCTCTTCACTGACTAGGAATCAGCCTAAGTCTCAGCCACACTATGTAAATTATTTAACCACTCTGACCCTCAATTTCCTCATATGCAAAACAGGGATGTTAGTGGTGTCTGTTTCAATGCAATGCACGGGAAGCGCTTACCAAGGTGACTATAGCAACAGCATTACTGACAGCTTATCTATAAAATTAATCAACTGACTTAGGCTCTTCTTCAGGTCTCTTCCATCTCCGGCAGTCTACGGTCTATGTAAGAGTAGGTACCAGAAGGCCAGAAGGAATCTCTCCTCCAGTCAACCAGATCTCCTTACACCTCTAGAACAAACGCCAGCCTCTAGACAGCGCTTCTGGACGGTTAGCGTTCACGGGCGGCTAAGCGGCCTGGACCCTGTTCCGTTAAGGGGTGTAGCCCTTCACCTCACTACCTCCACCCACCCCCCAGGCCTGCAAGCCTTGTGGGAGCGCCCACGGAGTGCCGGACCCAGCCTCTGGCTCCCGAGCCGCACCGACTCCCGAGGACCGAGGGAGGAGGGAGGGCCACGCTCACTTGTTCCTGCGGATCCAGTCGATGAGGGCGCGCACCTCGGGCACGTCGTCCAGGGCCGGGGGCTCGCCGGTGCTGAACTGGTCCGGGAAGCTGCGGTTGAGGTCGCGGCCGCGGCTGTTGTCGCGGCCGCTGGCCCCAGGCGGGGCACTGTCGCCGAGGCCGCAGTCGCCCTCGCGGGCGCGCTCGAACCCGTCGGGGTTGAGGCTGGGCAGCAGATACACATCGGTGGAGTTGAGCAGGCGGACGAGGCGCGGGTCCCCGCGGCGGTAGCCCGCCGCCAGCTCGCGGGCCAGGTAGACGAGCACCTGGCGCGACACGGTCTCGTCGCCGTGCATGTTGCCCACCAGCTTCACCTGCGGCCGGCCGGGCAGGAGCGGCCCCGCCGCGTCGGGCCGGGCCTCGCCGTCAGGGGGCGGCGGCCCCAGGCCCGCCGTGAGCCGCAGCACCCACAGCGGCCGGCCCTCCACCGAGCTGCCGATGCTGAAGAGGCGGGCGAGGCCCGGGGGCCCCGCGGCCGCCGCCTCCCGCAGCGCCGAGCCCAGCTCCTCTTCGTGGTAGTAGCGGTCGAACTGGCCCTCGGCCGCTTCGGCGCCCGCGCTCGTCGTCGTCGTCGTCGCCTCCGCCTTCTTGATGTGCGCGGCGCGGGCCGGGCTCCACAGCAGCAGCAGCAGCAGGAGCCCCCACAGGAACCCGAGGCGCCCAGGCCGCCGCAGGGGCCGCGCGCCCCAGCCGCTCGCCATCTTCCAGCCGCGCCGCTAAGCCCGGCTCCGCTCCCGCGGCTCCGCGCTCCGGGAAGCCGGGGCCCGCCGGATCCCCTCCGCGCCTAGCAACCCCATCCCGCCCTCCGGCCCGCGCCAATCGCCGGCCGGCCTGCTGCGGCGTCACGCCGGGGGCGTGGCTGTCCTTAAAGCGGCCGAGTCGCCCCGCGCGCGCTCCCTTGCATCGCGGACCAGCTGCGGTCGCCAAGAATCCTCCCGCGCTTTCCCTCCGCCCCCTTCCCGCTTCGGCGCTGGCTCCGCGGCTGCTCCTCTCGCTCCGTTTCTTTATGGCTTTTCCCGGACGTTCTCACCGCCCTTTATTCTGAGCGGCCTTACCCGCTCCCTTCCTATCTTTGCTGCGGCGCTTCCCTGCTGCACTGTAATGCTTAGAACGGAGACTCGAGTCACAGAACTCGGAAAAACCCCAAAAGGTTCTAAAGACCGTATCTTTGAGACCCAAAGGACGCCTCAGCTCTTTCCACTTTGCACCCTGCGGACCAGAGTCGAATATTCGCCCCGAACCCAGCGCCCCGCAAGTGACTGAAGAGAGCGGGACGGGGCGCTCGAGGGGGCGGAAGGTTCGCTACCTCACAAGCAGTCCATTCCATTTTCGAGTTTCCGTGTGGAAAGGTTTCTCCTTTCTGTTCAGCGGGAATCTGCTGCTGGACTATCTGTGTGTGAGTGTATGTATTCCTCTGGTGTCTCCCCTGGTTATTTCAGGGCAACTAAAAGCCGGCGTGTGCTGGTCTCGCCCTCTGTAAGCAAATTTCATTTCATAGTTCACTTTCCCACTTCTCACACCTCTTCTGAGCAAGTTGTTTGTTTATCTGGAGCCTTCGAATGACATTTTAAAAGCAGCAGGTGTGACGTTTCTGGAAAGACTTGCTTGGCGAGTATAATTTCTGAACGCCTCAATGCTCCATCAAAGCTGGCATAATCAATGTTTTATCGTCTAGAGAAGAGGCCTATTAAACTGGTCTTTAAAGTAGACTTTAATCGCTTTAGCTTGCAGAAACACAAAACCTCACACGATCCTTTTATCAAGTGTGAAAGTCTACCCATCTAAAATCATTGCAATAACTTCTGTATTTCCTTCTTTCTGACTGAACTCTAATACGACTGATAAAGAGTTCATGCATTAAATATTTACTGAACAACTAGTGTGTGCCAGAGCTAGGCACTGGTAAGCAATTCACTCTGCCCAGCTAGAGACTGGATATAGTTTGTGGTTAAGTGCTACAGTAGAAACAGGGGAGCCCAGGCATGGGAAAATTCATTCAACCTGAAGAGGAGGAAGAAGGAAGAGAAAGTGGGGTAGGGTGAAGTGGGGGGGGTGGGGGAAGGCAGGGAATGGGATTCTGGACAGAAGGAGGGAAGGAGGCACAAGCACAGAAGTCTACAAGGCTTAAAAGCAAATACTGCACATTCTGGGAACTACATGAGCAATAGGATTACTGAGGTGAAGGAGCTCACAAGTATGGAAGAGATCTCACAGGACAGCCAAAGAAAGAGAACCAAAACCTAAAGAAGCTCAGAAGCCAGGCTCTGGGGAGCACTTGATATAGAAGGCCATGGAGAGCTACTAATGGATCTTAAGTTAATTTAGAAAACTCCCCCCTGAAAGTAACATATAAGTGGAATGGAAAACCCAAGATTTGAGACTGAGAAACCTGTAAAGAAGATACAATCCAAGAAGACAGGATGAGGCTCTGAACCCTTGAGGGCAGTGCCAGTGGAAATGGAAGAAGGAAATATTTGGACTTGAAAGATCTTTGGGAGGGAAAGTGGACTGGACCTGGTTGGGAGAGAGAAAGAGAGAATTGTAGGTTGATTTCAAGTTACAGGCTAAGCAACTTGTAGATATTTACTGGGGTGTATAGGACAGGAAAAAGTACAGAATTAAGTGAAGATGATGAGTTTAGCTAAATCACATTGATCCTGTGAATGCTGCTTCTCCATACCCCATTTGACCTAGTCTACGTCATAGGTAGCAACTGCAAGTCATCAGAAATAAAGCCTCAACCCTATACAGTGACCACTTCCTCCTCAACAACATCTCCACCCTCGTGCTTAATCATTACACTGTGCGCACTTACAATATTCCACATCAAAGAAGTTCCAGGGCATGTATTAAACTCTAATCAAATATTTCTTTTTCTACCATTGTCACTGTCTTTTGGAACCTCTTTCTACCATCTCACTCCAGCAACTTCAACTAGTGAGGCAGGCTTGTAATGTAAATAAACAAATATTAGGTCAGTGACCTCCCAATTATTCTTCCAGGCCTCCCCTAGTGCATTTGCAGTTTGTTTTCTGTTCTGAACTCTCCATCCTTAGCAGGTACATTGTGCTACTGGTTTCAAGTGAAACCCAGAGCTCCTAACTGAACTCACTGCTCACTGGAGGGGGAACCTTCAGCTAAATATCTCAAGGTGTCCTGAGATATCTTGAAGCTTGTGACAAATGTCCTTTTCCCTGTCCCACTCAAGGAAAGTCTTGTCCTTGCAAGCGAGGGAACTTGGGGAAAGCTTGAAGATAACAAGGCTTTCTGTTCACAAAAGCAGAGTGGTAATGACCTGGATTTTTAAAAAGAGGACAGAAGATGTTGGATGGCCTGCCTGATTTCAGGAACCACTTTCTTTAAAAGACTCACAATGGAAGTACTGCATAGATTATAAACTTGTAAATATCTTAATGTCTGGCATGAACACCCACAGACATACAAATTCAGTCTGACAAACATGGAACACCCATTTTAGGGAAAGGTCTGTTGTGCTGGGTGCAAGCAGATTTGAAGATGAATCAGGGATTCTCCTCTCTAAGGAAAAAGTTTTATAAGGAAAATAGAACATAGACAGGACAGGATGTCCACAGGGCCATTGCTATGTAATAGGGACTGCACTACTAACCTTTATATTGGTTGACACATTTTGTCCTCACAACAACCCTGAGATAAGTACTATTATTATTCCCAGCTCAAAAATAAAAAGACTGGGTTACAAGGTCTCATAACTGCAAGACACAGATCCAGGACTCAAACCCAAGGAGTCTGGCTTCAGAATCTGATTAATCTCTATAATAAAACTGTTTTTTGTAGTGAAAAAAAAAAAAAAAAACCCTGCTATTAGAACATAGAGGAGAAAGCTACTAACTATGGTATGAGAGAGAAACCTTCACCAATGCTGTTAGATCCTGAGCTTTGGCATCAGAACTGAGTTCAAGTTCTAGATCAACCATTTTCTAGCTATCTTAACTTGGGGAAGGGATTTAATTTTTTCTGAGAATTAAATGAGATAATACATAAAACTTAATGAAATATTTGGCATATAATAAACTTTCAGAAATACCATTATTTTTATTACTTTTGATAAAATAAGAATTCTCAGCCAGGAGAGAAAAAAATGAAGACCACTCCAGATGGAGCGAGAGACCAGCAAGCATAGAGGAACAGGGGCATGTAGTGAATGGTGACTAGAATATAAGCTATATTGGGAGGAGCCATAGGTGTAACTAGGACTAGTTGGCTATTAGTTGTAGGATAGCCAGTGATGAAAGGCAGTGGATACCATGATAAGGGGACTTTGCTGTATTCCACAGGAAATGGAAAATTTACAGAGCTGTTTATGTGGGGAGTGGTATATATTACATCTGTGTTTTAAAGAGAAAATTCCAGGGGCTGTGTGTGGGTAGACTAAAGAGTACTTACCATCCAGGCAAGAGCTGATTGTGGCAAAATTAGTGAGGACAGAAAGGAAGAGCTAAATTAGAAAGATGCTTAGGCTATTGGATTGACAAGATTTAGCAACTGCTTGGATAAGAGAGAAAAAGAAGTAAAAGATGACTTGAAAAACCAGTGAGGTGATCAATAGATGATCTTGCAATTATCCCAGACAAGTTAAGTAGGAGAAAGTCTTGCGATAAGGACTAAATATAATTGACCATTGATCCTAGTAATGCACAGTACTGATGACCTTTGTAAAGCAGATGTGATGGAATGGTGTCGGGGGAGGGTGGAGGAGGAGATCTGAATATAGTGGGCTCAAGAAAGGCTGGAAGGTGGCGCAGCGGTTGAGTGCTGGGTTGCGAAGCTGCCCGCAGCCTCTGCAGTGCCGGTTCGATCCTGGCTGCTCCCTGGCCACTGGAGGAGGGTCCCACATGGCGCGACAGACCTCTCCTGCCGCCCGCTGCTCCCCTCAGCAGTGTACTTCGGTCCTTCTGCCTGCTCTGCTCCCCGCTCTGGCTCTGGTGAATTCTCTCGCCCTCCCGTGCTTCTGACTGTACCCAGTGCTTGTATAAATAAATAAATATATGTTAAAAAAAAAAAAAAGAAAGAAAGAAAGGCTGGAAGGCAATGAAGTAAAGTTGGTGGAATGATTCTTTTGAGGAATCCTGCTCTAGAGAGGTACAAAAATAGGATAAAACTGGAGGTGGTGTAAGAATTAGGAGGAGTTTTTGTTTTGATGGGAGAAATTATAGGTTATTTGGGAATGATGCAATAATGAAGAAAATTTTGATGATGTATGAGAGGGAGGGGAGCAGTGTATGAGCAGTCAAGAAGGGGCAGGATCTCACACATCAGGGAAAGAATTGGGCTTAGGAGAGAACACAGGACTTCATCTGTTGTCACAAATGGAAAGGCAGAATACATGGGCACAGGTACAATTAAGTGAGTGGGTGAGGTTAATTGGGAGCCAGTAGATGTTCTCTAGAGGCTGATTGCTTTTATTTCTTAATGAAACAGGAAGCAAAGGTCATCAGCTGAAAGTAAGGATGTTGTAGTAAGTGTTGGAGGCTTGAGGAAGGAAGGAAAGGTATGAAATAATCCTCTCAAGAGCGGGAGAGAGAAATGGAGAGTAATGATAGTTTGCAGCCATTTACACTTAATAGGAACCAGCAGTTTTCTTTTTCTTTCTTTTTTTAAATTTTTAAATTTTATATATTTTTTACATCATTTTTCATTTTTGCACAAAGTATGCATTTTCATCTTGGTTATATTCTCCATACAATTCCCATCCCCTTTTTCTGACCCAAATCCCTCTTCTCCTCCCCCCGCCCCCCACTGTATTGTGTCTCTGGGACCAGCAGTTTTCTGACGTGACATATAGATGTGAAAGCTGATGGGACATGGAAGAGAAGGGATTTTTTTTTTTCTTATTGTGTGAAGAAGCTGAATGGAAGCATGAAAAGTATGACTAGAGTCCAAAGAATTGGGTTCTGAAAAGCCAACCTGAGGGATCCAAAGTCCCTGAGAAAATGAAGATAGAAAAGGAAAAGAAAGGCTGAAGCACAAATAGAACCAACAAAGCAATTTTGCTCCATGACCAGGTTCCCCTAGTGTTAACTGACACAAGATCGCTTGCTTAGGATCACCCCTGCAAGAGGAAGACAACTCCTAGCAACCTGGAGCTCAAGAAACACTAGTAAGAGATCCTGAGATATCTGCACCTAAAAGCATCTCAGAGCCTAAAAGCAACCATCTAAAAGTAAATTTGGTATTTGAAAGATAAATATTACATCAGTCACACTCTGCATAATAGTGCCAGGTTATATTTTCACATGCTTTTGAGTGTATAATTTTATCCAGTGCTCACCTAGATAATCAACAGAGCTGGAATGCCAGCCCTATCTGCAAAATTTGCCCAGAGGTATTGCCATCACTCTTCAGGGCTCATTGCAGTTAACTGAATCTGAGGTATATGTACACTATAGGCACATCTAACTTAATGAGAAAGAGTGAAAGAAGTAAGCAAACAAGCGTAAAAGGGAGGTATGTATTAGTGAAAACTATGGAAATAATTTCAAGGGTTTATTGATCATTAACAGGGAAATGAAATGCATTATTAGGTGACTAGGCTCATGGTTAATGTTTGTAGAGAGAGAAATTGAAGAATTAACTGAGAGCTGTATAGGACACATTAATTGAAAGAAGAATTAGAGAAACTGACAAAAAGTTGTCTTTAGGAGGCAAGGATGAAGAAAACACAAAGCAGCATCTGATTATGATTTCCATTCCAGAAAAATGATGAAATCTTGCTATTTACAAGCCAAAATATGGAAACAACCTATATACCCCAAAACAGATGACTGGCTCAAGAAGATGTGATATAGATACACAATGGAATACTACTCAACAATCAAAAAAGATAAACTTAATGCCATTCTCAGCAACATGGGTGGAGCTGGAAGGGAGATGCTCAGTGAAATAAGTCAGAAGGAAAAAGAAAAATATAGAATGATTTCATTTATAGGACGAACATAGGGAAAACATACAAGGGATCATGATCAGGAAAAAAAAAAAAGACAAAACCAGCAGGCAACTATAAATAGGAGACATTCATCAGGGGAGGGGGAAGGAGAGGGATCAAAACAGGAGGGAAGAGCACAAGAGTCTATGGTGGTGGCTCACAGGTGTCATGGTGGTAATTTTATGGGGAAAACATCTGAGAGGAGAAATCAAACATTGTACAAAAATGAAGAATGATGTAAAAATATACAAATAAAAATGGGGAAAAAATCTTGCTATTTACAGCAACATGGATGGAACTTGAGGGGATTGTGCTAACTAAAATAAATCAGGGAAAAACAAATACCATATGATTTCATTCATGTGGAAAATAAACAAAGCAAGCAAACAAATCAAAACAAAAACAAACCCTTGTATTCTGAGAACGAAATGGTTACTAGAGGGAAAAGGGGAGGGGATTGCAAGGCAGGTAAAACAGGTAAAGGAGTCAATTGTTTGGTGGTGAATGGAAATTAGACTTTTGGTGGAGCTAATGTAGCATATAGAGATGCCAAATTATAATGCTATGTACCTGAAACCTCATAATGTTATAAACCAATGTTACTTCAATAAAAACATTTTTAAAGGAAGAGTTTTCATAAATTTGTAGCTGTGTTCCAAGCAGCAGAGAAGAAGAATGATTAATTGTGGGCCTCCCTGGTGGCGCAAGGGGTTAAGCACCGCACTATGAAGCAATTTGCAGCCCCTACAGCGCGAGTCAATCATGGGCTGGCCAGGGAGCAACCCACATGGCGCAGCAGACCTCTCCTGACTCACCTGCTGCTCCCCTCAGCAGTGTACTTCTGTTAATCTGCCTTTTCTGTTCCCCGCTCTGTCTCTGGTGAATCCTCTCACCCCCTGCATCTCTGGCCTGTACCCCAGCTCTTGTATGCATAAATAAATAAATCTTAAAAAAAAAACAAACAAGAATGATTAATTGAGGGAATGCCTTGAGGAGGATCCTGCAAGGAATTTAGGGAAGCACACCAGGGGAAGAAGCAAAATAAGAAAGAACTCTCTAACTTAAGCCTAATTCACAGAAAGCACTGGAGCATAAATTATTCCAGAATTTGTCCCATCCAGAGACAAGGGAGCCTGTTCCCCTGCAGTTTCCTCCTCAGGGCAGTCCCCTGAGTAATCATTCATACAAGCATCCCTGCCGCAGACTGTGCTTTCAGAGAACCTTAAGACAAGCAGAATACAACTCCATAGGACTTGCCTCTATGTGTTAGATGGAATACATTTTGCTTTTTGTTTGTTTTTATAATGCTCTTACTTCCTTGGAGCCTTTATCTTTCCAGGCCAAAGAGAAATGGAAGATGTGTATTGAAATCTTTTTTAAAATTTGCCCTTGGTTAGCTGGGAGGCCTAGTCTATTTTAAATTTTAGTCAGACCTGTTTGTAGGGTATAGGGATGCTGCTGCCCAATAATGAGGCCCTGAGAGTGATTCTGATCTATATTTCTGAAAGACTCACATTAGGCAGCACTAAATAGCAGCTCTATTCTGATGAGGCAAGGAGGGAGGGAAGAAGGTATCAAGTACTTTTGGTTGTACATATCAGAAAACCTGACTCATTCTAGCTTGAATAATAAATGGAATTTGTTGGCTCATATAACTGGGAAGTCCAAAGGAGAAGCCTGGATTCAGGCTTAGCTTTATCCTGTGGCTAAATGATCACCAGGCACCTGGTTTGTTTTTGGTTTTTTTTTGTTTTTTTTTTTGTCTCTTGGTTCTACCGTCTACAATGTTCACTTTATTCTAAGCCTGATTCCCTTTGTTGTCCCAAGAGTGTCGCCAGGAGCTCCCAAAGTCACATGCTTTCTTATTCATACTTGGCAAGAAACAAAGGATGCCTTTGTCCTAGCAATATTGGTGAGTTTCACTCACATTGGATGAGGTTAGGTGACATGCTTGCCCCAGAACCAATCACAACAACCAGGGAGATGGTATATTTTGACTGACTTAGTTTAGGGTATGAACTCCATTGCTGGGGTCAGGGATGGAGTCATAGTCCTATGAATTACATGAATCTGCAAGTGGAAAACCAGGCCTATATCAAAGGGGAAGTGAGGAAGGGGAGCTGGGAAGACAACCAATCAATACCAATCTGCTTCGCTCATCACTGTAAGCAGCAGAACGTTATATTTATTCAGCATTTCTGAGCTAATCTTTGTAGGCTGTCTTAGGGGCACAGGTGGGGTGGGTGGCATGTAAATATGTATGATGCCAAGGGAAGAGCAAGTGTCACAATGCAGTGAATTAAGTAGCAGTAAGTACAAAGTACTAGTAACTAATGCCTGCAAGGCACTTGAGAGTTTATGCTTTTCATACAGTTTGTCTCACCAATCATCCCAGTTTGAAAGGGGACATTTGTCCATTTTTTTTTAAGATTTATTTTTATTTATTTATACATACAAGAACTGGAGTGTATGCCAGAGGGGTGTGTGTGTGTGTGTGTAATGTGTGTGAGAGGATTCACCAGAGACAGAGTGGGGAACAGAACAGGCAGATCTACTGAAATACACTGCTGAAGGGAGCAGCAGGCAAGACAGGAGAGGTCTGCTGTGCTATGTGGGTTGGCTCCTTGGCAGGGGATCGAACTCAGGCTGCAGTGACTGGCAATAGCTTGATAGTGCTGAGACTTTAACCCCTGTGCCACCAGGGAGGTCCCCATTTGTCCATATTCTTGACTGTCTAGCACCTGGATCCCTTCCCTTCTTTTGGGAGCACCCAGCACCTTAAGAGTCTTTGTGGAAAGCAGGGCATCCCATGCCACAGGCTGAGAATATTTGCTCTCTCAGATCATGAGCATGGCGCCCAGGTTTGACTAAGCAGGTGAACCTGTGTCAGACTTTGAACTGGGAGCTAGTGCCACAAGAAGCAGAGACTGTGGATAATTCCTTTTATCTCTGGTGGCGTGAACACAAGTAGTTTCTGGGGTGACAGAGCAAATAGGACACCTGGCTCCCAGCAAAATCTACAGCACTTGGTACTTGTTGACAGTAGCAGCAGTTCCCTAAATCCTGCTGTATTCTTTCGGAGCATTTTTCCTATATGTATATAACTTTCATTTTCCAACCTGCCCAGTGCTATCTTTCTAATAAATTCATTTTCAAATGCAAAATTCATTGCAGTTTCTATAATACAATTTATTGAAATACAACTCTCTGAGGTCAGTGTTACCATCTTCACATTCCAGGTAAGAATACAGGCTCTTAAGAGATTAAGTAACTGGTGTGTCGGACCGCACTGTCTCTCAATTTCATATTGTTTTTTCAACAATGACTTAGTATACTTTTCAAAGTTTTTATGGGTATTAGATTTAGATTTCTTTGGGATGTGCTGAGACAGGGCTACATGTAACTTCATTTTACTTGGATTTTAACTTACACCTATTTTACAGATATGCCCAATGTTGGTACAAGATTCTAACAACAAATTCCAATGGGATCACAGTGCTCTCTTGCCCAGATACAGAAGGGTATGCCCAGATCCAAAGATATCATTCCATAAAAACAGCAAGAAACTGAGACTGTGCACTCTTGCATACAGGCCCCAGAACACAACTCATATCCCTAACCAGAAAAACATTCAGTTGCCAGGGATGCTCTGGCAGCCTGCAATTCCAGCCTCTAATTTTGATGAAAATACTTGCCGAGACTGAATTGGCACAAACAAAGCATATTCACACCCAGCCAGCTGGACTCCATCTCAAGAGCACAAAATGAAGCTCCAGGAGGTGAAGAAATTGGTGCTATTTATGGGAACAATCTGCAGTCATCTTGCAGTTATAGGTCTGGGTGAAAATGGTGCAAGGGAATTATAGCAACGGAGAAAGCAGCTACTGAAATACTGCAAGCCCACACAAGCACCGAGCTCCCTAGGTGGCCCTGAGTGCCATTGACACAGAACAAGACAGTGGGTTTGCAAAATGACTTCTAAGAAGCAATTGCTAGTTCATATGCTCAGTAGAGAAGGGAAACACTTTTGCAGACCCAAAGACAGGAAAGAATAGATAATGAGGCTAAATAAAACGGAGTGAATTGATGCAACCAAAGACAAAGTAGAATGGGTATAAATCACAGCAACTCTCTAGGGAGCACCAGACCAGATGCTCCTGTCGGGTTCTCTAATGCTGCATCCCAACACCCCTGGTGTCCCCCTCACCCCACTCCCATCTTTTTCTCCTTCCCAGCACTTTGTTCTGTTCTGTATAGTCTTCCACCCTCCTATTAGTTCATCCAGCAGACCTTGACTAAGCAGTCTCTATGCCAGACCCAGGACAAGGTCCTGAACATACATAAGTGAGGAAGATACAATTAAGGACAGTTTTAGAGTTTCAGAGGCCTTAAACACTAGAGATTAAGATATCTCCACCCCAAAAGAAAATTCAAATATAATTTTTCCAAAATGATAGAAACCTTTAGCATTTATAAGTATATGCTAAAATTAAAATAGCTTATTTCTAGATTTGAGGATTACAAAATTCAGAATGCATTAATTAAAGATAAATATTTTTCTCTTTCACATTTTGGTGTTCCTGCTTTGCTGATGCTTTCAGGGGTGTTCCAGCTATAGACACTTTTCCTGCCCTTAAAACATTCATGCGGGAATGACTTGCCTTCCTGGCTACTTTGGTTGCTCTTCTCTTTCCCAGCTTCTGGTAGCCACCATAGATGTTAGTGAGAGGAAGGAGGATGGCATGACAACAAACAAGGAATTGGTATTCTAGAAAAGGGGCTAGCCAGTTTGCTGAAAAAATTCCCACAAAAATAATTGGGTTCTCATATCAGGATGATGGATGAACTTTTGGTAGTTTTGCCTCAAGATGTGAAGGTTTTGAGAAGAATACCAATATATCAGAAGGATAGGATGGCTTCCATTTTTAGAATCAATTAAATCATTTCATGTTTTTAACACTACCTAGAAATACAGGAATTGGGAAGTTATATGACATAAAGATACGGGCTTCAGCAAATATGGCCTTGTTCACCATATCATTGAATTTGAAAGTTAGAGGTAACTTCTTGAAACTGAACTATAGTACCAGCAGAGTCCAGAAGCTAAAGCTTGGGGATGATGTTAAACCAGGCAGGATTTGGTGAATGACAGGTCTAGCAAAAAGCAGTATAGGAATGGGTGAAGGTCAGGGAGGAAAAGAGAATTCCTGGGATTGCTTCCAACAGTCAAAATAATTAGGCTTGCAACCAAGGAAAATTTCCAAAGTTAAATGCTAGACAATGGGAAAAGAGCTGAAAGCCAAAGATTTACTGAGTAGTTAGGGGCCTAAAAATAAAGATTAAATAATCAAAGGAGAATATGGAAAGCAAGGAGGTCAACATGTTAGCATGATGGGGTAGGCCTGTGAGTAGGATTTTGGCTCCTTGATCCAATACAATGTTGCTTAAGTGCTACCCCTTCCCTTAGGGCCTCCCTGGTGGGTCAGTGGGTTGAGTGCAGCGCTGTGAAGCTGTCCTCAGGTTCGATTCCGGGCTGGCCAGGGAGATAGCCACATGGCGCGGCAGACCTCTCCTGTCTCACCTGCTGCTCCCCTCAGCACTCTTTTCAGTCCGTCTGCCTGTTCTGCTCTCTGCTCTGTCTCTGGTGAATCCTCTGATCCTCCCATGCCTCTGGTCTGTACCCCAGGTCTTGTGTACATAAAATCTAAAAAGAAAGTGGCACCCCTCCCCCAATTCTTAAGTTTGCCTAAGAGATCATCTAGGCCAAAACCTAACTAGAATGAGTTCATGGATGATTAGATAAGTTCATAGTTGAGAGAAGTACAATGAGTTAAGTGAGATTAGAAGAGTATGGGCTATATCCCTGATTTGTAGCTGCCAGTGAAGTGAAGAACAAGAGTTCCAAGACTGTTGTATTTCATAGAAATACAAACTTTTCTTAGAAATCAGGCTGAGTATAGAGACACTTACCATTTTACCTACCTCAAAGAGTACTCTACTTCTTTGGAAATCACCCCTTCCCCATTCCAAAGATAGTTATGGGTGGGATTGCCCAGTCACAGTTTCTATATTCTCCAGCTATGCAACCCAGAATGTCTCCACTAAAAACAGGTGATTGATCCAAGAGTGACGTGTTCCCAGCTAGGGTAACTAGAGTTATCTAGTTGGAACTGGTGGAAAGGTTCTTTCTTTTTGTTCATTTGGAAGTTGTGTAGATGAAAACCTAGACTTGTCTGGAGACAAAGTTCCAATTTAATGGCAATAGGTTAATTTCTAGAAACCAAGGTGCAGAGAGAGGCAGAGAGGAAAGGAAATATGGGAGAGTGATGTGAAGGTAATTTTCATCATTCCTAAGGGCAGCTTCACCTCTGCCTTAGTGGTTTGGTTTCAGGAGGTAATACATTCTGTTTTCTACTTATACCAGTTAGTTGTGTTTCTTCAACTTTTAGTCAAAGAATCCTGTCCTAATAAACAATCTGGCAATATTCCCTGTGATTAACTGCCTAATAATAAGAAATGGTACAGCTATCACCACATGCCAACTAAAATGGTTAAAACCTTAAAGACTGAATACCAAGTGGTGAAAGATGGAAAAACTGGGACTCTCATACATTGCTCTAGAGGTGGTGGGGGGGGGGTACAGTAGTAAAAGTAAAACACTTTGGAAAACTGACATTTTCTCATAAAGTAACACATACTCCTATGAGAGCAACTCCACCTCTAGATTTTTACCCAAGAGAAATGAAAATATATATTTACAAAAAGATATACGAGTGTTGATAGCAATTTTATTCATAACAGTCCCAAACTGGAAGCAGCCCTAATGAGTATGGATAAACTGTATGTATTCATGCAATGGAAAACACGCAGCAATAAAGTGGAACAAATTACAACAGTGTGCTGAATCTCATACACATTCTACTGAGCAAAACAAGTCAGATGTAAAAGTGTACACATTGTATAATTTCATATACATACACATATATGTGTGTGTGTATATATATATATATATACAGCTCTCTCTATATAGCGCTCTCTCTATATATATATAGCTCTCTCTATATAGCTCTACAACAGGCAGAACTAAATTGTGGTGATGAAAATCAGAAAAGTGGTTGTTTGAGAGGAGAGATTGACTGAAAGAAATTACAAAGAGCCTTTTGAAATAACAAGAAATGTTCTATAGTTTGATTAGGGTGGCAGTTACATTGATCAATTTATTTGTCAAAATCCAAACAACTCACTTAAAATCTGTGCACTTTAGTATATGTAAATTATACCTCAACTTAAAAATAAGAATATTTATATGCCCTTTTAAATAGCATTATTTTCATAATAGTCAAAAAGGTAGAGGCAATACAAGTGCCCATAAACAGAAGGATGATAAACAAAATGTGGTATGTGTACACAATGGAATATTACCCAACACTTAAAAAGGACAAAAGTTCTGCAATATGTTACAGCATGGATGAACCTTGAGCACATTATGCTAAGTGACATAAAACACTCACAAAAAGATAAATACTGGGCCTCCCAGGTGGTGCAGTGGTTGAGCTGCCTGCAGCCTCTGCAGCGCCAGTTCTATCCCTGGCTGCTCCCCGGCCACGGGGCAAGGGTCCCACATGGCGCTCAGACCTCTCCTGCCGCCCGCTGCTCCCCCTCAGCAGTGTACTTTGTCAGTCTGCCTGTTCTGCTCTCCCCTCTGGCTCTGGTGAATTCTCTCACCCTCCCGCGCTTCTGACTGTACCCAGTGCTTGTATAAATAAATAAATAAATCTTTAAAAAAAAAAAAGATAAATACTGCAGGATTCCATTTATATGAGGTATTTAGAGTAGTTCAATTCCTAGAGACAGGAAAGTAGAGGGAATTAAGAGGAATTAAGAGGGAAGGAAGATTGAGGAGTTATTGTTTAATGAGTATAGAGTTTCAATTTTGCTAGAGGAAAGAGTTCTAGCGATGGATGGTGTAAAGGCTCCACAACAATGAGAGTGTTCTTAGTACCCCTGAACTGTATACTTAAAAACTATCAAGATAGTAAATTTTAAGTTATGTGTATCTTACCAGAATTTAAAAAGAGAGAGAACTGAAAAGAAGTTGCAGAGAAGCTGACACGATGTTGTCTATTTTTTACTTTGCTAAGTACAGATTCTGAAGAACACTACCATCACCTGCATTTCATGAGAGAAGGGATATTTTTGAACTAGAAAAAAAGTGTAGGAAAGACATAGTCTCAAGACTAAGAACAGTTCTCCCCCCAAAATGACATTTGGATGTGTTCTCCTAGGCTATTTTTACTCTTTTTATTCTATTGTAGATTGACAGTAGATACTACAAAGTAGGAGGGCATGGAGACAGCAGTGAAAAACCTTTAGCCCACAAAACCATTACTCTGATCCAATAAGACATTTCTTGAGTACTGAAAGCATGCTTTCCTTCAACATGTAGAAAAATATCTTGCAAAAATGTCCCAGAAGAAACTATTGAGAGACTGAAGACCAGAGAGGCCTATTCACCAGAGAATGACAGGGATGACTAGAAAAACAATGTTCTCACCCTGAAACCATCAGATGGTGTATTTGTGGCTTTCCTGCACCCACATTTTAATTTGTTTGCCTTTAATGGGGCACCTGCTTAGCCAGCAATCGCTCTTGAAACTGCGGCTTCCCTTAAGCCAGGAAGTGAAGCAACCCAAAGTTGATGCAGCTAAGGAGTTGAGTCTATGTGGGTTGCGGCAAGATAGAGAAGGGAAGGTAGCAAGTGTGAAACCACAGAGAAATTCATAGTAGGTTCTCAGGTTTAACTTTTGCAGTGGCGTCTGGGCAAATTTTGGCAGCCTGAACACTGACTAAACTCCACATGCCTGTTTAGGAAAGAAGTGAATGGGCATTTCAAAGTGAGGTGATTCAAGAATTCTCAGGGATGATGTGCAGTCTACCCATTTCATATTCTTAAGATAGCATTAAAATATTCCATTAAATTAATACAATGAAATTTCTTAATGATTCATCCAAAATTTTTTATGTCTTAAAAAAGCAAGCACAATGGAAAGAAGCCAGTGTCATATGGTTACTATGATACTCTCAGCATTTGCATACATATATTAATATATCAAACAATACTTTAAATATACTTTCTATGTCATTTCCTCCTAGGTGTATAGTTGCAATATCAGGGGAAAATATATGTTAAGGTACATTTTTCAAAAGCCATAATCACGCACTTTCAGAAAAATTGAAAACAAGGATGAAAAACTTTTATGCCCCTCCAGTAGGGACTCCCTCTTCACACTGCCCAAGCTCTTATGCCCTGCTTCAGTCCGTGTTCCCCTTCCTTGGGCTCTGATGCTGTTGCCAGTCACCCCATGTAGGGACACATTTACTGGGTTCAGACTCTGACACCCTGCACTGAGCTGCCACCACCACCCCACATATTGTAAACACCCTTCTCACTCTGCACAGGTTCCAAATCTTTGCACTCAAGCAGCCCTCCAGCACAGGTATCCTGCTCAGGTTCTGACCCTCACGCTGTGCCAGGCTGCTCCCATACATGGATGTCCCATGCCCTCCTCGCTCCACTCAGGCTCCGACACCTCACTCTGGACCACACCACTGCCTGGAAGTCCTCACTTGGCAACTAAAGTCAAACACATAGGTCCTACTTTGTAATATCTGTGATTGTTTTGCCTTATTTCTAGATTTACAAAGATTTGACTTCATGACTAGTGCTATTACATCGTATTTATCCCATTCCCTGGTTTTCATTCTGAACTGTCTTACTTAATTGGCTGGATTTCATCATCAGGTAGCAGCTTTGTCAAAAAGTAGTTTAATTGTGCCTTACTTGAGCTAAGCATGTTTGAGACAATTTGTTGGTTACTTTCAGAGATAGACATTTGGCTGAATATAAAATCCCTACGTCACACTCATTTCTCCTTAGAACTCTGTAAACATTGCTCTATTGTTTTATAGTGTGGATCACTAATATGAATTAAGTCTGAACCCAGTTTCACTTCTGCCTGTTACAGATAATATGTGTTTTTTGCCTAGATATGCATAGGATTATCCACTTAGTTCATAAAGTTTAATTATTTCATATGGCTATGGCATGTTTTTATGCTTCTGCATTAGTTTACACAGTATATCCTTTGAATTTGTAGATTGTGTTCTTCATTTCAGCAAAGTATGCTCTTTCTTTTTTTCATATTAACTTTTTTATTTTTTACATCATTATTCATTTTTAAACAATATTTGCTTCCCCACCCCCTCAGGTGTAGTCCCCATAGAGTTTCCTTCACCAAGACACCTGTGCACCATCACCTCAGTCCCCTGTGCTCCTCCCTCCCTCCCTCTGATCCCTCTCCCTCCTCCTCCCCTGCAAGATATCTCTGGTTTATAATTGTCTGGTTCTGCTTTTTTTGTTTTCTATTGTTATTATTTTTTACAATAATGTCTTATTTTGTTCCCCTATATTTCTGCTACAAGTGAAACCATCCGATATTTTTCTTTTTCCTTCTGGCTTATTTCACTGAGCATAATTCCTTCCAGCTCCATCCACGTTGCTGCAAATGGCATGAGTTTATCTTTTTTGATTGCGGAATATTCCATTGTGTATATATACCACATCTTCTTGATCCAGTCATCTATTAAGTGTGCTCTTTCTCCATTTTCTCTGCTCTCTACCCCAGAAGATACCAATGGGTGAATTTCTGTTGTCTTTTCTTAATGTTCATCACTTCTATGACTACAAGATTCTACATACATATAAAATATGTTACTTAGTTCAGGCTATTATAACAAAAATACCATCAATCAGGTGGCTTACAAACAACAGAAGTTTATTTCTTCGAGTTCTGGAGACTGGCAAGTTCAGGATAAAGTCACTGGCAGCTTGTGTCTGATGATGGTCTACTTCTTATTCACAGATGGCTGTCTTCTTGTGTGCTCACATAACAAGAGGCAAGAGAACTTTTTGGGGTCTCTTTTATAAAGGCACTAATCGGGCCTCCCTGGTGGCGCAGATGGTTGAGCACAGCACTATGAGGCTGTCTGCAGCCTCTGCAATGCAAGTTCGATCCCGGCCAGCAGCGGAGATGCCCACATGGCGGGGCAGACCTCTCCTGTCTTGCCCGCTGCTCCCCTCAGCCGTGTATTTTAGTCAGTCTGCCTGTTCTGTTCCCCACTCTGTCTCTGGTGAATCCTCTCACCCTCCCACACATCTGGCCTGTACCCCAGTTCTTGTATACATGAATAAATAAATCTTAAAATATATATATAAAAAAGACACTAATCCCGATTGTAAATAGGGACTCATATATCTTTTCAATGCAGTGTTTTCATATTCTTCATATAAAGTAGGGGTCCATACTTTTTGGGAGACGACCCAATCAAATCACCTCCCATGGGCTCACATTGTGGGGTTAAGATTTCAACATGTGAACTTGAAAGGGTACATTCAGTTCATAACATAAGGATAATTATTATTTTAGGTATGATCAAATATAGAATTTATATGTTCTTTCTTAGTTCAAGTCTCAGGTTCTAAAACCTTTGTGAATAATCTTTAGTATGTGTGTTTTTATGTGCATGCATATAAATACATAGAATGTGTTACAGTAGGTGGAGATACAATACAGTAACCAATTTATTTTTCAAGAACTGCAGTGACCAGACAATAATAATTAGAAGTAATTTTCATTTAATACTTAAATAAAGCTTTAAGGCAAAGACACAAGCAGTTGACACATTAGCTTATTCAATTCTCACAGTAACTGTATATATAAAGCATTACAATGCAATCATTCTGGGGGACTAAGTCATAAAAGGGTTAAGTAAATCTCCAGAGTTGCCTTACTACTAAATGGTAGAGCAGGTTGGGAACCTGAGAGGATTAATGCACAGTGTATTCACATTAATCCTCCACTCTCTCTCGCCCATCTTCTGCTATAGTGGGAAGTCCTAAAGAAAAAAAAGAGATGTGTGTGCCTCTAAAGGGTATTCATATTTTAAGAAGTCAAATCTGTTGCTTCTCATAAGTGCATATTATCTTTAGAGCAATACATGTTAGAATTGCAAAGCATATGAATTGCAAAACTTCTCTAAAAAGTCCATTTTAACCACCATCACCCGCATTTTTTCACCATTGCTTAGATTCTTTCCCAAAAGGCACTCAAGTTCAATATTTTAAAATGAAATTTATTGTTTTCTCCCCCAATAATTTTTTCTCCTCAATTCAGTCACTGATACCTCACTCTCCGGTTCTTTCTTATCTGCCATTATCTGCCATTAGTCTTCAAAGCTTATTGCTTCTGTCTTCTATTACCTCATTTTCTGGAATTGATTCCTTTCTATTCAGAATGTCACCACGTTGTTCAGTTTCTGATCACCAGTGACCTGGAATGCTGCAATGTGGAGGTGCCTGACCAATCTCTTATCCTGTCATCTTGTTGCCTTTTCTCTTTTCGCTTACAGAATACATCTCTCTAAGCAACATTCAAATCCTCTTGAAAGAACACCCTATTAATAAAAATTCTTGATCATGAATCATTAGTAATTATATTTATTTCTGAAAAATGTACAAATATAACTAAACATATGCCACTATAAAATGTTGACAAAATTAGAAGGATGCAGGAAATGAATATTTTTAACTGAATTAAATTTTTAAGATAAAATTGTGTTTACTTGCCATTGGTTTATGATACTAGATACATTTTGGATGATATGAGTATATACCTCACCACACCCACCACCAAAGTTCAATAGTGCCATTCACACTATCAACTTGTCCCATTCTACCCACTTCTCCTACCCTTTTCGCCTTCCTCTCTGGTAGCCATCGTATTTTCTCAGGTCTAAGACTTATTTTTTTGTGTTTTGTTAATTTTTTTGCTTTATTTATATGTCACATTAGTGAAACCATCCAGTAACTCTCACTTTATGAATGATTTCACTTAGCATAATCACCTCAAGTTCCACCCATGTTGCTGCAAAAGACAAGATTTTTTTTAAATAGCTTTTTAAATAGCTGAGTAGTATTGAATATAGATACACCACAATTTCCTTATTCAGTCTTCTATAGATTTTCATTTAGGCTGTTTCCATGTCTGGGCTACTGTAAATAGGAACACATCTATCTTTTCAATGCAGTGTTTTCATATTCTTCATATAAATATCTCTGAGTGGTATTGCTGAATTATATGGTATTTCTATTTTCAGATTTTTAAGGAATCTCCATACCATACCATAGAAATGAATGTTTACATTTTTAAAATAATTTTAGAGGCACAAAAACATTATCGCTTTGCCTATAATAGAATACATTTCATGGTTAAAAATATATTGGTTTCATAATTTATGATTCAGGAATTTATTAGTATGTTTTAATTTTAGTTTATTTTGAAAATAGGTTTTAGTTATCATAACTAAAAAAGATGGTCACAAAGTTACAGAGCACATGTACCAAACTGTGTTATTAATTTCTAATATTCATTTCCCCCCACCAATTATGCAAAGTATTCTTGAAATTTAGCCAATAAATTTACTGAAGTCAGAGTTATTTTTGCAAGCTTTTTCCAATTTTTTTAAGGATGCAAATATGAATGTTTCCATAATGATATAGTCATATCAATTTCAGGAATAAAATAACAATGGAAACATTTCAAGGCAACCATTTGCAAGTGTCTAATTCATCTTTAAATCACAACTCTTTTAAGTCCTTTACTCCTAAATGATATGTGAACAATTGATTTTTGATTTTTTAAAATATTTATTTATTTATTTATATAAGAACCCGGGTACAGGTCAGCTGCGCGGGAGGGTGAGAGGATTCACCAGAGACAGAGACAGAGTGGGGAACAGAACAGGCAGACTGGCGAAATACACTGCTGAGGGGAGCAGCGGGCTGCAGGAGAGGTCTGCGCGCCATGTGGGACCCTTGCCCGGTGGCTGGGGATCCAGCCAGCACTGCAGAGGCTGCGCAGCTTCAAACCCAGCGCTCAACTGCGGGCGCCACCAGGGAGGCCCAGGTCTTGGGTTTTTTTGGTTTTATAAAAATGGCCTTAATCATGATGACCTGCATCACACAAATTCTTCTTGGGAGACTACTCTTACCAGTTATGAAATTTGATTCACCTACAGACAAGTGTGGCTGCAAGCATCAACCCACACATTAGATATAAATAAAGTTTAATTTTTCAAAGAAAAAGAAATAGAAAGTTAATATTTTTGTACCCCAGGGGGCATCTAATATATCCCCAGGAACAAAATACACACATCCCCTTTGGATAGCAAATTGTAAGGTGCATCCTGTGAGGAGGTCAGCATTGGCAATTCACTGTTTAGCCTGAGACAGTCTTTCTGCTGGGCACATCCTGACCTTAACATCTCGGTCCCCAGTTACCGTGTCCTGCCTTGTGTTCTCATCCCTCAGTGCATGGGTCATGGGTTTGATTCCCAGATTTATTATTAGTAATAATGATAGTAGCAAATATTATAGAGCTTGCTCCTTGTCTAGTATTGTTCTGAATGCTTTACATACATAAATTTATTTAATATTCATATCATTATGAAATACTACTATTATTACCTACATTTTATGGATGAGTGAGACACAGAGATTACATAACTACCCCAAAGTCATTAACTAGTAGTGATAGAGCAAGTAGGTTTGAGTCTGGTCAGTCTAACTGCAGAGTCTCTGCTTATAATACTTGGTTATTCTGCTCTGTCTTGAGCCATCTTGCCATGGCTAACTGGGATGGAGTGGAGAGGCATTTCTACCACACAGCTTTCAGTCAACAGCATGGTCAGGAATACAAGTGCGACACCAAGTTCAAAATGAGGGAATGCTGCCTCTGAATGGATCAGATACTCAAGTTCAGAAACACTGGCATTGGTTAAGAGCTTAAATATGAAAGAAAACTTAGAGCCAGAGGTGGTTCAAAAGCTAGAGTGAAAACCAGAAAGTATGACTGATACTAAGGAAACAAACCTGGTAGCCAAAAAGCAAGCTGACAGAAGAATACTAGCAGACATCAGTTATCAATGCTTACTGTGTTCCAAATGAACACCTTATGTACATTGTCCCTTTAACTCTCACAATGACCCTGGCCCTGTAAAGAAGTCACTACTATGTCTTCATTATCTAGATGAAGAAACTGAGGCTCAGAAAATTTAAAAAATTTTCCTAAACTCTATGACAAAATTAAGTGACTCAGCCGGGATGTGAGCCTATCTGAATTAGGTATACTAACAGGTGGCTTAGTGTGGAGTGGTGCTGCAATCACCAGCCTCTCCGTAATATCCATTAGTTTGCCCAAAGCCAAACACGATAAATATAAAATCTAAGGAATAATTATGTTTTAACTCTACAGACACAATTTCAACAGAAGCCTCCTTCCAACTGGATTGCTACATCCTTGGCTGCCCCAGTCTTATTCCAAAGGCAGGTTCTTCACAAGGGAGCTTATGCTTCCTCACAACTGCACGGTATTAGCAAGTACAAGAAAGACAAGAGGTGAAGTATATTTGCATGCTCCTTTCTCCAGCTTTGATTTGAGAACAAGTGACAAAAAGAATCAGGAATTGGTTATGATGTCTTGGGGTGGCAGTGATGGCAGAAACATCCATTAGTAGGGACTTACAGTTTCAGCAGTGGGGCAGTGCTGCCGGGGACGGTGGTTCAATCTATGGCATTTAGTGGTTCAGCAATCATGTCACAGATGATTTGTCCAGTCCAGTCTTTCTGGACTGATTTATGGCAATGTTTAGGCTGGAGTGTGGTTGTTCCTGGGATCCCCTCATTTTGACCATTTTCAGAGCCTGTTTCTACATCATTCCCAGCAATATCTCTTTAGTAAATTTTCTTTTGTGCTTAAATCACCTAGAGTTAGTTTTTATTGCTTGCAACTAAGAACTCTGACTGAAAAATGATTAAATTTGCATTTTGATGGTTACTATCACAATACACCATATCTAAAAAATATTTTAAAGGATTAGTAGCTAAAAAGTGGTTAATTCAAAACATTAAATTAAATCACAGCTAATGTTACACTTAATGGTTAAAGACTTAAAAATTCCCTTAAAATCAAGAAAAAACCAGTATAGCTGCTTTTACCACTTCTACTCAACATTATCATGAAAGTTCTGCTTAGGGCAGACAAGAAAAAAGAAATAAAAGGCATCCAGATATATAACAAAGAAGTAAAACTCTATTTGTAGATGATATGATCAGATTTATATATAGAAAAACCAAGCAATCTAAAAACTGTTAGAATTAATAAATAAGTTCAGCCATAAGGGTACAAGCCATAAGATCAACATGCAAAAATTATATTTCTGTACACTAGCAATGAACAATCTGAAAATGAAATTAGAAAAACCTTTGTCATTATGAAATTTACCATGCAAAAAAATAAAATAGTTGGTAATCAATTTAACAAATGTGTAAGTCTTTTAAACCAAAAACTACAAAACATCATTGAAAAAAGTCATAGAGAACCTAAATGAATGGAAAGACAATCCAGGCTTGATATTGTTAAGTTGGCAATACTCCAAATTGCTACACAGATTAATTGCAATTCCTATCAAAATATTAGCATTCCTTTTTTTTTTTTTTTTCAGAAATTATGTGATCCCCAATATTTACATGGAAATACAAAGGATTTAGAATAGCCAAAACAATCTTGAAAAAGGACAAAGTTGGAGCACTCATACTTCCTGATTTCAAAATCTAGTAAAAAGTTACCATAATCTAAACAGTATGGTAATAGTACAAAGTTAGACATGTAATGCAACGGAAAGAAATTGAGTGTCCAGAAAGAAACCTTCCCATTTTTGGTCAATTGGTTTTTGTCAAGGGTGCCAAGACCATTCAATCAGGGAAAACAGTCTTTTGAACATGGTTTCAAATAGAGGTAGAACAACTAGATCTCCACATACGAAAGAATTTGGACTCCCCTCTTAACCATATCCAAAATAAGTTAACTCAGAATACAGACTTAAATGTGAGAGCTAAAACTATAAAATTCTTTTTAATTTATTTTTAATTTTTAAAACATCCTTGATTTTTCATAGAATAGGATTTTTCTCATCAGATCTGGTCACCATAGTCTTCTACCATCATCCATTTCTTTCTCCACCCCTCCCCTCGCATTTCTGCTTTTCCTCCCTTTTCCCCTCCCCCTTCTGAATGTGGAAGATCTATTGTCTACTTTCAAGGATCAGTCTCATAGTTTGTTTTGTCTGATCCTTTTTAAAAGTATAAAATTCTTAGAAGAAAACAAAGGAGCATATCTCTTTAAAACTTTGGATTAGATGATATTGTTGTCTTACCTATGACTCTGGAAACACAAATGACTAAAGAAAAAAATGGCAAATTAGACCTTGAAAATTAAATGTGTCTACTTCACAGGACACTATCATGAAAGTGAAAAGATGATTCACAAAACTGGAGAAAATATTTGTAACTATATGTCTGAAAAGTGATTTGTATTTAGAATACATAAAGAATCTTATAATTCAACAATTAAAAAACCCAATTAAAAATGGGCAAAAGATTTGGACAGACATTTTTCCAAAGATGTCAATGGCCAATAAGTGCATGAAAAGATGTTTAACATTAATCATTAGGGAAATGTGAATGAAAACCACAATGAGGTTGCTAAACAGTAAATTTCTTTTGGGAATGTTGAAAATGTTCTAAAACTGTGGTAATGGTTGCACAACTGTGAATGTAGTAAAACAAATCATTGAATTGTACACTTTAGGTGGGTGAATTATATCTTAATAAAGTTGATACCAAAATAAGCCACAATGAGTTGGCACTTTATACTTAGTAGGATGACTAAAATAGAAAAGACAGACAATAATAAGTGATGATGAATATGCAGAAAAATTGCAACCCTTGTGCAATGCTAGTGGAATTGTAAAATAATGTAGTCATTTTGGAAAGCAATTTGGCAGTTCCTCAAAATGTTAAACATCGAGTTATCATGTGACCCAGCAACTCCATGCCTAGGTATAAAGTCAAGAGAAATGAAAACATATGTTCACATAAAGACTTGTTCATGAACATCAGAGTAGCATTACTCATCATAGCTAAAAAATTTATACAATCTAAATGCCCATAAACTGATAAAGTGTATAGGAAAATGTGGTCTATCCATACCATGAAATAATATTTGACCATAAAAAGGAATAAATTAATGAAATATACTACAACATGGATCAACCTTAAAAATATCATGCTAAGTGAGTCAGACAAAAGACTACATATTGTGTGATTACATTTATAGGAAGTGTCCATAATAAGTAAATACATAGAGAAACAAAGTAGACTAGTACTTTCCAGGGGTGGAAGAGAAAATAAAGTGACTGAGAAGGGACACAGGTTTTGGGGGGTGGAGGGAGAGGGCATGGGGAAAATATTCTATAATTAGATAGTAGTTATGACTGCACAACTATGAATATTCTGAAAACTAATGAATTGAATGCTTTAAAAGGATAAATTTTAAGTGAATTACACCTCAACAAACCTGTTACTGAAGTTTTTTGAAAAAATAATGAATACAAGTGTTATGAATATCACAAATCAGAACAGTTTCATTAAGTTAAATCATATACAAGACTAGTGAAAATGTAGAATATGACTGTATGTCATAGGATAAGCCTTTGAAAATATTTTGCACAAGTAATCAAAAATAACAAAATAAAATAATAGTGCAAATAATAAAAGGGATGAGTATCTGAAAACTGGATTTTACTGAAATGGCAATTTATTCATCTTATTCATTGTTTATTATAAGCATGTTGATATATAAGCATAAAGTCACCTGTGTTATTTTATTGTTATTTTCAAATGAAACACAGTGACATCTCCAATAAAGAAATAATACTTTTTCTAGAATAAAGACAAAATAATATTTTCCAAATTGATGATTTCTGTTTCTAAAGGCAGACAGAAGAAATATCAAAACTACAGCAACATCATTGACATCTACAGTTCTTCAGCAAAAAGAGGCTATAAGTCACTCTCTACCCAAAAAGGTATAAATCCAAGTACAACACAAAGGACACATTTTACACTTGAAGGGAAAGTAAACAAAAGTTCTTTATCTGGAGATATCTAGGCCTATTGTAAAGCTCAATAGCATACAATATGAAAAAGCAATTACTATCATGTGTGCATCCTGAAAGACATTTCCCTTTACACAGGAAGGAAACAGCTGACGTGTTGAGTATAAATTAGTCCAAAAATAGATGACTGGATCAAGAAGATGTGGTACATATATACCATGGAATATTACTCAGCATTCAAAAAAGATAAACACATGCAATTTGCAGCAACATGGATGGCGCTGGAAGGGATCATGCTCAGCGAAACAAGCCAAAAAGAAAAAGAAAAATACCGGATGGTCTCACTCATAGCAGGAATCTAGAAAACTTAAATAAGGGACCAGGAAAATGAATAACTATAAGAAAGTGAAAATCAAAATCAACAAAAAACTATGAACCAGAGACACTTCTAGGGGGCGGGGGCGGGAGGGGAGGGATTGGGGTCAGAATGGGGGGGCTGCAATTGTATGGGGAACATAAAAATAAAATTTATTATTTAAAAAAAAATTAGTCCTTGGCATATGTGTGTTACATGTATAAGGAAAAAAATGTTCCATAACATTCTGTTCTATTTTCCATTGCAGACCAATGCAATGGGAGAAGAAATTTTCATCTGTAATAATTATTTTGTGAAAAAATTATGTTGGAATCAGTCCTGCTGGAAAGCTGGTCCTATGTTCAGCAAAGATGGGCATTACTGTAAGAATTAAAGACAGTGCTTGAATGCCAGTCCTCACACTGCTTCATTCACGGAGAACAATCAGCAAACAACTTGCACCCTGACCTTGCATCAAGATGCACTCTGCAGACAGAGTAAAGACTACAAATATAATCAGGTCATAACCACTGAGTGTATGTCTTTTCAGGGCATTGTGAGAAGAGATAAGACTGCTTTCCTGTGCAAAGTCATGTTGCCTGTTGGGAAAGGTGCTCCCACACATTTTTTTTTAATGAAGGAAGGGCAATATAGTATTTCCTCAAACACTCAAAACATCTGCAGAGATTGTTCTCTGTTTTCAAGTGGATTAACTCAGCCGTGTGTTCACATTTTTTCATGAAATGAACCTATCACTTTAGACTGATAGAACAAATTTTAGAGGGTCCTAAATTAGCAGAATTTAAGAAGATACAAACAATCTGTATTAGTATTTTATTGCTGCAAAACAAGTTACTCCAAACTTAGCTGCTTAAAGTAACAGTTTCTTTAGGGCAGGAATCTAGGTGCAACTCAGCTGAATAACTCTGACTCTAAGTCCCTCATGAGGTTGTCAATAGGGGCTGCAGGAATTTCAAGATTTGCTGGGGAAGGATCTATTTCTAAGCTCACTCCATTGGCTGTTTGCAGGTTTCAGTCATCCCTGGCTGTTGGCTGAAGACAGCCGTTCCTTGCTATTGGGCCTTTTCTTGGGCATCTCATGACACGGCAGCTGGCTTTCCCCAAAGCATATAAGCAAGAAAGTGAGGGAAAGCAAGCAAGGCAAATTCCACTCTTTGTAACCTAATCTTAAAGGTGACATTCCACTCTCCTGCATTGCTGGTGGGAGTGCAAACTGGTCCTACCACTATGGAGAGCTGTGTGGAGATTCCTCAATCTGCTAAAAATGGAGCTTCCATATAATCCAGCAATTCCACTCTTAGGTATTTACCCAAAGGACACAGAAACATTAATTCCAAAGGGCACCTGCACCCCTATGTTTATAGCAGCACTATTTATAACAGCTAATCTATGGAAACAACCCAAATGCCCAAAAATAGATGACTGGATCAAGAAGATGTGGTACTTATACACAATGGACTATTACTCAGCAATAAAAAAGGATAAACACAAGCAGTTTGCAGCAACATGAATGGAGCTAGAAGGGATCATGCTCAGCGAAATAAGTCAGAAAGAAGAAAAATACCAGATGGTCTCACTCACAGCAGGAATTTAGAAAACCTAAATAAGGGACCAGGAAAAAGACTAATTAATACAAAATAAAAATCAAAATCAACAAGCAACTATGGACCAAAGGCACACTGCGGGGGGAGGGGCAGGGAGAGGAAGGATTAGGGTCAAAATAAGGGAGAGTGCAATTGTATGGGGAATATAACCAAAATGAAAATGCATACATTGTGCAAAAATGAAAATGATGTAAGAATTATATAAAATAAAATATTTTTAAAAAGTGACATTCCATCCCTTCTTCTCTATTTTATTTGTTAGAAATGAGTCAGTAGATCCAGCCCTATACAAGTAGAAGAGATTACACATAGATATAGGTATTAGGAGGAAGGGATCGTCAGGGTCCTCTCAGAGGTCGCCTGCCATAGCATCCATTAACTTCCGTGGAGGTAGCTTTACCTACATTTCCTACATCAGGGTGCCACATAATTCACTATATCGTGGCCAATGAAGCTCTCCACTCCTCCATCAGGCATGGCCTGATTGGATTCTGTGATCTAGGAGGCAGAACTTGTCCAATCATGTTGGTTGTTGAAGATGGGTGCAAAATAGGTCAAATCCCAATTTAGAAGTCCAGTGCCCTTGGATACACATCTAGTATGGTTATTTGGTGAGACAGATTTGTATCTATATTGTTCTTCCTCCCCTTGGCAGGGACAATGGTTGTCTTCATTTAGCATGCATTCTTAACTGGGTACATTGAGAAACTAATTCATCCCAGTTCCTTAAATGGACCTGAGAGGTCAATAGTATGGGTTTGATCCAAGAGGTTATTCCAACTTCATAGCTTTGGAATTGGCTTTCAAACTTGAAGCATTGTTTATTTAGACCAATCAATTCAAATAAAAGTGGCATAAGTTGGGGCAATGAGTCTCTTATTGATGTGCATCACCAGGGATTAGAAACCACTGATTGTCTTCCAATCTATGTTTCTTACATTTTCCCTAGTAACAAAATTCCCAATTATTCGCTGGGCACATGGCACCTGGAGTAAAGACAATTAAGGTTCATTTTCTTCCATGTGACCATGTGTCTATGTTCTGAGCAATGAGATAGAAGCAGCAGTTGGTAAGAGCAATTTCCGGGAAAGTAACCTTAATGGAAAGCAGTATGCCCTGCCTTGCCTTTCTTCCTTTGTGTTAGCAAGAATATGGATGCCATAACTACAACTATATCAGCCACCTTGAGCCATGAGGTAACTTGAGACTAAAAGTCATGTAGGATGAAGCAGCATGAAAGGGCACTATGGCATGCCATATCAATTCTGGACTATGTCTAAACTTCTTAAAAAAGTAAGAAATAGATTTGCATTTGTTTCCATAATTTCTAGATTTTTCTGTTACTCCTAACCAAATCTAATCCTAACTAAAGAGGTGGCTTTGTTCAAGTCTAGATCCTAAGCTTATCCAATTCATATCTATTCTTGCCATGATTTGAGCTGCCCTTCTACTTCCTCTGGTATTTTTCTGTTGGGCATTGTCTCTAAATATAAGGCAAAAAAATTATAGCAGACATTGTAGATTCCCACTGGTCATGGGTAAGGACCTAGAATGAGCTGACTGGCTATGTCCAGGGTATGAAGCAATCTGCAGAGAGCTGGATACTCCTGCTGAACCACAGGATGAGGCTAGGGTAGAGCAGGGTCAGTGCCCTGGATTCTCTTCGGGTAGCAGGAGGCTGTAGGGGCCTGAGCCCTCTCCTGTCATCTACCCTGGGTATGTCCTAAGACTAAGGCTTGACAGTTTCAAGATCTGTAGGTTAAGTCCCTATCTAACTCAGATATGCAGAGCAAGCAGGTATCTTTAAGAACAAAGGGTGGGAGTCTCTGGGGACGGGAAAGTACAGATTAAAGACAAGTCAAACTGTCTTCTGGAAGCAGGCAGTGAATAGACACAAACAAAAAAATCCGTATCAAGCACCAATGTGGCCAGCATTTGCATTGTGTATACAATGCCAGCCAGAGGCCCCTGGAATACAAAGGCTCTGTCTGTTTTCCTTTCACAGCCTCTGACCCATTGTGTCAATGACTTTCTCTAGTGAAACCCATATCCAGGCCTATGCCAGCCTAGGCTCAGCTCCTACTCTCCTTTTCACAGCATGCCAAGGAAATAACTTGCTTCAGGGCACATACAGGGGCATTTCTGAGCCATATTGAGTTGATGACAGCAATGGAGGACCCAGAGTTTCTACCAGTTTCATGGGCCCAAAGTACCCCTATTGTTTTTATTTATATTTCTTTTTTAAAAAATTTTTTATTAATTTTTTTACATCATTGTTCATTTTTAAATAATATTTGCTTCCCCCCAGCCCCCCTCAGGTATAGTCCCCATGGAATTCCTTCCCCAATGCACCTGTGTACCATCACCTCAGTCCCCTGTGCTCCTCCCTCCCTCCCTCTGATCTCTCTCCCTCCTCCTCCCCTGCAGGATGTCTCTGATTTATAATTGTCTGTTTTTGCTTTGTTGTGCTTTGTACTGTTATTATTTTTTTACACTGATGTCTTATTTGGTTCCCCTATATTCCTGCTATAAGTAAAACCATCCTATATTTTTCTTCTTTCCTTCTGGCTTATTTCACTGAGCATAATTCCTTCTGGCTCCATCCACGTTGCTGCGAATGACATGAGTTTATATTTTTTGATTGCTGAGTAATATTCCATTGTGTATATATACCACATCTTCTTGATCCAGTCACCTATTTTTGGGCATTTGGGTTGTTTCCAGGTTTTACCTATTGTAAAATAGTGCTTCAATAAACATAGGGGTACAGGTGGTCTTTTGAATCAATGTTTTTGTGTCCTTTGGTTAGATCCCTAGGAGTGGACATGTTGGGTCATGTGGTAGCTCCATTTTTAGTAGACTCAGGAAACTCCACACAGCTTTCCATAGTGGGTGGACCAGTTTGCACTCCCACCAGCAATGTAGGAGAGTTCCTTTTAAAACCACATCCTCGCCAACATCTGTTGCTTGTTTTTTTTTGAATTGTGCCATTCTTACTGGTGTAAGGTGGTATCTCAATGTGGTCTGATTTATATTTCCCTGATTATAAGGGATGTTGAATATTTTTTCATGTCTGTTGGCCATTTGTATTTCCTCTTTGGAGAAATGTCTTTTAAATTCTTCTGCCCATTTCTTGACGACGGGATTGTTTACTTTGTTTTTGTTGAGTCCTGTGAGTTTTTTGTGATCAGTCCCTTATCAGTTGTATGGAGTGCAAAGATTTTTTTACCAATCAGTGGGGTGTCTCTCCAAAGTACCCCTACTGTAAAATGCAAGTCCTGCCTTGTGGGAAGGGCAGGAATTCACTTCAGGCAACAGGATATTTTCAGCAAATTACAACCTGCCATCAAAATCCTAGAGTGTAGATATTTTTTTCACAGACTTCTGAAATGAACTAACCTTAGCTTGATAAATTCATTCCATTACCTCTAGACTGTTTTCCTGGGGTATATGCTGGCCTAGCAATGCCTTTGGTTCAAAATTCTTTTTCTAAGGAACTCTCCTGCACTGCTGGTGGAAGTGCAAACTGGTCCAACCACTCTGGAGAGCTGGGTGGAGATTCCTCAATCTGCTAAAAATGGAGCTTCCATATGATCCAGCAATTCCACTCTTAGGTATTTACCCAAAGGACACAGAAACATTAATTCCAAAGGGCACCTGCACCTCTATGTTTATAGCAGCACTGTTTACAATAGCTAAGCTATGGAAACAACCCAAATGACCCAAGATAGATCACTGGATCAAGAAGATGTGGTACATATACACAATGGAATATTACTCAGCAATCAAAAAAGATAAATTCATGCAATTTGCAGCAACATGGATGGAGCTGGAAGGGATCATGCTCAGTGAAATAAGCCAGAAAGAAGAAGAAAAATACCAGATGGTCTCACTCATAGCAGGAATTTAGAAAACCTAAATAAGGAACCAGGAAAAAGACTAATTAATACAAAGTAAAAATCAAAATCAACAAGCAACTATAAACCAGAGACAAACTATGGGGGCGGGGAGAGGGAGTAGGATCAAAACAAGGTGGGTGGGAATTGTACGGGACTATAACCAAGATGAAAATACATATATTGCACAAAAATGAAAAATGATGTAAAAAAATATATAAAATTAAAAAAAATTCCTTTTCTACTGCCTATTTTTAAAAATATATTTCCCAAAATTAGACAAAGGATTTTGTCAGTTTGGGATGCTCAGTGTGGAGCAAAAAGAACATGGGTTCTCAAGTCATGCAAACATGTAATACATCAAGACTCTTGCACCAGTGTCCAAAGATATTATCTATAGATGTAAAAGCAAGAAATAAAGAAGTGTGCTTATTACTTAGAGTTATAAAAGTTACCAGCTAGGGAGATAAAACCTCAATGGAAGCAGTTGGGAAATGTTAGTGTATTAGATCCTTATCTCTCATAGCAGAGGGTCAATTGATAAGTCAAAAAGTGATGGTATTTTTTTCAACAAACATTTATTACATGTCAAGCACTTAAGTATTAAGGATACAGGCATAAAGTAAAGAAAACAAAGTCACTGCACATTTTATTCTGCTAATAAGTCTACTGATTAAAAGATAGAGATATTAAGGTCGCTACCAGAAGAAACAAAGGCATAAAAAGTTGCCCCCAGGAAGTGGGAAGTGGGTAAGGGTAGAGAGAAAGAAAGCAAGGGATTGTTTTTCTTTTCTTTTCTTTTTTGTTTTTTAAAGATTTATTTATTTATTTATTTATACAAGCACTGGGTACAGTTAGAAGCGCGGGAGGGTGAGAGGATTCATCAGAGCCAGAGCGGAGAGCAGAACAGGCAGACAGATGAAATACACTGCTGAGGGGAGCAGCGGGCCTCAGGAGAGGTCTGCGTGCCATGTGGGACCCTCGCCCGGTGGCCGGGGATCGAACCAGCGTTGCGGGCAGCTTCGCAACCCAGTACTCAACCGCTGCACCACCGGGGAGGCCCAGGGATTGTTTTTCTTAACCAACCTACTGTTATTTGACTTATCTTCCTTCCTTCCATTCCTCCCTCTCTCCCTCACTAGATACTTAATATTTAGGTACAAATATTCTACTATATTCTAATGAGCTGAAATATTCTAACTAACTATAGATCCTTGAATAGATTACTTAAATTTGCTAGATCTTAGTCTTTTATCTCAAAAATAGTCTTTCATCTCATAATAATGTCTTCCTCAAAGACTACTATCACAGCAGTACTAGCATAAAGTAAGCAAGGAAATGTTAGTTTTCTCCCTATGTTTCTCTTGTAATATTTTGCATTTAAAGGTTTAAAGTCTGAGAAGTGATATCCATTCTTGGGTATATCAGTGAGAACTGAAGGTCCAGAAAGAACACAGACCCACTGTGAACACATGATTTCCATTTAGACAAAAACTATGCAGTTATTGATACATCTTTGTTGCTCACTTATGGACAACCAAGGTCATGGCTGTCATGACTGACTGTATTATTGCCTCAGAAAGTCACAATCTGTCACTTAGTCCCTGAGGCACTGAGGACCTCATGATGTAAGGGAGAGAACAATTGTGAATGAAAAAAAGAAAAGAGAGAGAGAGATGACTATCTAGGATCAGGATATAATTAGTAGAAAAACATTAAAGATACTAGTATGACAGAGAGGGAGGAGGCTGACCTTCAAACTGGCTGTAAAGTGCACATATGTGATCTTCTGTGTTTATGTGTATAAATAAGTACACAGGGGAAGTGCCTGTAGTTTCTATGATGTATGTATGTGGGAGGGTGGGGGGACAGGTAGGTTAGGGGTGGGATGTAAATAGAGATGTGCTGCTCAGGCCTTAAAAATGAGTCCTGGAGAGAAGAGCCCTGATTTTTGCAGTTACCAATTTCAGTGGTGTAAATATCCTCACTGTGGCCAATTTCAAACTACCAGGTAGAAGTCACTGAAAGCAGAGTTGAGAAAAAATGTGCAGAATCAGCTCTCAACAGTTGGTGCAAGCCAGTTTCAACACATTGCAAGTTTCCACCACCACTCTATTTCAAGACAGAAAAAACTTGCAGCTCCTTACAATGCTTCTAAAGTTGTCAAAATTGCTTTAGATTCTATTCCAGAATCCATCTACATAACTCAAACAGAATTGTTTGTTAAATCTGGATTGATTTTTATCCCTTTGTAAAGATCATGGCTCATCACAACTCACAGGAATTCTGGAACTGAAGTGCTTGGTCTTTAGCTTAGTTTTTTTCTCCCCAAAATCTACACAATGGTTGGCAAGACCATTTGTTTATTCAGAAAGCAGCCAACAGGATGCTACAGGCCTCTCTGTGAACTACCCTGCCCCTACAGATTTGGCAAACTCCTGCTGGTCAAGGAAAGCTCCAAGCAGTTAAGAGGGAGAGGCTCCCTCCTTCTGGTGCCCTTCTGGTATCTTGACAGGTTTTTGGAAATTAAGTGGCAGCCTTGTTCCTTGGCACCTGTATGGATCTTTTTCTCAGCCTGCAGGAAATGTTCTCATTAGTTTCCAGGGTGGGGATTTCCCTTTGAAACTCCCCCCACCTCTTTCCTCTTTGAAATCCTATATCCTGGAGCCAGACAGGGCCAGATCTAGGCCCTATGAGATGTGATGTTTATGTTTATATATTTTGGGAGACCTTGAATGTCAGCATCTTTTTCTTTAAGGAAAAGTGTACAAAATTACAAATATAGTTACTAGGGTCACAACTTTTAGAAGGGGGGTTGTGCAAAGAAGGGTCTTGAATAGAAGCTTCATTAACTTCATTATCCCTGGAGCCAAACTAAACTCTGAAGGAAACTGGATGTTTGCCTTGTGACGGTTAGTGGTGGAATGTCCTGAGTGTTTTTTCCTCTTGGATGAAAAGGAAGCTCCAGAACCTACTTAAAAGGAAGCTCCTGTTCCTACTAAAAACTCTGCCTTTGGGGCTTCCCTGGTAGCCTAGGGGTTAAGTCTCATAGCTATCACTGCTAGGGCCTGAGTTCGATCCCCAGCCAGGGAGTTGACCCACATAGCACAGCCGATCTCTCCTGTCTCACCCGCTGCTCCCCTCAGCAGTGTATTTCAGTCAGTCTGCCTGTTCTGCTATCCACTCTGTCTCTGGTGAATCCTCTCACCCCCCCCCCCCCCCCCCGCCCACACACACCTCTGGCCTATACCCCAGTTCTTCTACACCAAAATAAATAAATAAATAAACTCTTCCTTTGAGCCTGATAATGGAAGACATTGCCCAAGTTCTTCAGAGGAAACCATTTTATTCTGCATCATTCCTGCTATAACACATGGCTACTCCCTCTCTGTTTGGTACAGATTAACGCTATAATAGGCAGAAGCCCCATTGATTGGTACAAGGAAATACCTTCTCTAAGCCCTAGTAAAGACTAACTTTGGGTGACAAGGGACCTCTAGTGGTCAATCTCAAAGGTCACATCACTGTTGCCTTCTGCCCATTCTCTTCAAGATGTTCTGGTCTGTCAATTCTAGGTCATTAATTTTCCAAGAAGAAAAATATAGGATAGATCAGAGGAATTTTCCTGATACAGGCAGGTTATGAAGGGTAGGATAGCTTCTGCTACATGGCATGTGGAGGACATAGTGGATATTTCTGTACACTTGCAGACAAAATCTACCCATCCCCTAGCATGACTGGACCAAGGGCTATACCAGGGAATAAAGGAATACAGGGGAAGCAGAAAGTAATGCATATTCTGTGTTTTGAAATCAGACTGCAGTACTGTACAACAGTGGGTTTTAATCTTTTTTAATAATCATGACTCTTGAAAATCCAAAATTCAGGAACCATCTCCTTAGAAAAATATCCACATGCGTATGTGCGCAGACATGCGTGTGGGCATACAGACACACATGCTTATGATTTAAGGATTTCACTGAGTCTTCACTGACAGCCCATCCATAGTGATTCAAGAAGCCAATCCAAGAAATTCTGAAGTAAAGCATTTGGAAAGGGATGCAGTATAGGCAGCCAGGAATCTTGAAAATATTCTAACCCTTGAGTCACTTTGTACAACTCCTTTAACTTCCTTTTTTTTTTCATAATCCTCTTTTGATTTTTTTTAAGATTTATTTATTTATTTATACAAGCACTGGGTACAGTCAGAAGTGCGGGAGGGTGAGAGAATTCACCAGAGCCAGAGGGGAGAGCAGAGCAGGCAGACTGACAAAATACACCGCTGAGGGGAGCAGCAGGCGGCAGGAGAGGTCTGCGCACCATGTGGGACCCTCTCCGGCGGCCAGGGATCAAACAGGTGCTGCAGAGGCTGTGGGCAGCTTTGCAACCCAGCGCTCAACCATTGCGCTCAACTGCTGCGCCACCGGGGAGGCCCTCCCTTAACTTCTTTAAACATCCTTACCTATTAAAAAAAGGCAGGGTTAGACAAATGTAGAATTTCCAGATAAACGGCAGATGCGAAGTTGAATCTGAATTTCAGATCAATTTTTTTTTTTATATTGGCTTTGTCCTGAATAAATGGATAGTAGTTGCACAGGACACAGTTACAATAAAACATATTCATTATTTACATGAAATTCAAATTTAACAGAATGTCCTATGTTTTTATTTACTAAATATGGCAACTCTAGAACCTCCCTGGTGGCGCAAGGGGTTAAGAACCACGCTATGAAGCAATCCATAGCTTCTGTAGCACGAGTTGATCCCTGGCCTGCCAGGGAGAAACCCCACATGATGAGGCAGACCTCTCCTGTCTCACCCACTGCTCCCCTCAGCAGTGTATTTCAGTCAGTCTGCCTGTTCTGGTCCCCAATCTGTCTCTGGTGGATCCTCTCATCCCCCGCATCTCTGGCCTGTATCCCAGTTCTTGTATGCATAAATAAATAAATCTTTAAAAAATAAATATGGCAACTCTAGAGAGGTGGCAGTTCAGGTCTTTAGTCAAGGCCATCACTTTTGGTGATGAAGGAATCCTAATGGAAAATGGCAAGTTGGAGAAACATTAAAGCATTTTTTTTAAGATTTATTTTTCATTTATACAAGCTCTGGGTACAGTCAGAAGCACGGGAGGGCGAGAGAATTCACCAGAGCCAGAGTGGGGAACAGAACAGGCAGAAGGACCAAAGTACACTGCTGAGAGGAGCAGTGGGCGGCAGGAGAGATCTGCGTGCCATGTGGGACCCTCGCCCAGAGGCCAGGGATCGAACTGGCGCTGCAGCGGCTGCGGGCAGCCTCGCAATGCATCGCTCAACCTCTGCGCCACCAGGGAGGCCCAACATTGAAGCATTTTTTAAGTTGAAAATTATGTAGTCTCGTGACCAATTTTAAACAGTGTAGAGGCTACAGTATTGGATTCTGTTTTGTTTTTTTTTTTAAACTTCACTTCCTTGGTTGGGATTGAACTCATGCTGCAGAGGCTGCAGATAGCCTCACAGTGCTGTGCTTAACCCTCTGTGCCACCAGGGAGGCCCCTGTTTTGGATTCTGTAGTGGAAAAAGCACTACACTTGGTCCCTGCATTGCTCAGAGTCACTATTATTTCTAGGCTGTTACAGGCAGATTTCTAGTTATTCTGTCATTTTCAAGTCCTTAGTGATTTGCCAGATGTCCCTTCAGTCATTTGCTGGACTGTTGTTTCTGTCACATCAGGCTGGAGACAGCAGATGTGAAGGCTGTGGCTCAAAGGCCTTTGGGGACAACACCGATAAACAGCCAACTAGGCTGCCCCTCAGGCCTTTCCTATATCTGGTTGTTTGGTCCCCTCTCCTCTTCTCATTCGTGGACAATGGGAAAGTGCAGTGAGACTTGTGCCCCCACAGTCAGTCTCCCATAGGGCAGTCCTATATTCTCAGCATTTTATCTCAGGGTGGACAGCCTCTTCCCTCTCTCCCACCCTCCCTCAAATGTTTCTCGAATACCCACTATGCAGTAGGCACTGTGCCAGGTACCTCTTAGCCAACGACATCTCCCTTCATCACCCCCACCAACATTAAGTCCTAAAATCTGTGGTTTTCAAAGTGAGATTCCTGTGTTGGTCACATGAAAGGTCATTAAAGATGAGACCCCTGAGTCTCATCAGAGCTGATGAAGGAAAGGCACCTGGATACTCCCCAGGTGCTCATGCTCACCTAAATCAAAAGGGCATGGCACCAGTATTTGGAACCCCTTCTGTGTTCAAAAGTGCATGGGCCTGCTGTAGAGCAGATTGGTTTCTATTCCCATGACTCTGGAGACTAGAGGCTGCCTCTCTTCTCTCCCTCAGGACCTGAGCGGCAGCGGAAGTTACTGAATGTTGGACTCTGTTAATAGTCCAACAAGCCATACTATGCAGGCTTAATGGTTAACTATCAAGCTTAATATGGCAAGATGGTTTTCCTTCTTTGTCAGTTCTAAGAAGCAGAAAGTTCAAGGACTTGGACTTTGGACATATCTTGTCAATCCCTTGACTTTCCAGAAGCAGTGCCGTGATATCATTTTAAAATCTGAAATTCTTCCCCAATACTGAGTGCCCCCTGCATGTCTCCTGACCATCAGTAACTCTCCCTTCTAGAATATAAGATCCTTGAAGACCAGGAGCCTTGTTTTTCAAATTTTTGTATCTCCCAGTCTATACTTAATGTTTTAGAGTTCAGAGAGACCCATTCAATTGTAGCTATCATAGATTTGTATAGTTGTTAAAACAATTTTCCAGACAGTAGTAGGGTGACTTGAGAAGGCAAGTCTTTTATTAATCTATGATAAATACATGGAGGGCTTGCATCCTTAATGCTTAGATTACTCAACATGTAGACACTCAATAACATCTGCTAAATACTTTCCTCCAATATTTTAGTTACAAAAAAGTTAAACATATAAAAAAGTTGAAAGAATAACACAATGGATATCTATCACTAACTAATCTAGATTCCAGATTCACTCACTCTTTAACATCTTGCTATATTTGTTGTATATGTATGTGTGTGTGTGTGTGTGTTTGTTTTTGCTGAATCATTTGAAAGTTAGTTGCAATCATCATAACACTTATCCCATAAGTATTTCAACAGGCATCTCCAAAGGATGAGAATATTTTCCTACAAGACCCTTATCATACCTGAGATAAATTTATAGTATTTCCTTCAACTAATATTCATTTATAGAAGTTCATGCCAATGCCTTACTCACATCCCCTTGGTCGGCCTAGATATCATTGGTAAACAGTTCCCCATATAGCAGGTTATTTCCTGACTGTCTTTGCCTGGATTTCAGGGCAAGACCAAGAGAATATACACTCTGCTTTGACAGGGCAGGTTTCAAGTGCTGGGAAGTCAACTAACTCCCCAAGAGTGTCCCTTAACCAATGATGGAGAGAAGTCAGTGGATAATTAAATACCCAAGCTTCCTTCCCCCTCATGAGTTGATTCTTAGGTGTTTTCACAGAGTTTCTCAAAAGGTCCACAGTGAAAGCTGCCCCAGCAGTGACCTGATCATTAGCATGTCCTGTGCTAGTTTTCCTTCCTTCCCGATCACATTTTCTTATTGAGATGACCTTTAAACAAGCTACTTGCAGCCAAAGTTTTGTCTTGGTATCTGTTCTGGAGGAACTCAGAACCAAGACAGCAATCCATTGCTAAACTCATATAAAATAGTTAATAGTAAAACTTCTAGATCCATAGAGGAGCAAACTCAAAACCTGCTTAGTTGGTGCTTACGACCCAGCCAACAGGAACTATTCATAGTTATGATGCCTATTGGAACAATGCTATAGTGAGGTTGTGTTTATTTATTATGCCCTGCCAAGTCTGTATTAAGAAAATAACTGCTACTGCTTATTAAGAGTTCACTATGTGTCTGCGCACAAGTTTGAACTACAAGGGTAAACTCATATGCAGTTTCATTTATTTATTTATTTACTTACTTACTTACTTATGTAGAAGAACTGGTGTGTAGGCCAAAGGTGCAGAGGATGAGAGGATTCACCAGACAGAGTGGGGACCAGAACAGGTGGATTTACTGGAATACACTGCTAAGGGGAGCATTGGGCAAGACAGGAGAGGTCTGCTGTGCCATGGGGGTTAGCTCCCTGGCCAGAGCTCAAACTCAGGCTATAGTGGTGACAGCTCTGAGACTTAACCCTTAGGCCACCAGGTTTGACCCTGCAGTTTTTGTAAACCAGTTTTCTTGTGAATTTATGGTATTGATAAATGCAGTATATGTACATGCACTTTCTCTTCCTTAAGATTTTCTATATATTTTCTTTTCTCTAGCCTTATTATATTTATTGTAAGACTACAGTATATAATATATAAGATATATATTTACTATGTTATTGATAACATAAGCATGTAATAAGCAACAGGCTATTAATAAGTTTTGGGGCAGTCAAGTTATGTGCAGATTTTCAACTGTGCAGGACTGGGATCTCCTAACCCTTGTATTGTTCAAGGATCAATTGCATTTTCATTTTATTTCATGTAGTCCTCACAACAATTCCATAGGAAATGCATTATATTATTCCCATTGTAATGATGAAGAACCTGGAGCTTTTAGTGATAAAATAACTTTTTGAAGTCACACATCTAGTAACCAGTGTTTGACCAATGTGTTAAAACATAAAGATAACAATACTCTTCTATTCTTATATAAGTGGGAACTTATATGAGCATACTTGCCAGATATAACATGCACTTTAACAACACCATAAGCACATGTATTTTTTAACCAATAAAAAAAAGTTATCCTCAATAGGTAATTCCCAAAAGTATAATGCAAGGATTTCTCAATCAGGTGAGAGTCTTAAAGGGCTGGAACTTTCCCTGCAGTGCCTGACTTAACACATGTTACACAATGGGCATGGGTTACCAGTGGTAAGCAATATTTTCCAACATTAAGTTATATGAAATCTTCCAATGTTTTGGCTACTGCGAACATCAGACCTTTCTTCAGATTTGTCCAGTCACAACTCCCAGGCTATCAAATTATTAAAGCACAGTCACTCAGCTTGAACACAACCATGTTTAGTGAGACATACTACAGATTTTTGCACAAGGTCAAGCTTTGCTAGAACAGTTACATCCCTGTTAGTAATATCTGTCTCCACCTAGTAATTTAGGTACACAAAAACTTGGATCTTAAGAAGATGTCTTTCCCAATTGCTGTCTTCTCTAAGAATCCATAAAAAGAAACAGACTTTGAACCCAATTTATCTTATTCACTTGACTGTCATAAAGTGTTCAAATTCAAGTATTATAAAGATGGTAACAGGAAGAGGATTCAGAGTTCTCAGACAGAGGAACAATTGGCCAAGGAAGGCTGCGGAAAAGAGGACAACAGTCAAGTGGTAAGACTTTGTCTTATTTACAAAGTAGAGTCATGAAGTAAAAGAAACTAGCCAAATGAGGGGATTCAGTTTAAGAAATTGCTCTCTTGGTGGGGTTGGAGGGAAAGAGGAGACACCAATCCTCCTTCAATAGGGCAGAGTGAGGTCTGCCAAGAAGCCTTGACTCTGAGTTTTTACTGAGCACCTACAATGAGTTTTTAATGAGCACCTACAGTGCTTAAAAAACTCCTCTGATGACCAGATGCTGAAATCATCTCTGTTACAATACTGTGATGCCTTTTGGGCAAAATTTTAAAATTACATAAGAATAGATATTAGTGCTAATGACATCTTATTGAAAATTTGATGCAGGCTTGCTAGCAGGAAAGGGTGAACCTGGCAGGAATAAAACTTGCTCCTGTCAGGGCAGGCCTGGCTCAGGGGAGCAGCAGAGGCAGTCTAAAGTAGTTGTAGGTATGTTCCAACTCTTAAAGGTAAATATTTGCATTAAGGGGCCAAAACTCCAGGTTTGCCATGGTCTGTGAGTGGCCAGGGACTGGAAAGGATTAACAATAGATTCTTAAAGAAAGAGAATTTTAATCTAGTCTGTAGGGTGATTAAGAGCATGGTCTTGCATATTCTTGGGTTTGAACCCTGGCCCTGATATTTGCTGTCTTTGGGATCTTGGGCAAATTATGCAGTCTCTAAACAACCTCAAGTGGGTTATTAGGGGATTGATTGAGATTGAAATAATGTGTATAGTGTTTAGTACAGTACCTGTTGCAATGAAAACATTTTGTATGTGTTTCTGCTATATTCATACTGGTACTATTTTTTAAAAGATTTATTTATTTTTGTACAACAGCTGGGGTACAGGCCAGAGGTGTGGGGGGAGGGGGTTGGTGAGAGAATTCACCAGAGACGGAGCAGGGAGCAGAACAGGCAGACGACCGAAATACACTGCTGAGGGGAACAGCGGGTGCAACAGGAGAGGTCTGCTGTGCCATGTGGGAATCTCCCTGGCCAGCTGGGAATCGAACCTGCGCTGCAGAGGCTGCGGACAGCCTCACAGCACTGCGCTCAACCCACTGCACCACCAGGGAGGCCCCACACTGGTACTCTTAAAAGGAAGTGATAAATATATGTCTTTCCTAGATGGAAGTAGAGAATACTGAGGGGAAGGATGGCAGCAGCAAAATCACAGAGCAAGTGAGAAAAGAAGCCTTTGTTATTTATTATTTTTAGTATATATTAGGTCAAGGAGAAAAGTATTATGAGGGGAGATGGTGGAGGGAAAACAGAGACTAACAAGGTATAAGACTAGAGGCCATATTCTGATTTTTTTCCTAAGGTACAAACTATTCAAATCTATGAGGTTTTGGAATAGTCTTAACAACTCTCTATTGGCAGATAGCAACTTACAAAAAGGACCCAAGAGAGGCTTTCAAAACAAGAATGATTTTGTTAAGTAGGGATGGCCTGAGAATAAAGCAAATTTCATTTCTCTTTTTGTTAAATGGCATTTTACCCATTTCTCTAGAGAAGACTGGCTTTATTTTCCCCAGGGCTGCCTAGTAGCTGCCCTATAGCTTATAGCCTATTTCCTGTGGTTTGCTTTTTGTTGCCTTAAAAAGAATTCCTTAATACTAAAAGTACTTTGAACTTAGGAGTTGGAACAGGATTGTTTAATTAAAAACCAGAAGTAGAACCGTTATAGCTGGGATGACTCAACGGGGACTTCATTTTAAATGTATAATAGACAAGAGGAATGTTCGTCAGCTCAGCGTAGTCCAAAGTACAGAACCAACCGCACTCTTTTTCCCCCAAGCAGAGCTGACTCAAAGACATTAAAGATGGCATGGAAGAGCAGTGGCCTAAATGGAAAGTGCATATTTCTCCTCATAGTGATTTTGTTTCTGCCACGTGAGATGACAAGTAAGTTAAAGTTCTATTCGGCCTCTTTTAAATAAAGAAAAATTTTCAGATTAGAACATGATTGGTGAACACTGGATACAAGTTATAATGACAACACAGCTGGTATGGCTCAGGTCACAGATATAATAAAAAATTAAAATGAAAATATTTTTTTTATAGTCTGACATTATATGCCAGGGTGAAGTATTCTATTCTCTCCAGAGCTACAGTCAGAATATTCTTACATTTCAATGCATTTAATGACTAACGTCACCCAAATAATCTTCTGTTAACTGATGATTTGAACGTAGTATTTACACAAAAATCTTTTTCTCATTTGCTCCCCACTCCAATCTGCAAGTAACTTTTCTACCAACATCATCCTCCCTACGCCCCCCCATTTAAAATGTAACACACAGCCATTGTAAAAGAAATTAATGCGTAGAAGAAAAGAAAAATTCCCCCAAATCCAATTATCCAAAGATAACTACTGAAAGTTTTAGAAGCAACAATCTCATTTTCTTCACCAGTAGTTTATGCTTTTTAAATTCAAAGTTAATGTTTACAGAATATATTAACAAATGTTGTGTAGGAGGCAGGATTGTGACAGCTGCAGTCTTTTTTTAGTTTTGTTACTTGTTTCTGAACCAGGAAAGTAAAAATGGAAGTTCAGATACATTACTATACAATGAATGGATTTCTAAAAATCAGAGATGAAAATAAACTATCTACCCTAATAATCTTGTCCTATAACTTTTCTTCTCCATGAACCACAGCTTTTTAAACATCTTCTTATTTACTATACTGCCAAAACAATATTAAAACATCAGAAATGCTACATCAAATTTGTCCATAATCCTATATCGAATCAGAAAAGTTTTCAAATCAGCTTTTGCCTGGATGTATGTTCAAAGTTGATATAGTAATTATTAGAGATAAAATTTATTTTCTACCTGTTCATCTAGTGTTATGCCTTAAATATGTTTCCATTTTTCTAGTTCTTTTCCTTTGTATTTCTTACTCCCATCCCCTTACTTTGCTACTTCCAATCCCTAGAAGTAAACAATATAAGTAGGTAACTTACTTCTCTATTTTTCCTCTATTTTAATCAATCCTATTCAATCAACATAGATATTTTTCCTAAGATTTTTCCTTATAAGAAGGTGTGTGTGAGTGTGTAAATGGGGGTGATTCTGTACATACTCGTTTCTAACCCTGTGCTTTTCAAACTTCTTTGCATATCAGAATTGCCTGGGAGCTTTTAAAATTCCTCCCCACCCACCCACCTTCCCAATGTTCAGATTGCACTCGTATCAATTAATCAGAAGCTCTGGGGTTGGGAGCCAGGTAGATCCTCAGGTGGTTCCATTGTGTGTGGCAAAATTTGGTGACCATCATTTTAACTTTTTCCTTTTTCAGTTAATAATAAATTATGGATCTTTTTCTTTGTGAAATGTAGGTTGGGAATTTAGGTTGTTTACTCTATGTTAATAGTTTCTTTCTGTACTCCTAGGTTCTGTTTTAACTGTGAATGACAAAACTGAAAACTACATTCTGGATACTCGGCCTGGTTTCCAAGAATCTCTGAAATGTGCTGTTCAAAACCACATCAGAGAGGAAGAACTTCTCTGGTACCGAGAAGAGGGAACAGTGGATTTGAAATCTGAGAACAAAAAAAACTCAAGTTCTGTTTGTGTGTCCCCCGTTAGTGAAAATGACAATGGAATCACCTTTACCTGCAAGCTGCGAAGGAATCAGTCAGTGTCCATCTCAGTGGTGCTGAATGTCACTTGTGAGTAGGGGAAAGACACTGCTAGTCTGTGTTGCCTGCTGTACTACATTAGGTGGTAGATGAAATGAGTATGTGCTATTTAACATTTACTTGATACTGTCAAAATGTTGTATTTATTTATTTTTAAAGATTTAATTTTTTTTATTTATACAAGAACCTGGGTACAGGCCAGATGCGCGGGAGGGTGAGAGGATTCACCAAAGATAGAGCGGGGAACAGAACAGGTAGACTGACAAAATACACTGCTGAGGGGAGCAGCGGGCGAGACAGAAAAGGTCTGCTCGCCATGTGGGTTGCTCCGAGGCCTGCGAGGATCCAACCAGCACTGCAGAGGCTGTGGACAGCTTCAAAGACCTGCGCTCAACTGCCTGCGCCACCAGGGAGGCCCCAAATTGTCATATTTATGCCCCCACCACAAAACATGAGGGTACCAAGTTCTCCATGCTTTCATGTGCACTGGTGGGTCTCAAACTCTTTCTGGCTTTTTGGCTTTTGTGTTATACTCAGAAAGACGTTCATTGGGAATCCTTTTTTCCCCATAGGGAATCTTTTAATATCACCTTAAGACCCCCAAAATGTGAACCTCTTCAATAATCAGGTTCCAGGTATTGATAACCCATTGGTGAAACTCTGTGGGTTTAGAGGTCCTTCAGATGATCCTATGTAGGTAGATAGGCATGTAAATGGTTTAGGTAGAGAGTTGGTTCTACATGAAGGAAGTTCTTATGGTGTGGTGAGAGGTGATGTGCAACATGATGATGATTGGTGTGATTTGGTGGAATCAGCTCTGGACTTAGAACCCAGTAATAAAAAGTCAAAGCTATTTGGCCTCAATGAGCTAAGCAGACATTTCTGTGAAAAATCAATGCCATTGATCTTGAGATAAAAGGGTGGAGAAAATGCCAAGGAATCCAGCTCTGGAAAATACTGGCATCCTGTAGTTTGAGTTTCCAGAGTGAATCAACTGCATGTTCCTGGAAAAAGGAGCTTTACTTTTTATTTGTTTTTTTTTTCCCTATGAATTGATAAAATGTAATTTTTGGCAAGTTATTTCTTGGCCACTTTGATAGAATACAAGACTATTAGGGGACCTTGGAGGTCTTGTAATTCTTATAAAATAATTGGTGAGGAAACTGATACCCAGACTGAGGGCCTGAATCATCACAAATAGAAATGAGAACAGAACACAAATTGCCAGGCTCCTAATTCAGTGCTCCTCTCTTTGTACCTTCTTAAGGGAGACATGGCAGACAACGTGCTTGGGTAGCTTAAAGACATGATTTTCAGTTTTCAAATCTGAATCCATTTCAAAAGCATCTTAAAAAAAACCTCCTAAACATTATTGTTGCTAGGTGTGCACACACACACACACACATACACACACAATTGGTCAGTGATTAAAAATGACATCATCAATTGATAAGTCAAAATGAGCTCATAAAATGACAAGAATAACATGTACACCCTTAAGGAAGTATTATTGTTTTAAACAGCAGACCAAGAAATAAACAAAAGCTTGCTAATACACTATTAGGAGAAGAGTATGCAGAAATCAGCACTTTCATACATTGTTGCTGAAAGTATAAATTGAGACTAATCTTGTCTGCAATATCTATCAAAACTTAAGTCTATGACTCATCATTTCTTCTTCTAGTTGATAACCTTGGACACATGCACATGTGCAGAAAAAGACATACAAAGTAATTATTGTAGCATTGTTTTCAATATTTTTAAATGAAAATAACCTAATATTCAGCTAAAAGAAAAAAAAAGATTAAAGGGGCACCCATTATACCATAACACCATAAAAGCAATGAACTGGAGCTCTGTGGTTCAGTGTAGATATATCTCAAAAATGAAGATATATCTCAAAAATGAATGAAGCCTTTTATGTAAATGCTTCTCACCCTCCTAAAACAATATATTTTCTATGGGTACATTATACGTATAGAAAACCATTAGTTTTGACAAATCTGCAAAGATATACATCAAATACTGGGGAGTCAGGAAGTGAGCAGCATAGAGTCAAAAAGGACCTTCACTTTATGTGAAAAGTACATTGCATTTTTAAAATGCAATACTCCTACATACTTATATACTTAAACATTAATTTTAAGTAGTTAAATGAAAAAGTAACAACTAAAAGGACCTCTCCCCAAGTGGAACTGATATATTTGGCAATTATGTTCTCTATTCTAGCAGCTTCCTACATATCTGAATACCACATTACGTCTTATTGGATATGGATACAGAATTCAAGCTCACTTCAAAGAGCAACAAAATGTCATTCTTCTGAGAGAGTTATTAATAGCACAGCCTACACCAAGGTCTAATTATTCAGTGTGCAGATTATTCAAGCTCCTTTTTTCCTTCCTTCTCCACTTCTACCTCTTTCCTACTGCCCACTTTTTAAGTATTACTTTTCTGTACTCTGGCCAGAAAATGTAAGAGGCATAAAGAAGAGAGGGCAGGGCAGGTCAGCTTAACCCTCCCTCCTCCTAGATGTTGGAAAGCCCTGGTGGGGATGAGGCTTGAAGTTATTTGGTGAAGATAAATGTGTTAAACTATCTATGAGTTTACATCTACCCTTATCATGGAGGGATTAAGGAGTTGGTTACACAGAGGGATGAGAGGGGCTCAGAAGGTCATACTCACTTTTCATAAATACCAGAGTTGCAATGATTGGAACACCTCTGGAAGGAGGACATTATTTCTAGAGGATCACTGAACACATGTAAGTATGCACTAGTAAATAGGAGGCCAGACCAGATATGATTACAGAACATACCAAAATAGAGGACATGAGGAGTGCTCAAAAGCGCTCTACCACCGTGATAATGATAGTAGCTACTAGCACTTTGGTAAAATCTTACATACATTATCTCATTTAATCTTTTTTTAAAAAGATTTATTTATTTTTATTTATACAAGCACTGGATACAGTTAGAAGCGTGGGAAGGTGAGAGAATTCACCAGAGCCAGAGCAGGGAGCAGAGCAGGCAGAAGGGCCGAAGTACACTGCTGAGGGGAGCAGCGGGCGGCAGGAGAGGTCTGCGCGCCATGTGGGACCCTCCTCTGGTGGCCGGGGAGCAGCTGGGGATCGAACCGGCGCTGCAGAGGCTGCGGGCAGCTTCGCAACCCAGCGCTCAACCGCTGCGCCACCGGGGAGGCCCTATCTCATTTAATCTTCATAGAAATTCATACACTAGGGATTATCTCATCTTTCTAGATGAGAAAACTGGTACCTTACCAGTTAGTAACTTTCTCAAGGTCTCAGTAAGTGGTATAGACAGAATTAGAGCTAACTTCAATGTGACTTCTTAATATTGTACTGTTCTATCCAACAGTGGGACAGGTTAGTTTATTACATTAACTATCAGAAAGCAAAGCCTTGTCTTATATTCTTGGACAGTGTTAAAAATTGTCTACTTGATATAAATTCACAATATATATGGTTTTTGTATTCTCCATTACATGAAAAGTTCTGTGAGATCTGGAACTAGAAGTATATGATTTACCATTGTATTCCCAATTCCTAGGCCAGTGCGTGGCACACAGCAACACAGTAGTGTGTCAAGTATTCAATACATTTTGTCAAATGAATGAACGGCTCTATACAAATAGGTAGACAGACCTTGAACACCGACAGTGAACTACTGCATATATGCTAATTAAACCTAAATTCTTGAGTCTTGCAGTTTCTCCTATCTTAAGTGGAGATGACACTCAAACAGTTGAAGAAGGTAGAGAAGTGAAGTTGGTCTGCAAGGTGAAATCCAACCCTCCGGCTCAAATGACATGGCACAAAAATGGAAGTATATTGAATTTAGAGAAAAACCATCACCAAATCCAACAGACAAGTGAGTTTTTTCAGCTGTCAATCACCAAGGTTAAGAAGTCTGACAATGGAACCTACACCTGTATTGCCAATTCAGCTCTGGCTAAGGAGACCAAAGACTTTTACCTCATTGTCAAAGGTAACTTCCTTTTAATGTTTAGCACAGTGCAACACTCAAAATAGATGATCAACGAATATTATTTTTTGTGACAACAAAATGGTGATGATAATATGACCAGTAGCTAAGATTTTCATGTTGGAACACCAACAGAATGGCTACTGGGGAGGAAGGGTTGCTGCCCATTGTGATTAATGGCATGCCCAGTAATTTGTCCTGCAGAGCAGGGCATACAGTAGCTGTATGCCCAGGGACTACTTGCTTTAAAAACCAAACCCACAAGTACTCCTGGGATAGAAGCAGTAGAAGAGGCACCAAGCAAGTTTGGAGCTATTCATCTTCCCCAAGACCACAAAACCATAGTTGGCCTCAGGTCATGTCATTCCAACTGTCTCTAAACCACACAGAGAGACTAGGGAATTATATCATCCCTCTAGGTTAAGAAGAAATTATAATTGCTCTTTGTCACATAAAAAAACATACGATTTGTATGGTAAGCAGGACGCTAAGCTTGGCAAACTGGCTTTCAGGTGGGTAGAATCCTGTTTTGGGTGGAACTCTTCCAAACCAACTTGTTTTTCTTATTTCTTCCTGTTTTATTACTTCCCTGGCTGTTGGCTGCCTTCACAGCATAAGCACTCTGCTGCTGGTGCTCGGGCTAAATGCCAAGTTTGCCATCAGCCTCTCCCAGCTTCATGGCTCAGTGAGATAGTTTCTAAATGAGGCCATGCAAAACTGGAAATGACATGATTCTTCTCTTGAGCAAAATATCTTAGTTCACATGCTGGGATTATTTTGCCATAATGAAAAAGTGGGTGGGGAATATCTGGGTTGGTCAGCAATGAGAGAGTAAAACAGGACAAGGGGAGAGATACAGTTGTATTTGCAAAGTCACTTTCAACAGAAACTTGGAATCAAAAGTAAGTCAATGGATTTATTTCAGCTTGTTTATGAAGTGAAAGCTGTCACATATGGCTTCAATTTATTCAGTTTGGTAAAAAGATTCCAACCTATGACTAAATTCTGATTTCTTTTCCTAATGGTCCCACTTTTGCTTCCTTTTCATTTTGATATGTCTCCTTGGCATTGCAAGTGGAGGGGTTCCCAGTAAGATGAAGGCCCTTTGGTATGTCCTAGGGCTTACAAGAAAACAGAATTTCTCCAGAGGGTATGCAACCCATGCTTGATGAGAACGAGTTTTAGGAACAACCAAAAGAGAGCAAAAATAAAGAATGATTAATCCACTTACTCCCTGATATAAACCTGAGCAGGAACAGCAAATGATGGGGAAGAAAACAATTAAAAGATATTTGATTAATCATGAAAAGATAAATGCAGTTTCATATCTTGAGGCATATGGGGCTTAAGCAGTGAAATTAGAGTTATCTAAACTCATCTCTTCCCTACACTCCACCTTCCACCCCCCTCCATACTATTTCATGACTCTATATCCATTATAATATCATTTCAACCTGTAGTTTGTCTTTTTTTTTTAAGATTTATTTATTTAAACAAAAACTGGGGTACAGGCCAGATGCACGGGAGGTTGAGAGGATTCACCAGAGACAGAGCGGGGAACAGAACAGGCAGACTGACAAAATACACTGGTGAGGGGAGCAGCGGGCACTACAGGAGAGGTCTGCTTCGCCATGTGGGCATCTCGCCAGCCGACTGGGATCGAACCCTCGCTGCAGAGGCTGCAGACAGCTTCACAGTGCGGCGCTCAACTGCCTGCGCCACCAGGGAGGCCCTAGTTTATCTTTTTTTAGTGGGTATCTCCCCTACTAGAATATGAGCTCCATGAAAGCAAGAACCTTCCATATCTGTCCTTTCAATTTTTTGCATGGCTAAGCACAGTACCTAACATGCAGTAGCCAGTCAATAGATATTTGTTAACTTTATGTCAATGCAAAACTCGGCTGAAAATTTACAGCACACTCTTTATTTCCTATTAATTCCTAAAATTTATTTTTTAATTTGACTGGAGCTCCTTCTGCTCCTAGGCTGAACTCCAGGTCTTAGACAGGGTTATTCAAGTACTCTTGACCTTAAGCACTCTTAATTTTGAAAGCCTCATCCTATATCACATGAAACATTAAAACAAAGCACATTATACCTTTTTGCTATAAAATTTTTGAAAGTATTGTCATAACTTGTATATATTTTGAATTATGTTATAAGGTAGTCATTTGGTTTTTAAGATTTAAATATTATATATGGCACATAAACAGCTGGGTTATGGCTAACATGAAACTAACACTTTATAGATATTTATATATTTATTAATTTTGACACTTAATTTTCATATTTTGGAGCCAATCCTTTTTTGTGTTTCAAATATTTTCATAGGCTCTTAGAAAGTCTGCAAACTTTTTCACTTTGCCTGTAGTGCCTGATGAACAAAATTGCTCTGAAGTTACCTGGTATTCAGAAAACAAGGGATGGGGCTTTCAATTCCCAGTTGTCATAGTTGCTGTTGTGTGCACTTCCATTTAATAGGCATGACAACTCTTTGCCAAGGTTGGGAAGGGTGGTGCTTCATCTACTTCCCTAGGTTTACCATGTAGCCACCTTCTATAATGTCTTGTCACTTGCTTGGTGACAGTATTGTCCCTGTACAGGCATAAAGATCCCGGCAGCTCTAGGCCTCACAGACGTGTCTCCCCTTAGTCAGTTCTTGCTCTTAAAACCCTCTTCCTTCTTTCCCCTCTTGAGAGACCTCCCAATATCATTTGGGTTTTTCAAAAGGTAGGAAAAACCATTAGTTGCAGCCTACTTCTGCTTCTTCAGGTAAAATATTATGAGTTAAGACAGAACAAAGGGATCCTATGATTTTCTTTAGGAAAGTTATTCATATTACAAAAGTTATTCATATTCCTTCCACAAAAGAATAGTTTCAAACATTCATACCTGTCTCTCCCATCTACTGGTTCTGTGACTTTGGATTAGTCAGCTAGCTTCTCAAAACCTTAATTCCCTGCCTGTAAGATGGGTATAATGTTTACCTGGGGCTTCCCTGGTGGTGCAAGGGGTTAAGTCTCAGCACTCTGAAGCTATTGGCAGCCACTGCAGCAAGAGTTTGATCCCTGGCTAGGAAGCTGACCCACATGGTGCAGCAGACCTCTCCTGACTTGCCCGCTGCTCCCCTCAGCAGTGTATTTCAGTCAATCTGTCTGTTCTGCTCCCACTATATCTCTGGTGAATCCTCTCATCCCCCCACACCTCTGGCCTACACCCCAGCTCTTGTATGCATAAATAAATTGTTTTAAAAAAATAATATTTACCTGTGGAGACTATTGGGAGGATATGATTAAGAAAATGATGCATGTAAATTGCAAGACACCATGGCTGGGACATATTAGAAGCACATAAATTAGAAGCATATAAATATTAGTTCTCATTCCCTGTGTTCATATTTCCAACAGATAGAGTTGTGACTCTACCAATGGAACCTGTTATTGCTGCATGTGTTGTGGTCTTTCTGACACTGTGCTTTGGAGTCATTGCTAGAAGAAACAAGATAATGAAGGTACCTAACTATTCTAAGACATTTAGGTTAAAAGTGTTCTAAATAAAGGCAGAGAATTAGCTATAAATGACTAGAGTTAGGAACCATTCTTGGACAAAGTTGAAGCTGGCCTCTTTACCAGGAGATCTAAAATAGAAGTTGTCCAGGAGAATAAAAATTATACATACATTATGAGTATAACTTTACAAACAACAGAAGAACATGTGAACAAGACCTGAATGAAAACATTTATAGTGTTAGAGGCTTGGGGACTGATTTTTTTCTTCCTTTTAAATTTCTCTTTATTGTTGCTATAGTGTCTTTTGGTATAATAAATCAATACAGGGAAGATCATAGGCTTTGGATTCAGAGATCAGCATGAAAAAGATGGCATTTCCTGCTCACCTCATAAGCACAGTCACATATCTCAGTTGCAGCAGGCCAGGGTTTGAATTGTTGAATGGTTAACCTTTTTGGTTAGCATGATGCACAGAGTGTATGAAGGCATAGATTAATGCCAATCCAATTGTCAATCCACTGCCAAAAGGAGGTAAATACGGCAGAGTATGGCCTAAGCTGAGTTCATTATCCAGCAAGAGGCATTCTCCTTGAAATACATGGTAACTGGATAGTATTCAGGGCAACAATATCTACCAAGAGGAAACACCCACCTTTTGCTCCCTCTTTTAAGTCAAAGTAAATGTCTCAAAACAAACAAACAAACAAGGGCCTCCCCTGGTGGCACAGCGGTTGAGCACTGAACTGTGAAGCTGCCTGCAGCCTTTGCAGCACTGGTTTGATCCTCGGCCACCGTCTAGGGTCCCACATGGTGCGATAGACCTCTCCTGCGGCGCCCACGGCTCCCCTCAGCAGTGTACTTCATCAGTCTGCCTGTTCTGTTCCCCGCTCTGGCTCTGGTGAATTCTCTCACCCTCCCGCGCTTCTGACAGTACCTAGTGCTTGTATGAATAAATAAAATAAATCTTTAAAACAAACAAACAAACAAACAGAAGTATTCAACTAACTAAGAATCCTGGAAGCATTTTGATTTACAAATTATATTTTCTCCAAATTCAATAAACATGATTAATGTGGCCAGAAAAATAAGACCTTGGCCAGTACAGAGGAGGATATATTTCTACAGCTCCAGTCTTGAGCCACTTTGATAAAACATAAACGTTTATTCATGGGCCTTAGAAAAGCAGGCAAACTCATTGCCCTTGTGTTTGTTTTCAGCTCTGCAGAAGGAATGAAGTTCCTCAGAGAGACACAGCTCTGTAAGTATTCTGGACTGAGACCAACAATTTTCCATAAGGAGATGAGTGTTAGTGGTATATACATCATAAAGCCCATCAGGGCAAATTCCTCCAGAGATGGGAGGTGCTAGAAGGTGAAAGGGTTCAGAGAGGAATGGAGGGTGGAGAAGAACCTGTTCTAACAGGTGAGGCTAGGTTGGAAGTTGCTCAGAACTGAGAATACCTTTGGTCTTATGCCACTCTCTTTCAGCAATTATGTGCAACTGCATTTTGAGCGGGCCTTGCCATTCTCTTTCACAATGTTTGTAAATGAATGCTTTATTTAGCGGGCCTACCGCTCACCAGAGCCAGAGCGGGGAGCAAGCCACCAAGGTACACTGCTGCAGGTCTGAGCGCCATGTGGGACCCTCCTCCGGTGGCCGGGGAGCAGCCGGGGATCGAACCGGCGCCACAGAGGCCGCGGGCAGCTTCTCAACCCAGCGCTCAACCGCTCCGCCACCGGGGAGGCCCCTGGAGTCATATTTTTCATTCTAAAGACTGCCTTCTCTTGGAGTTTCCTATAGTCTATTGACTCCAGCATACATGAAGTGAACGGTGTGTGAAAAGAACAAAAGCATTCTTTCCAAGAGCATGAATTTTGTTTTGAATTTATTTTCTTATTGCTGTGATCCTGATTATAATTGATTTCTTGGTCCATTTCAGATGAGAAAGCTGAGATGCCATCTAATACAGCAAGAGTTTTGCATCAGGACCTCCTTGATTTATGTAGTCCCATCTGTATTTATTGCTATTATAAAATTCACTCCTGTCAAATTATCAAATTTTATAAAGAAATATTTCACTAAGCACTTAACAGTAGTTGTTATGACCAATTTAATATACTAAGAGACATTTTTGTAGAGAAAGTTAAGAACAAAAAGTAAGATTTTATTAAGTCTTCTCTTTCAATGGTATGTTAATTAATTGAGATTTGTTCTGAAAAGATTGGTAACCATTTACCATTTAGTGTATGTTTTGCTAGGTAGGAGATTAACAGATATTTCGGTTTCACAAATCAGTGCTATTCTCCCCCAAAATGGGGGGAGGGGCACAACATAGAATGATGAATTTTTTTAAGTTGCTAAGGAAGCACCTACAGTGTTGTTTCATATAAGAAATAATTTAGGACTAAAAAAGGAAGGAAAGAGTATCAAAATGGAATGGAATAAATGTAGTGTTAAATGGAATAAATGTAGTTTTATTTAAAATTCAGCATATGTCCTTATTTTTCTCATCTCATCAGGGTTGACAAGGTACAACATTTGTGAGCATTAGAGTAGAGCAGGGTACAGGGGTTGGCCAGCATGTCTGCTTACAAGTACCCATGGTCTCTTTTTGCATAGTCACTTGCATACAAGTATCTATATTAATTATTAGTTGGCTTGTATTCTTACTCATATAACTCAGTTTTAAATTGTAGCTCTCATATTTTATCACTGACCTTTCACATATCCATTCTTTCTTCATTTTTCCCCTTTAAGAGTATCTACTTCACTTTCCCACCTTTGTAGGGTACAGAACCACTTTTGGTTTCTCTACTGTGCTCCCTCTCTGTTTTAGAAAAAAAATTTATTTTTTTTGGCCCAATATTGTAGTAGCTAAATGTCCTACCACAAGAGAGAGAGACCAGCTATCAGATAGGTGATAAAAAGCTCCTTATTAACTTAGAAGTAAAAAAGAAAAAATGGACAGAATGTATGAAATTTCAACAGACTTTTTTTTAACAGGAAGAGACACATCCTCCTGTTAGGCTTTTCTTTGCTTCCTTGGAAACCTCAGCATGGAATTGGGGGTGGGTGGGAGGGAGAAAGAGAGAAAACCAGTAAGAATTGTGACAGGTTTCTGTTTTCTTAGAGGCCCTAGCAGGCTTTAGTAGGGGAGTCTTCAGATCATGTCCTTCATTCATAATATTCAAAGTATTTGCAATTCATTCATAGTATGTGTATTTCTCAAAGTAGAATTCAGAAGCCCTATGAAAATGCTATAATGATAAGGTAGGAGGATTGTGAAAATCTGAAAGTTTAGATAATTAAGTAGAAGCTTGGAGACTATAAGAAAAATCTCTAAATTTTAAAAAATATTTATTTATTTATGCATACAATAACTAGGGTGTAGGCCAGAGGTGTGGGGTGAGAGGACTCACCAGAGACAGAGTAGGAGCAGAACAGGTGGATGTACTGAAATATGCTGCTGAGGGGAGCAGCGGGCAAGACAGGAGAGGTCTGATGTGCCATGTGGGTCAGCTCCCTGGCTGGGGATTAAACTCATGCCGCAGTGACTGGTGATAGCTTGATAGTGCTGAGGCTTAACCCCTTGCCCCACCAGGTAGACCCGCTAAAATTTTCTATAAAGAAAATCTCAGGCACTGATGGGTGGGATATTTTAAAATGGAAAAGAAAACAAAAAGTGACATATTCAAGTGGGCTTGGAATCAGAAGATATGAATTCTAGTCTTAGCTATGTTACCTTGGTCAAATCCTTTCCCTTCTCTTGGGCCTTTGGAAAATTAGGAGGAGCATTAAGAATAATTTTCATGTTAGCCTGAAAAATTCTGTGATTCTCAAAGGATTCTCACATAGGATAGTTAAATGCTGGAAGGAGTTGGCAAGAAAGACTGGAAATGTCATACCATTGCCCCACCTAGTAGAATTATGAATCAGCTTTGTTCTAGGACATATAAAAATTCTTGAGAATTACAGGTCATCAGTATAGAGTTTCTTCACCCTTACAAACTACAATGGCCTTGTACATTAGCACAAAGAACATTACTCTGGTTTAACAGAACATAGCAATATAATAAGTGGTCTTCACATTTTATTTTGCTTTACTGTTTTGAAAAAAGTAAGAGTCTATTAAACTAAGTCTATTATTAACACTAAACTGAGAAGTTATCCTAGAGCCTGTCTTAGAAGGACGTGAAATTTCAGGACTAAAAAGAGGTCCATATATCCTTTCCCCAAATGTCTTCACTGTTTACCATGAGATAGTTAAAACCCTAACATTCCTTCTGGTTTTGATCTCTTAAGTGGAGAGGTGAAAGACAAAGTTAGTTGCTCCTTTGTCAACCTTTCTAAAGATACCTTTTATAATAAACTTTTTTTCCCTTCTTGCCTCCATCCCCTCCCTCTTTAAAACTGATCTATCAAGCGAACTTTATGAAACAGTAATATTTCTCCAATTTTAAAAACATGTATCAATGATGTCTATTTGCCAGCCTGAACTTCTTTTATCCAAAATTATCTTTACCAAAATTATCCAATTGACATAATTCCACTTAAAAGCAAAGAAATCTAATATTTTAGTTAACCTGTATAGTCTTTTAGAGGTTGACAATATAATCATTGCCATTAGAATTTTTTGAATCACTGAAAGTGGCTTACGACTCCCTTCCTCAACCGTCTTTACCCCTATCATAGTAACCACCATGACTATCTTCATGAAACTGTTGGCCAGTGGTCATAAATTCACATTCTTATAGGGACCAAGATCAACGAATGAAGCAAGCTAGATGTAAAACAATGTGGAGCAGTGAGGATTGTGGCAAATAACGAGCACATCTATGTTTAAAATAGGGCTAGTCGTATCACCAGGACAGATTTTCCAATTCATTAAGACAAGTGAAAAACCTAGTTTTTGATATGTAATTTTCCTAATGAAAAATTTAAAAATTTAATTCTATAATATATGTCTTGGAGTAGAATAATTCTTTCACCCCAACATATGCCATATTAAATTAGGTCAGTTACAACCCAGGTTAACTTAGGCTTTCATGATCTCATGGAGCTTTTTCAGTTTTCACTCCTCTTTCCCTCCAAAAGCATGATCATAAGGAACTAAGTCAAAGGACAGTTAGTTATACTGTGCTGAGGACTTTACCTGCATTATTTGATCCTATAAACAATTCTCTGATGTAATCATGATTGTCAACGAGGACATAGAATGTTTAATAACTTATAAAGAGTAACTAAGCTGAGATTTATAACCAGCTGATTGAAGTCTGGGAGCTGTAGTTGGGGAGATCACAAAGAGGCAAAGGTTGAATAATAAAAAAAAAACTTCATCTCCCTCACAATTTTTGAAGAATGACATCAGTATTGATTCTACTTCTAATAACCAATGGATAATTTATTTTAGTAAGTAAAAGAAATTTAAAATAATCTTACATGGCCTTTTGAAAATATTACAACTCTCCTTGAGATAACTTGAGCTCTCCTGGATAGGAATAGAGCTAAGAATTATTGCCCTAAATATTTGTTTGTCTGTCTGACGATAAGAATCATTAAGTGTTACTCTTTGCCAAAGGGTTTGGTAGCTAATTTCTTATTTGGCAACAACCCTGAAAGGTAGGTGTTGGAATTTCCATTTTATAGATGAAGAAATTGAGGATTAGAGAAACAAAGGAAGTTGCTCAATCAAACTCACACTAGCATGAGGTGGAACTGGGATTCAAACTCAGGGCAGACTGACCCTACAGTTCATGCTCTTTCCTCTATAATGGACTGTCCAGGGGGTGAGGGGGCATGATAAAGTTCCTAGAATGTGACTGAGAGTGTCTTACGGCTTTAGGGATTTGGGGATGGGGCAGAGATATTTATCCTTCACAGAATATCCTTTCTTCTTCACATTTCCCTGTTCTCTTGCCATTAGCTGATCCACGTGACTGGTTCTAGTCAAGGGGCTATGGTATTAATGATGTCATTTCTAGGCAAAGTAAGGCAAAGTGGGTACATGTTCTTTATAGGGCAGTTGTGGGGCAATGTTAGAGCAGCCTGAGGTTCTGAATAACCATGCGGAACTGAGCTACCTGTGCACATGTTAGTAGCAACAGATCCTTCTATCAAGCCACTAGATTTTAGGGTTAATTTGTCACTGCAGCATAAATTTAGCTTATCTTAACTTACGCAGGTATTTTCATTATAATAAGAATTCAGGAGAAAGTTTCATCCAGTTCAGTAAAATAATGCTTAATTTGGGGGGCAATTTCCATAGTAACGCTTACCCTTCGTGATGAGTGCAGATGTTTTTTCCTTTGAATTGATTTGCACCTATTGACAGCACACCTTTAAAGTAGTGTGGGGGGGGGAAGTTATGCAGAAAATAGTATCATTTTATTAAAAAATTCAAATTACACTCAATCTCGTGCTAATGACTACAGATCAAAATCTATATATTAATCACAAAATCCTGAACACTCAGGTATATTTCCTGAAGAATCTGTCTCTGCAACACTGAGGTTGTCATATTGCAAACAATTCACATCATGAATAGTTTTTATTTACATAATATTGGAAAACATGGAGGACATTACCAAAAACATTCAGAGAATTGTGTATGTTTTAAGAAAAAAATGTATTCCTACTAACAGATTCCTACAGTAAATTGTTGCTAAGGAAACTTATGAATTATTTGTCTTTATTTCTTCTGACACTCTTGATAACAACAATAGATTCAGCCTCTGCTTAAATTATAGTTTTGGACAGTGATTTCTTACATTTTTATATTACCTTATAACTTATAAAATATTTTTATACATATCTTATTTGATCCTCCAGTAACTCTGTAAATTAAGTAGTGCTGTCATTATTTATGATTTGCAAGTGGAGATACTAAAGCTCAGAAAGGCTAAGCAATCTGTCCAAGGTCACACAGCTAGTCACACACCCTGCCTTTTGGCTCTAAGTATCACAATTGCTCAGGACAATTTGTACAAGACAATTCATTTAACCCTTTTGCCATATAGGTGATTACTATATGCAGGAAGCACTGGAGACAGGAAATAAGAAATCAAACTAACACACAAAATTGTTAGGAATTATCAAAATTGAGTTCTCTGAGTTACTTGTAGTACAGCAACATCATATAATAATCGTTGTACTTCTATAAGCACTGCCCTAGGCACTCTAAATATATTGTAGCTCAATCATAATAAAAATCATATCAAAAGGGTCCTATTTTTTCATACCCACTAATAGTGGAGGAAAACGGAGGCACAAAGAATTTAAGTCTTGTGTCCTGGGTCATATAGCCTGTTAGTGCCCAAACCAGGATTTAGACCAAGGCAGTATGGCTCTTGGGTCCTTAAACACTAGGCAAATTACCTCTTGCATTAAAAAGTAGCTTATATAGTACTTCCTATACATCAGGAACAACAAACGTAAAAGATTCATTTAATCTCAATTAGTAATACATTTAACATTAAGTTAAAATAGAAAGCAAACAAAGGAAGAAGGGAAGGGTGAGGGAAAAGAGGAGAGGGAGCGAGGGAAGGAAAGAGGAAGAGACAGAAACCAGAGAGAGAGACAAAGAGAGAGTGAGAGAGAAATTTAAAAGTGTCTGCATGAGACTTGCTATTTAATTCAAAGAACATGTGCCCTGATGTGAGCATGAGACAAGGCAGAGGATCAGCTCACCTGGTCAGTCCCAGTTCGCTCATGGCTTTCAAATTGTGTTTCAGTGCTGAGAATGAGTTTAGTGTTCAAGAATTTGTATTATTCTTACAAAATGGACCCTAAACCAAGCCAACTACTTCATTTGGTTCTCAACCAAAGAAACAGCAATGTCTTTCAATACTGTAATAAAAACTGGCTCTGCTCTACTAAAAGGAGATATCTGGGTTTGCAAAGTGAAACGTGTCCAAGGAATTTCCAAGGAAAAATTGTATTTTAATCAATTTTTGCTTAACTCTGGAATTCAATCTTTTAATAAGCTTAAACCCACTTGCATCTTTGAACCTCATTAGTGCCAAAGAGTGCAGTTGGATTCCCATAGTTGTTTGTAACTTTGCTATGTATGGTCAATGTTGCTCACGGAAAAGTTTTAGCTCTACATGAAGCTACCGATGTATGAAAAGTTGCTTGGAAAAAGGGGTCTCTCATCCAGGTACAGCCACTAATGAGCTGCTCAGCTCAAGAATGTCACATCTTTCAGATACTCAAAACTGAGGGATTAGACCAAATGATAATCTCTAAGATCCTGTGAGCCCTCAAGTTGTATGATTGACATTTAAAAATTGTTTTTAATGGTAACAAAACAATTCTTGGGAGCCCTGTGTATAATTTTGCAAACTATGCTCCTTTTACAACAGATTCTCAGCCCAAAACAGGTCGTTTTTTACTCCAGTTGTCATTTGTAAGTTTTATAGGCAGCTCACAGCCATCATTTAAAACATTCCACCAAAGAGAATATAAAGAATCATAGCCTTGAATTCCTGAATTTTATAGTTATGGTACTCATAAAAGTGTTTAATAACAAACTTGGCTCACACGGAAATCACCGTCTAAAGGACTTTGTCCCAATTTGAGATGAGGATCATATTTGTTTTTAAGAAAATATTTCAGTGCAGTAAGGTCAGAGGTACAAGCTGGGTTCCCCAACATGACCTTGGTCTAGGACAGGGGGCCCCAGCACACCCCAGTCAGGCTTAGGCCACAGGCAGGGGTGGGGGCAGAGTGGGCCCTGTGCCACCAGGGTCTCAGGGTCTAGGGGTCTTGGGCTGGGGCAGCTGGCCTCCACCTCCATGTGGGCCTGGGGTGGGAGCTGGGCCACCTCTGAATGGGGTCTTGGGCAGTGACGGGGTGGGGTGAGGGGAATGCAAGGTTCTAAGTTCATGTGGTCAGGTCTGACCCTAGTCCCAGTCAGGTCAGAGGCACTTCTGGGTGACCTGGGTCTCTGGCAGGGGACCCAAGCACACTAGGCCAGAGGCAGTGGGGACTGGGGACATGGTGGGGGCCAAGGTTGGGGGAGCCCCCCTCCATTCTGACTCCTACTTCAAGCAGACTGGTGCAAACACCTATCAGGCACTCCTGCTGTTTGGGTCGCCTGGGGTGGACCCAAACAGCACAGTTGGATCCGTGAGAGATAGGACCATGAGGCGAGCTGGTGTGGTGACCTATCACATGAGCTCCACCTACAACATCTCTGGGGACTGGGGAACCAAACCCCTGGTCCAGAGATGCATGCAATGTGAGGGAAGCTTTTTCCTTTTCCAACTGGGGTTGGGAAACATCTGAGATGTGACTGGGGACCCAGGAGAGGACTGGAAACTAGAAAAAGAGACCAGAAGAGTTGCACCAATGACCTACTGGAGTCTGTCCCCACTGGGGAACTTCCCCACTGACACTGGCAGGGAGCAGGGTTCCCAACACCAGAATTGTAAGCCATAGAAGCAGCATCATGTGACAGTCACTGGAGTGGATGGAACAATCAGTGTGAATGAGGACACAGGGAACTCAGAGACCAAACTGGTCTGGAGAAGACAGGACAGTCTCCTACATCACAGAAAGTTCCAAAATGAAGGAGCCCAGGGAACCACTCCACACACCTGCCCTATAAGAGGTTCCTGAAATGCTCTGCTATGCTACCTGCCTCCCAGTTGCTCTTGGGGATCTGAGCAAACTTGTCTGCTGTGGTCCACAACCCCAGGTCGTCACCTAGGAAAAGGACAAGGTTCCAGCAAAAAGATGAGTCCCGTGGGCCGCCCATCGATCAAGGGAGGAGTGGGAGTGATGAGAGCAGGGGAGGGAGACCCCGGGGAGGCGGGTGGTGCTACGTGGGTGGATTATTGGTAGGAAAGCTCCACCTATGGGGAACAATAACTGAAGACATTTGACCCATGATGTAAGAAAAAAAATTCATATATAAATTCATAATTTCTGCTAAAGATTTCTTCATACTTTTGATCTCACTAAATACAGGCATTATGTGTTGTTTTTTTTTAATTTCACATAATAATTAAAGTTTTTTAATATTATAGTCTTTTCATCACAAAAAACTTATTCGTCCAAAGACCAAAAATATTTGACATCAAGCTCTCTTCTCAAATATTAAATATTACTATACAATATAGATAATTTTAAAACCAACAATGACAAGTACCAGAACAACATTCACTTAAATTTTTTCCAGGAGCCCTGTCTCTGATTTCCAGTCCATTCTGCACTATCAAGTTATATCTATTCCTTTTCTCAGGTAATAATGATCTGAATCAGATCCAAAGAAAGCAGTAGAGGAGTTTGTCTCCTTTGAAGACCTAGAATTGCCACCATCTGGTATCAAATTAAAATCTGAATTAAAGCCTTCATTAAAGTCTGATACAACTCATTAATGCAGAGATTCAACAGCAGCAGGCACATTCACTGTATGTCTCATTTTTCTATACTGTCTGGGTCAACAGTCAATGGTGGACACAGCTCTGAGAGCCACCTCGCGCCCAGCCTTCCAAATACTCGTTCCGCCAGTGTTTTCCGACTTCTTTCCACAGCTGTTCTTCGAGTTTGTTCAAACATTGCTTCCAAATCAAATGTGCGAGCTTTTTTCCCGAACCCCGTGAAGCCCATGGTGACAGCCAGCTGCGGGTTCGGTCCCGCCGCGTCCGAGCCTGTCACTTCGCTGGGCCCCGGGCGCTCCATGGCCCGCGCAGGCCTCAGGAGGAGCCGCAGCCCCCGGCCCCGACAGCGGCCAGGCATTATGTGTTTTGATTCCCATAGTGCTATTAATCATCTCATTAAGACTTCTATTGTTGACCTTTGTCATGGTGAGTGGTTGCCACGACTTTCTGCCTACATCAGACAAATTTAAATTGGCCAATGTGAAAACTCAACAGCTGCATATTTATGTGCTTAGGAAAAACTTCCTGATTATGTTCCAGTTGTCAAAACCTAGAGTAAAAGCACCCATAAATTAAATCATCCACAAATAGAATATACACAAATGGTTGCTTTGGTGCAAATTGGAAAATAACATACAATATTCAGCAATTTATAAATCTGCAAATTTGCTGTTTAGAATGGCGTGTCTAATGTTCTTGAATTTCAAAGTGCTTTCATTTACATTGTATCTTTTATTCTGAGGCTTAAAGGGCTTAAAATTTCATTTTCTGGGATCAGACCACCTAACTACCATTTTATTTATGATGTGACATTGTGCAAATTATCTAACCTTATTGTTCTGTATTTTCTTATCTGTAAAATGGGAGCAGAAACACGATTTAGTAATAGTAACAAGGTAAGGTTATTGTCAGGGTTATATAAGCTAAGATTTGTACATTGTAAAATCTATGGCATAGTAAGCACTCAATAAATTTTAGATGTAGTGAACACTCCACTTTTCAGGAGAGGAGACAGACTGATAAATGACTGTTTAGCCAGTAAAGAATAGTTAGGACTTAAAACCAGGTCTAATGGACTAGACCTTGGTCTCTTAACTCTATGCTGCCTTTCTTATTTAACATAAGATGGCAGGTTTCCTAATTGAGGGCTTTTATGGAACAATTTTTTTTCAGTCCTAAAAAGGAGACCAATTTTTTCATCTGCTTTTAGGGTGAGATGATTGTTCTCTTTTTTTTTTTTAATTTTTCATTTGTCCTGTGAATGTGTTTAGTTTGACTTTTGTCTGACGAATCATTCTTCTTAGAGCAAGGAAGAAAGAAAATTAAATAAAAGAAAAGTAAGGTGAGGTGCAAAAATGGAAATCTAATGAGAAAATATAAAGGCTATGTATTCAAAATGTAGATTGAAGTCCCCAACTCCTGCATGTTAACTTTATTTTGAAGACTTTTTTGCTGCCTCAAGAAAAACCCCTAGAAAGAGGACAAGAATGTCATAATGATTATGTTGAAAAATTCAGATACTAAAGAATATAGTTCATAGCAATTGAAGAAGCAAAGAAACCTCTGGTATTGTGTGTTGTAGCTTTAAACAAAGCCCATCTAACAGCATTGCTTAAAGAAAACTAAGACCTACAGACCAATGGTATTTAGTTATTATTTTCTCTCAGGTCCAACATTTCCTTTTTCATCTATTATTTTCTCTTCCATTTGCCCCTCTTTTTCTTTAATCTTCACTTCAAATTTTCTGTAATTCACCAGTATTTAGGTTTTGGTCACTATAGGTGATCATTTTATTAAAATGACCTGTACGAAGTGAACCATTTTCAGAGTAGCCTAACCAGGACCATCTTGTGTCAAGATTCTCCCAGCATTATATCAGTGACTTATTTTGTTGTTCACAAGAATCCTCCTTTCTCCTTTACAAATGGAAAGAAAAACGGAGGCATTTCTCCTGCATTTTTCAGAGGTCTTAACCCTCAGTGGGAATGGCTGGCCTCCATGTTTGGCACATATCTATCTCTCTTTAGTTGCAGCTGCGCAACTAATGTCTTCCATCCCCAGAGATTTGCTGCCTCTAGATCTTTGATTAAATCATCATCTCCGACTAGAATGTCTTTCCTCAGCCAATATCACTTAACTCCTAATTGTCCCAAATTCAGACGATCTGTCATCTCTTCCAAAAAGCTTTCCCAAAAGCTGCCAGTCTGAATTAAGGTATTTCTCTTCCACGTTCCACATTACACAATGCAAACCTCTTCTAGAGCGTAATGAATAAGGTTAGGATTAGGGTTAAAGTGATTCACCTCTAAAATATATCCTATATTTTTTCCATCTCAATTACTGCCTTCTTGATCCAAGTCATCATTTACCTCTTTCCTGGGAAAATTACAGGAAAATTGTTTATATTCCTATCTTTTTCAGCTCATCACTTATACTGCACCTAGAGTGGTCTTTTTGACCACTTCATATATACAAAAATATAGGTAACACATAACATTTAATACAACAAACAGGATGAACATCCATGCACCCACCACTAGCTTAAGAAATAGGGCAGTGCAGAGCCTCCCCAGTGGCGCAGCGGTTGAGCGCTGGGTTGCGAAGCTGCCCGCAGCCTCTGCAGCGCTGGTTCAATCCCCGGTTGCTCCCTGGACACCAGAGGAGGGTCCCACAGGGCGTGCAGACCTCTCCTGCCGCCCACTGCTCCCCTCCTCAGTGTACTTTGGTCCTTCTGCCAGCTCTGCTGCCTGCTCTGGCTCTGGTGAATTCTCTCACCCTCCCGTGCCTCTGACTGTACCCAGTGCTTGTATAAATAAATAAATCTTAAAAAAAAAAAAAACTTTAAAAAAAAAGAAATAGGGCAGTGCAAATACTTCTGAAGTGGTCTCTTTCCAATGGCAAAAACTATTTTGAGTTTGGTACTTAACATTTTCTTGTCTTAAAATTCTTTTATAATCTATGTATGTATCTCTAGACAATATACTTTTTGATTTTGCTTGGTTTTTTTTTTAAGATTTTTTTTTAAAAGATTTATTTATTTTATTTATTTATACAAGCACTGGGTACAGTCAGAAGCGCGGGAGAGTGAGAGAATTCACCAGAGCCAGAGCGGGGAGCAGAGCAGGCAGAAGGACAGAAGTACACTGCTGAGGGGAGCAGCGGGCGGCAGGCGAGGTCTGCGCGCCATGCGGGACCCTCCTTCAGTGGCTGGGGAGCAGCCGGGGATCGAACCGGCGCCTCAGAGGCTGCGGGCAGCCCTGCAACCCAGCGCTCAACCGCTGTGCCACCGGGGAGGCCCTGCTTGTTTTTGAATTAAAAAAAAAATAACTGCCTGCCATTTGGTTTGCAATTTGCTTTTTGCACTAAACATTATATTTCTGAAAAGTATCCATGTTGATGTTCGTGTCTGTGTAGTATTCCATTGCATGTATGATACACATTTCTATTCCAATGAAAAACTGGGTATCTTCCAGGTTCTGTGCAGTCAACTAAAATAAACAGGCTTGACCTTGAATCCCAGTGTATGTATGTAAGAATTTACTCCGGTGGCCTCCCTGGAGCTCTGGGTTGCCAAGCTGCCTGCAGCCTCTGCAGAGCCGGTTCGATTCCCAGCCACTGGGCGAGGGTCCCACATGGCGCGCAGACCTCTCCTGCCACCCTCTGCTCCCCTCAGCAGTGTACTTCGTCAGTCTGCCTGCTCTGCTCCCCGCTCTGGCTCTGGTGAATCCTCTCACCCTCCTGCGCTTCTGACTGTACCCAGTGCTTGTATAAACAAAAATAAATAAATCTTTAAAAAAAAAAAAAGAATTTACTCTAGGGCAGAGCTGTCAAATAGAACTTACTGTGATGATAAAAATGTTCTGTATCAACTCTGTCCAATATGATAGCCACATGTGGTCACCGAGCAGTAGAATGTGACTACATTGGAGAAATAAATTTTTAATCATATTTAATTTTAGTTCATTTCAATTTAAATAGCCACAAGTGGCTAGTGGCTACCATATTGGACAGAGTATCTTTGGAACAAAGTGCTGGGGTAGAGAGCATCTTTAACTTTGCTTAATGACAAAATATTGACAAATGACAAATTTTTCCAAGTGGAAACATTTTTTGTCTTACTTAATTTTTTAAATGAATTGTTTTACATCCTTGTTAATATTCTGTAGTAAAGGATTTCTCCCCTCAGGTGTGGTTACCATAGCTCTCCCAACCCCAAAGCTCCCACAGTTTTCCACTATAGTCCATTTTGTTCTGCCCCCTTCCTCACCCTCCCCCAAATGCCTCATATCTAGAGTCAGCTTCATGGGTTGGTTTTAATGTTTGCCTTTGTCTGACTCTTTGATTTTACTATATTTCCAAGTGCTAATACAACTTATACTCCCACAAGCAGTATCTAAGAATTAACAATAGTACTTTTTAATATCAGCCTTTAAAATTTTTGCCTATCTAGATATAAAGTGGCATCTTACTATAATTTTATTTTGTATTTCCATCATTACTGTTTATTTGCCATTCAGTCTCCCCTTTTTGTGAAATACTATTTAGGTCTTTTGTCTTTTTCTATAGGGTTATTTATCTTTTTCCTAAAGATATTTAGAAGTTGTTTATTTTTTAATATTATTTTTTTCTAATTAAATGTGTTATAAATACCTTCAATGCATTCCTTAAAACATAAATCAGATCATGTCTTCCCACTATACTCAGAATAAAATCTACACTCCTTATCATGTGATTAACTCCCAACACCCATCCCACCTCTCATGTACTCAGGAAAAGGAATATGTATGGAGAACTGACTACTGTACTAGGGATAAGTCTGACTGATACAGGGTAATTCCATTCCCTTACCAGCCATTGGCTCAGGGAAAGGCACATGAGCTTGTTTTGACAATAAAATTCAGGGAGAAGGGTGCTGAAAGTTTCTGTGAAAGATAGTCTTGAAGCTTAGGAGAGAGTGAAAAAAAGCTAAACTTTTCCATTGGACTTGAAGGAGGAAACATGAAGAGACCAGGTCCAAAGACGGTATGGGGAAGAATCTGGGTTCATTGTGACCACCATGTTCCTCCCCTCAGGCTCTTCCACCTGCTTTCCCCTCTTCTGAAACTTTCTCCCACAGACCCTCCATATGTCCAGATCTTTACTACCAATTTTCAGTTCAAACGGTTGCCTCCTCAGAGGAGCTATTTATGCCACTATCCCTGGCCAGTCACTATCACTACATGCTGCTATATTTTATGTCAATATTGAAAGTGACTGTATTCATTTGTTATCTCTCTCCCCCACTAAAATGGAAGAACCAGGAGAACAAGAATCTTGTCTGTTCAGCTTCCTGTGTACTTCTATATCTCATACAGAATCTGACACATAATAGGTGCTCAGTAAATATTTTATGCATTAATCAAAAACTGGTTTGGTGAGAATACAAATTGATATAGCCACTATGGAAAACAGAATGGAGATTCCCCAAAACATTAAAAATAGAATTGTCATATAGATGCTGCAATTCCACTTTTGGGTATTAATATGAAGAAAGGGAAAACACTAATTCAAAAAGTTATGCACCCCATGTTCATTGTAGTGCTATTTACAACAGCCAAGACATGGATACAACCTAAGTATCCAGAGATAGATGAATTGATAAAGAGATATGGTCTATATAGGCACATATATAAAGGAATATTATTCAGCCATAAAAAGAATAAAATCTTACCATCTGAGACAATATGTTTTGGCCTAGTGGGCACTATGCTAAGTAAGTCAGATAGAGAAAGGAAGACAAATACTATATGATCTCACATATATATGTAGAATCTTAAATAAATGGAGAACAGAGTGGTAGTTACCAGAGGCAGGAGGTAAAAGTGGGAAAAATCGGTGAAGGGGTCAAAAGGCACAAACTTCCAGTTATGAAATAAGTCATGAGGATGTAATGTACAGCAGTGACTACAGTTAATAATATTATATTGCTTATTTAAAACTTGCTAAAAGAATAGACTATAAAAATTCTTTTCATAAGAAAAAAAATTGCACAACCATGTATGATGACAGATGTTAACTGGATTTGCTGTGGTGATCATTTCACAATATATACAAATGTTGAATCATTATATTGTACACATGAAACTAACATAATATTATACATCAACTATATGCAATTGCATAGTTTTTTGCATACTTCAAATTTAAAAACTATTTTAAATAATGATTAATTTTGTTGCTTATTTTCCCTACTAGATCAAAGCTCTTTGAGGTAAGGAACAAATGCTTAATGTTGCCATACATGTATGAAAGACACAAAGAGAGGGAAGATATATTTGGGAGAAATATAGTGCCAACCTATTATTGCCTTTATGGACAATATTCCTTAAAGACGTTTTTCTCCTACTCTTATCTCTACCTATGGAGGATTTCATGGATATGAAACCCCCATGAATAAAGGAAAATGCTCTTCACTGCACTTCAAAGTCTGACTGTGAACAATGTTTTTAACCTATTTCTTACCTTTTGTCTATGTCTTCTTTCCCACTACTATTTATTCTACACTCTTGCCACACCAAACTCTAGTGTAGTTGAATTTTATTTGAAGGATACACTCCTGAAGTCTTCACACAAAGTTAAAAACATCCATAGCTCAAGACCATTTAGCAGCATTATTTAGCAAGCAAGACTAGTGAGTAATAAATATAAATATACTGAACATATTGTTTCGCCGGCTAAAATTGCCCCATGGTGTGGCAAAAGCATAAACAATTTCTAGCTCACTTAACCACCACAGGTTTTGAGGTATGAAATTCCTGACAAATAGAAAACATTGTAAGTACATCATACCGCTTCAAATTGTGTGCCTATAGTAAGGTGTCATTACTAGACCATTTCAAATAGTTTGCATAATTCAAATACTTACAAAACTTGAGCAGACTTTCTCATTTTTCCTGAATCACATTCATGCCCTTTCATGTTTCTTTGCCTTAGTACATGTTGTCTCCTCTATCTGGAATACTTTGTGAATTGCTAACACCTAGAACAGTGAGTGGCAGAAACGTCATTTCCATAGGTAGAAAGTAATATTGCTGATATAATGGTATTATCGCAGAACATTTAAAATCATTGGTTGGGGGAGGGGGAGAAGACTCATACATCTACAACAAATGTCATAATGTTCAAATACTTAAAACCTGAATCTGAAGTTTTCTGAGCAGAGGGAGGGAAAACAAGGGTTAGGTTAAGTCCACATGGAGTATAGGAATGGTAGGGAAAGCCGAAGTCTTAAAGTGCCTGTGCTCAGATAGGTGTGTGTCACAGACTTGAGGAAAATTGTAGTAAAGGGATATGGCTGCTTTGGGGTCCTCCAAAGTCCCAGGATCTAATATCTGAAAGCTTTACTGGAGTCATTTTCTGCTAGTTTTGTTCATTCTAGGGGAGGAGGAATTACCTGGGTAAGGGTGGGATGAAAGGTAGGAGAGAGGTAGACCACTGAAACTCCTCCTAGGTCAAATCAGAAGCAAATAATAATAATAATAATATCCATACACAATAAATGCAAATCAATGAAGCCATCTAGATATAAAGAAACTATGTGGGCCTCTTTGACCTGTTCACTTTTTTCCCTTTCAATGGAGACACAATTACTATGGAGAAATAACAATATTTTCAAAAGAAGCCAGCAAGCCAGAATCATATACAAAACTTCCCAATTCTAAACATTGGTTATGCAGGCCAAACAATGCAGCAGGCCCAGCAGGATGCCATTGTGTGAAATCTGAAGTTTACTATACAGTCTGGTGAATTATCAGGCGGCTTTCTGACCAAAGTATAGTGCAGAATTAGATGGGGCAACGTTAAAATGTGAACATGCTTCATAGAATTGCAGAATTTTTGTATTGATTCGATTCCAGATTTCCAACCAAAATAAAAATATGGTCTTTTCCATAAAAGTTGACCAACATAGGCCAAAGATTGATGGCCAGCTCAAAGGAAGGGTTACAGGATGGAGGATTTTGCCTTAAGACTGGTCCTGTTTGCTTTAACTCTGTGGCGGTCCATAGAAACAGTTGAGAAAAGGCATTGCTGCAAGGGCAGGTGGTGCCACTCCACAGTATTAATAAAGATTCTCTTTTCTAAAGTTGTAGATTTCATGCTAGATTTCCGTTTCTGGTTGGTTTATTCCATGAGGTGTCACTGGACCCACAGCATCTCTTCTGGATGGAGTTAGAGACAGGTCCTAAGAATCCTATTCTGGGTATGTCCTCCTGCGTGGGTCATTTGGGTTGACACTGTTGGGAAACCAGTTTTCTTCTGCACCTCTTTTTCATGCCCACATGGGGGCTGAGTGTATGGGTGTGAGATGTTGGGTGGAAAACTGGTAGTAAGGGTGCCACCCTGACAATAAGGGCAGAGCAAGAGACCTAGCAAAACGATGATGATATGAATCTCTGGGCAAGGGGTGGGGAAATATAATTACTGGTGTGAAAAGGATGGCTGTAGCTGTAAAACTGGTCCTCCCCACCTTACTCCAGTGATTCCATCTCCACTTTTTTCCTGGGCTCTTGTTCTAACAATTATACCCTCTCCAACACATTTAATCTCTCATCTGTACTGGTTCCTGCCTGTCATCCTCTAGTAAAATTAAGTTTTCCTTTTCTCTCAAAAGAGCTTCCTTGATATTTCCTTCTCTGTCATTTTATTGCAGTGTGGCTTCTGCTCACACCAACCTCCCACTGAAGTTGCTCCCTCTAAGGGCACCCGCAACCCAGTTGCCAAATTCAGTCCTACTTGACTTTTTTAAAGATTTCAGTCCCATTCACCATCTGCTGCCATTCATCAGCTTGCCTTCCTGGGCTTCCAAGATAACTCTCCAGGAGTCTTCCCATCCTTTTCACTGCTTATTCATTTTCTGCTGGTTTCTCTGACTTCATTCATTCTTTCAATGTTGTGATGCATTCAGGTACTGCTACCTAACATGGTATTGTTGTAAGAAACAGTAAAAGGTGCTATTCAAATTGGGAAGGTTTTAGACCAGGGTACATCACCAGGAAACCAGAGCTTAAACTGGACTTCAGGCCCCATTTACCCACTCAGCCAGGTACCCTCATGCTGTGAACACCCTGTACAACCGTACACTGCAGCCCTGGGTACTATTCTGGTTTTTGTCTTTTTGTTCTACACTTTTCCCTTTGTATTTTTGTTGACTTTCATAGTTCTAACTCCAATTTACATGTCTTACCTAATCTCTAGATATCTTTCAATCTGCATTCAGAATTTTTCCTCCTAGGTGTCCTGTGGGTACCCCAAACTTACTAAAATCCAGATTGATTCATAGTTTTTTGTTGATTTTGATTTTCACTTTCTTATAGTTATTCATTTTCCTGGTCCCTTATTTAAGTTTTCTAGATTCCTGCTATGAGTGAGACCATCCGGTATTTTTCTTTTTCGTTTTGGCTTATTTCGCTGAGCATGATCCCTTCCAGCGCCATCCATGTTGCTGCAAATTGCATGTGTTTATCTTTTTTGAATGCTGAGTAATATTCCATGGTATATATGTACCACATCTTCTTGATCCAGTCATCTATTTTTGGGCATTTGGGTTGTTTCCAAAGCTTAGCTATTGTAAACAGTGCTGCTATAAACATAGGGGTGCAGGTGTTCTTTGGAATTGATGTTTCTGTGTCCTTTGGGTAAATACCTAGGAGTGGAATTGCTGGATCGTATGGAAGCTCTATGTTTAGTAGGTCCAGAAATCTCCATACAGCTTTCCACAGTGGTTGGACCAGTTTGCACTCCCACCAACAGTGCAGAAGAGTTCCTTTTTCTCCACACCCTCGCCAACATTTGTTGTTGCTAGTTTTTTTAATATGTGCCACGGGGGTGGGAGGGAGGGATTGGGGTCAGAATGGGGGGGCTGCAATTGTATGGGGAATATAACAATAAAATTTAAAAAAAAAAAAAAAAAAGATATTCATGGAAAATTGGATCTTGGATTATTTGTTAAAAAGTTTTAACGTCTTCAAATAAACCGAACTAAAAAGTAAAAAAAAAAAAAAAAAAAAAAAAAAAAAAAAAAAAAAAAATCCAGATTGAATTCATTATCTGCTCAGCTCACTTAACATACATTTTTAAAAATTTTTATTTCCAAATTCTTCTTGAAGAAATAATTTGTGTATTATTATTATTATTATTAGTATTTTTTTAAATAGAGGCATGTTTTATTTATTTATTTGTTTGTTTGTTTTTGTTTATACAAGCACTGGGTACAGTCAGAAGCACGGGAGGGTGAGAGAATTCACCAGAGCCAGAGCAGGGAGCAGAGCAGGCAGAAGGACCGAAGTACACTGCTGAGGGGAGCAGCGGGCAGCAGGAGAGATCTGCGCGCCATGTGGGACCCTCCTCCGGTGGCCGGGGAGCAGCTGGGGATCGAACCGGCGCCTCCGAGGCCGCGGGCAGCTTCGCAACCCAGCGCTCAACCGCTGCGCCACCGGGGAGGCCCTGTATTATTATTTTTTAAAGATTTATTTATTTATACAAAAACTGGGGTACAGACCAGAGGCACGGGAGGGTGAGAGAACTCACCAGAGACAGAGCGGGGAGCAGACCAGGCAGATGGACTGAAGACACTGCTGAAGGGAGAAGCGGGCAAGGCATGAGAGGTCTGCCTTGCCACATGAGTTTCTCCCTGGCTGACCGGGAATCAAACCTGCACTGCAGAGGCTGCGGACAGCTTCACAGCACGGCACTCAACTCTCTGTGCCACTGGAGAGGCCCATATTCTTTTTTTTTCCCTAAAGATTTATTTATTTATGCATACAAGAGCTGGGGTACAGGCCAGAGGTGTGCGGGGGGGGGGGGGGGGGAGAGGATTCACCAGAGACAGAGTAGGGAACAGAACAGGCAGACTGACCAAAGTACACTGCTGAGGGGAGCAGTGGGTGAGTCAGGAGAGGTCTGCTGCACCAGGTGGGTAGCTCCTTGGCCAGCCAGGGGCTCAAACTTGTGCTGTAGAGGCTTCAGACAGCTTCATAGGTTGTGCCTTAACCCCTTGTGCCACCAGGGAGGCCCTAACATATTCTTAAACATGTCTATTTTTCTGTATTTTCTTTCTCTCATTTGATGAAAGCTCCCTCTATTCATTCAATTGAAAACTTCCAGATTATTACTGTTCCCTTCCCACAGGCAAAGGCTTTCTACATCACCCAAGTACAGTTCTAGAAATGCCTTCTAACTAGATCTCCTATGTCCAGCATTTCTCCCCTCCAAATTATTCTCCTACTGCCCTCAGGTTTCTTTCTTTACACAGATCTGAACATATTGTTCCTCTGATTAAAAACCTATTTTGGCTTCTAACTAAACATAAGATAAAGCCCAAATGCTTAGGTATAGCCTATAAAGCCCTACATATCCAGGCCTAAACTTACTATTCCAGTCCTACACTTGCCTCAATCTCAACACTTCCTTGATCTTAACCACACCAGACTATGATGCCATTTCTTGAACATGATTTTGCCGTGTGCTTTAAAGTCTCTGTGCCTTTTCTGGCAACTTGCATGGCCTTCTTTTGTGTTCTGCCTTGTAAAATCCCACCCACTCTTTAAGGTTATGCTTACTTGTCACCTCTTTCAGGCACCTCTGGCCCTAATTAACAGCTCTCTCCTGATTGCCTCCACAGCACTATTAGTATGCTAGTAGAGATTTCTTAAAGGTATTTTGCATCTCTTTCCCATTACACTGTTTCTTAAGGGCAAAGACTAAGCTTTGTTAAGAGTCTCCATATCATCAACAACTTGTCCAGTGCCGGGTAAGAATTTTAAGAATAAAATTTTGAGTTGAATTGGACGGGATGCTTGAACATTTCATTTTGTGAAAACAAAAAACAAAAAACAATGATTTCTTTGGGCATTATTTTCAGCCTGTTCATTTTCTTCAGACATCAGAATCTCAGAATAAGGCATTTGAAGGGCCCTGTTGGAGATAGCTGCGATCATATCCCAAAATTTTAGCTAGCTCTCTCTAGGGACATAGAAACTGTAATGTCTCAAATGACTGATGTCTGAGTATGGATTTTTACAGATATCAGAGTTCCTTAGAGCCAGTAATGACTCAATCTAGGACTTAGACTGTAGATTCCACAGATGATTCACAATTCTAAGTGTCAGAGACAAAGCTTTCAATGATAGTTTTCCAGTGATAAGTTTATGTGTTTTATCATCCAGGGATCCTATCCCAACTTCTCCAAGGGGTGAGATTTCAGAGCACGAAAAACAATATAAAAGGGCTTTGCAATCTCAAAATCTTGGAAAGTTGCGTGGTTATCTTTAGGTGGGTGGGAGTCGGGACCAAGTTCATTGGCACGTTTTGTGGAGGACCTTGCAAAAAGTATGGAGAAGCATAAGGCTGGCTTCCGTCATTTCCCTTGCTTAAACCCCACATTACATGCCGGGGTAGGTAGTAGACACTCACCGACTCCATGAAGCCCAGAAAGGGTAGTTTTCTTGAAATGAGCAGATGTGCATTTGTAGAACTGTGCTACTGGCTTCTGAATGCGTGGGCAAGAACTTGGTTCTGGCTAGAATCCAAGCAACAAGTTGTCATTGAAAATGCAGTGACTGGTCAGTAAAAGATACCTATAAGAAGCGCCTTTGGGTGCATTTTTTGGGACGAGTCAACCCATCCCAAGCTCCGTGGTTAATAATGCGGTCCTTCAGCTCCACCCTACCGCCTCGAGTCCCCTTTTGGTTTCGAAACAGGCGTCATGGAGCCCATTCCCCCGTTCTAGAGTACTCGGGTTGTGGGCCCAACGCGCCCCTCAGGTGGCCCCGCGGGAGCCGGCCTGATCCCGGGAGGCGCCCCGTGGCCTGGAAGCTGATCGCCGTTGGCCGAGGGCGCGGGCGCGGCCGGGCCGGGCGGAAGAGGGGAGCGCGGAGCGGCGGAAGAAGGGCACAGCCCCTACCCGGAGCTCCCCAAGGCCTGGCCGGGGGCAGAGCGAGCCGGCGGGGCCCAGCGCGTCAGCGAGCCCGCCCCCTCGGCCCTCCCCCGGGCGGGGCCCGCCCCGCGGCGCTGACTCAGCAACGCGCGGGGGGAGTTTTGTCCCTCCGCGGACCCCGTTTGTCTTGGCCTCGGCCCTCCGCCGCCGCCGAACCGGTTTCCTCTTTCCGGCGCTCCGGGTGAGAGAGGCAAGTTGGGCCGCCTGGACAGCGACCCATAGAGCATCTTCGGCGCTCACCTGAGGACCCGAAAACTACCTTTCTCCCGCCGGGCTGCGTGGGCACCATGAACAGCGCGGGTGAGGCGCTGCTTTTCGCCGCCGAGGCCCTGCCGGGGTCGGTCCTCTCCGGGGGCCAGCGGGGCTCGGGAGGCCCGGCGGCGAGGAGGGGCCGGGGCTGGGACCTGGGGCGATGGGAGGCGGGGAGCGGCTTGGAGGGAGACAGCCTCCCAGGGAGAGCGCCGGTGAAACGCTTCGCTGCCGTGGTCTCCTCAGGAGCGCTTAGGAAGTTAGAGTCAGGGTGTGGGAGTCCCGGATCAGCCCTCTTTGGCTTCTTTCTGGTGTTGGAGTGACATTTGGTCTTGCAACAGGACTGAATTCGGAGAAGGTAGCGGCTGTGATTCAGAAACTGAACTCCGACCCTCAGTTCGTGCTTGCCCAGAACGTGGGGACCACCCACGACTTGCTGGACATCTGTCTGAAGAGAGCCACGGTACAGGGGGCCCAGCATGTGTTCCAGCACGTTGTACCTCAGGAAGGCAAGCCGGTCACCAACCAGAAGGCCTCAGGTGAGGTCTTAAAACTTCTTGCATACTTGACTTGACTTTCCTGACAGTGTCCCATTTTGGTGTCTTACTAAAGAATGGTTTTGTGGGAGCAGAGATTTGTAGTGAAAGAACTTGTAGTAAATTCCTAGAGAAGAAACACAGGTAAAGGCAGGCCTTAAAACATTACTCTGTGAATTGTTTCGGTGCTCTGTGGCTTGCTAGCATATTTGATTTGTACGTAATATGACAAGTCCATGGTTATCTGTGTGAATTCACTATATTCTGTCCTGAAGTTATGTGATTGCAGCTGTGTCTTGCAGATAATTGCTCTTGGCACAAAGCAAACCAATGAGGACTCCCCCAAATTGCTCTGAATGCTTTATGTATGCCAAAATGTATGAACTGGAAAAGACACAGTGCGATGTCATCATGTGTTACTTTTAAGTAGACTCTTTGGTTGCAACTTTAGCAGATATGCTAATGGACTCAGTTCCCATTAATAAGCCAGTTTGTAATACAAAGAAGAAACTCATTTCTCCGTCTTTACTTGTCGAGAGCCCTTGTTTTTGGGGTTTTCTTAAATATACAGTTCATTGTTGGAAAAATACAGTTGGAATGATGTAATCTATATGAAAAGTCATAATTTCTTGGTTTGCTTTCTTGTTTCAGGGCGATGCTGGATATTTTCTTGTTTGAATGTCATGAGACTTCCATTCATGAAAAAATTAAATATTGAAGAATTTGAGTTTAGTCAATCTTACCTCTTTTTCTGGGACAAGGTATGGGACTAATTGTGCAAGATTCTCTTTGTTTCATTGTCAACCTTGGTAGGGACTGTCTCTTCATTTCTTGCTTTTGTGGTTATAGTCTGCTGTTCTCTTGTAGCAACTTTATTTATTTAGTTATCTGGACTTTCTAGGACCTCATTCCCCTTCTAGGAGCAGTACTTGTCTGAAAAACAGTGAATACTTATATTCTACTTTTTAGTCTTTACAATGTATATTAAATGTGTCCATTAGCTGTTATTTGATTGAAAACTAAATATCAGATTTTGTTTTAAGTAAAGCAATGCCTTGTTTTGAATAAACTATTGGAAAGCACACACATAGATATAAGAAGCTTCAAATATGCTTAATAAGTCAGATTCTGGCCCTTTCTGATGGCTCAGGGGTTAAAGTCTCAGTGCTGTCAAGCTGTTGCCAGCCACTGTAGCAGGAGTTCAATCCCCAGCTAGGGAGCTAACCCACATGGCGCAGCAGACCTCTCCTGTCTCACCCGCACTCCCCTCAGCAGTGTATTTCAGTGGATACTCCTGTTCTGCTCCCCACTCTGTCTCTGGTGCATCCTCTTAACCTCCTACACCTCTGGTTATACCCCAGTTCTTGCATGCATAAGTAAATCTTAAAAAAAAAAAAAAAAAAAAAAAAGCCAGATACTGATACTTCATTACTAACTTTAGTTTAAAAATTTCTATATTGGGTCTATAGTAGTTCCAAGGCTCTTATTCTGTAATAATGCCAATAAAGGCATTAGCTCTCTTTTCCTTTCATTTTATATAACTTCTTTTATTCTAGGTTGAACGCTGCTATTTCTTCTTGAATGCTTTTGTGGATACAGCTCAGAAAAAGGAACCTGAGGATGGTAGGCTGGTACAGTATTTGCTTATGAATCCAGCAAATGATGGTGGACAGTGGGACATGCTTGTCAATATTGTTGGTAAGAGTCTCTATTAGTACTGAAACTCAGCAAGATCAAGATCAAGATCAAGGCTCTGTAGTTAATGATAGGCCATTTCTTAGTTGGTTTTATATAGAGCAGAATTGGTCTCCTGGAAAGGTACACAGTTAACTCTTAGGACCTTCCTCTCACAATTATGAAGTGCCTTTCTTAAATGAGAGGTAAGGAGATACATACTTTGAATGGTGGCTTTAGAGAAGAATTAGCTTTCTATGAAAAAGATTGTTAATGTTACCAAGAAACACATTGAAACTGCAACTGTTTGAAAATATCCTCATTCAAAAAATGTTGTCTTTTGGTTAAAGACATGCTGACCATTTTATGACGTTAACAGATAAAAAGAATAGAATTAATTCTAAGGAAGATGGGTAAACATGCTCGTTAAATAACCTGTTTATATGAAGCATAAGATTGTTAAGTTTTCTGAGCAATATGGCCTGTTTTTTAAAGCCGTAGTTATTTTTTGCCAGGGTTTTTAATGCTTGAGTATACATTGTTGAACACTAAATTTATGTTTTCTTTTTTAGAAAAATATGGTGTTATCCCTAAGAAGTGCTTCCCTGAATCTTATACAACAGAAGCAACCAGAAGGATGAATGATATTCTAAATCATAAGGTATAACATATGTCACAGGTTGGAATTGAATTTAGTGTACTTACCTTAAAACTCCTAACTCCTAACCGGATTTTTAAGGCAATTCCTGGGCATTTCAGTGTACATAACTTATAAGATAGCTACTCATTGCCTATCAAAAAGCAGCTACATGTTAACTTTAAAAATAATTGCGATTAGGGTGTTTCTTCTTTTTTTTTTTCTTTTCAAAAATCTTCCACTTGTGTTTCTTTTGTTTCTGTTTTTGTTTTTTTAATTTATTTTTTACATCATTGTTCATTTTTAAACAATATTTGCTTTCCACTTTTGTTTCTATGAATTGTAATTTTTTTATGGGTATTAAGGTGAAAAAGTTCCATGTGTAATTAATATGGGCTATGAACACTGCACTGGGGCCTTTACTTCCTACTTGGTTCTACTAGAGGTGAATTGAGCAGGTGGGTTGGGACAATTTTTATGTACTAGTAAAACCAAAAAGAACTATTTGTGAGACTTCCTTACTGAGGATGCTAAGTGCCGAGGCTTCCCTAAACCACATCAGTCTCGTTCATCCACTTACTACAGATTTAATAGAGTTACTAAACTGCTTTTGATTGCTTCAGTTATCTTAATGAATCATTCTCTCTTCTCTACATACCCTGTTTTCCCAAGGAGAATTATAAACCCTATAGGGATGCTGCTCTCCCAGCCAGGCATCTTTTTTTGAAAATTCGGAGTTGCTAGAATTTGCAGTCCTGATCTTTGAGACTAAAATTAGATTTATTATCCCTGGGAGAAAGATTACATTTAAAAATAAACCATAGAAGTGTTTTTCCATATTAGAAGTAGGTTATTTTCTGCCCAAGAAATGGGATTTTTATCCAAAGGCTAAAAGATCACTAATAATATAGCATTGGATTCTATTTCATATCGGAGCAAGATCCTCTTTAGCACTGTGGTTAGATTTCAGACTCACTTTTGTCTTAGTCATCTCTTAAAATTGAAAAACAAAACTATTAGGGGTTGCCACCGACTGGGAGAACATTTTTGCCCATAACACTAATGATAAAGGACTGATCACAAAAATCTACAAAGAGCTAATGAGACTCAACAAAAACAAAGAAAATAATCCAGTCAGAAAATGGGCAGAAGAGCTAAAAAGAAACTTCTCTGAAGAGGAAATGCAAATGGCCAATAGGCATATGAAAAAATGTTCAACATCACTTGTAATCAGGGAAATGCAAATCAAAACTACCATGAGATACCATCTTACACCAGTGAGAATGGCACATATTAAAAAAACTAGCAACAACAAATGTTGGCAAAGTTGTGGAGAAAAAGGAACTCTCCTGCACTGCTGGTGGGAGTGCAAACTGGTCCTACCACTATGGAGAGCTGTGTAGAGATTTCTTGACCTACTCAACATAGAGCTTCTATATGATCCAGCAATTCCACTCCTAGATATTTACCCAAATGACACAGACAATAACTCCAAAGGGCACCTGCACGCCTATGTTTATAGCAGCGTTATATACAATAGCTAAGCTATGGAAACAACCCAAATGCCCAAAAATAGATGACTGGATCAAGAAGATGTGGTGCATATACACAATGGAATATTACTCAGCAATCAAAAAAAGAGAAACACATGCAGTTTGCAGCAACATGGATGGAGCTGGAATGGATCATGCTCAGCGAAATAAGTCAGAAAGAAAAAGAAAAATACTGGATGGTCTCACTCATAGCAGGAATTTAGAAAACCTAAATAAGAGACCAGGAAAAAGACTAATCAATGCAAAGTAATAATCAAAATTAACAAGCAACTATAAACCAGAGACACACTACGGGGGGGGGGGTCGGCGGGGGAGGGATTAGGAAGGGGTGAGGAGAGGAAGAACTAGAGTCAAAATAAGGGGGGGTGCAATTGTATGGGGAATATAACCAAAATGAAAATGCGTACATTGTACAAAGATGAAAAATTATGTAAGAATTAAATATTAAAAAGTTCTAGATTTTAATTTAAAAAAAAAAAACTATTGGGGGTTGTGGCAGAGCCACAGTCCTAATGATTTGGCAGAGAATTGGACAACCAGTAAAAATTCTAAATAAAAATCCGTTAGAATGACTTAGTGACAAAATTATTTTAAGTCTGTTTTTTTCTAAGATAATAGGCATTATGGGATCAGATGTTTCCCCTTTTTCCAAAAACATATTGTCATAGAGAGTACTATTTTTTAAGAGCATGTGCAGTTCATCTAATATTCATTGGGAACAATCCATACCTTTTTCCCAGAGGAAAGCATTTTTAACTCTGTGTGTAAGTGGACTAGTTAGGGAGAAACACATTTGCTTTTATGAACTTTACCCTGGGTCTTGGCTGAGTTATACTTCAAAATAGAACCATTATTGGTCTATTTGGCATATTTATAGTTGAATTTGGATAACTGTTGGAGATCTAACTAAGTTTCTGTCATAGATGAGAGAATTCTGTATACGATTACGGAACCTGGTACAGAGTGGAGCAACCAAAGGAGAAATCTCTGCCACACAGGATGCCATGATGGAGGAGGTAATAACTATTTGGATTTTTTTGTGACCCCATCTAATGAACTTTCAGAATATTCCTATTGTTTAGGAAGCATAGTTATTGCAATATTGAATTGAATATCCCTTATTTTATAGCGAAAAAAACTGAGGTAAAACTGTGCATTTTATTTTTTTATTTTTTTTTTTTTTGGAGGCATGTTTTCTTTCTTTCTTTATTTGTTTGTTTGTTTATACATGCACTGGGTACAGTCAGAAGCACGGGAGGGTGAGAGAATTCACCAGAGCCAGAGCGGGGAGCAGAGCAGGCAGAAGGACCGAGGTACATACACTGCTGAGGGGAGCAGCGGGCGGCAGGAGAGGTCTGCGCGCCATGCGGGACCCTCCTCCGGTGGCCGGGAAGCAGCCGGGGATCGAACCGGCGCCGCAGAGGCCGCGGGCAGCTTCTCAACCCAGCGCTCAACCGCTGCGCCACCGGGGAGGCCCTAAAACTGTGCATTTTAGTATGGGATATGTACTTCTAATTTCCAGCTTTTTAGTTTATATAAATCATTCTTTTATTCATTTCATAAATATTGAATATCTTACATGAGTCACACTGGGGGTATAGAGTTGAGAAAGACAGTATCTACTCTCAAAGAGGTCATTGTATTGGGAAATTGAAACACTTGCATACTTATATAAGACTTATGCTAGAGATGTATAAAAATGAATTTTTTGAAGGTGATAGAGGAAGAAGTGAGTAATTTGAGTTAACTGCAGATTTCATGGGAAAGATAGTTGAACAGGCTCTTGAAAGAACAGTAGGAATTTACCAGATGAATAATAGGGAAGACCATTGCAAACAAAGGGAATTGCATGAACAAAGGTGAAATCCTCAGAGAACAATATAGTTGAAACGTAACACTTTGTGAATGGGATTGAAGTAAATTAAGCTAGAAAGGCAGAGCTGTGAGGGATCTTTTGGCTTTATTCTATGGAATAAAAAGATGGGAAACTATTGATGGTTTTATCAGTGAAAATAATATGTGAAAATATCTTGGAAAACTTAAAAATCATTAGAGAAATAGAAGTCGATAATGATTCTTGACTGCCTTGATAATATTACTCAATACTCAATACTAGTTATAGCCCCCATAAATAAGCATTAAGACTAAAATTGTATAAACATTCTCCTAACAGTGTCCTTTTAAGACTGTAGGGTTAAAGTGGCCTAATTTTTTTTCACTGCAATGAACAAACTGATGCTAGTTTTCCTTTGGGGCAGTATAGGGTAATTGAGAGCATGGTCTCTGGAGTCAGGCTGTCTGAATTCTACTCTTGTCATTACTCAGCAGCCATGTGACTTTGGACAGGTTCCTTGAGCTCTCTAGTGTCAGGTTATTTATATGTAACATGTCTAGCCCAGTGCTTGACATAATAGTTGTTTCTTAAATATTCGTGGGGAGGATGAATGCAGAGGTTTCATTTTACTGAATGCATTTATTTAAGTCATATTTACCTCTTGTTTTTTCTTAAATATTCCTAGTTAAGGGAGGTATCTAAATGTAGTAGGGAAAAAATAGGTTTTGGAGTTAGATGTGCGTTCTGGCTCTATCACTTAACATCTCTGTGGCCTTTAGTGAAAAATACTTAATCTGTCTTGAGATTCAGTTTGGGATTTAAAATATATCCTCATTGGATTTTTGTGGGGGTCAAATAAGGAACTGAGTATAAGAATGCAAGGCATAGTGCCTAACACATAGCAGTTCCATAAATGTTAGATGATGGCAGGGTATAGTAAGGATGTTAGTTCTACAAACAGTTATAGAAAAGGGCCCAGATAATACTTCTTAGAGATCATAAGCATCCATTTCTAAGCACTGAAGGGCACGGTGATAAACAAGACAGACACGATCGCTCCTCTGGTGAACTTACCTACTAGTGAAGGGAGACAAACAATACACAGTAAGCAGGGAGATATCTGATAGTGATATGTGTTTTGAAGAACAAAATAGGGTGATTTATATGCTGGTTGGGATTGGCCTTTCTGATATCAAACCTGAGCTGAAACTTGAGTAATTATTCAGCCATGCAAAGATCTGGGAACAGAGCATACCAGGCAGAGGGACAGTATGTGCAAGAGCCCTTAGATGGGAGAATACTTGTGTTTTTGAGGAATACAAAGAAGGCAAAATGACTTGAACTTGATAAGAGGGTGGGAGTGGCTGGAATAGATCTTGTAGCGGGAATAGGAAACAGTTTATATGGGGTCTATCAACCAAGGTAAGCAGTGTGCACTTTATTCTAAGTGATATAACTATTGTGGAATTTAAGCTGAAGAATAAGTGAAATGATTTAATTTTTGCTTCAAATAAATTCACTATGTGTGTTTTGAGAATGGATTGTAAAACATTAAGAGAGGAAGTGGGGAGACCAGTTAGGAGACTATTATAATCATGTAGATGAAAGAAATAGTGGTTTGGACCAATTTAGTGAGAGTGAAGATGGAAAGAAGTGAGTAAGTTTTGGGGTATATTTTGGAAGTGAAACCATCAGGACTTACTGAAGTGAAGAACAAGGAAAAGAGGGGAATCAGGTGATAGGGTATTTTGAAGGGGGAAATTTGCAGATATGAGAGAAGGATTTTGGCAGTTGGGACAATATAAACGTACCAGTGTGTGGAAAGGGGCAGCAAATGTGAATGGGAGGAAAATAATTAAGGAAGCAAGGTTTTAGAGAAGGGGAAAAAGAGAGATATGCTTTCAGACTTTTGTGTGCATTCACATTCCCTGGGAATCTTGCTAAAATGCATATTGAGTGGGTCTGGGATAGGCTGGGAGTTTATTTCTATTTACATACCACTCTGCCAGTAGTCTCAGGATTGTCATTTGACTATATATTATCATCTATATGAACTTATTTCCTTTAACATCACATAAGGGAACACAATTTTTTTGTGTACCATTTTAATTTCTTCCCTTCTTGAAAATATATTTAATTTCTCCAGAAAATATCTCCTCTGGCTGCTTTTGCAGGCATAGATGTTTTTGGTTTTTGAACATATCCTTGCCTCTCTTTTAATCCCCACCAGAGAGCAGTAGAGAGCTGTCTTCTCTATTTCCCTGTGTATAAGGCAGTCATCAAGATTCCCCTACTTTTCTTCCCTTAACTAACTCATTTACATCAGCACTGAACTTTCTTGAAAGTTCAGCTGTTTTCTGTGACCAGTTTTTTGTCTCTGTGACCATTCTACTTTATGGTTACTAGGTCGTTTTACCTCTGAACCCTGTATCTCCATCAGTGGAACTAAAATGTTGAGGTAGATGACTTCTTAAGGAAGTTCAAAGATGACTTCTTTGAATTTTTATGACAGAATTAACTAATATTTCTATAGTGCTTTAGAGTTTGCATTCTCTCAATAGGCTATATAAGTACAAATGAAGAAGCTAAGATTCAGTCACTTCTACATTGGTTCCAAGTACAGAAATCTTTCATCTTTACTGATTTGCCCCCTTATGAGTAGCTTGGTGGTTATTTTTGAGATGACCTTCCTGATTATTACAGTTTCCTTTATTCTGACTGATACTGGCTTTAAACTCACCCTTCTGTATTCACAACTGACTTTCAGCTATAACATCCCACCTCTTCCTTTCTCTTGATATCTGTCTTCCAATTTAGCCGCCGGTTTGCCTGATGGTATTTTCAGTCTCACATCATTTGTCTTTAAATTGGAATCTGTACATTCTTGCCCCATGTACCATGTCTCATGCTTTCTGTGGTCCCTTTTTCTTTTTTCTGTTCCCTTTCCTGATTCTATTATCATATTTTAGCAAATAATTTAAAAATCAACAGATCTCTGATAAGGCAAAATATTTTTAGAGTTGAGCTAAAGTGGGCTCCTTTATAAAATTGGACTTGACAGGTAGGACCCTTTTTTACAATTTATACTGTGCCTACTAATAGGCAGTAATATAGACAGTAAATATAAAATGAATATAAACTGAAATATAAACCATACCAACTCCAACTGTAGCTTTTCTGGTGAGTTTTAGATTGTAGAGAAGGACCACACATACCCATATTGTAAGGCTAGTTTAACCTCCCAATTAAATTAGTCAGGGGTGTAAATCTTAATCAGAGCCAGATGACCACAAGAGGCAGACACAGGTGCAGTATATAGCTGAGCAGGGCTTCCATTGACATCCCTCCCCACCACTTGAGTGTAAGGGAAAGATCTCAGTGGATCTAGAAATTGAACTCAATTTTTGGTGTATCACTATCACCGCCCTTTTACACTTGAGGGTTATCACAATTTTAGGAGAAATTTCTCCCAACAAAACATTGGAGTCTCCTGTTTTGTTTTAGACTAAATTTGAAATTAGTAAGGCCACATCGTTATGGGGTTGGGAGTTAGGGAAAAGTAAAATCAGTTCCCAGGTGTCATTGAGCCATATAGCTCTGCTGTCAGCTTTCTAGCATTTTGTAAATTCCATGTTCCCTGAGTTCATTCCCTTTACTATTTTGATACCTTTTTATCAGTTTGGATCTGATACTGAGTCTGGTCTTAAATTCACATTTACAAATGTTTTATTCAGTAAGTGTTTCCTTAGCACACACACCTGGCACATTTCTAGGCATTTGGGATTTAGCAATGAACCAAACAAACAAGAATTCCTGCCTTCACATTGTTCACTTTTTAGAAGGGAGAGATGAATAAAATATAAGCTTAATATGCCAGAAAAATATGCTGTGGAGAAAAACAAGGCAGGAATGAAAGGAAGTACTTAGGTTGGAGAGGGCAGTTTCACTTGAAGTCAGAAATATATTTCTCTAAATGGGCTAATTGTAGTTTTTCAATATGTAATTATATTCTGAGGGATATGGTTTTAGTCTTATTTTGTTCATTTCTGTACAATGACTTGTATTCAATGCCCAGTGTGTGTTCACTGTTTCACTGTTTTGTCTTGAATGTTAAATGCTTCTTGTAAGAAGCAGGTAACACTCCTGAGTTACCCACTAGAGAGCAGACTTGGATGTCCAAAGTTCACTTCCAGCTTTGTACCTGTTCTCTAATTGGGAATAGAGAGTGTTATTTCAGAACAGCAGATCTCTGGAGATTATGCTTGGAGAATTTTTTACAAATAAGAGCTCCTTTAACTATTGTTAGTTGACTTGGAGCCAAATATACTTTTCAAAGAGTTACAAGCTGATGAAATGACTTGGATAATATGTAATCAGGGCAGGGGCTTCCCTGGTGGTGCAGGGGGTTAAGCGTCAGCACTGTGAAGCAATCCACAGCTACTGCAGCACGAATTCAATCCCTGGCCAGCCAGGGAGCTACCCACATGGCACAGCAGACCTCTCCTGTCTCGCCCGCTGCTTCCCTCAGCAGTGTATTTCAGTCCTTCTGCCTGTTCTGCTCCCCACTCTGTCTCTGGTGAATCCTTCTCACCCCCCACTTCTATGGCCTGTACCAGTTCTTGTATGCATAAATAAATAAATCTTTTTTAAAAAATATGTAATCAGGGTAAACAGTATTGGGCAGAGCAACATGCCCTCTTTATAGTTTTACTATAAAATCTGAGAAAAGAGATGTTATCCTTATTCTCATTCATTCATACCTTACAGGTGACTTTGATAAAAATTCAGATTTATAAACATGCAGAAAAGTGTGACTATTTGTCTTGCAAAAGGATTCACCATGGAATTCATTTAGATAGAAAAATTTCAAGTTTCCTCTAATGCATTTTTGGGGAAAAGGAGGAAATGATGAAACACTTTTTATTTCAGATAGGGAGTCAAATGCCCAATTAGCTGCTATGTATATTACAGTAAAACATTCATATTTATATTTAGAATGTGTTTAAAAGAAAACAGAAATTCACTTAGTTGTTTTAATCTTCACTGGGCCTGGTCCTAGCCTCCCTAATTTTTGTCAAGGCCCTGACTAAACTGGGTGAACCATCTTGGATAACTGAGAATTGATCAAAATGATTTCACTGGTAAATATTTATATACATGTAAAAACAGTGACTAGTTGAAAATACCTATCAATTAAGTCTATAGAACCTTCCTCATCTAAACATGTTCAAACCATACACTTTATTGTCATTTTCTTGCCTATAGTTACCAGTGGCCATGTCTTCCTCATAATGATAGATTCCTAAAGTTGCATTTGCAACCTTGGTGTTGAGCCAATGCGTAGTGACTCTCTGGTCTTTTGAATTCACACAGCTATCTATGGCTCAAGTAGCTCAGTTACAGTTGCTAATGATGCCCTGTGCATTTTCTTTTCTTTTCTGTGCTGGAAACAAAACCTGAAAATGCTACATGGTTACAGACAAGGTGATTTAGGGACCAGCTGTTTAGGCTCATAAAGCACATAGTAAGTCCTTGCAAAGGAAGTTTCTCTCTTGAAAAACAGCAAAACAAAATGAAAGGCAAGCATAACCTTCTCTGTAAGTTAATTTGTTTCTGTTAAGATATCAGGTTCTGTCTCCCATAATAACCTATGAAATAAGAGTCTCTTTATTCTTAATTATAGTCCTAATGTCATAGGCAAGTCTGTCCTAGTTTTCCAACTTTGGTTCAGAAAATAAATTCGAACCTGGTATCAGGTTCCAGTCTGTCTCAAGACTCTTTGAGCCTTAAAATGCACTGGGAATAGTAAAGTAAATACAGAGTGTCAGTGGTCAATGATGACGTATACATGTAGACTGAGAATTGGGAGATTGCCGGTGTACGTTCCCTCGTGGATGAGGAAACCAGATAGGAACTGGGGTATCTAATGAATTTCCCCGTGGGGCACTCTGAAGAAGTCCTGGCTGCTCAAAACAACTACTTAAGTATGATAAGCTTCTTTTAAATGATCTTTCAGGATGAAAGTGGTAGGGGTGAGTTTGTTAGGAAAGCAGGCATAGCTTATTATTTAATGATTCTCTCTAGAACAAAGGTGGGAGCAAACATAATCTAGAGAAGAGGGTGAAATGAGGGCGGAGAATATTCTGTCAGGTTAAGAATGACCATGTTCTCCTAAGTGGGGTTCCAAAGAGAAGAGAGGATGTACAGGTATATTTCTTACAGACCATAGCTTTGTTTTGTTCTTTTAAGTCTTCCCTTTTGTCTACTTTTAGGGTTCCTTTGGGTTTGGTTCATGTCATCATCTGAGATAACTATCATTTTGCCCTGCTTGAGACCATAGGGATAAAAAGAACCTGTAGAAATAGTAAGACATTATTTTAAAAATAAAACAACTCTGCTACTTTCAAGAATGTAAGGGTGAGATTGGCTACACTAATAACTTCATCCATATTTGCATTTCCTTTTTTTTGAAATTTAGGAATAAAATCTAATGTGTCATGATGGCAAAATGAAGGAGAAGACTAGAGAAAGATAAAGAGATCATGATTTCTTTCTAGTACAGAATTTGCCAATATATGTTTCTAATCTATAAAATGAGAAGATAGCTATGGATTTGGGGGAGCCATTATTTTCCCCTTAATTAGAGGAAAAAGAAATGTTCTTAATTATTAATGGAATTGATAGGTGATGATTTGCTGTTTCAGCTTTTGGCAGTTGCAAATCAGTGCTCTGTCAGAATGGACTAGAGCTGGTATGTTTGCTCTAACTACCAAGTTTGGGATATTAGTCTAGGAAAAGATTACATTTGAGACACAGGCAAGACTGACTGAAATACAGGATCTATAATAGGAAAGAAGATGGGGTGAAGTTACACAGAGCCTTTGAAATCTGACCATATTCATTGAGGAAATGGATATTAAAACTACATTGAGATGCCTTAATATACCCACCCAAATGGTTAAGATTAAAAACATAACGCCAGGTATTGCAACAACATAGAACAAATGGAACTTTTACTTTGGGTCAATTCCTTCAAATGCCTTGAAAACTGGATTCAAATGTTTTTAGCAGCTTTATTCACAACTACTCCAAACTGGAAATAACTCACACATCCAGTAACTGGAAAATAATATTGTACTATGTTATATTATTATAATGCACACATAACAGGATAGTAGAAGGAAATTTAAATGTATTTCAGGGCTGCTACTCAGCAATAAAGAACAAATTGCTACACCCACAGTGCCATGAATGAATCTCAGACACGATGTCAACAAAGGAAGCCAGACACAAAAGAGAATAAATGAAATTAAAGAATAGGCAGAACTGGGCCTCCCTGCTGGCGCAAGGGGTTAAGCACTGCACTATGAAGCAGTCCGCAGCTTCTGTAGCACAAGTTCGATCCCTAGCTGGCCAGGGAGAAACCCACATGGTGAAGCAGATCTCTCCTGCCTTGCCTGATGCTCCCCTCAGCAGTGTGTTTCAGTCAGTCTGTCTGTTCTGTTCCCCCTGTCTCCGGTGAATCTTCTCACCCCTGCATCTCTGGCCTGTACCCCAGCTGTTGTATGCATAAATAAATAAATCTTTTTTTTTTTTTAAAAGAATAGGCAGAACAAAAATGGCCAAGAGGCATATAGAAAAATGTTCAACATCTGGTTATCAAGGAAATGCAAATCAAAACCACAGTGAGATACCACCTCACTCCAGTAAGAATTGCCCACATTAGAAAAACCAGAAACCACAAATGCTGGAGAGAATGTGGAGATAAAGGAACCCTTTAACACTGCTCATGGGAATGTAAACCAGTCCAGTCATTATGGAGGCTGTGTGGAGTTTCCTCAGAACACTAAAAATGGATCTACCATATGATCCAGCAATTCCATTCCTATGAATCTACCCAGAGGACACAAAAAAACCTAATTTGAAAGGAAACCTGTACTCCTGTGTTTTATTGCAGCACTATTTACAATAGCCAAGATAGGGAAACTACCCAGTTGCCCCAAAAATAGGCAATCAAAAAGTTGTGGTATTTTTATACAATGGAATATTACTCAGCGATCAAAAAAGACAAACTCATGCCATTTGCAGCAACATGGATGCAGCTGGAAGCGATTATGCTAGCAGAAATAAGTCAGAAGGAAAAAGATAAATACCAGATGGCCTCACTTATATGTGGAATACAGAGAAACCAAACAAAAGGTCAAGAAAAAGTCAAAGCTAGCAAGCTGACTATAGAACTGAAGCACACAGCAAAGGATGGGGGAGAAAAGGAGGGCAGAATAGGAGAGGGATGAACACAAGGGAATATGGTGATGGTTCACGGGTGAACCATATGGTGGCAGGAGAACTATGGGGACTACAGTGATGTAAGGAAAAAGAAAGAATAGGCAAAACTAATCAAAGGTATGAATCAAGTTGTGGTTACCTTGGGGCCCGGGTACCTCTGGAAACCTGGAGGTGTTCTGCATATTGATCTGAGTGGTGTGTATATGGCGCATATGGACATAACAAGTTGAATTGCACTGTATACTTAAGTTTAGTGTGCTTAGCATACTTACAGAATATATGTTATGCCTAAATTAAAAGGGAAAAAAATAAATCAGGTCATGTAGTATAGATCTGTTGCAGAAGGTAATAGGGAAACATTATCTTCAACGGGGAAGTGATATGAAGAAAGTAGTGCTTCTAAAATTATTCATCCTGTAGTGATGTGGAGAATGGAGCAGTTCAGATAGCTATTATATCTAGGTCATATAGATGCTATGGGGGACATGAAACATGTATGACTTGATCCTTGAACTTCATAAGTTTAGGGTCATTTCTTGGATGAGACAAATTATACAAAACTAAAAAAGTTAACAGGAAATGGCTAATACTTAATTCATGGTATTATGAAAATACCACTAAAGTGAGATCTGAGTGCAAGTCTTAATTCTATGAGTTCTAATTGGTTTTGTGACTTTATTTGAGTTACTTCCCTGGACCTTGGTTTCCTTATCTATAAAATGGGATTAAGAGATCCGATATTCAGATATTGTAAGACAGTACAGGAGACAGTCTGTAAATGTTCCCTTTTTACCAGTGTGTGACTTCAATTTACATCATGGTTCTGCCACTTAACTGAGTAGTGCACTTAAGTAGGTTCACTTCATTTCTTTAGTCTCCATCTCTTCTGAAAAGAAAGGGCAGATAATAACACATTTGAGAGAATGTTATGAGAATTAAGTGGGCCTATCAGATGTACAGTATTTAGAACAAAATATAAAATCCTTTTCTTTTTGGTATAAATAGAATATACAAATGTGTGGTACAAATAATGCAGTTACTGGATCAGGGTAGTGATTATGAGGTGGAAAAAGAAGAGGAGAGGCAGTGTTACATTTTTTAAAATTGATGCCATGGTGTTATATTTTTTTAAAATAGCGTATTTGGTTTAGAAAAGGAAATACTTTGTATATACTCTTACCCTAGCGAAAGTATCTATACTTCTTTTTGCCTTTCTATAAGATGAAAATAATATAAAATATTATTGGAGTGTAATGATGCTAAGTTGAAGATATTGTGACACCATTAGAAATGTTATGATCTCCCAACCCAAAAAATGGTATCTTACTACAAAAAGTTATTCCTGTTCTAGTATCGCCTTTCACTGACATTGTCATCCAAATTTCAGCTGAAAAGTTGATGACTTTTTTTTTTTAAAGACTTATTTATTTATTTATACAAGCACTGGGTACAGTCAGAAGCGCGGGAGGGTGAGAGAATTCACCAGAACCAGAGCAGAGAGTAGAACAGGCAGACTGACTAAGTACACTGCTGAGGGGAGCAGCGGGCGGCAGGAGGGGTCTGCGTGCCATGTGGAACCCTCACCAGGCGGTGGGGGATCAAACTGGCGTTGCAGAGGCTGCGGGCAGCTTTGCAGCCCAGCGCTCAACCGCTGCGCCACCAGGGGACGCCCCATAGGTTGTGTCTTAACCCCTTGTGCCACCAGGGAGGCCCCTCTCTCACTGTTTTTAAGGTATTCCTTCCTTGTCTTCTAGTTCCCAGTGCTGCTGGGAGAAATCACATTCCTTCTCATAACTGATGATTGGATGTGACTGTCATTCCTCTACTCTACAAGCTGAGAAGATCCTTTCTTTATAATTGATGTTCTGACAGTTCAAGATGAAGTACCTTGGTGTGGATTTACATTCAGTCGTCTTGCTGGTGCTCTGTAGCTCCTTACAAGCTAGATTTATGGGCTCAGTGCAGAAAATGCTTCTTGTATCCATCTATTGATAATGTCTTTTCAATTTTCTCAGTTGTCTCCTTCTGAAAACTTCTTTTTTTTTTTTTTTGAAGACACATATCATTTTTATTTCACTTTTAAAGTGAACATGTGTTTTTTTTTTATAATAAATTTTATTTTTATATTCCCCATACAATTGCAACCCCCCATTCTGACCCCAATCCCTCTCCTCCCGCCCCCTACCCCCCAAAAAGTGTCTCTGGTTCATAGTTTCTTGTTGATTTTGATTTTCACTTTCTTATAGTTATTCATTTTCCTGGTCCCTTATTTAAGTTTTCTAGATTCCTGCTATGAGTGAGACCATCCGGTATTTTTCTTTTTCTTTTTGGCTTATTTCACTGAGCATGATCCCTTCCAGTGCCATCCATGTTGCTGCAAATTGCATGTGTTTATCTTTTTTGATTGCTGAGTAATATTCCATGGTGTATATGTACCACATCTTCTTGATCCAGTCATCTATTTTTGGGCATTTGGGCTGTTTCCAAAGCTTAGCTATTGTAAACAGTGCTGCTATAAACATAGGTGTGCAGGTGCTCTTTGGAATTGATGTTTCTGTGTCCTTTGGGTAAATACCTAGGAGTGGAATTGCTGGATTATATGGAAGCTCTATGTTTAGTAGGTCAAGAAATCTCCACACAGCTCTCCATAGTGGTTGGACCAGTTTGCACTCCCACCAACAGTGCAGGAGAGTTCCTTTTTCTCCACACCCTCGCCAACATTTGTTGTTGCTAGTTTTTTTAATATGTGCCATTCTCACTGGTGTAAGATGGTATCTCATGGTAGTTTTGATTTGCATTTCCCTGATGACAAGTGATGTTGAACATTTTTTCATATGCCTGTTGGCCATTTGCATTTCCTCTTCAGAGAAGTTTCTTTTTAGCTCTTCTGCCCATTTTCTGACTGGATTATTTTCTTTGTTGTTGTTGAGTCTCATCAGCTCTTTGCAGATTTTTGTGATCAGTCCTTTATCATTAGTGTTGGGTGCAAAAATGTTCTCCCAGTCAGTGGGGTTTCTCTTTGTTTTTGTTATTATCTCTTTTGCTGTGCAGAAGTTCTTTAATTTGATGTAGTCCCAGCTGTTTATCTTTGCCTTCACTATCACTGCTTTGGGTGATGTGTCTGTAAAGATGTCTTTGATGTGCAAATCACGTAGTGTTTCGCCTATATTTCCTTCTATATATTTTATGGTTTCAGGTCTTATGTCTAGTTCTTTAATCCATTTTGAGTTGATTTTTGTGTATGGTGTGAGGTAGTGGTCAAGCTTCATTCTTTTGCATGTAGTGACCCAGTTTTCCCAGCACCATTTATTGAACAAACTTTCTTTGCTCCAATGCATAGTCTTTGCTCCTTTGTCAAAGATTAGTTGACCATAAATCTGTGGGTTTATTTCTGGATTTTCTATTCGATTCCATTGGTCTGTATGTCTGTTCTTGTTCCGATACCATGCAGTTTTGATGATTATGGCTTTGTAGTATAGTTTGAAGTCTGGGAGTGTGATGCCTCCATTCCCTTCTTTCTTTTTCAGGAGAGCTTTGGCATTTCGGGGTTTTTTGTGATTCCATATGAATTTCATCAATAATTGTTCTATTTCTTTGAAGAATGACATTGAAATTTTGATTGGAATAGCATTGAATCTGTATATTGCTTTTGGTAGGATGGCCATTTTAATAATGTTTATTCTTCCAATCTATGAGCAGGGGATGTCTTTCCATTTCTTTGTGTCTTCTTCTATTTCTTTTAACAGTGTTTTATAGTTTTCTTTGTGTAGGTCCTTTACCTCTTTTGTTAGATTTATTCCCAAATATTTGATTTTTTTTGTTTCAATGATAAAAGGGATGGTTTTTTTGATTTCTTCGGAAAGTTGATGACTTTTCTAAGAGTAAGACCCTATCACAATCAGAGGAAACCCTAGATGTATAAAGACAAAGAAATCCATTTATAAAGTATGTTATATTTGTCACCTGAAAAATAATCAGCAGAGGGCCTCCCTGGTGGCGCAAGGGGTTAAGACGCATCACTATGAAGCTGTCCGCAGCCACTGCAGCATGTGTTCTATCCCCAGCCAGGGAGCTACCCATATGGTGCAGCAGACCTCCCCTGACTCGCCTGCTACTCCCCTCAGCATTGTATTTCAGTTAGTCTGCCTGTTCTGTTCCCTACTCTGTCTCTGGTGAATCCTCTCACCTCCCACACCTCTGACCTGTACCCTGGTTCTTGCATAAATAAATAAATCTTTAAAAATAATAATAATCAGCAGAGCAGCAGCCCAGGTTTTGTTGGGTATCAGTGATGAGCAGTCTTTTGACTAAGGAAGTTTAATTTGCAGGGCAAATACAAAGCACTAAATATTAACATTTCAGGATTGTATTATTCAGAGTGTTTATTTGAGAACTTACAAGTTGATTGATATCAAATCCTGGACATCAACCTTATTTTTGGAACTTAATAGATTTCCTGTGATAGTTCTGGTTTGAATTCAGCCATTGATTCCTTATTTCCCACCCTTGAGGAAAATGAAGATGTGAAAAATGCCATTCCCCCATAGCCATTACTTACCTGTCTTACTCTCTTCCAGATATTCCGAGTGGTGTGCATCTGCCTAGGAAATCCACCAGAGACATTCACCTGGGAGTATCGAGACAAAGATAAAAATTATCAGAAGATTGGCCCCATAACACCCTTGGAATTTTATAAGGAACATGTCAAGCCACTATTCAATATGGAAGATAAGGTTGGAGGCTGGAACTGGCAGCCACTGGCTATTAACTTTCAAATGCCTGTTGACTCCCAGGAAGGGTGTAAGATTCCTGGGTTAATATGCATGATCATCAAAGCTAGACACTAAATAAAATTTTTCTTCCTTCCTCTGAGGTATTGTATGCTCCAAATAAAATGGTCACATTAGGACTTATCTTTCCTAATGCTTTTTTCAGAGATTTCTAAGTGTAGGCCAGCAGTCAGTTTAATTCCCATATGCTCTCCTGATTTGGGCCCAGAATCATTCTCAGGTGCTAAGACAATCAAAATGATTTGTGTATTTCTTCCCATGGGTTCAGAGTACCTCTGTACTGTGGACCCTTCTTGGGATTCTGGTAGAAGGGAACAGTGTCACTTCCTAGTCTTTCCTGCTATCTTTAGTTTTTTTCCACCTACCTAGCAAGATGATCAGAATTCCCTTTCTTTGTTGGTATTTGGAATCTCTTATAAGCAAATGACTTTGTTTTATTATTGTAATCTCAGACTGGCTGCGGTATTATTGCCAGGTCTAAAGCCTGTCTTATTAACTTGAGAGCAGGAATCTTATAGTGATAGGCTTTCCATCTTGTCATATTCAGTGCTTGCAATTTTTCAAATGAGTTTTGGACAAATCTTGCCAGTAGGAAAAACAGATTGGTACAGTTCCCAGATGTATGCTTTGCACTAATTAGAATATGCAAGAACCTCTATCACATAACTGCCACCTTTTGTTCTTTGTTATATTAGCAGTGTAGTTGTAATGCTTATCCTTATAGTCAGAGTGGGTGAACTTTATGCAAACAAATGAACTTAGAGGCGAGCTGTTTGTCTTGCTTGACATTTCCTGCTTTTGTGGTCTAATCAGCATGTTCTTAATCTCAATAGATTTGTTTAGTGAATGACCCTCGACCCCAACACAAGTACAACAGACTTTACACAGTGGAATACCTAAGCAATATGGTTGGAGGGAGAAAAACTCTTTATAACAACCAGCCCATTGACTTCTTGAAAAAGATGGTTGCTGCCTCCATCAAAGATGGAGAGGTTAGTGTTGTTTCTCTTATCTTCCCCATTGGAAGTTAAGCCTTTTCTTCTACTTGTTTAGTGTAATAGGAAGATAGGATTTATGTTGACCTACTATCTTCCTCTTTCTTCTGCTTCTAGGCTGTGTGGTTTGGCTGTGATGTTGGAAAACACTTCAATGGCAAGTTGGGTCTCAGTGACATGAATGTGTGAGTAAGAGAAATTTTAAATAGTCATTTGGGTTGTTGCTTTTGGAGTGCACTCTTGGTACAAAATGATTCAACTGAGGTTCACCCAGATTAAGGTCAACCTGAGGGTGGATCTCTTTTTTCCATCCATAGTTTGAGGACTCAGAGTAGAAACTCCACATACTTACTGCTCTAATGTGGGAAATCAAGATCATATTTTATATTAGAGTTGAAATTGTTGGTGTTCCTAAAAAGCCATCCACATGAGAAAGACATTAAAGAAATAATTGTTGATTGTGTAGATAAACCCAGTACATTTGGAAATGTAATGAAAGGCTTTCCAGGTTTCTTGTTGCTATTTGATCCTTTTTAACTACTTATCTTTGTTTGATGCCTTATTTATTTTGTCTCTATGACAACTAGGATTAATTTGCATACATGTTTTAAAGCATTCCTCCTGGCTAGCTATAACAATGAATATTCACTTGTGAGCTAAATCAAAGAGAATTCCCTGTTAAAATATATTTATTACCTATAAGTGATTGTTACTTGTAAGAAACTGAGTTAACTAGAATAGAGAATAACTTTTTTTAACTTTGAAAATATTAAAGAATATTTTGACATTTTTTCATTTAAATTTCACAGAAATGGTCTGAGTAAATTCAGAAATTAGGTGATTCTGCCAACTTAAGAGGGATATTTTTTGAAAGAAGTCACTTTAGAAATTTTTTAAAAAATTTTTTGCCAAAAGGACAAGGCAAGCTTATCCTGTCAGCACTTTGATATGGAGAATGTATATTTAACCATTTAATATTTTCCTAAGTACTGTTTGACACATAGGGAATGGAATCCCATTGAGAAACTAAATTCTGCATGTACCATATTCTCTGAAGAGCTTTTTACTTATTTGGAGCTCTTGAGCCCCTTGAGTTTCTTCACTATTCCCTTTACAACCAGAATCCAGTTTCCTTCCATGATTATACTCTCTCCACTTTTTCCACAGTTATGACCATGAGTTAGTGTTTGGTGTCTCCTTGAAGAACATGAGTAAAGCCGAGAGGTTGACTTTTGGTGAGTCACTTATGACCCACGCCATGACCTTCACTGCTGTCTCAGAGAAGGTATGACCCTCAGCATGCCTACTGCAGTGTTTGCACAGATGGACCTACATTCTCTTGCAAACTGTTTATCCATTAGCACTTCAGTCATAGTGTATATGATTTCTGTTAAAAGTTAACTTCCAAGCAAGACATTGTGCCAGCATCAAATGGGGCTTGGCTGCAAGTACAGGGGAGATAAAGATAGAACTTTCCATGAGGAGCAGATTTTTAGTCAGCAGGGTATAAAGAAGTAACTGCTTTACTGTAACTTTGGAAATTCCTGGTATGAAGAAATGTCAGCAAGGGAACTTGGGAGAAGATAACTTCTACTTAATAAGGAATTAAAATGTGGCCTGAAAGGTTCATAGCTTGATGACTAATGTTCAGACTTTCCTTTCACTTGTCATTCAGCTCCTTCTGCAGCAAAATGTCAATACCAGTAATTTGTGGGACTCCTTACCTACTACTGGAATTAAGCAGATTTAAGGAAATTTGATATAAAGTATTTTGAAATTCCTGTGAAATAATCTGAACAGTAATATCACATTTTTAGGATACATTATTAGAAATAATAAGTGAAATTTTAAGTTTTACAAATAAGCCTTCCCATTTCTAGACTATGTAATGGATATTTTACCCCTGGGCTTAGGGATCATAAGACTTCAGCTACTTTAATTCTTTACCACCATAAGCAAAAATATTCTTTTTTAGCCTAATTGCAGGAAAGAACGTTACAGAATAACTACCTTGACATTAAAAGGAAAGCATTGGAAGGACATTTACAAGGTTAAAATGCTAAGTAGTTCAAATTTATAAGTTTAGACCTGTTAAATTGTAAAATTCAGTGTTAGCTAAAGCTCTTAAAAGTTAAACTTTTAAACTATTTAGATTATTAGAAAACAAACTAAAGCCTTACCATTTCTAAGAACTCGACTTTTTATGATTTTTCCATTTCTTTTTTTTTTTTAAGATTTATTTATTTATGCATACAAGAACTGGGGTATAGGCCAGAGATGTGGGGGAGGGTGAGAGGATTCACCAGAGACAGAGTGGGGAACAGAACAGGCAGATCCACTGAAATACACTGCTGAGGGGAGCAGTAGGTGAGCCAGGAAAAGTCTGCACCATGTGGGTAACTCCCTGGCCAGGGATCGAACTCGTGCTACAGTGGCTGTGGACAGCCTCATAGGCTGCGCCCTAACCTGCCCCACCAGAGAGGCCCCATTTTCTATTTCTTATGGAATGTTCCTGTTTTTCAGAAATAGAAGTCACAATATACTCTGTGTCATTTACTCTGGAGCTTCCATTCTTTGATTGGCATAGTTTATCCACATGCCATATTTTCCTTAGGGAAATGGAGCTACCTTCCATGTTAATAGTATGAAGTGGGGGCCTCCCCTGGTGGTGCCGCGGTTGAGCGCTGGGCTGCGAAGCTGCCCGCAGCCTCTGCCGCGCCTGTTCGATCCCCGGCCACTAGTGAGGGTCCCACATGGCATGCAGACCTCTCCTGCCACGCCCGCTGCTCCCCTCAACAATGTGTTTTGTCAGTCTGCCTGTTCTGTTCCCCGCTCTGGCTCTGGTGAATTCTCTCACCCTTCTGTGCTTCTGACTGTACCCAGTGCTCATATAAATAAATAAATAAATAAATAAATCTTTAAAAAAAAAAAAGTATGAAGTGGGATTTACATTTTTTTTAAAGATTATTTTTATTTATGTATACAAGAGCTGGGGTGTAGGCCAGAGGTGCTGGAGGGTGAGAGGATTCACCAGAGACACAGCGGGGAACAGAACCAAAGTACACTGCTAAGGGGAGGAGTGGGCAATTCAGAAGAGGTCTGCTGCACCATGTGGGTTGTTCCCTGGCCAGCTGGGGATTGAACTTGTGCTGCAGTGGCTGCGGATTGCTTCATAGGTTGCATCTTAACCCCTTGCGCCTCCCTGGGATTTACATTTTTATGACCAGAATTTTGCATTGAAATTTTTCTCTTCCCTCTACTTCAAGTTTTTGACCACTAAAACTAGTTTGCACTGCTTTTGAATGATAGTGCGAAAGTAAATGCGAGTAGTGCTATTTCAGATACTCTTTCTTGTTGATTTTTTTGGAATCTCTATGTGGAAGGTCCAGGTATTATTCTTTGTAGATGACACAGAAAACAGCTTGATTGAGGTCTTGCAGGAATTCATTGGCAAAGTGAAAAAGAAGAAACATTTTCAGATTTATTATAATAAATAACTTAGGTGGGCCTCCCTGGTGGTGCAAGGGGTTAAGTCTCAGCACTCTGAAGCTATCAGCAGCCACTACAGCCTGAGTTCCATCCCCGCCAGGAAGCTAACCCACATGGTGCAGCAGACCTCTCCTGTCTCACCCACTGCTCCCCTTAGCAGTTTATTTCAGTCAATCTGCCTGTTCTGCTCCCCATTCTGTCTCTGGTGAATCCTCTCACCCTCCAACATCTCTGGCCTACACCCCAGCTCTTGTATGCATAAAGTAGTAAATCTTTAAATAAACAAACAAACAAATAAATAAATAAGCAAGTTTAGGTGATACAGATTCTGACAGTGATATTTAAAAAAAAAAAAAAGATGGATTACAAATGAGGTGGGGGTGGGTAGAAACCCAAGACAGACATTTAATAGGGCCGCAAAATGTATATCTTACTGAATTATTTTGAAGGTACCTTTAAATGGTTTTAAATGGTGTTCACTGCTTTTACTAATTTGTTATTTCATTTTTCTTAGCCAAATAGTATTTTAACATGCTTATTTTCTGTTTAGAGTGGAATATAAAGGAGAAAATAGTTATTTGTTGCTTTGTTAGGTTTATTGCATTTTTCCCTCAAGAAATTCAAACTCTACTTCTATTAGAGTAACCTTTTAGTTATGGTGAAGATATATGGCCCTGATCATGTCTATCATGGCCACATAGAAAAGGCTGTTTCTTCTGAGTGACAAAAAGAGAGCTAGAATTACATGACACCTCAGCAGGAGAGATTTATTTCAGACTATACGCTGTCATTCACTCTTTTTTTTGCAGGATGATCAGGAAGGTACATTTGTGAAATGGAGAGTGGAGAATTCATGGGGTGAAGACCATGGCCACAAAGGTGAGCTTAATCTGATAACATTAACTCAAGCTGACTTGGGGTCTGCTCAGCTATCTGTCTTCTAAGAGATATCGGTAGAAAGCTGTCCTGGTGTGGAACGTTTCTCAGTAATTGGTCCCATTTGGCTAGCTATTTTAGAGAAAAATCTGAGCATCTAGTTTGCCCCTAGGATGACCATCATGATATACCTAGACCCCTAAGTTCATGCTGAGATAAGTATGTGTTAGCATTTGTTTTATATGCCATGAGTAGTCATGAGTTATAGTAATTAAGCTAAAGAAAAAAATAACACAAGTAATGTATAAGTTGTAGAAAAATTTAAAATATGCTCAAAGAAAACGAAAATCTCACCCAGAGGTCACCATTGAGTTAACATTTTATTAACATTTTGTTAAAATTAATTAATAATTTATTCTTGCAAACTTTTTTTTTTAAGGATTTATTTATGCACACAAGAACTGGGGTACAGGCCAGAGATATCGGGGGGCGAGTGAGAGGATTCACCAGAGACAGAGTGGGGAACAGAACAGACAGAGTGGGGAACAGAACAGACAGACTGACAAAATACACTGCTAAGGGGAGTAGCAGGCGAGACAGGAGAGGTCTGCTGCGCCATGTGGGATTCTCGCCGGCCAGCCGGAATCGAACCCGCACTGCAGAGGCTGCGGACAGCTTCACAGAGCGGCACTCAACCACCTGTGTGGTGGCATTTTATAGTAGCTCTTCCCAAAGCCCATATTCCTGAGTTTTAGCCAGTGGATTCTGACTAGAGAAAACACATTACCACAGCTTTCTGTGGTAAATTTACCACAGCTTTCTGTGGTAAAATTTGACACTTAGATCAAATTTTAGCATACATCTCAGCCAAGCAGGAATCAGGCAGGCATTTTCTTTTATAAAAAGAAAATAGTGATTTCAGCAGCCATGCTTCTGTGTTCAGAATAGTGATTTTCCAATTATGTTCATCAGAGTTCCATGATTTCCAAGGATAAAAGGTGGAGGAGGAAGGGTGTGAAGATTTGGAAGTGAGCAGGTGGGGCTTTAGCCTTTTTTAAAAAAAAGATTCATTTATTTATACAAGAACTGGGGTACAGGCCAGAGGCATGGGAGGGTGAGAGAATTCACCACAGACAGAGCGGGGAGCAGAACAGGCAGATGGACTGAAGACACTGCTGAGGGGAGCAGCGGGTGAGTCAGGAGAAGTCTGCCACGCCATGTGGGTATCTCCCTGGCTGGCTGGGTATCTCCTTGGCTGGCCGGGAATCTAACCCGCACTGCAGATGCTGCGGACAGCTTCACAGCATGGCGCTCAACCCACTGCACCACCAGCGAAGCCCCATTTTTTTATTTGAAAACTATTGTCTTTGAAGACTATATTTGCCTTGTTTTGAAGTTGAGAGCACTTGAGTGTGCTGCTGACTGAGCAGTGCAGGCTGGTAAAAACCCAAAGGCCATCTACTCTGTCGTTCTAAGTCTTTGATTTCTCTGTGAAACCATCAATGGTGGATTTTGGCTAACTATACCTGGCTGTGCTCTGAAACTCAGCAGCTCTGTTCCTACGTAAATAAATACAGGTACTATTAGTTCATTTTTATTCACCAGATAGCTTCAAGTCTGCTTTCTGTGGTTTCTGTTACTGTTCTGTGGTTATGGGATGCTTAGTTAAATTAACTATTATGAATTAAATTGCAACATACTTTTAAATAGGGTGAATGTTTTTGTAAGACAAATACACATAAGGAACAATTAGAAAGGGGTATAAACCTTAACAAAACTAGCAGAAAGATGAGAAATATACTCATAGTTGAGTTCTATCTACAAATGGATGCAAGGGAATAGTTTATCTTGAGTAGAAAGGATTTGATATTTGTTATATTTTAAAATATAAGCTAATGCTTCAGATGAACTGCTGTAGCTTCTGTTTCACTTTGGTCTAACTTCATCCCTGTAGTTTGGTTTGTTATTATAAAGGTTAGCCTAAGAAAAGGATTGAAGTTAAAGTTATAGTTTATTTAAGCCTAGATATGTTGGCTTGCTTTTGTGGTAATTTTCTATCTGTAATAGGTACTGAGTTTGTAGCTAGTAAACATTTAAGAGGGGATGAACATTTATAAAGTCAGATGAATACTCTGTTTTGTGCAGTATAAGTTATTGCTTTAAACCTAAATACTCTTAAAGAGGATTCTGGACCATTTTGCTATTTTTTTCCCCATTAAACTGTTCCTCTTCACTCCAACTCAATTAAAAGTTTCTTTTTTTTTCCCAGCTCACTCAGTCATTCCATTATTATATTGTGACACCTGGGGTCTTGATCCCTATGATCTGCCTGTAATCCTTACAGTGAAATCTGCAGCTGTGTAGTTAAGATTAAATTTTTGTTGTTCTTAAATAACTGAAATACCTGAGACTATACAGAGTAAAGCATTTCCGCAGAGAGCCAAAAGATAAGAAATTGAGCAGAGGGAGAGGGGAGGGTAAGGACTAGTTCATTCAAAGCCAAAATAAATTATTCTCATGTATTTCTTCGTAGTGTTCGGACTTAACAGGAAGGAAGGAAAGAAAACATGATCTAATTTAATTGGCACACTTGCCTGACCTTAGGAGAGTGCGTAGTATGTTATTATGCTGGCAATGTGTGTTTACCCCAGCAGGGCCCTCCTGTTTGTCATCCTGGTGGACATGGACGGGCATATCTCAGGCAGCACTTATATTTGTGCTCTCAGGAGACGTGACTGCCTTCAATAGCACTGCTGGGATTTTGTTTCTGTAGATAACATTGTTAACAATTTGTTACTATTCTCTCTGGGGTTTCTGCCTGTTAAGATGGATGGTTTCTGAAGAATCAGTGTTGATAATACAAACTAGAGATAAACAGAGCAGAGATACCTGGGCACGCTGCCCTTGCTTTCTTTCTGCCCAGTCCTGTCTTTGGCTTTCCCACTGGTCATATCCATGGCCCTGCCTGACATAAGTAAATCGAATAAGCTATTTTTGCAAAATTGGCAAAGGTTCCTTCTCATCATAAGAGACACAAGAGGAGAAATTAATTCTCATTTTACTAAACCAGTTGGGTAACTATATGTTGGTGAATCCTAGTATTTTTTGTCTGTGGACTGAAAATGTATTATATAGCATGTTGTACAACCAACATGACTTTCTTTCATCCCCTAGTTGTTAAAATACGTGCATTTTGTACCTGCTTGTAGATCATATCAGAAATGGATTTCGCAATAAGATGAGGAAACCTTGGGTCTTGTTACATTGTCTTTAACTTCAAAAAGTTGATAGGCTTGTTTAGGGTAAAATAATTTGTAAAATATTCTAAAATTTAATATAAGAGAAATAACCTTTGGTTCTTCTCACTTTTAACCAGAAGTTCATATAAGAAGAGCATACTCTTTAAACCAAAATAATAGGGCCAGAATTATAACACAGCCTCTAGTCTGGGTTATAATTCTAGATACTAGAGGCTGTTTTCTTAACCACTAAACTGTGCTTCCTCTCAATCTTTCTGTTCTTGTAGCATCTAGTTCACTCATGGAAATAACCGATCAATTTTTTTTTTTTTAAGATTTATTTATTTATTTATTTATACAAGCACTGAGTACAGTCAGAAGCACGGGAGGGTGAGAGAATTCACCAGAGCCAGAGCCGGGAGCAGAACAGGCAGAAGGACCGAAATACACTGCTGAGGGGAGCAGCGGGCGGCAGGAGAGGTCTGTGCGCAATGTGGGACCGTTGCCCAGCAGCCGGGGATCAAACTGGCGCTGCAGAGGCTGCGGGCAGCTTCGCAACCCAGCGTTCAACCGCTGCGCCACCAGGGAGGCCCTAACCACTCAATTCTTAATCTTTAGTGACCAGAAACTGGTAATTGAGGAACATAAACCCATATAAAGTATCTGGAGACATTTTGTAAATGTGTGAATCAGGAGAAAGGGCTCTTAGAGCACCATTCAGGGCTGGGATCTGAAGAGGAAAGATGGCATCTTGAGGGTTTGTGTCCAAAGTTAGTGCACTGTGAGTTGCATAGTTGTAAAGAATTATGCAACCACCCCAAATTTCCCAGAATCCTTTTGTCCAGGCTGCTTTTATAACATGGCTTTCCTTTTTTCCTTAACTTAATCATGGACAATTTCAAAATATATAAACAGAAGTGTTAAGGAACCTCCCATGTACCCATGATCCTGCCATACAGAGTTTTTTTTTTTAAGATTTATTTATTTATTTATACAAGCATTGGGTGCAGTCAGAAGCGGAGAAGGGTGAAAGGACTCACTAGAGACAGAGCGGGGAACCAAACAGGCAGACTGACGAAATACACTGCTGAAGGGAGCAGTGGGCGCGTCAAGAGGTCTGTCATGCCATGTGGGACCTTTGCCAGCGGCGGGGGATCGAACCGGCGCTGCAGAGGCTGCGGGCAGCTTTGCAGCCCAGCGCTCAACCGCTGCGCCACCAGGGGAGGCCCCATACAGAGTATTTTTGATAGTCAATAAATCATGTTTGAATGATCTCCCGAAAGCCCCTTACATTTTTATGATTGGTTCACTTAGTCATGAGATTGTTCCAGTTCTAAAATCTGATACAACAGAGCTCTGAATGTGGAATTATCATAACAGTTCTAAGTGCTTGTTTTATCTACTTTCTTAATATGCTAAATTACTATGGTTAAGTCAGAGCAGGGGAGTATTATTTTTTAATCCTGCAGTGATTACTGAAGGAAAATTTTATCTTTTAAAATTCTTTCTCTCCTAATTTTTGTTTTGAACCAGGTCGGTTTTTCATGTCTCAAATTGCGTTTGTGTCTTGCAGCTACATGAACATTTAAAATTGTTTTTAATCCACATTTTCATCTTTTCTTATGAATGAGCCTGTGTTCTGATTCTACTTTAGTAAAAGTTCCATGCTTCCTCCTGAAAGGGGGTCTTTTAACGCTTTCAGCTAAAGAGATTTTGGTATGTTAGAGATTAATATAGAAAGAAATTTATGTGGCTGATTCAGATTATATCTGGACTTCTGCTTCCTGCAAACCCAACAGCATCACCTTTACTTGCTTCAGCAGCCTAACTGCTCCATGTGGTTCTGAAGATAGTATGCCCAGAGCTAAGCCCAAAACTCATCGTATCCTTTGCATAACATTATATTGTAGAACCAGGAGAGATAGTTAATAACTTTCTTGATTGTAGATCCTGGGGAGTAGTTTTAATTTCTTATGGTTTAACACTATTCGTGAGTATCATGAAGTCCTGCAGTTTGTCTGTATCTAGCCAGCAAATAATGTTTGAAAGCATTTTTCAAACTATACTGTTACGTAAGTTCAAAGAGTTTAATAAATAATACCATATTTCTGTCAGAGGTACTCAGGACATGTAGTTCATAGCATCTTGCTTCATAACATTTGAAGTTTGTGGATGTATTTTTTTTCTTAAGGCATCAAAGCAGAGTAACTCATGATATGAACATACCCATGTTTTATGTGAGTAAACAAACTTAGTGAGAGGTTTGACTTACTCAGGTTGCAGTGTCAGAGATAGAATTGCGCTTCAGATTTCTTAATGTGCACAGGCAGCTTCCCTTAAAATGCATATTACCTATAAAAAGATAAGCAATTATTTGTAGATCCGAGATTCAGTTTGGATTTCTAGCACAGATAATATAACTTACAGATAATATTGAACTGAACTTCCTGAAATAAAATTATATGCGTTAAAAGCAGAAAACTCTTCCTGGAAAGAGAAGAGATATAAATTAATCACTCACCTTTGGGTTATCTTGTCTTTCCAGGCTTGAGAAAAGTGCTGCTACCATTAAATCCAGATATCTAAGTTCTTTTGGGGGACTTCTGATCCCCCCCATCTTTATCAACGTATATGACTTGGGCTAAAAAAATAGTTATGTGAGTGGAACAGAGGAAGCACATGCTCTCAGATTAACTGCTGCTTCCTTATGGGAGGGTATGAGTAGTGGGGGGGAGACAAACTTGGGACAGTGGCTCTTCTTAACCTGCAACCAGGCATTAATTTTCAGGGAGAAAGTCCCCCCCCCCATATTTAATAGCGTTTTGCATGAAAATATGCTTTCTTCTATAGAGGATCTATTATTTTCACCAGATTGTCTCCATGCTATGTTTGTATTGGTTTGAGGAGGACAAAGATTAAGTATAGAATCTGGAGCCAGACTAGCTGGGTGTGCATTCTAGCAATGCCATCTATTGACTGTGTAATCTCAGTCATGATATTTAACCTTAGTTTACTCATCCTTAAAATGGGGGTAGTACTTGTACCTATCTAATGGAGTAGTTGGGAGAATTGTGCCAGACACATAGTACTCAGAAATATTAGCTGTCATTGTTTCTGTTGCTGTTAGTATTATCTGTAGACAAATGAAGCAGAAGGAACATAAGACTTTGAGCCTTTTCCTTCTAAAAGTTTGGCTAACGTGGCCACATTTCTGCTTCAGATTTCTAAAAATTCAGGACCCTCGTGTGACCATTGTATTACTTCACCAGTTTACTGATGGATGACTTCACACATAGGAGCTTAGTCTCCTGAGAGAAAGCAGTGGAGGTGAATAAACCCAGTGCCAAGAAAAAACCATTAGCATTAGCATCACTTCACATTTGTTGATGAGATGCAGGGGACTGTGCATAGACTATCATGGAATAGTTATCTCTGACCTTCAGAGGAATGTACACTATTCACCTGCACATAGGAATGGCATTTGCAGAGGGCTATGGTGTTACAAAAGTGGCATTCATGGTGTGCTTCTCAGACTGTAAAATATAGGATAAATAGACTGAGAAAAGCAAGAAAAAAGATTATTTTCTCCAAGAAAGCAGATGACAGGGAAGGAAGAAGAACTAGGGAGAATGACCTCACTAGAGACAAAAGGAAGACTTTGAAGCTGAGGTTATTGAAACAGGTGATGGGTTAAAAAGCCAGGAGACCATGGTGGTCAGTAGTGCCAGGGCAGAGGAGTTAGAAAATGAATCAAGAGCAAGGGTTTTGAGGTTGGACTCTAAGCTGTTTTTTGGGAAACTTTAGGAGCAAAGGGAACACGCCCACTAGTCCAACTTCCCCTTTCCACGGACAGTGAGCACCATCCACTCAGGCCTGAGAATACACACACTTTTATCAGGTCTCTACTTTGGAGCAGAGGAAGAAAACACTTCTTTTCATCTTCCTCTTCCCATGTTTCTAAGATTTTTTATAATGAACATGAATTATTTGAACAATCGTTTGGAGTCAAAAAGGGTTATAATATGTCAGAAAATGTTGGGAGAAAATCCCCTATCCCGTGGTATAAAATTATCATTTGGGGTTTTTTTAATTTTCATGTTCTTTCCCATGCATATCTGGATTTGTAACATATTTGTAGTTACGTAGGATATATATGTTTATCACTTAAAAATTTTTCCATGTTGCTACATAGCCTTCACAACTTCATTTTAAATGAGAGATTAATGTTCTTGACATGGTTTCATACTTTTTGTTAGGAAGTCTAAAATGAGACAGGTGTCAGTGAGGTTTTTGCCTTCCTTTTTGGGAGTCCTTTTTTCAACTTTGAGTTATCACTGTCAGGTGACAGATTAGCAGTGAGGACTTAGTAGTCAGGCTTTCTTAGGTCCATGCTGCCAGACATACCCATCAGAGCAGAATATATAACTTGATTTTGCCATACCTTTTAAAAAATTAGCAATAAATCAATTAACTACAAGAATTAGTGAGGTGTAATACTTCATAGAACAAAGATAACAAGAGATAAAATGAATCTAATTCATAAATGACAATATATTTGTCACCCTAATCTACTCTGAGAGGTTTAAATCTCAGAACTCTGGTAGGATTTAAAAACTTCTCAGGTAAAGGTTTTCTTTCCCTTTAGCCCATTTGAAACTATTCTGTTTCTGAGTGACTTTGGCCTAACCAGTCCAGAGCAATTATATCCACACACTCCCTTCCCCCTTTACAGACCCGTACTACCCTTTCCCTTAACAAACAGAGACACATTGCCAATTTCTTTAAAGGACTGTTGACAACTTTGTTTCTTTCTCATTGCATGTAAACAAGACATTAACATCTAAACAAAATTTGTTTTGTAAAATTGAGTTTCTTTTTCCATTTATTTATTTGTTTCTCTGAATCTAACCTTGGAATCCCGGGAGCAGATTTTTGTTTTCTTGTCCTTTGTTGGGGAACACCTGTTTCTAATAGCCAGGGGTGCTTAAAGGCTAGGAATTGCATCTTCTTCAGAGTGGTCACATTAATCCTGGGTACTTTCTGCTCCTTTGCAAACCCTCACTTGGATTTCAGACATACTGATCTAATCTTCTAAGTCAAATTCCAGGGGACTCAGTATCAACAGTTACAGCAGCCACAAGTTCATTATCTACTCAGGCTGCAATTACTTGGCAGCCACCTAGACTGAGGTTTTTGTGGGCCCCTGAAGAACTCATATCCTGAAAGAGAGACTAATCAAGGCAGGTCCTCTTGTCAGGGACACTGAAAAGGGTGGATTGCAATTGATAGGAGTTTTAATTTGTGAGGACTTAATCTGATCTCCTGCTTTTGGAACAAGATAGTAGAGGTACTTATTGTCCATTTTCTGTGGCATTCTTTGAAGACTCATTTGATTGTGTGATGATAATATTGTCATAAGGACACTGAACTTTATTATTACATGGATCTGCCTCTTCTTCATCTGCCTCACTCACTGTCCAGAGCTACTCTAAGAATTTATGTGGCCAGCATTAGGCTAAGGGGAAGAATGGATACTGTCTCAACTGGTGGTGTAGCATTTAGTGGTTTGTTCTCCTGTCCACTGAAAACTCCTTTTGGGGGAAGGCAAATGCTGAGTTTCTTGGGAAGAATTTAACTTAGGATGTAGATAAACTTTGATTGCTTGAACTTAGTGGCACTATGTAGGTGATGGTAAGGGCCAGGTACACACTGATAGAAACCAGGAAAAGCACAGGCTATAGCATTATTCGTCTTTATACTCCTTTCCTTTGTCTCCTGTTGAGAAAAAGAAACACTGCTCAGAAGGCAGGCACCGGGGAACAAGGATTTATTTCCTTACCTGACCTGGTCAGAGCCCTGGAGGCCTTTTCCTGTGAGGGTGAGCATGCTGTCCCACATCCAGATGCGTAGTCTTTCCACTAGGTCAGAGGTGAAGAGCAGGATTGGGCATAGATGACCTCACCAAAGCAACGGTGTCCTCTCTCACACTATGTATAAACTTACAAAATTAGACTTACCACCATGTTGCCTGTTAATTCTTTAAATCTGTCTTGCTTTTAGAGTACCAGTTCTTGGAGTGAGGTCTGATCCCCTCTGGGTGATTGGGGCCCTCTTATGGGGTCTGCAAGGTCTTCCCTTTTCCAATATGTCCCTGTAAAGCCAGATTTTCCTCATCTACTTAAGCCCCAACAACAGATTGCAACAGATGAATACAGAAGCAGATATGAGAATTCAGCTGCCTTCTGTGAAGTCAGATGTTAAATTGTAAAACAATGCTAGCTTTTATAAATTTATTTTGTTTTGGAGAATATAATTTTTTCCCTAACATTATATATTTTTAATTATTTTTAAATAAATTACTATTTTTAACTTTGTTTTAATGACTAATACAGCAAATATTAATAGGTATAACTCACATAGACAACTTCTTGGGGTCCTCAATTTTAAGAGTGTGTGGTCGTAGGATGGTTCAACACCCAAAAAGTCAATCAATGTAATCCAACACATCAACAAAAAGAAATATAAAAAACATATGATACTATCAATAGATGCTGAGAAAGCTTTCAATGAAGTACAACACCCATTTATGATAAAAGCCCTTGAAATTCTTGGGATACAAGGAACATAACCTCAACATCATTAAGGCCATATATGACAAGCCCATAACCAATTTCATTCTCAATGGTGAAAAGCTGAAAGCATTTCCCTTAAGATCGGGAACAGGACAAGGATGTCCACTGTCACCACTGCTTTTCAATATAATACTGGAAGTCCTAGCCAGAGCAATAGGACAAGAGAAAGACATATGAGGAATCCAAATAGGGAAGGAAGAAATAAAACTATCACTATTTGTAGATGATATGATAATATAGAGAACCCCCAGAACTCCACAGAAAAACTAATCAAACTAACCAATCAGCTTAGTAAAGTAGCAGGATACAAAATCAACACACAAAAATCAGTAGCCTTCCTATATACAAACAATCAATCTGAAGAAGAAATCAAGAAAACCATCCCTTTTATTATTGAAACAAAAAAATCAAATACTGGGAATAAACCTAACAAAAGAGGTAAAGGACCTATACAAAGAAAACTATAAAACACTGTTAAAAGAAATAGAAGAAGACACAAGGAAGTGGAAAGACATCCCCTGCTCATGATTGGAAGAATTAACATTATCAAAATGGCCATCCTACCAAAAGCAATTTACAGATTCAATGCTATTCCAATAAAAATTTCAATGACATTCTTCAAAGAAATGCAACCAATATTGATGAAATTCATATGGGGCCAACCAAAAATCCCAAATAGCCAAAGCTCTCCTGAAAAAAAAAAGAAGGGAATAGAGGTATCACACTCCCAGACTGCAAGCTATACTACAAAGCCATAATAAACAAAACTGCATTGTGTTGGAACAAGAACACACACAGAGACTAATGGAAATGAATAGAAAATCCAGAAATAAACCCACAGATTTAAAATCAACTAATCTTTGACAAAGGAGCAAAGAATATGCAATGGAGCAAAGAAAGTTTGTTCAGTAAATGGTGCTGGGAAAATTGGGTCGCTACATGCAAAAGAATGAAGCTTGACTACTACCTCACACCATGCACAAAAACCAACTCAAAATGGATTAAAGAACTGGACATAAGACCTGAAACCATAAAATATATAGAAGGAAATACAGGCGAAACACTACATGACATACACCTCAGTAACATCTTTAAAGACATATCATCCAAAGCAGTTATAGTAAAGGCAAAGATAAACAGCTGGGAGTACATCAAATTAAAGAGCTTCTGTACAGCAAAAGAGACAGTAACCAAAACAAAGAAACACCCTATGGATTGGGAGAAAATTTTTGCACACAACACTAATGATAAAGGACTGATCACAAAAATCTACAGAGAGCTGAAGAGACTCAACAAAATCAAAGTAAACAACCCAGTCAAAAAATGGGCAGAAGAGCTAAAAGAAACTTTTCCAAAGAGGAAATGTGCAAATGGCCAACAGGCATGTGAAAAAATGTTCAACATCACTTATAATCAGGGAAATGCAAATCAAAACTACAATGAGATGCCATCTTACACCAGTGAGAATGGCACATATTAAAAAAACTAGCAGGGCCTCCCCGGTGGCGCAGCGGTTGAGCGCTGGGTTGCGAAGCTGCGCGCGGCCTCTGCAGCGCCGGTTCGATCCCCGGCTGCTCCCCGGCCACCAGAGGAGGGTCCCACATGGCGCGCAGACCTCTCCTGCCGCCCGCTGCTCCCCTCAGCAGTGTACTTCGGTCCTTCTGCCTGCTCTGCTCCCCACTCTGGCTCTGGTGAATTCTCTCGCCCTCCCGCGCTTCTGACTGTACCCAGTGCATGTATAAACAAAACAAACAAACAAACCAGCAAACAAATAAATAAAGCATAAAAAAAAAAAAAAAAAAAAAAAAAAACTAGCAACAACAAATGTTGGCGAGGATGTGCAAAAAAAGGAACTCTCCTGCACTGCTGGTGGGAGTGCAAACAGGTCCAACCACTATGGAGAGCTGTGTGGAGATTCCTCTGTTTGCTAAAAATGGAGCTTCCATATGATCCAGCAATTCTACTCCTAGGTATTTACCCAAAGGACACAGAAACATTAATTCAAAAGGGCACCTGCATCCCTGTGTTTATAGCAGCACTGTTTACAATAGCTAAGCTATGAAAACAACCCAAATGCCCAAAAATCGATGACTGGATCAAGAAGATGTGGTACATATACACCATGGAATATTACTCAGCAATCAAAAAAGGTGAACTCATGCAATTTGCAGAAACATGGATGGAACTAGAAGGGATCATGCTCAGCGAAATAAGCCAGAAAGAAAAAGAAAAATACCGGATGGTCTCACTCCTAGCAGAAATTTAGAAAACCTAAATAAGGGACCAGGAAAAAGACTAATTATAATAAAGTAAAAATCAAAAATCAAAATCAACAAACAACTCTAAACCAGAGACACGCCACAGGGGTGGGGGGAGAATGGAGTATATAACCAAGATGAAAATGCATAGATTGTGCAAAAATGAAAAATGATGTAAAAAATATATAAAAATAAATTTAAAAAAGAAGTGTATTGTCCTTGTCCTGTTGCCATGTTTTGAGAACTGCTATAGTACAGAATCACTTTGGAAGATATAGCTGCATCTTCTCCCTTTCTCTTGGTCCTATGTAGAGGGAAATGATATAGCACAGCTCTAGATTGCACAAACACTTTCAGAGAAAATGGCTCAAATGTGTAGGATATAGGGAGAGCCAGATAAGGTAAGGTGATGACAGTGATGATGATTGTTAAGTCCTTGGATGTGTAAATGCATGCTGTATCCCATGCACATGTTGTACTCTGTGCTTTCTCCCTGGCCTACTCTTGTTTTAAATATGTACACTTTATGTGATATATACACACAATGGAACACCATGCAGCCATAAAAAATTTAAAAAATGAACTGCCATTTACGACAACGTGGATGGGCCTAGAGGAGTAGGTTATGCTGTCAATAAGTGAAATATGTCAAAAGGAGAAAGAACTCATACTCATACTGTATGAGTTCACCAATTTATGGATATAAACAAACTGAGCAAGTGAAAAAAGTAAAACAAGCCCTTAGACTCTGACAACATAATGGTGGTTACCAGCGGGGAAGTGGGAAGGTAGGGTGGGCCCATTGGTTGGTACCAGGTGGATGGTCACTGCATATTTGACAGCTTGGTGTGATATATGCACACTTGCTGAGGTAGGAAACTGTACACCTGAAGCCTATACATAGTGTAAACTAATGATACCTCAGTGAAAAATACTATAAATAAATACACAAACTTTAGTCTCACTTTAATTTCGCTCTTTATGTTAGTGATGACTCAGGTGAAGCATCTTTCTGCCTGTTAAGTTTGTTGGAAGAATATTCCTGAAGGGGGATTTGTCTTGTCCTCCTGAAGCCTGAGATACAGGTAGGCTTCTAGGATGGATTCCTGATGACATCATTCTTAGCAGAGCTCTGCACCTGGGGTGTTAGTACAGTTGTACCTCTCCACACTCCTACCCAACTGGAGAGATCCATAAGCTCTGCGCCCTTACTAAGGAAGATAGGTCAAGCAACAGTCTCGTTCCTCCAGTTCTTCCTGATTCTCATTACAGATTTATCCTAGGAAAGTAAAGACTATGTTACCATTTGATCAGACAGTATCATCTGCATGTAAGTGACTGCCTGGCAATGATGACATGGCCCCATTATGATTTGCCTGACAACTTAGCTCATTGTTGTAGGGTTTTATGATAGAGAGGAAGGAAGAACAACAACTAGTGATGCTGAGAAGTAGGTAGGGTAAGAGTAGAACTGGTGCGTGCTTGCCCTTCTGGCCCTGGATATTAATCCCTAAGGTGTTGCTGTGTGAATAAGAAGTGTTTCCACCTACCTTCTAGGATCATCCCCTCACTTGCAATGCGGCAACCTGGGCAATGGAACAGCACAGAATTTTTTTTAATCATGCTTTCTTTTTTTTTATCTTTTTTTTTTTTTTAACATCATTGTTCATCTTTAAACAGTATTTGCTTCCCCCCCTCAGGTGTAGTCCCCATAGAGTTTCCTTCATCAGTGCACCCGTGCACCATCACCTCAGTCCCCTGTGCTCCTCCCTCCCTCCCTCTGACCCCTCTCCCTCCTCCTTCCCTGCAGTATATCTCTGATTTATAATTGTTTTTGTTTTGTTGTGTTTAGTACTGTTATTTTTTTTACACTGATATCTTATTTGGTTTCCCTCTATTCCTGCTATAAGTGAAGCCATCCCATATTTTTCTTTTTCCTTCTGGCTTATTTCACGGAGCATAATTCTAGTTTCATCCACGTTGCTGTGAATGGCATGAGTTTATCTTTTTTGATTGCTGAATAATATTCCATTGTGTATATATGCCACATTTTCTTGGTCCAGTCATGGGAGTGCAATCTGGTCCAATCACTATGGAAAACTGTCTCGAGATTCCTCAGTCTACTAAAAATGGAGCTACTATATGACCCGGCAATTCTACTCCTAGGGATCTACCCAAAGGACACAAAAACATTGATTCAAAAGAACACCTGTACCCCTATGTTTATTGCAGCACTATTTACAATAGGTAAAACCTGAAAACAACCCAAATGCCCAAAAATAGATGACTGGATCAAGGGACAGCACCGAATTTGGAAACAACTTTAGGTTCAAGGCTTAGCTCTGAACTTCACTCCTGTGGCTTGTACTTACTGCTTATAGTTACTCTGAACCTGTTTTCTAATTGGTAAAAATATAACCATGCCTGTCTCATGTGATAATAATACTTATAAGCGAGATTATAGATGAGAAAGCTGAAGAACATGTACAAATAATAATAGTTTTGTAAAAGTCTTTGTAGTGCCAGTCGGGTGTCTGGTTTTTTCTCCCTCACCCTCAAGACTCATGATACTTCTATTCTTTTCTCCAGGTTACCTGTGCATGACAGATGAGTGGTTCTCGGAATATGTCTACGAAGTAGTGGTGGACAGGAAGCATGTCCCTGAAGAGGTGCTAGCTGTGTTAGAGCAGGAGCCCATAGTCCTGCCAGCCTGGGACCCCATGGGGGCTTTGGCTGAGTGATAGTGCCTCCAGCTCTTTCCTCCTCCCATGGGACCTGAAGTAGCTGCAAAGGACAGATCCAGGGACTGAAGCCAAAGTTACACAGGTGACTCTGTGTCAACCAGAACACAGTCAGACTCTAGGATTTCTCCTCCAGGGACCTCTTTGGGGAAGTGTGCTTTATGCGGAAACAAAATATTCTTAAAGGGAAAAAAAAAAGGGAAAGATCAGGTCATGCTATCTACTCTCCTCATCTCTTACAGCTCAGGATCTCTTAGCATTTTCATCAGATGTAATTGTTTCTCTTAACTTTGTACAAAAGGTTTGGTCCATTGTTTTAATAAGATAGGAGAGGATGAGCAATTGAGGTGTGTGGAAAGAAAATGGACCTAATGCTCCTTGTTCCTAGACTAGAATGGGGGGAGGGTTACCCTAAGATTTGGGCTCTTCAAGCTGCATGCTGCCTGACAGTATCACTGTCTTTCCTAGATGGCAGTCACTGAATTCAGTTTTTTCAAGGTAATTTCATGTGCCTCTAATAGCCCAGAAATGGGAGGTTGATCAAGTCTGACATGATTCCTTCCTATTGTTCTGAACTGTGGGGGATCACAGCTGTACTTGAGTCAGGGTTAAGTAGAGGCTTAGAGAAAGTTGGGTGAGAGAACAACCAAAATCTTATCATGATCTGAATTATAATCATTAGGGGGAGCTCTAGCCAAATGGTTTAACTTCTGCTTCTGGAATTGGGAATTGGATGGGCAAGAAAAGACGATATCCATTCTTTCTGACAACAAGATGGTGCTGAGAAGCTTTTGAATAAAACACTTTGCTAAATGAGAGTGAGTTGGCTTATTTTATCTAAGAATTATTTAGTTGTAAAGGAAAGCAACCAGGTGACTAATGTTCTTCAAAGTGAAAAAATAGCTTCTCTGTGGGGTATGTCATCCTTCCCAGCCTGTGCTGCTCCTCATTGGTTTCTGCAGAGCACCACCATATTTAATAGAGAGCTTATACCCCTGTCATTTTACTATCCTTCCCCCAAGATCCGGGGTTCCCACACAGTGAGGCTCTGCTGGGTCCAGCCTTGGAATGGACTGGAGAGTGTGTACTGAGAATGGGCCTCCCTTTCACTGAAAACAAATAAGTCTAGCACCCTAATCAACATTTTCCATCAGTTCCTTAGTCTCCTACCTTTCTGACTCTCCAAGTATCTTTTCAGTCCTAGCGAGGATATTGTATATTACTATACTTTCCAAGATAACATTAAAGCCTCAAGCTTTTATCAGAGTGTTTATAATACGCTAGTAATTCTGTTCAATCCATCTCATCTCTAACAGCTCAGGATCTCTTAGCATTTTCATGAAATCAATCCACTTCTAGACACTTGCAGGATGAAATCCCAGAACAGCGCTTAAAAGTATCTAGGAAGAAAAGATAAATTACCTCCAAAGTAAAGTCAATTAGATTGACATTTAACTTCTTATCCACAACTATATAAGCCAGACTGGTGACCTGTATCTTCAAAGTTCTATGAGAAATTACCTGTATATCTGGAATACTATATTCCCAATGAAACTGTCTTGCAGGAATAAGGATGAAATAAAACACATTTTCATAAAAAATCTGTTGCCCAAAGAGAAGGGGGCTGACCCAATACAAATATAACCAGTCCATAAAAAGACAAGATACGGGGCCTCCCCCGTGGTGCAGCGGTTGAGCACTGGGCTGCAAAGCTGCCTGCAGCACTCTTCAGTGCCAGTTCAATCCCCAGCCGCCAGCGAGGGTCCCACATGGCATGCAGACCTTTCCTGCCATGTCTGCTGCTCCCCTCAGCAGTGTATTGTGTATTTCGTCAGTCTGTTCTGCTCCCTGCTCTGGCTCTGGTGAATTCTCTCACCCTCCCACACTTCTGACTGTACCCAATGCTTGTATAAATAAATAAATAAATCTTTAAAAAAAAAAAAAAAAAAAAAGACAAGATACGGGGAGAGAAAGAAAATATAGGACAAATAGAGTATCCAAAAATAAGATAGAAATAAATGTGTCAGTAATCACAATTTATATAAATAGGTTAAATGTTCCCCAAAAAGAAATTAACAAATTTAAAAAAAAAACTGCATAAGCTGATTGCTAGTAACATCAGCAAACTAGGATATAAGGAAAGGGTAGGAGAGAGCTAGCAAGCAGATACTCATCAAAATTCAATCTCAGGTAACTATATTAATAACTGGCAAAAATAGGGCAATTCTGAATAACCAAATAGACTGATTCCAAGGTATATTATTCTCTGCCTCCATAGGGTTGTATAATACATGGTGATCCCGGAAATAGGCTTTAAAACAAAACCAATTATGGGGCCTCCTGGTTGGCGCAAGGGTTAAAGACAGCCCTATCAAGTTATCACCAGCCACAGCAGCACAAGTTCAATCCCCGGCCATGGAGCTGACCCACACGGTGCAGCAGACCTCTCCTGTCTCGCTCGCTGTACCCCTCAGCAGTGTATTTCAGTACATCTGCTTGTTCTGCTCCTACTCTGTCTCTGGTGAATCCTCTCACCTCTCCCACACCTCTGGCCTGAACCCCAGTTCTTGTATGCATAAATAAATGAATCTTTGAAACAAAAATTAAAAAAAAACAAGTATATCCAGAGAAATACGAAGATTATAAATTAGTATGCATCTAATAACATAACTTCAAAATATATAAAACAAAAGCTGACACCATACAGAAAAGTAATATAATGGGAGATTTTAATGACTTTGAACTATTGACAGATCTATCAACCGAAATGAGTATATAAAAGATTTAAGCATTTAGTAAGTTTGATGTAATGGAGAGCTATTGAACACTGCCTCTAACAACTATATATTCTTTTTGAGTACATATGAAACTTAAAAAACTTGGTCACATATTGGGTAGTAGAGTCAACCTCAACCAATTTCAAAGGATTGTTAGACCACACTCAAACCACAATTAAGTTAGAAACCAAAATTAAAAGATAATTTCAAAATTAACTCATGGAGCCAAGAGAAATCACAAAGGAAATTTGACCAAAACAATAAAAATACTACATGCCAAAACAAGAGACACAATTAAGTTGGTACTTAAGTTTTATTTTATTTTTTAAGATTTACTTATTTATTTATACAAGCACTGGATACAGTCAGAAGCATGGGAGGGTGAGAGAATTCACCAGAGCCAGAGCAGGGAACAGAACAGGCAGACTGACGAAGTACACTGCTGAGGGGAGCAGAGGGAACGGCAGGAGAGGTCTGCACGCCATGTGGGACCCTCGCCGGCGGCCGGGGATCAAAACGGCGCTGCAGAGGCTGCCAGCAGCTTCGCAGCCCAGCGCTCAACTGCTGCACCACCAGGGAGGCCCGGTACTTAAATTTTAGAGCACTAAAAGTTTTAGTTAGGATGTAAGAAAGGCAAAAAATTGAACTCAGCATCTGTTTCAAGAAATTAGAACAGCAAAATAATTAGAAAGCTAGAAGGAAATAAGATGTGCAGAATTAAACATAGGATCAACATAGCGACAAGTTTATTCTGTCTTTGAAAATGAAGCAATTAACAGATCTTTGGCAAGACTGATTAATTAAAAAGGCATACACAAAAGAAATTTAAAGGCGGATACTATTACAGATACTGAAAAATAGAAGATGCTTGTCAACATTGCCAAAAGTGATGTGAAAGGGCTGTGTTTAGAACAAATAATTTCACAAACTCAGAAGAACAGAAGAGAAACAATAAGCTGAAAAGCAGATAGCTTTGAAAGACTTAGCAGAGCTGAATCCCCAAGCCTGTGGTGAAGGCCGGTGATAAGCAAGCCAATCTATATTGCATAATCTCCAAATGCTCAACTATGGTAGTGCCAGATAGCTTCACTTTGGGAATTGGGAGTGAAAGGAGGGCTACCAAAGGCTGGGTGTCTATTAGATCCCTGCCCTACTTCGGGCAACTAAATGTCCCTCCCCAAATTTATTCTCCAGAGGAAAAAGAAGTCATAGTGTGGAAGTCAGAAATAGAGCTAAGAATGTTGAAAATATCATAAAAGGATTAAGTGAGCATTTACATTCTGAATGTCTTTAGCAAAAATTGGACTCCAAAAACCCTTAGCGTCCAGGTGATCAAAAATCTACTCTTGGGGGCCTCCCCGGTGGCGCAGCGGTTGAGCGCTGGGTTGTGAAGCTGCCGGCAGCCTCTGCAGCGCCGGTTCAATCCCTGGCTGCTCCCAGCCACCGGAGGAGGGTCCCACATGGCGCGCAGACCTCTCCTGCCGCCCGCTGCTCCCCTCAGCAGTGAACTTCGGTCCTTCTGCCTGCTCTGCTCCCCGCTCTGGCTCTGGTGAATTCTCTCACCCTCCTGCGCTTCTGACTTGTACCCAGTGCTTGTATAAATAAATAATTAAAATAAATAAATAAATAAATAAAGGTCAATGTACTTTTTCTCCTTAAAAAAAAAATTTTTTTTTAAATTGTTTAAAAAAAAATCTACTCTTAGGAATCTTGATAAGTCCAAGTGGAAAGATTCAAAGAACTATTTTATGGCATAAGGAATTATTTTATGAGACTAACAGTCCTGACAAATGTAGTAAACAAATATCACCCACAAACATAGATGCCCAAAGGACACAGAAACATCAATTCCAAAGAGCACCTGCACCCCTATGTTTATAGCAGCACTATTTACAATAGCTAAGCTTTGGAAACACCCAAATGCCCAAAAATAGATGACTGGATCAAGAAGATGTGGTACATATATACCATGGAATATTACTCGGCATTCAAAAAAGATAAACTCATGCAATTTGCAGCAACATGGATGGCGCTGGAAGGGATCATGCTCAGCGAAATAAGCCAGAAAGAAAAAGAAAAATACCGGATGGTCTCACTCACAGCAGGAATCTAGAAAACTTAAATAAGGGACCAGGAAAATGAATAACTATAAGAAAGTGAAAATCAAAATCAACAAACAACTATGAACCAGAGACACTCTATAGGGAGTGAGGGTCAGGGAAAGGAGGGATTGGGGTCAAAATAAGGGGGTTGCAATTGTATGGGGAATATAAAAATAAAATTAAAAATGATTTAAAAAATGCCTTATAGAAAAGGTCTAAAATAATTAAAAAAAAAAATAGATGCAGAAGTTCTCAACCAAATCTCACAAACCAAATTCAAAGAAAATCTTCTTAACCAAATATTTAATAAAAGCCATTTCACCATGTGACAGAGCAATTCCACTCCTACGTAGCTGAAGAATACAAAAACACGAATTTGAAAAGAAGTATACACTCCAGTATTCATCAAAGCACTATTTACTACAGCCAAGCTACAGAAACAACCTAAACATCCAAATACAGATGAATGGATGAGGAAGCTGTGGTGTGTATACACAATGGAACACTACTCCACTGTTAGAAAAAGATAAACTCTTCCCATTTGCGGCAACATGGATGGAAATGGAGGGGATTATGCTAAGCAAAATAAATCAGAAGGAGAAAGAAAAATACTGGATGTTGTCACTTACATGTGGAATGTGAGATACCAAACAAAGGGTCAAGTAAAGCCAAGCTAACAACAAACTCTAGAGAAAGCTGATTATAAAACTGAGGCTACCAGAGGAGGTGAGTGGAGGGGTGAGAGCACAGTGGGAAGGGGGCACAATGGGCTGTGGGTGCTTTGGTGGAAGGTGTGGTGTAGTAACAACACCTTCGGAGGGAGATCTATATATCTAAAATAATGATGTAAACCAGTATTAACTCAATTTTTAAAAAAGACATGAAAAACAAATGGACAAACATAAAATAATGTGTGTGTGTGTATATAACTATTTCAAATTCTAATAAATGCCTAAACTACAAAAAAAAAAGCTGTTTTGAATTCCATTCCTAGGGATCTACCCAAAGGACACAAATACATTGATTCAAAAGAACATCTGAACACCTATGTTTATTGCAGCTCTATTTACAATAGGTAAAACCTGGAAACAACCCAAATGCCCAAAAATAGGTGACTGGATCAAGAAGATGAAGTATTATTCAGCAATCGAAAAAGATAAAACTCATGCCATTCGCAGCAACGCGGATGGAGCTAGAAGGAATTATGCTCCGTGAAATAAGTCAGAAGGAAAAAGAAAAATGTCGGATGGTTTCACTTAGAGCAGGAATATAGGGGAACCAAATAAGACATCAGTGTAAAAAATAATAACAGTACAAAGCAAAAACAGACAATTATAAATCAGAGACATCCTGCAGGGGCGGAGGCAGGAGAGGGGTCAGAGGGAGGGAGGGAGGAGCACAGGGGACTGAGGTGATGGTGCACGGGTGCACTGGGGAAGGAATTCCATGGGGACTACACCGGAGGAGCTGGGGGGAAGCGAATATTGTTTAAAAATGAATGACAATGTAAAAAAAATTAATAAAATTTTTTTTTAAATAAAAGAAAATGAAAGTTAAAAAAACAGCTGTTTTTCAAATAACATTAGGTGGGCAGAAACAAAAAACAGTGGGTATGTCTTCTCTGTGGAAGACAAAGGAAAATGGGCGAAGTTTAGCCCAAGATCTGAATTGGAAGAACTTGCTAATGTCTGGGGACTGGCAGGCCAGGGAATGGGAAGGAAGGTAGGAATTGTCTTACCCCTGCAGTTGTGCATGATACTCTGACCACTGGAAGGGCCTCGCCAGGTCAGGAGTCCCCGTGAAATAGGTTAAGTCATGCTGACCCGAATTGCCCAAGAAGCCAGGACCCAATGATGGGATGTAACTTCAGGATGTGGCAGTGGGCCCATCTGCCTGCTCCAGCCTGCCCTTACAGAGCAGCGTATTTCTTTTTTTCCCCCTTTTATTAATTTTTAAATTTTTTTACATTGTTCATATTTTTACAGTATTTGATTTCTTCTCTCAGGCGTAGTCCCCATAAATCTCCCACCTGCACATCACCATGGTCCGTTCTGCTTTTCCCACCTTGTTTTTGCCAGATAAGACACTGGCAAGCAGCTAAGAAAAAAGGCCTCACACTGTGGGGCCAAAGATCCCAAAGAGCCTCACACCGTGGGGCTGAAGATTCCGTGGGGCTGAAGATTAATCTATAACCTATAAGCATCCCTTTGTTTTTGTTCTTGGTCATACAAGAAAAAACTTCTCAGAAAGTACATTGGACAATAAATTATACGTATAGAATGCTGTAAGTAAATGGCACAAAGAAATACCTGCTTAAAAATTGAACACTGTGAATTTGGCCTGCCTGACAATGGGAAAGAGTTTGTTATACATGAGCATGCCTGACAAGCAACCCAGGACAACAATTATAGTAAGTCCTTCCTTTTCTTTTTTTAGAAGCTTCTTGGGAAAGTTTTTAAATGAAGTTAATTGTGTTAAGAAGTTTCTTGGTAGAAAACCCTGTTAGCTGATAACCAGAAAGCAGCTGGTCTCCGGCTGAAGGCCATTTGAATAGAAGAGTCTTTTGATGTTTAGGCTTGAGCTGATAGAAGTGTACTAGCGGCTATCAACTGTCTTAGGTATTTGTCTAGACAGAAATATAAGTTTTAGTGTAAGGTTTAGTTTTTTATCTATTAACCTTGAAGGTTGCCTTCTTGCTGAGAGCACATAGCAGCCAAAAGTCTATGGGAAAAGAATGCACTGATTGTTTTTGTTTTGCTTCTATGCATTTGGTGATATAATCTCACTGCTTGCTAAAAATGAATAAAGACTTGCTGAGACCCTCGGGGACAGACATACTAACATAAGACATTGCGTGTGTCTGATCCCTTCCTCAATTGTGTTGACACTGTCCCATCCGTCAGGAACCCCTGACACCCAGTTTGCTGAGGCTGGTCTTCGGCACTTTCTCTAGAAGTTTCTCATTTAGTTTGGAAAATAAGATGTATATGCATAAGCCACTTGAAAAAGCAGGTGACTTTTTGAGAGTGAGGTTTTCTAGTAAGTACCATAGCAGTTATAATGGGCCTTGAAGTTGGAGAAGGGAAAGAAATGCTGCCTGGGTTTACACTAACTTCTATCCAGAGTGACCACAAACATCATGAGGGCGATCAGCTCACCAGGAGAGTAAGGGCAAACCTCCCTCTATGCAGAGACACAAGTTATCTTGAAGTTCCTGCAGAGGAAGAGAGGAGACGAGAGACTGAGTGTTTTATAAACTTGAGCGGGCAAAAGAAAACTGGAAGTAGGTCTGTAGGAGAGAGGCATGACCTCAGGAGCTGGAAGCAGGGGACCTGAATTCTAAAAATAATTCTGTCCCTCTTGATCTGATCTTGACTTCACCTTAGACTTCACCTTTTGGCTCTCAGCATCCTTGCTAGTAAATTAGAGAAAATATTTGCTTCTTTCCTAAGGGAACAACAACAAAAACACCAACTAGAGCAGCCTTATTTGGGGAGGAAATATGCCTGGGAGCTCCTCCAGGCCTCTTCCTACTTTGTGATAAGCTTGGGGCTCCAGGAATGTCTTCATTTGCGCTTTCATTTCCTGCTTTTCTTTTTTCTTCTTTTTTTAATTTTTACAAATTTTTTAAAAATATTGCTTTTCTGAAAACTTTTATAAAAGCATTGCCCATACAAATATTTATGTCATATACAAGGGCATACAGTAAAGCAGTAGGACTTCCTTCCACCCCTCATGTTCTTTCCCTCCAAGGCATTTCCTATTTCCAATTTCTTCTATATTCTTGAAGAGACGCATAGCCTCTCTCTCTCTCTCTCTCTCTTCTGTTGGAGTCACATCTGTTCTGCGCTTTACTTTTTAAATCTCATTTAACAATACACTTTGAAAACCTTCCCAAAGCAACCAATAAAACTGCCTTCCTCTTTTTTACAGCTGTGTGGTACTCCCTTGTTGCATGTGCCATGATTTGCTTACCAGTCCCTGAGGCCTGGTTTTTATGGCACACAGTCTGTGCAGAATAAAAAGCATTTCCCTAGCCCTTCATCACCTGTGTTTATCATGTGTCTGCCATGTGCTGTCACAGTGGTAGCCGTTGAGACATGGAGAGAGGCAGAGTCCCATCCCTTGGGAACTCAGAGCTTGGTGGAGGAAACCAACAGGAGAGGGAGAGATCAAAGTTGTATAACAGGTTATGTGTACACAGGACTGGGGGCTTTCCTGGCACCTCTGGATTCTTTTGGCTTCAACTTCTCTGCCAAGGTAGAAGGTAAAAACAGCGGCCTTCCAGACTGTGTCCCTAGAGAAGGGTGTTTACAGTCAGGAGAGGGAATCCTGTTGGAAGGAAATTGATATCAAGGACACTGGTTCAAAGATAGTAGAGACAGAGCTTGGGTAATCACAATAATGGTACAAATAGGGTAAAGAGGATTTGTTCAGCAAAGGCCACAGGCTCATAAAGATTGACAGAGAAAAGGCCAGGAAAAGATAACCCAAGATACCATTCATCTACTTCATCTCCTGCTTTCTACCTTCAGTGCTGAGTCTCACCCAAGGTCCCCTTCTCCAGGGTGTTCACCCAGCACCCCACATTTCCTTTGCCTTGCTTTATCTGGATCAGGGCGGACCTGCCACAGGTGCTCCTACATACACCTCTGGGGGATTAGCCTGGGACAAATCCTGTCCAGGAGGTGCTCTATTTATTCCATACATGGTTGAACATGAATGCAGAGTCACTCAAACTGTGTCAAGTCCAAGAAAAACCAGAAGATGCCTGGAAGGGATGGAGCAGGAAGGGCTCAAAAAACTGGGAATACCGAGGAAAATTTCTCAAGAATGGGTGGACCTTGTCTCTCATTTTTTTTGTAAACAGAGCAGAGGCCAGACAGACAGATGGCACCAGGGCTTCCTGAGGGAGAGGCTTGGATTTACACCACTTGGTCCTGGTCTGGCATCCCGAGGGAACCCTGCTGGGCCTGACACACCCAGGAAGTGGGTTCTCCTTAGCGGTGGTGCTTGTATATATGTGTGTGTGTAGAGAGGTCTGGGGAGGGGATATAAATATTTAGATATCCTCTATCTCTCAAAACAAGACTGTTGATTGTGCAGCCTCGCAGCAGGACAAAGGCCCTGCTGCTTCTGGGCCACAGTTGGTGGAACAAAGAGAAATTATTACTGAACCAAGATCACCTGGCACTTCTCTTCATATAGCCACCCAGGTTCAAGGCATCTTCAACAACTCCATTGCTATCCCCACACACCAACAGTCCCTGAGCTCATCAGGTTCTCCTGCAGGTTTCTGACTTCCATCTCTTCCCTGTCGGAACTGGTGCCCCCTGCCTCACACCTACATTCACCTTTTTAAGGGACATGTCTGTCGCCGATCACCCCTCACTCTGCATGTACCTGTCCAAGTTGCTCATAACCATTGACTCCTTCCCTGAAATGCTGCCTTCTTCATGTCTTCCCACTCTAGGCTCTCTGTTGCCTCCCAAGATCAGCAAGGCCGCTCTCCCTGACTCCCCTGGCATAGAGTGGGTGCACAGGTCATGAAGCGCTACAATGGAAGGGGACATCTGGGAAGGGTCAGGGCTGCCCTTTCTTGAGCAGTAGATGATGACATCTGTCCACCTGCCCAGATTTGGAGGCAACCAAATGGAGCTCCACAGGCAGTGGGAATAGAGTGCCAAAGAGGATCTTTGCAAGGGAGGGAGAGAGCCAGGCTGCTGGAGAAAGATGCACTTTTGTAAGGAGGATAGGAAGTAAGACAGAGAAGGATTAGCTTTAGGGAGGAGCGAGAGGCTGGATTTGCTGAGGTAAAGGTAGGGGTGCTGACATTAAGTGGTCTTTGCAGGATGGCACAAGAGGGACAAGAGGAAGAGAAAGCTCAAGTTTAGAGAGAGGATGGACCAATTTTGTATGGACTTTGACAGTAAGTCAGTGAAGAAAGAGGGAAGGATCCAATCTGTAATTCTAAGGCCTTTTTCTAATTGTGCCCCTCAGTCAGGGAGCAAAAGGAGAGAAGTCTGGCTTGGGGTAGTCCCAGACCAAAGAGGTGTGGGTTGGAAGCTCCTCTTCCTGCTCCCCCAGGAGGAATCACTGATGTGTATGGTACAGTGGGAGGCTGTGCTCATGTCAGCCCCCTTATTTTCCACAGCAGGGCGGTGCCCACAATTATCATGATCCCTGATTTACAGACAAAGGCCCTGAGGCCAGGTAGGTTGAGATCAAGGAATTTATCCCATATGGGAATGAACCGACACAGGGTACAGGCTTGGAGCCAGGATTTAACCCAGTCCACAGACACTCACTCTCCTGGCCAGCGCCACACCAAAAAAGACAGCACTGAGAGTGGGCCAGGGTGACGGGGCAGGAATGCATATTGGGGTCTAGAAAGTAGGCCCAGACTAGTGGGGTCAACAGGTTCGTGAGATTATAAAATGATCTTTAAAAGTCACGTTGAGCCAACATGGAGAACAGCCTGGGTGGAGACAAGATCCTTGCCCAAAGGCTGAAGTCACCCCCACTGCCTCTGCTTCCAGCAGCCTTTGGTTCCTCATCCCTGCCCCCCAGTCTACTCCTCCCTTCCTTCTGCCCTGTACCCTCCTGGGAACCATGCCTTAGTGGAGCAACTTGTTCACACAGCAGTTACACATTAGTTTAAGAAGGTCAAGAGAAACCTTGATGCAGCAAACAACTGAGTTCATGTGAAAGGAGGACCCGCCCTAGGCGGAGCCCTGGCACCCCCGGATTTGGCCGGGAGATGACATTCCCAAACTCGCCCTGGAATCCCCAGCCTGGCTGGGCGCCCTGGAAGCCAGCTAGCTCACCTGAGGGTCCCTGGGGCTCTCAGCAGCACTCCCGCAATCTCCGCCCTGACATCTAGGTGGCACCAAAGCTTCACGCTGGTCCCTCTCAGGTTGGGGCGCCGCCCACGCTCAGGGAGAGTTGTTCCAACTCAGCCGCTCTTGACAGATGCCCGCTCAACTTCTTTAGGTGTGCCCTTCTCTGGGTTCAGCTCTTCCCAGAACAAAGGGGCGGCAGGTTTGTAATTGCTATTTCCTTTCTGCCTCCCTGCCCGGCCCCTCCCCTCCTCTGTGGAGAAGTGAGTCAGCCGATGTCCTCCCATCTCTGCCTCAGGGACATCCCAAAGCAAGTAGTGCAGCTGCTCTGCTCAAATGGGAAAAATAATTTTTTTCTAAAAAAAAAAAACCACAATAATGTTTAAACTTAAGGTGCTTTTTAAAAAATTACCAAAGCAATATATTCCCGTGGTTTAGAACACTATGTTCCTTTGGAACATCTTCTGATAATTAAAATACTGTAACGCATCCTTACTCGACATCAACGGGATGGACATTTTTGCAGATCACTAATCCATGTTGTTTTGATACTGCTTTGAACTGATTTAATAAAGCAGGAAATACTTCACTCTTTCCTTCTGCAAATATTTACTGGGAGCCGCTGTTGGGCACTAGCTTGGGCACTGTTGGTGCTCTGGGGGTGGCAAGGAATTAGACGAGGTCTCTTCTGGCTGAGCTCAGAGACAGATAAATTCACAGAATGTCAGGCGCTTGTTAAGTCCTTGGGAGAAGAAGAGAGCAGGATTCGGGGTGGAGGTGATGGGATGTGTCAGTGGTCAATAAAGATCTGTGAGCAAGCGGCAATGAGAACTTCAATACAATTTTGGAAGTAATTGGTAGGGGAGGAAGTACATTTGTCAGCGATGGAGGAGCAGCCCTTCCCCTGAAATGTTGAAGAGCAGGAAAGTTAGGATTCTAGGCTCTTCTCAGCTTGCCGCCAGCCCCCCACTGCACCCGGCTCTCCTGCTCCCCAGCGCCCTGCACTCCTGGGGCGGGGGAGGGTGGAGAGAGAGAGAAAGAGAGAGAGACAGAGAGAGAGAGAGAAGGCGCCCGCGCGTGGGTGGGGGGGGGGGAGATTCTTCGACTCTCCCCAGCCCCTCCCCTCTTCCTTTGCCCCCACCCGCGCCCCCCCCCTCCCTGGCGAGTGCATCCTGGCGGCCACCCCCCTCAGGAGGAACACTGAGCCCCAGCGGCCGGGAAACGTGAAGTTTATGCTGCTCAAAGTGACGCAAAAATTCTTAAAGAGCTCTTTGGCGGCGGATATCTAGAGATCAGACCATGTGAGGGGCCGAGAGTACAAATACAGCTGCTCGGGAGCCGGCTCCCGCAAAGGTAGCAGGCGCCCCGGGTGCCTAGAGGGCGCGAGGGTCGCCCCCACCTCGAAAACCCTCGGGACCAGCCACCCCACGGACTCCCGGCAGGTGGGTCCGCTTTCCTTCTTTCCTCTAATATACACTTCTTTCCAGAACTTCATCCCACTGTGCCTCAGCAGACACTGGCAAGGGCGTGTGTGCTCCTGTGTCGTGGGCTCCAGGCTCAGCCGCGGTGCTCTCCAAACGGAGTGTGGACCGGCGGGAGAGGGAGGTCGCGGGGGCCTTTGTCGTTGCATGCACTGGGTTTTGATGTCTTGCTTAGGTGAGGGAGACCCTGTAAAGATTATCTTAAGCAAAGTACTATCCCAAAGTGCTTTGGAAAAGTTGCTTTAGTTTCCACCCATAGCTTATATCTGATCTTTACTTACTGCCATTGTGCGCAGGTGGCTTTATGCAAAGGCAGAGTTCTAGTTGACAGGAATGCCCAAATATCTAGAGAAATCTGTGAGCGACACTTAAGTGGAACGAGACTCCATGCTCTTGGATTGTTTTCACTAGCAAAGCTGATGCTCGCTCAGCCATTTCACCAGCCATTCAGAATTTATGTGAAACTGCAATGCCAACAGCTGTTATTCCACAGTTGAGGTGTGTAACCATCAGTCACTTTAACGATGTCTACGTTTGAATGTAGTTTTGAAAAACCTCCCTGGAGCCAAACAACACCGAGGGCACATTTCCTTTTGCATGGGGTCTTTTGAAGATTGAGTTTCTTTTTTTCAGTTGGGTGCTAAAGAATTTTGAAAGCAGACTTGCTAAGAGTCAGACATTACAAAGGCTTGTGTGTATTTTCATGATCAATTTTGTCCAGAAAAAACGAACCAGGTCAATGGTTTATTTATGAGCCTGCTAGCTCTCATCATAGTTAGATGAAATCAAATATTTAATGTGTTTTGCCCTTAGTTACATAAGGAAAATGTCTAAGAAAGCAACACTGGGATTTGTGTTCAATGAACCGGAGGGACACTATGAGCAGCGTTAGTGTTTGGGTTTTAGGAGTGAAGGAAAACACACAGAATCTTGACTCTTTGTTCCGTTACTTACTTTTGTGCCAAGAAGCTGACGTCCAAATGTTCAGCTTTCCTACCCCAGACTCAGGTGGGGTGGCTGCTTCTGCATGGAAGAGATGCAGGTTCTTATGGGGTTTGTGCAAATTAAGCAAAGCCATTTGGGGGATGAGTTTTCTTATTTTTCACTGAACCTGACTTGGAGTAGATTGAGACTGTTTGACAATTAATCAAAAGTCTCCTCAATACTGGTGATCTGTAACTTCCAGTACAGATATTCAAACCCATTTCTTTCTGTCTCCTTGCTGAAGAAGTGTATATACTAGGGAAAGACAGTGGGGTGGGGGTGGGGTTAGAAAATAATGTTGACATTTTAATGGAATTGGCAAAAATTCAGAAATTCCTCTTTGGGGAATTTATAGGGTTCTCTGAGCATTTTGATGAAACTCAGAGAGGCATTTCAAAGAGTTTTACAAACGGGTAAGGAGACCATGCAATGGAGGTGCTTGGCTAGAGGCAGATTATCTATCACAATGAGCTTACGAAAACACTCTGGATGCCCCCCCCCCCCAAAGAGCCACAGGTACATCTAGAAATTAAGCAAGTAAACAACAGTTCCTTCTTCATCCTTGTCAAATGGTATAATTTGAGAGAACATAAGCAGGGATGTCTGATGATGTTTAATTTTAATTTGGCTTAATGAATCAACAGGATGTGGTCATGACTTGACCTTTTTCATAAAGATGACTGAATGGCCAAAGGGAAAGTTATGCTGTCATTTTCCTGTCCTTTTAAGAAGGTATCTCCAGTCTTGGTTATTGCCAGTTTCAAATCCCCAGCTATAAGTGGGGGTGGAGGTATGCATGACATGATGTCCAGTTCCCTCCAATTCATTCTGTAACTAACTCTGTGCTTTAAGCAAACATGGGTTGAAATGATGGTGCCAAATGCCTGAGGGCCAGGACTCCTACCCAGATGTTCCAGATGTTGCTGTCAAATCAGGATCCTCCATGTATTCCCAACCATGGGTTTCACTCTAAGGCAGTTTTGTCCATTCTGATACTTAGCAGGTAAGTCCTGCACTTCAACCCAATCAAACAATAGTGACTATACTTCTCAGTCTCCCCAAAGAAGGCTGCGCACAGTGGTGCAGTAGAAAGGATATCCCAGGCAGTACATATTGGGGCGGTGCTGATTGTTTCCCAGTCACTAAGCTACTGCCTATCAACCATAATTTCCTGAGGCATGCGGGGTCCATGGGACAGGCTGAGGTGTGGAGTCATAGGTCTGATGAAGGGTCGGTCCATACCTGGGGCAAGCTGACTCACTCAGAACTTGTGGAGAATCTGTTTCTGGTCTTAACTGGGCAAAATAGCACCCTAAGGAAAGAAAACCATTTTCTTTCTAGGAGGGACAACATGGAAAATAGATGAAACTAGGCTTTAAAAGAAACCTAGCATAAATGATTTTCCCTGGGCAGAGGGATGAACTGCTTTTCTAGGGTGGGCACAAGACCCACATCAGCTGATGCAGCCTCCCGATTTCTGACTTAGGTCCACATTCAGAAATGGGCCCCAAGTACTGTCTCTGCATGGGAAGCTTTCCCTCCTGCCTGACCTTTGTCTCTTCTAGTGGCTGGGAAGATGAATGCCCATTTACTGAACGGTCAACAACACGTTTTTTAAACTGAGTGTTTTCCTAGCCCTGTGTCCAATGGGGTGACAAAGCCAGTAGAGATAAGGCTGGTGTGAGGCCTGACTGCCTTATTTCCTTCTTTCCTTTGACTCCCCTGGAACCTGGCAGCAGCTTCCTCCCTGCCTCTCCAACCCTGGACTAAGGGTACTGTAATTAAGCCACAGCCTTTATAAAAGCCAGGACTGGATAGCTGTCCAGTTGCAGAAACCCTCAGACTGTAGAGCAAGAGCTGAACTCCTACATTAACTAAGAGACCTGGAAGTGGCATTGCAGGGCCAGCTCCATGGCCAGGGTCCCTGACACTGTCAAGTGGCAGACAGTAAGGGGAAGGTCTCCTGGGATCTGAGGCTCAGTTCATGTCATTTGGAGCAGGGAGGGAAGAAGTGAGAGCAGGATAATAAGGGAAGAAGTGAGAGCAAGATAATGACAAGACTAGTGCCAGATCTAGTTGTGTGCTCTGGGAATCCAGAGCCTGAAGCTGGTGGGTAGACTCAGTGGGCATGAGCAAGGCTCTTGCTTTCTTGTGTTTCTGTGGGGTCTTCCTGGACATCATCAAGAAAAAAAAATTTAATTTCCTTTATTACTGAGCTGCTGAATAAAAATAAACTGAATTTTTGCCTCCTGCTAAGGAATTCTCTCGACTCAGGGAGGGGTAGAGCTGAAAGGACCTTGGAGGCATCTATCATGGCTTGCTCAAGCTTGCTCCCAGCAGCTAGGTGGCTGTGCTAGGGCACAGCCTATCCTAGAATATGAGTCTCCTACACGTCTCGTCTTTTCTTTCCCCCAGGTGGATTGTGTTTAAAACATTAATTAAATTAGCTGACTCCTCCCTTTGTTTCAGAGCAAAGGAGCTGGGGCAGGAAGGCAAAGGGAGGGAAGAGACAAGGAGATGCAATTCTGGGCACACCACCAGCAGCAGGGAAATTTGACGACTAGAGGTTCCCCAGAATGGTCTGAAGGCTAGAGCTATTCTTCTCCTGTTATTTATTTTCAAAAATTTCAACTGAAAAGTCAGAGAAATGGTTTGGAGAACCTTCAGCCAGACTCACCAGTTACTGAATTTTGCCACATTTGTGCATACATGCTCTCTTTATCTAATTTTTGAATGTGTGGTATATATTTTTATAGAGTATATAGATATATAATTATACAAATTACATATATAATTTTTGTTGAAACTTTGAGAACTTGCCCACATCCAAGTATTTCGCCCCTAATATTTCAGCATTTTTCTTCTAAAAGACAAGGACATTCTCCTAAATAACTATAGCCCCAATATTAATGACATTTGGGAAACTTGACATTAATAAAATACTGTCAAATATATAGTCCCCAATGCTACCTCAGTAATGTCCTTTGTAGCTTATAGGGTTACTTTTTTGAGACTAAACTAGACTGATTCTCTGCAGTAATGAACTGATTTTGCACAAATGCACCCAAACTGTGAGAACTGGCAGTAAAGCACATTTCAGAACTTCTTGACCTAAGAGACTAGACACCTTCAATTCACACAACCAAATCACAGATGTCTGGTGACTGAAGAGGTGGCCACACACACACACTCTCCATTCTGTGGTTTGAGCCCATTATTCTCCTCCCTTGTTTCCCATTCAGGAAATGGGCCCAGATCCCCTTCCTCTGGGCTCCCTCCCTCCCATGTTATTTAATTCCATCCACATACCTTCTCTCCCCACCCTACCCCCTTCTCTCCTCGGCCTTGCTCAGCTGCCACTGGTAAATCATCCTCACTCAACTCCCTCCCCTGGGGTTTGTTTTCTCCTCTCCTTCCCAGCTCCCTCTTCTGACTCCTTCTGTTTCCTTCTGACTCCTTCTAATTGTGTCTGTTTCACACTAAAGTAGTCTCAGTGATGTATTTGTACATGGAAAAAGAAAAGATGATCTGGAAATCCTCCCACTTTTTTTAATCTAACAACAATGCAGAAGTATCTAGAAGGTGGGAGTGCTTCTCCTAACCTTGTGTGGTCTAACACATCCCCTGCTTTGAATTTCTGGAGTCTCTTTCCCGGCCTTGCCCACACGCAAACCTATTACAACAATAGTGTAAGAGCAGTTTTGTTTCTGCCAAAAGTTGTAAGCTGTAAAGTTAAGGGTAATAAGGAGTTCATGATAACAATTCCTGAAGTTCTTTAAAGGTGCCTAAAAGACAACCCCACTGAATCTATACAAGAGTCTCTTGACTTCCTTGTCCTTCTCTCCTTAAATTCATTTTTCTCTAGAACCAGAAAGAACGTTAAATAACTTCTAATCCTTTTCATTGTCATCCCCACCCCAGCCTCATTCACAGTACTTAATAATGCTGTATTCTACAGTTTTCGTATTAGACGTTTTCTAATTTTGCAGTTAAACTAGGATTTTGTAAGCTGGTTTAGAAAGCTAATTATCATTAAAAAACTTATTTCTGTGGGTAGAAAGTACAGCCCAAGTTCCAAACAAGCAACTAACAAATGAATGTTGGCAACACCAACTATTAATGGGTATGCCTGTCGGTACTTGTTTCAAAGTCTAAAAGTGCAACACAGGTTCTTCTTTAATGTTAGACATGATTTTTCCAGTCCATAGTCCATTAAAATTATCCTGTGACAGTCCTCCTTCTTCCCAAAATGCACAGCACATCTTCCTAATGGGTGAGGAGCAAGAAGGGACAGGGCCCCTGAGAATGATACCCTAAGGAAGAGAAAGTAATGCCTCACCTGCCTTAAACCTTCCCACATGACTGCTGTGGTTCCACAGGCCCCACATGTGCCCAGGAAACTAGGATAAACTAGTTTTATCCTAATAGGCCCTCTGTGCTAGGAGCGGTGCACTACAAACACAGGGATGTATAAGTCTCAGGTTAGGGTGGTAAGAGGAAGAAGCTTCATAGAAGAGGTAGATAGAAACTTAAGTCAGCCTCAGAGGATGCAGGATAAGGGATAAAGGGAGAGAAGATGCAGGTGGGCATATCCCGTGGCCCACCTGGCCCTGATAATCTGGGGGCTTGTTTAAAATGCAATGTCTACATGGATCTTTTGAATTAAAACCTCTGGGAAAGGAGCCCAGGAATCTGCTGTTTACAAGATTCCCAGGTGATACCACAGGTCCCAGGTAAAGTCACGGGGTGAGAAGAGTAAGCATGAACCATTGGGACCCCGTGGAAGTGGATGGAAGCCCTAAGATCTGGCTCAAGCTGCCCACTCATGCTGTAGACTACAAATCACTTAGCCTTGTAGGCTTCAGTTTCCCTGACTGGGGTGTGAAATAGAAAAACAGAGTGGGTTGCATATGTGTGGTTGTGTGATGACCATTAACTGTCATTTGTTATGCTTTTCTTGCCCTCATCACAGAGGTAGGCATTTGTCATACTTTAATGTCTACACTAGTCTTTAGGAAGTAAGACTTTTTTAATGGTCTGCTTTTATATTTGAGGAAATGGAAGCTCAAAGAGGTCAAGCAACCTACCTAAAGTAACAGAGTCACTAAGTGGTGGATCTGGGATTTCCATGCTAATCTGTGAGACCGAAAAGTCATGGGTTGTGGACACATAAGAACTGTTAAACAATGGCTTGAGAAGGTAGGCGAGGTGTGGCTGTTCATTTTCTCTAGAGGAGGGTTCCCACACCTATTAATGTCAAATCGTTATTATTTTTTATTTTAAAATCAAAATAAATAATCCATTGTACTTCTGCCCAGTCTCTGGAGTGGGCAAAATTTTATAATTTCCCGTGGAAAGAAGCTTGGGTGCTATCCTCTTCTAGGCAGGGAAATTTCTGAACAGAGATCCTTCTCCTTTCTCGTAGAACTGACCCAAATGACCCTGAGGATTTTAAGCCGATTTAATTCCTCTCCCAAAGAAGTAAAGGTTCTCAAGTAAAGCATTCTTAGGATAAGGAGATGGAATACAGTTTTTACCCCTTAAGTCCAAAACCAGATTTTTTTCTACTTCTTCCATTCATATAATGAGGGCTCTTCATTTTGTTGAAAGGTGAGCCAGGAGTCCCTGTGGCTTACAGTCTATGATGCTTCAGCCCAGAGAACTCAACAGTCCCTTTAGCAGATACAAACATGAACAACCACCGTACATTGTGACGACTCTGAGCCATAATCAGCTAAAATCCAAGGGTCTGAGACAAAAGCCAAAAGCTGTGCAATAGCAAGAAAAGGAAGATTTTTAAAGCCTAAGGGCAACTTTGGAGCTAGAAAAGTGAGATATCTAAACATGCTACATCAAGTCTGCAGCAACCCCAGTTTACATTAGAAAGTGCAGCAGTTCTAAAAAGCAGTACTGGCCTTTCTCTCTGTAAGCATATTTTTCCTACCAGTTTGTCTTCCATTTCAGATATCGACCTTGTTCCATGAATTCTGTGAAGGAAGGACTGCATCTGTCTTGTTTCCAAGAGCCTAGCACATAGTAGGCACATAACACACGGTCACTGCATTTAGCACGTAGTTGCTGAATTAGTGCCGATCCGTGATAGAGGGCCAGGTTCAGTGTTTATGTGTGAGGAGGCGCTGGAGCTTCTTATCATCCTTGCTAGGTGCCTTGGAAACTTAAGGCTCCCTATGACAAGAGAATGCAAATTGCCACTTGGCTATATGACCTGTAATTAATCCTATCTCAGCGGTAAACCCATAATTAATGCTGGTTTTTGTTTTGTGTTTGAAAATGGAAATTATGTGTCCTGAGAAATAAACTCACTTTGATCCTGACATGTGAAGTCAAATTATAAAATTTCTATAGTATTTCTACTTGGAATGTGTGGATGGGCTTCAATCAGGCAAATGGAGTATTGGGTATTTCCAAAGGGCTGGGTGGTTTTATGACTAATCACTGTAATTAAATGTTTGTTCAGATTCTGGTTCCCCTGGCTACAGGACAGTGTGTAGAAAGAGGAATGAAGATTTGATCAGGAGAAGTTTAAATAGAAACAGTCCTTTTTACTAGGGGGGAGGTGGAGTGAATGAGCACACTCCCTGGGCTGAGACAAAGCAGGAGGGTGAGCAAGAAGTTGACGATTAGTCTGTTAACTGCACCACCATGCTGCCCATCATGTGTGGAGACGTGAAGGATGAGGCTCCTGCATGTCAGGCTGTTGTCCACAAAAAAGAACTGCATTATGTGGCACCACCCACACAGCCTGTCACCTGCTCAGTCTGGGACATTCACACATTCAAGGTGAAAGAAAGGCATCAAGGGCTTTTCTGGCCATGAGAAACTCAAAGTCTGCCTGCAGGAGGTCACAGACATACTTTTGACCTCATTTGTAATTTTTCTAGCCATCAGGATAAAAATATCTTTACTAAAGCTTTCAAGAGAGAATTCTTAGAAACCACCCTTCTTAACAACTCTTGCTTTTATATCCCCGGGCCAGCTTGCTGTCAACCATTGTTATCTGCTGGCTGCTCTCAGTAAAAAGAGTTGTTCAGTACACTGTAGAATCTGAAAAATGGAAAAGCAATCTGGGATTCCATGCAGCATCCTGCAGGTAAAAGGGAACCCAGACCTGGGCCACTACATTTTGGCTGCTGTGACTAGTATATGGGAGGCGTTCTCCTCCAACTGGGAGAGTAGACAGTAGGAAAGAAGGAGATGTGCAGTTCCGGCTTATTTGATGGTTTTGAGAGGTGATAACTTACCTCTTTGCACCCCAGGTTCTATGATGAAGGGTAGAGGTACAATAGGAGAACCCCTGAAAGCAGCTTGAAGAAGAGAGAGGGCAACCTGAGGTCAGTGCTCACATGAGGTACACTCTTAGCAGATTTCTTTATGACTTGGGGAATATTTCAGGAAATAAGATTTTTGTAATGGCTCAGAGTAAAAATAGAAAATTGTATATTATTTTTCTAGTAGATGCTCAGTGGAATTGTCAAGAAGGATCAGATGTCCTGGGGGGCTGAACCTCTTAAGCACCCTGAAGAACACACATTATCTCCCAAAAAGTTTGTCAACCCACATGCACTTTCCGTCCTCTGTGCAGGATGCCCCAAGGGAGAAAGTAAATGAAATCTAGGACAAATCACTGCTGCTGTGGCAGAAGGAGCAGACACTAGAAACCAAGCGTAAGTTAGTAACTTACGCTCCTCCCCACCCGCCCAATGCATGCATTGAAGGTGGACAATGTTTCCCTTCCACATGTCATGATGGACAGGCCAGAGAAAGCGCTACTGAGCTTTAATTTAAATGACAGGAAAGTTGCTGCATTAAAGGCAGGAAAAAGTTCCTACGTAAAATTTTGAAGATGGAGAAAAAAAGATCCAGGGGATGGGGGAGCTCAGTTGTAGTCAGGCCCTATCTGTTGGGTGCCATCTGGCCCAACATAGTAAAGCTCTTTATCTCTGCCATCTGGTCTCCAAGTTCTCCAGTGTTTAATTTGGAAAACGTGTCCTTGACATAGGCTAAAGGAAAATACAGACACTTTCTTCAAATAACCAGAGGCTGCGAGTTCAGTATTAATTTAGCTGTGTATTTAAATATATTGACATCTCATCATCTCTCTCTCTCTCTAAAAAAAGAGAAAGGAACTTAAGAAAATTCCCTTGGTCTGGATAATGGTTACTTAGAGTGGATAAGGGAATATGTGGCTATTTAAAAATTCCATCAAGTCTAGCTGAAGTCTCAGAGAAGGGGGGCACAGGGAGAGTCTGGAAAGCAGCAAAAAGAGGAACAGAATGGGGTTTTATCTAGATCATTCTTTGCCAGAAACTTGTACTCTTCTATGAGAAGTATTTGCATCCTTGAGTCTCGGGTAGGGTTGGGGATCAGGACTTCATAGCATGGAACCAAGAACGTCTACCTACCTCCTGATGCATACACTAGCTCTATGGAACTGTTTCCACTCTCATTGCTGTGGGGATTTCTGGCAATAATCAGTTCCTTTAAAATGCTTATTTTCCATCTTATGGGGGAAAAAAAACAAACACAAAACTCTAATTACTTGTATTTCTTGGTGTTCATGTCTAATCCTTGCTGGAGTTATGTACATGGTCATCAGTGTGAATCTACTACTTTGTGTTCTAATTTTTCACTCACTACATTTTTGTCTTCACATTTCCACGTGCAGACAATTAACTTATAGCCACTGAAAGCCCCACATAGGTTGGAGACACACACTACCATTTTTTTAGCCCCAGTTCCTATCTATACTCTGACTATTGAATTTGGAGGGTTAGTGTCAGATCTTTGCAGTTATGAATAGTGACAGCAGGCCACTGCTGGACACCTCTTCCTAGAAAGATATAATGTAATCCCAGCTAAACAGAAACATGTTTCAACTCCCAAACTATTTCAAGAGATTGAATAGTTGAGTCCCAGAAGAAATGAAATTAGCTGGGAGATTTTGTTTTATAACTTGGTAACAGGCCATAGTTTAAAGTCCAAAAGGGCTTGGCTTTCTACCTGTTTGACATCTCAGACCTGGATCTGGAAGCCAAGCTAACTTCCCTGCACCCCAACCCACAGGAGTGATCTGAAGATACCCAGACCCGGCCCAGCCTTCCCCACCGAGAGGCGTGGGGACAGAAAACAGCCACAACGGCATCTGTAACCTCTGTGCTCTTCTCCTTGGCTCTTCTGGTGAGGGTGAGAGGTGACCCTGTGTGCTCACTTGCAAAAGAAGGAGCTGGGTAGCCACAGGAGTGGCTGGGAGGGGCAGGAATGAATGAATGGTGAGCAGCAGAACCATTTAGGACTCAGTTGGCATTGCAGAAACATAATAGGAACAAAAAAAGGTGAAGTAAGAATGGACTTGATACAGCCAAAAGCAGCTAGAATATGCCCAAAGGTTCTTTTTTTTTTTTTTATAGAGGCATGTTTTATTTATTTATTTGTTTGTTTGTTTGTTTGTTTTGTTTATACATGCACTGGGTACAGTCAGAAGCGCGGGAGGGTGAGAGAATTCACCAGAGCCAGAGTGGGGAGCAGAGCAGGCAGAAGGACGGAGATACACTGCTGAGGGGAGCAGCGGGCGGCAGGAGAGGTCTGCGCACCATGTGGGACCCTCCTCCGGTGGCCGGGGAACAGCCGGGGATCGAACTGGCACCGCAGAGGCCGCGGGCAGCTTTGCAACCCAGCGCTCAACCACTGCGCCACCGGGGAGGCCCAAGCCCAAAGGTTCTTAAGATGCAAGGAAAATGAAAAAGTTCACAGCTCAGGAGTTAGGGGATGCCTCACAAAGGGTGGCCTTTTCACTGCTGTCCTTGGCTCCTTTTTTGTTAGGTCATAGCTATTGTTTATAAAAAATATATTTTGAACATTCAGCTTGAATGATGGAGAGGACTGTCCTTATATACATGCAAGCAAAAGTGCTACTTAGTCATTGTTTTCCTAGCACAACATCCAGGACACAGTAAATGCTTTTTGAAGCTTTATCCAAACAAGTCCTCAGGTTCTTCTGAGGTACTAGTAAGTTCCAGTGTGAAATTCCAGTGCCTTGAAATGAAGTAAATACTTTGCCCTTAAATAGACCCTGTACAAAACCTTGGTAATTTTGCTATTTTTTTGTTTTGTTGTCTTGTTGTTTCTATTGCACATTACTTGTGATTTGATACATTGTATCGGTTCAAAATGTAGTTGATTTTCTAAACTCAGGGAGCAAATAGGATGGCTCACATCTAACAGGTGCATTTATTAACTAATGTAGTTTAAGATGTATGATGAGTTAATACCAAAGGCATTATTTATATTCTCCTTTCAAAGGCACTGTTTATATTCTCCTTTCTCTGTGTGCTTTTCCAACAGAACTCTCAATCCCATTGATATTAAACGGAGGAGAGCCATAGAACCAAGCACCAAGAATTCAGTTCCTCTACAGATGGGCATCATTATCATCTCTTAGCCAGCAGAATGGAGACCATGCCCCTAAATTCCCAGAAGGAGCTGTCAGTGTTTAAGGCTGGAGAAGATTGTCAGGAAAATGGAGTTCTACAGAAGGGTGTCTCTGACTCTGGGGATAAGGCAGAGTCTGGCCACATCTCCAACGGGTACTCAGGGGTTCCGAGCCCCAGTGCAGGAGATGATACTCAGCACACCAGCCTGGCTGCCACCACTGCCCTAGTGGCTGAGGTTCATCAAGGGGAACGGGAGACCTGGGGCAAGAAGGTGGATTTCCTCCTCTCAGTCATTGGCTATGCTGTGGACTTGGGCAATGTCTGGCGCTTTCCCTACATATGTTACCAGAATGGAGGGGGTCAGTATCAAGGTCCTGGAGTTCTGACTCAGGGGTGGTATCTAGATTCTCTTGGGAGCCCAGAGGATAAGTCATATCTTTTCTCCCTTGTTTAACTGCTATGAATCTGGGAACATGATTGCTTAGACTTGTAAGCTAATCTAAAAGACAAATCTCCAGTAAGCCAAAATTTTAAGTTCGCATGTGATGAAGTTCTCTGGGTTTTGAAGCTGAATGACAGCTCTCCAAAACTTGACCTCACAGATTTGTAGTACCATGAGGGTTTCATGTTGAAAGGCCTCCTTCTCATGTCTGCATTATCCAAGCTCTGTCCTCCACTAGCCAGAGGCGAGGAAACAGCTAGTAGCACTGTGCTGATCAACTCCCTCTGGCTGTCAGGGTCTGCTTAGAGGAGTCAGAACAACTTGGAAGGTGGCTCCAGGATCCCAAATTCCTGGGCCTGGCACACAGGGCTTTTAGATCTGTGTGGGAAGTCAGAAAGGGCATCAGTGCAGGTCCACAGCTTTAGGTTACAATCTGGGCATGCTGCAGAGCTGAACTCAGCCACAGCATGACATTAATGGCAACTCCAAACCAAATATGGATATGCCTTGTATCTCCAACCAGGGTGTTAGATTTTTGAGATCAGAGATTATTGCTTGATCCTCCTTCTACCCCTAATGCCTCTAGAGCAGTTCACTTGTAGATTATCAAAAATAGTAGCTGACTGCAGGCATTTAAGGGATCCCCAGGGAGAGTAGAGCCAGGGACTGAGTCAGTAGGTATGGCTCTGTGTTGACTTTGAATTTGCTATCAGAATAGAAGGACAAGAAATGGGAATCAAAGCAGTCAATATTCATTTTAACAGCTCTGACAACAGATCTGGGAGGGCAGCTAAAATGAGGTTTGGGGGGATATTCCATTTATTGTCACCCTCATTTCTTTCATGATCTGACACAGAATTGCCTGAATTTGCTACATTGTTTAAGGACTCTGCTCCATGCAGTTGGCAGTGTGAGGGGATGGGAGGGGTGGGGAGGTGGTATGGCAGTGAAGCACAGAACTCCTGCTTGAAAGGAGCAGAAATTGGAATCACCTTATCTCCAGCTTGGAAGGACTCACCTTTAGCCAGAGCTGCATAAAAGGCTCTGGGTCAAAGGTGAAATTTCTCCTATTAATTCCCTACTATAAAGACAATTAAGCAACCCTTTGGACAAATACACCATGAAAACACAACATGGTTTTTATTCTTGAGCCATATTTACCCTCGTGATTATAAATTAGGTGGGATCTTCCTAGTTGCACTGACTTCATGTGTCTAGGTTCAAAGCACTTTATGGGAGGGAAAGTTACCAGTGAAAATCACAGCTAGTGCACCTTTTGGGTTAAAACTCAGGCTGTAAGTAATTCTTAACTTTACATTCCCATATTCAGCCTCAGTCACAAGCGCTAAGAGACTCCAGCATCTCCACTTACCTGTGCTTTCTCATTCTGTAACTAGCTACCTTTTCCAGCCGCAGCTACAAAGGTGGCTTGCAAGGGAGGATTCTCTGGCTTAGTGGAATTTTGGAAAATAGTCAAATAGCAAATAATTAAGTGTCTAGAGCCAGGGATAATACAGGTGACCAAAGATACTAATTCAGTGACTCACAGATTGTCATGGGAGATCTGTTCTAAGATCTCAAATGCTGGTCCATGCATTGGTTGCATTAGAATCACCCGGGGAGCTTAAAATTTTTGTTTTATAACCATACCTGGAGCATCTGCTTTAGGAGGTCTGGGAGAAGTTTTTGTTTTGTTTTTTTTTTTTTTTTTAAGCTCACCAGAGATTATAATGATTGGGTTTAGGAAACCTAGCTCTCTGCAGTCCTGTCATTTTATAGGAAAGGAAAGGAGACAGAGTCCTTCGAGCATTTACAAGTGGCTGTCCTTATAACTCACAAACCCAGTTTTCCTTCTGCTCATTCTCTGCCTCTTCCATACCTTGCTTTCACTGTGGCACTCTGGCTACTACTACTACTTCTGGCAAAGCTCTAAGATCAGAGGACCACAGTGTGAGGTCCCTCAGCACAGGATGGCTCTGTGACATTCATGTACAGATGGCTCTGGTTCTTGGTGTAACTCCTGGTGTCCAGATCAGTTGAACTGTCCTGGGGCAGATGTGGCAGGGACTGAAATTGTCTTTTATCTGCCTCAGGGGCATTCCTCCTCCCCTACACCATCATGGCCATTTTTGGAGGGATCCCACTCTTCTACATGGAGCTTGCACTAGGCCAATACCACCGGAATGGATGCATTTCAATATGGAGGAAAATCTGCCCAATTTTCAAAGGTAACTGAAAGGTTTGGGTGAGTGGTTGAGTAGGTCCTTCAAGGAAGTAGTGATTTACAATGAGTGGGATCTGGGGGGCCTTCTTCTGGATTCAGTTAGGCCTTAGGTACCCCTGGGTGATAGCTTGAGTAAGATTTTGACTGCTCAGTGGTATAAAATCATTAAAGGGAAATAATAAATGGCAAACTAGAAGTAAACTATAGTAAATAAGAAGAAAACTAAAGAATCAACAAGCACACATTTTCTAAAACATAACCTTGCAAATTCATATAAGGAATCTACCACATTACCACTTTCCCACTATCTGTCAGGTTACCACTATCTACCACTATCCCACTATCTACCACTTTCCCACTATATGTCTTTTGGGAATGACATGATTGGTAGTACCAACCTTTACTCCTCACCTGGGCTATAGTTCCCTCTACTGCCCTGTATTTTCAGTCTTTCACTGCTGGTCTGCTCTTTAACTTTGGCCTCACTTTACCCTTTCTCTCCCAGGTATTGGTTATGCCATCTGCATCATTGCCTTTTACATTGCCTCCTACTACAATACCATCATGGCCTGGGCACTCTACTACCTCATCTCCTCCTTCACGGACCAGCTGCCCTGGACCAGCTGCAAGAACTCTTGGAACACGGGCAACTGCACGAACTACTTCTCTGAGGACAACGTCACTTGGACATTCCATTCCACGTCCCCTGCTGAAGAATTTTACACGTAAGTGCATGTAAGTGAGGGCGTGGCCAGTGTGGGCCAGTCCACACCCCTGAGGTTTGACTTCTTAGGAGAGAAGAAGAAGGGAGCAGAGGTTCTTTACAGGTTTCTGAGAGATAAGGTATCAGGAATGGGGGAGTAAATGTGAGCGATGAGTGGCAGGGCCAGCTCCATGCTGTATTTGGAGTTGGGAGATTCTACCCTGAGAGCTCTGCAATCTGTCTCTTCTGTGCTGTTGTTCTTTCTGATGTGCTATGCCAGGCTGCCCCAGGCCTACTGCTACCCTCACATTCCAAAATTATTCCCCTGAATCAAAACCACCCTTCTTTCTGGGGCTTCTTACCAGTTGTCATGGAAGCAAAGCATCCTAGTACTTCAATAGTCTGAAACTATTCAAGTAATTTCCAGTGTCACATGTCCACTGCGTAAATGGGATCTATCCTTTGGAAGAAGATGCTCAGATTGGGTAGCATTCTTTAATGCTGGAATTTCAGGTCTTGGCAGTTCAGAGAGGAGAAGGGGCCCATTACCTACACATATCAATTCTCGTGAACCCAGAACCCACCTGAATGTGTTACTGGCTCCTTTAGGATGAGCAAAGCCAATCTCAGCTCTTCCCAAGACTCAGTGACCACTTATGAGTGCAGTGTCCACTTTTTCCCTTGGCATCCTCTGAGAGGTATCACATATTGCATGCTCAGATTACTTTTCAGACCATCTCATAGGTCTTTCTTGTCCACTGCAGGCGTCATGTCCTACAGATCCACCGATCTAAGGGGCTACAGGACCTGGGGGGCATCAGCTGGCAGCTCGCCCTCTGCATCATGCTGATTTTTACTGTTATCTACTTCAGCATCTGGAAAGGTGTCAAAACATCTGGCAAGGTGAGGACTGGCTGCTGATTCAGGCCTGCAAAGGACCCCAGAGGTTCTCAAATTCAGAACCCAGCAGCCTAGACAGCCACAGACAGGGAAACATTTTTTTCTTCAACACCAAGCACATTCATGATGCCCAATCTTGCTTCACCAAATCTGTTAGAAAATTCTACAAATGGGACAATCCCAAGAACTCTTATAAGATTTTTCACCAAAATTCTCTTAATCCACTGTAGTATGACAATAGGGACAATATTTTGTTGAAATACCATCATAAACCATGTTCAGTACTTTATATATATGGCTACTCCATAATCTACTGCTAGATATTTTCCCCATTTCACAAAAGCAGAGTGAATATTAGGGATAGCACAGGCAAGCAGTGAGTCAGATCCTTGTCTGATTCTAAAGGCTCTGATCTTTCTGCCATACCACATTGGCCCCTAAAATTACAGGAATTAAAGAGGTAGACTTTCTTTCTTGAGGTCTTCAAGAAACACAATGGTAACCTGTTTCCACTCTCCTTCCTTACAGGTGGTATGGGTGACAGCCACCTTCCCTTACATCATCCTTTCTATCTTGCTGGTGAGGGGGGCTACTCTGCCTGGAGCCTGGAGGGGTGTTCTCTTCTATTTGAAACCCAACTGGCAGAAACTTCTGGAGACAGGGGTAAGATAATGTGGAAAACACATACACCTATTTCTCACTGAAGCTAGTCCTCCAAATAAAACAGTAGGGACTACTGAAATTGACTTCAGTAGTTAAGTCTGCAGTGATAACCAGAAGTACAAGCATGAAAAGCACAGCTGAAGCTACTGGATGTGTTCATGCCAAATGACGGGAAGAAAAAAATCACATTTGTTTGCACTTGATAACAAGAGCCTGGAATGACATAGTTTTTCACTTCTTCACATAGCCACATAAAGTCACTGGTCTTGCTGTTACCTGGTGTCCACTCTCATCCTTACCTCTGTTCCAGGTGTGGGTGGATGCTGCTGCTCAGATCTTCTTCTCTCTCGGTCCTGGCTTTGGAGTCCTACTGGCTTTTGCTAGCTACAACAAATTCAATAACAACTGTTACCAGTGAGTTTCTGGGGCCCCCTCAAGCAAGTTTGAAAGTGGGGTAAAGTTGAACAAATGACCTCTAACCTGATCAGCTCAGGTCATGGTAGACACAGACCCTGACCATTCACCCATACCTAAGCCAGTAGCTGAGAGAAAACCAGTCATGTCTGTTTTGTCTCTACATATAAAAGAAAAACAAACTAATACATTCCAAAGCAGGTTTACAAAAATTGCAACATACATTAAATGTTTAAATCTGACTTGTTAGTGTATGTAACAATAAAATTATAATATGCTTATTTGCATGCACATACACTGACACCCAAAGTATAATGATTGAGCTATTTAGACAATGCAAGAACGCCATTATTTCTGTGGCAAAATCTTATTTCAGAAATTTTGATGAAGCCCTCCAAAAAAAAAAAACAAAAAAGAAATTTTGATGAAACAAAATTGTACAAATTATGTTTTACCAATTATGATTTAAATATCACTCATCTTTAGAGTTAACTTTTGCTTTAATGTTTATTATTCATGGCAATTTCCAGTGATCTAATTGTGCTATTTATAAGATTATATATTTTTTAATTAAGTAACATGTCCTTGTATTTGGGACCCCAATCTGAAGTTATAGGATGAGGTCTTCTTTTAAAAGTATCATGATATCGGGCCTCCCCAGTGGCGCAGCAGTTGAGCTCTGGGTTGCGAAGCTGCCCGCAGCCTCTGCAGCACCAGTTCGATCCCTGGCTGCCAGGGAGGATCCCACATGGTGCGCAGACCTCTTCTTCAGTGCCCGCTGCTCCCCTCAGCAGTGTACTTTGGTCCTTCTGCCTGTTCTGCTCCCTGCTCTGGCTCTGGTGAATTCTCTCACCCTCCTGCACTTCTGACTATACCCAGTGCTTGTATAAATAAATAAATAAATCTTAAAAAAAAAAGTATCTCTGTGGTGGTCTTGTAATGCCATTTGTAGATGTCAAAATTCTAAATCTGTAGACTTCACAAATGTGAACCCAAGTTGCCCTCCTAGTCCCCACTCCAACCCAGGTCCTGCTTCAGAATCACCTTGTTTGAAATCAAGAGGTCTATGCTCTGTTGCTTGGAAACACCACCATCTCTTTAAAACAACTCTTGACCTATTGTTCTCCTGATGCCGTGCATGGTGGTAACTATAGCTTGTACTTCAAGCTTGATACAATCAACCTAAGCTACAAGTAGTGGGAGAAGGGGAGGGGATAGGATTGAAATCTCTTTGAGCTCAACCTGCTCACCCTTGCCACATTTAGAGACAGATGCTTATTAGATTCTGACCTCAGAAATGTCTCAACCTCTCTGGGTTTTCTGCTCCAGAGACGCCCTGGTGACCAGTGTGGTGAACTGCATGACAAGCTTCGTTTCAGGATTCGTCATCTTCACTGTGCTTGGGTATATGGCTGAGATGAGGAATGAAGATGTGTCTGAGGTAGCAAAAGATGCAGGTAGGACTTCAGGTTCTGTTTTCCTTTAAGAAATCTTCGTAGGACAGGTTTCAGAGACCACCAACTTATTTCCTCTTCTGTTGTAGGCCCCAGCCTCCTCTTCATCACATATGCAGAAGCAATAGCCAACATGCCAGCATCCACATTCTTTGCCATCATCTTCTTCCTGATGTTAATCACACTCGGCTTGGACAGCACAGTGAGTGAATGGGGAAGAAAATCCAGCTCTGGAAGAAAAGAAGAGAAAGAGGAAAGGGAGGAAGGGGAGGAAGTAGAGAAAGAGGTAGAAAGGGAGAAGGGGAAACTAAAACTGTGCCTTCCCATCCTGGCTATCCAGGTGGTGGTGGCTGCTTCTGGTGCTCTCCCAGACTCTTGCTTACTTCTCAGTGATGGTACTCAATACCCTTAGTACATTAGAGTCATTACTAGGATAATGAGGGTAAAGTGCCCGATATAGGCCAGGAGGTCAGCATTTGTGAACTTTTATTATTGTGCACTGCCCCTTGACCAGATGGCAGCACCTGAAAGCCAGGGCAAGGTAACTCTGGTGTCTCAGTCCCCTGCTATCCAGCATTCAGCTCATGATCTTGTGCTCATTAGAATGGAATGAGTCTCAGCTTTGAGCTGGCCTTTGTGGTAGTCTCCCCAAGAGACCTCATATAAAGAAGTCCTGTTCACGTGCTACATTTTCTTATCTGGATGTATTAGTGAGGGGTTCTCACTGACATTGTAAAAGAGGGAAATATATTTCCAGTGAGGACTGACAAGTATGGGCAAATGGTCATGATCACCTTACTTTGTCACTTGGTAATATTAACTTTCTCCTGCTTCACTGTCCTAGAAGGTAACAGATTTGTCCCAAAGCTTCCAATGTGACTGTGTCTCTCAGTTTGCAGGCTTGGAGGGTGTCATCACAGCTGTGCTGGATGAATTTCCACATGTCTGGTCCAAGCGCCGGGAGTGGCTTGTGCTTGGTGTGGTCATCACCTGTTTCTGTGGATCCCTGATCACCCTGACTTTTGTGAGTAACACAACCCATAGCTCTGAGTCAGCCTCCCTTAGGGTCTCTCCCCTAGAGCAGAACACTATAAGAAGCTATTCCTTTCCTTCCATCGTGCATGGTGGCCCAGCTTTAGGGCTAAAGGAAGAGGGGTTGTCACAGCTATTAAAAAGTTCTGTCATCAAGGATAAGAAGAAATGTTTCCATTAGCTTCTATTGTTATACAGAGTCGCTTGGCATGTTATAGTAGATCCAACTAGATTTTAGGCTTGGCAGAACATCTGGAGAAAAACTACCACTTACTTTTTTGTAGTGCCGGAAAGGCATGGAGCAGTTTCTCTATGATCCGGGCATACGGGTAAAGGAGATTCCTGGAGCCCTCAGTGGCTCGCTCAGGCTTTTATTGAGCTTTTTACATCATTTGTAATGTGGCAACCAGGTACATGGCAGGCAGGGGGTTCAGGGGGGCCGGGAGGCTGGCAGGCCTCCCAGCCCCCAGTGAGTCCTCACTCTTTCTAGGCTCTCTGGTATTCTTTGTGGTGTCCCCGCTGTCTCTGCTTCCGCTACCATGCCCTCTGCTTCTTTGCTGCTTCTACCACCATTGGCATCCCCATGATGCCGCCCTTATAAGCCCAGTCTTTCAGCCCAGGTGCGCCCACTTATACATGCCCACACCCTACTCCAGGTGTCTGGCATCAGGCACGTGTGCAAGCTCACAGGTGTCTATCATTAATACTGTAAAATGTGCATCAGGTGGTACCCATAGGCATCCAGGGCTTGTATGCTCTACTCAAGGCAGATTTTGCACACGTGCATCTTCACACCATTGCCCAGTCTGTTGGGACAGAGGCTTTAAACTACAACCAACATGTTCAATGCATCTAAAGTTGTGGACTCTTCAAGATTCAGTTTTTAGGAACCAGGATTCTTCAGAGTAAAGCACACAGTAGGTGTCAGATAAATTGAAAAAAGTTGAAAATAGATCTGGAAGTTCTTTTGAGTTTGTCTCTTAGAGCTTAGCAGGGAAATGAAACAAGAGCGTGCTATAGGGAGCAGGAGGAGCCCACTGATGGGATGAGATCTGGCCCACACTGTGAAGGCCAAACAGATAGGCTTTGGGATACTTGTATTAGGTCCAAGTTGAGGATTTTCCAGAATTATGCTAAGAAGCTAAAAACAAAACAAAACAAAACAAAAAAAACAGCAGCAGCAACAGCAGCTTTTTAGGCCCATATAGTAAAGCGGGGAGAGTGCCTCAGAGAACCCTGTTAACCAGGTTCATGATCTCCTTTCTAGGGAGGGGCCTACGTGGTGAAGCTACTGGAGGAATATGCCACAGGGCCTGCCGTGCTCACTGTTGCACTGATAGAAGCAGTTGCTGTGTATTGGTTCTATGGTAAGATGCTTCCTTCTGCTAGTCACAATTGTTTTTACACCAACGTACAGTCACCAGATCAGAGACTGACTGCATCAAAGAAAGGCCGGGCAGTGGATGTCACCTCCTGGTGGATTTGTAAAATAATCTCAATTGAATGCTTTCTTCAGAAACGTCATCAGGGCCTCCCTGGTGGTACAAGGGGTTAAGTCTCAGCACTATCAAGCTATTAACAGCCACTGTAGCACGAGTTCAAACCCCAGCCAGGGAGCTACCCACATGGTGCAGCAGACCTCTCCTGTCTCACTCGTACTCCCCTCAGCAGTGTATTTCAGTAGATCCACCTGTTCTGCTCCCCACTCTATCTCTGGTGAATCCTCTGGGATAGGTGAATCGCTGCTCCCCAAACCCCTGGACTACACCCCAGCTCTTCTATGCATAAATAAATAAAAAATTAAAAATAAATAAATAAATGTTTACCCAATGGCAACAGGCTGAAGTGGTCACACAGCTCATCCACAGTGGATGCATAAGATTGGCTCAAAGAATTGCAGGGAAAACAAAGAATTAGTGTACAGGGAATGTATTTACAACATATACAATATACTACTGTTATAAAGAGTGGCTCCAAATTTTAAGTTTCACAAGCAAGTGCTCCCTCCAGTGCCTTGAGAGCAAGTTTAGGAGCTTATTTTCTAGGGTAGAGGCAAGAATGTTCCTATTTGGATTATCTGTCCTGGTAACCCTCCCTCCCCCCATTCTCTCTCCTCTGATCCTGGAGTGGACTCTGATAAGAGTGAAATCATCTGGAGTGCAGAGTGAGCTGACTTGGGCCCACTGGCAGGTGTCCCAAGAGCCCTTGGACAGGGATTGGGAGGGTACAGCCAATCAAAGACCAAGGTTCAGATATATCTCCCTCCGTATTAAAAATCAAGAAGTGATAATTTCATTCTGAAAATGTATTTTTCTAATTTCTATGAAAATGAGATAGTTTGTCATTACAGATAATATGAAGAAGGGGACATGTATTATGAGTTGCAGATGGGCCTGTTTTGTTTTGCTTAGGAAACCTGTTTTTTTTTTTTTTTTTAAGAAAGTCCTCTCTACTTCCTCAAGAACTCAGAGGACAAAGTTCAAAGTTTGTGAATTGCTCTAGACCTTTCTGTGGTATTACTGGGAGCTCTTGGAAGCACCCATAGAACAGCACCCTCCCTTCCCCTTCTCAATTTCTCAGTAATTTCTCTGTTACTTTTTATAGAACCTGATTTTTTTTTTTTTTTTTTTTTTTTTTTTTTTTTTTTTAAATATTAAATTTTATTTATATTCCCCCATACAATTGCAAACGCCCCATTCTGACCCCAATCCTTCCCCTCCCGCCCCCCACCCCCCAAAAAGTGTCTCTGGTTCATAGTTTTTTGTTGATTTTGATTTTCACTTTCTTATATTCATTTTCCTGGTCCCTTATTTAAGTTTTCTAGATTCCTGCTATGAGTGAGACCATCCGGTATTTTTCTTTTTCTTTTTGGCTTATTTCGCTGAGCATGATCCCTTCCAGTGCCATCCATGTTGCTGCAAATTGCATGTGTTTATCTTTTTTGAATGCTGAGTAATATTCCATGGTATATATGTACCACATCTTCTTGATCCAGTCATCTATTTTTGGGCATTTGGGTTGTTTCAAAGCTTAGCTATTGTAAACAGTGCTGCTATAAACATAGGAGTGCAGGTGCTCTTGGAATTGATGTTTCTGTGTCCTTTGGTAAATACCTAGGAGGGGAATTGCTGGATCATATGGAAGCTCTATGTTTAGTAGGTCCAGAAATCTCCACACAGCTCTCCATAGTGGTTGGACCAGTTTGCACTCCCACCAACAGTGCACAAGAGTTCCTTTTTCTCCACATCCTCGCCAACATTTGTTGTTGCTAGTTTTTTTAATATGTGCCATTCTCACTGGTGTGAGATGGTATCTCATGGTAGTTTTGATTTGCATTTCCCTGATTACAAGTGATGTTGAACATTTTTTCATATGTCTGTTGGCCATTTTGCATTTCCTCTTCAGAGAAGTTTCTTTTTAGCTCTTCTGCCCATTTTTTGACTGGATTATTTTCTTTGTTGTTGCTGAGTCTCATCAGCTCTTTGCAGATTTTTGTGATCAGTCCTTTATCATTAGTGTTGGGTGCAAAAATGTTCTCCCAGTTGGTGGGGTTTCTCTTTGTTTTGTTATTGTCTCTTTTGCTGTGCAGAAGCTCTTTAATTTGATGTAGTCCAGCTGTTTATCTTTCTCTTCACTATCACTGCTTTGGGTGATGTGTCTGTAAAGATGTCTTTGATGTGCAAATCCCGTAGTGTTTCGCCTATATTTCCTTCTATGTTTTTTATGGTTTCAGGTCTTATGTCTAGTTCTTTAATCCATTTTGAGTTGATTTTTGTGTATGGTGTGAGGTAGTGGTCAAGCTTCATTCTTTTGCATGTAGCGACCCAGTTTTCCCAGCACCATTTATTGAACAAACTTTCTTTGCTCCAATGCATAGTCTTTGCTCCTTTGTCAAAGATTAGTTGACCATAAATCTGTGGGTTTTATTTCTGGATTTCTATTCGATTCCATTGGTCTGTATGTCTGTTCTTGTTCCAATACCATGCAGTTTTTGATGATTATGGCTTTGTAGTTAGAGTTTGAAGTCTGGGAGTGTGATGCCTCCATTTCCTTCTTTTTTTTTCAGTAGAGCTTTGGCTATTCGGGGGTTTTGGTGATTCCATATGAATTTCATCAATAATTGTTCTATTTCTTTGAAGAATGCCATTGAGATTTTGATTGGAATAGCATTGAATCTGTATATTGCTTTTGGTAGGATGGCCATTTTAATAATGTTTATTCTTCCAATCCATGAGCAGGGGATGTCTTTCCATTTCTTTGTGTCTTCTTCTATTTCTTTTAACGGTTTTATAGTTTTCTTGTGTATAGGTCCTTTACCTCTTTTGTAGATTTATTCCCAAATATTTGATTTTTTTTTGTTTCGATAATAAAAGGGGTGGTTTTTGATTTCTTCTTCTTCAGATTTATTGTTTGTGTATAGGAAGGCTACTGACTTTTGCGTGTTGATTTTTGTATCCTGCCACTTTACTGAAATTGATGATGAGTTGAATTAGTTTTTCTGTGGAGATTTTGGGTTCTCTATGTATATTATCATATCATCTGCAAATAGTGATAGTTTGACTTTCTTCTTTTCCTATTTTGGATTCCTTGGATGTCTTTCCTTGTCTTATTGCTCTGGCTAGGACTTCCAGTATTATATTGAAAAGCAGTGGTGAGAGTGGACATCCTTGTCTTGTTCCAGATCTTAATGGAATTGCTTTCAGCTTTTCACCATTGAGAATGATACTGGCTGTTGGCTTGTCATAGATGGCCTTTATGATGTTGAGGTATGTTCCTTGTATCCCAAGAATTTCAAGGGTTATCATGAATGGGTGTTGCACTTTGTCGAAAGCTTTCTCAGCATCTATTGATATTTATCATATGGTTTTTATATTTCTTTTTGTTGATGTGTTGGATAACGTTGATTGATTTTCGGATGTTAAACCATCCTTGTGCCCCTGGAATGAATCCAACTTGGTCGTGGTGAATTATCTTATGGATACATTGTTGGATTCTGATAGCTAAAATTTTATTGAGGATTTTTGCATCAGTGTTCATTAGGGAGATTGGCCTATAGTTTTCCTTTTTTGTGTTTTCCTTATTCGGTTTTGGTATTAGTGTAATATTGGCGTTCATAGAACGTGTTTGGTATTGTCCCTTCCTTCTCATTTTTTTGGAAGAGTTTGTGAAGGATAGGCACTAATTCGTCTCTGAAGTTGGTAGAATTCCATTGTAAAATCCATCAGGTCCTGGCTTTTGTTTTTGGGAGGTTTTTAATTACCATTTCAATTTCGCTGCTTGTAATTGGTCTGTTTAGGTGTTCTATTTCTTCTTTTTTTTTTTTT